>NW_026778198.1:0-642003 GCF_025265405.1 Mesoplodon densirostris
GGTTAATGGAGCATTGTGATGAGAAGGGTATGGAACTTTGGTCTGAAATGTTTCATGGATTATTGTGATGAGAGTGGGCATGGAGCATTGTGATGAGAAGGGCACGGAACACTGTGATACATGGGTCATGCAGGACTGTAATGACAAGGGCATGGAGCATTGTGATGAGAAGGGCATCGAGCATTGTGATGACAAGTGTCATGGAGCTGTGTGATGACAAGGGCATGGAGCAATGTGGTGAGAGGGCTCATGGAGCATTGTGATGACAATGACAGGGAGCATTGTGATGCCAAGGGTATTGGAGCTTTGTGATGACAAGTCATCGAGCATTTTGATGAGAAGGGCAGGGAGCATTTTGATGACCGGGTCATGCAGCAATTTGATAAAAAGTGTAATGGAACATTTTGATGGCAGGGGTTATAGAACATTGTGATGGCAGGGGTCTTGGAGCTTTGGAATGGAAAGGGTCATGGAGCATTTTGATGACAGGGCTTATGGAACATTGTGATGGCAGGGGTCATGGAACATTGTGATGATAAGGGGATGTAGCATTGTGATGACAGTGTCATGGAACATTGTGATTACAAGGATGAGGGTGTATTGTGATGACTAGTGATGGAACATTGTGATATCTCTGGTGAGAGAGCATTTTGATGAGAAGTGCATGGACCATTGTGATTACAAGGTTTATGGAGCACTGCAATGACAAGGTTTGGAACGTTGTGATGAAATGCACGTGGCACATTGTGATGACAATGGTCATGGAGCATTGTTCAGACAAAGACATGGAGCATTGTGATGACAAGTTTCTCAGAGAATTGTGATGAAAAGTTCATGGAGCATTGTGGTTACAAAGGTCACAGAGCCTTGTGATTACGCGGGCATGGACCATTGTGATGACAAACGTTATGAAGCATTGTGATGACTGGAGTCACGGAGCATTGTGATGACAGGTGTCATGGAGCATTGTGATGAAAAGGGCATGGAGCATTGTGATGACAGTGGCATGGAGCATTGGTCTGACAAGTTTCATAGATTATTGTGATGAGAGTGGGCATGGTGCATTGTGATGACAAGGGCATGGAGCATTGTGATGATAAGGTCATGGAGTATTGTGAAGACAGGTGTCAGGGAGTATTGTGATTACATATGTCATGGTCCATGGCGATGACAATGGCATGGAGCTTTGTGATACCAAATGTAATGGAGGATTGTGATGACAAATATAATGGAGCATTGTGATGATTAGGGCTTGAAACATTATGATGACAAGGGCCATTGAAAATTTTGATGACAAGGTCGTGAAGCATTGTGATGACAAGGTCCTGGAGCATTGTGATGACAAAACCATGGAGTCTTGTGATGACAAGTCTCATGGAGTATACTGATGAAAAGGGGAATGGAGTATTGTGATTACAGGGGTCTTGGAACATTGTGAAGACAAGGGCATGAAGCATTGTGAGGAGAAGACCAAGGAGCATTCTGATGGCATGCGTCATTGTGCTTTGTGATGACAATGGCATGGACCATTGTGATTACATGGGACTTGGAGCATTGTGATGAAAAGGGCATGGATCATTGTGATGAAAAAGGCATGGAGCCTTGTCATGACAGGGTTCAAGGAGCAAACAGACAACAAGTGTCAGGGAGCATGTTGATGACAAGTGTATTGAGCATTGTGATGACGAAGGTCATGGAGCATTGTGATGACAATGGCTTGGAGCATTGTGATGACAAGGGTCAGGGAGCACTGTGCTGACAAGTGCATGGAGAATTGTGATGACAAGGGTCATGGAGCATTCTGATGACAAGCTTGTGGAGTATTTTGATGACAACGGCATGGAGCATTGTGATGAAAATGGCATGGGACATTGTGATGTAAAAGGCATGGAGCCTTTTCGTGACAGGTTTCAAGGAGCATTCTGATGACAAGTGTCAGGGAGCATTGTGATGACAAGTGTATTGAGAATTGTGGTGACAAAGGTCAAGGAGCATTGCGATGAAAAGGGCATGGAGTATTGTGGTGACAGGCATCATGGAGCGTTGTGATGACAAGTGTTATGGAACATTGTGATCACAAGGGTTTGGAGCATTGTGATGACAGAGGTCATGGATCATTTTGATTTCAAGGAGCATAGAGCATTGTGATGACAAGGGCATGAAGCAATGTGATCCCAAAGTTTATGGAGGATTGTGATGACAATGGAAATGGAGTATTGTGATGACAAGTGCATAGAGCATTGTAATGACAATGTCATGTAGCATTTTGCTGACAAAGGCATGGAGCATTGTGATGACATGTGTCATGGAGCACTGTGATGACAAGCGTCAAGGAGCATTGTGAATACAGGGGTCATGGAGCATTGGGATGACAAGGGCATGGATCATTGTGATGACAAGTGTCATGGAGCATTGGGCTGAAAATGTACATGGAGTATTTTGATGACAGGGGACATGGAGCACTGTGATTGCAGGGGTCTTGGAGCATTGTAATGACAAGAGTCCCGGATCATTGTGTTGTCAGGTGTCATGGAGTTTTGTGTTGACAGTGGTCATGGAGCATTGTGATAATATTGGTCATGGAGCATTGTGATGAGAAGGTCATGGAGCATTGTGCTGAAAATATTCATGGAGTATTGTGATGACAGGGGTCATGGAGCATTGTGATGACAAGGGAATGGAGCATTGTGATGAGATGACCATGGAGACTTGTGATGACAAGTCTAATGGAGCATTCTGATGAAAAGGGGCATGGAGCATTGTGATTACGGGGGTCTTGGAGCATTGTGCTGACAAGGGCTTGGAGCATTGTGAGGAGAAGGCCATGGAACATTCTGATGACATGCGTCATGGAGCTTTTTTGACTAGGGCATGGAGCATAGTGATTACATGGGTCTTGGAGCATTGTGATGACAAGGGTCATGGAGCCTTGTGATGACAAGGCCCGGGAACATTGTGATGGCAGGGGTCATGGAGCTTGTTATGACAGAAGTAATGGAGCATTGTGATGAGAAGGGCATTGAGCTTTGGTCTGAAATGTTTCATGGATTATTGTGATGAGAGTGGACATGGCACATTGTGATGACAAGGGCACGGTACACTGTGATACATGGGTCATGGAGGATTGTAATGACAAGGGCATGGATTATTGTGATGAGAAGGGCATCGAGCAATGTGATGACAAGTGCCATGGAGCTGTGTGATGGCAAGGGTATGAAGCAATGTGATGAGAGGGTTCATGGAGCATTGTGATGACAATGACATGTAGCATTGTGATGCCAAAGGTCATGCAGCTTTGTGATGACAAAGGTCATGGAGCATTTTGATGACAGGGTCATGCAGCAATTTGATGAAAAGTGTAATGGAACCTTTTGATGACAGGTGTTATAGAACATTGTGATGCCAGGGGTCATGGAGCTTTGGGATGAAAAGGGTCATAGAGCATTTTGATGACAGGGGTTATGGAACATTGTGATGTCAGGGGTCATGGAACATTGTGCTGATAAGGGGATGTAGCATTGTGATGACAGGGGTCATGGAATATTGTCATAACAGGGGTGAGGGAGGATTGTGATGACTAGTGATGGAACATTGTGATATCTCATGTGAGAGAGCATTTGGATGAGAAGTGCATGGAGCATTGTGATTACAAGGTTTATGGAGCATAGCGATGACAAGTTTTTGGATCATTGTGATGAAAAGCACATGGCACATTGTGATGACAAGGGTTATGGAGCATTGTTCTGACAAAGACATGGAGTATAGTGATGACAAAGGTCACAGAGCATTGTGATGAAAAGTTCAAGGACATTTTGTTTAAAAAGTCACAGAGCCTTGTGATGATGCGGACATGGACCGTTGTGATGACAAACGTTATGAAGCATTGTGATGACTGGAGTCACGGAGCATTGTGATGACAGGGGTCATGGAGCATTGTGATGAAAATGGCATGGAACATTGTGATGACAGGGGCATGGAGCTTTGGTCTGACTAGTTTCAGAGATTATTGTGATGACAGAGGACATGGTGCATTGTGATGACAAGGGCATGGATCATTGTGATGACAAGGGCATGGAGTATTGTGAAGACAGGTGTCAGGGAGCATTGTGATGACATATGTCATGGTCCATTGCGATGACAATGGCAGGGAGCATTGTGATGCCAAATGTAATGGAGGATTGTGATGACAAATATAATGGAGCATTGTGATGACTAGGGCTTGGAGCATTATGATGACAAGGGCCATTGAGAATTTTCATGACAATGTCGTGAAGAATTGTGATGACAAGGTCCTGGAGCATTGTGATGAGAAAACCATGGAGCCTTGTGATGACAAGTCTCATGGAGCATACTGATGAAAAGGGGCATGGAGCATTCTGATTACAGGGGTCTTGGAACATTGTGATAACAAGTGCATGGAGCATTGTGATGACATGGGCATGCAGCATTGGTCTAATAAGTTTCATGGATTATTGTGATGAGAGTTGCAATGGCGCATTGTGATGACAAGGGCATGGAACTTTGTGATGACCAGGTCATGCAGTATTGTGAAGAGACGTGTCAGGGAGCATTGTGATGCCAAGTGTCATGAGGGATTCTGATGAAAAAGGTAATGGAGCATTGTGATGACAATGGCTTGGAGCATTGTGATGACAAGGGTCAGGGAGCATTCTGATGACAAGCTTGTGAAGTATTTTGATGACAATGGCATGGAGCATTGGGATGAAAACGGCATGGGGCTTTGTGATGAAAAAGGCATGGAGCCTTTTCGTGCCAGGTTTCAAGGAGCATTATGACGACAAGTGTCAGGGAGCATTGTGAGGACAAGTTTATTGAGAATTGTGATGACAAAGTTCATGGAGCATTGTGATGAAAAGGGCATGGAGTATTGTGATGACAGGCATCATGGATCGTTGTGAGGACAAGTGCTTTGGAACATTGTGATCACAAGGGATTGGAACATTGTGATGACAGAGGTCATGGATCATTTTGATTTCAAGGAGCATGGAGCACTGTGATGACAAGGGCATGAATCAATGTGATCCTAAGGTTCATGGAGGATTGTGATGACAATGGTAATGGAGTATTGTGATGACAGGCGCATAGAGCATTGTAATGACAAGGTCATGTAGCATTTTGCTGACAAAGGCATGGAGCATTGTGATGACAGGTGTCATGGAGCACTGTGATGACAAGCGTCACGGAGCATTGTGAATACAGGGGTCATGGAGCATTGGGATAACAAGGACATGGACCATTTTGATGACAAGGGTCTTGGAGCACTGGGCTGAAAATGTTCATGGAGAGTTGTGATGACAGGTGTCACGTAGAATTGTGACGACAAGGGAATGGAGCATTGTGATGACAAGAGTCCTGGATCATTGTGTTGTCAGGTGTCATGGAGTTTTGTGATGACAGTGGTCATGGAGCATTGTGATGATATTGGCAATGGAGCATTGTGATGAGAAGGTCGTGGAGCATTGGGCCGAAAATATTCATGGATTATTGTGATGACAGGGGTCATGGAGCATTGTGATGACAAGTGAATGGATCATGGTGATGTCAACGTACTGGAACATTGTGATGAAAAGACCATGGAGACTTGTGATGGCAAGTCTCCTGGAGCATTCTGATGAAAACGGGCATGGAGCATTGTGATTACAGCGGTCTTGGAGCATTGTTATGACTAGGGCATAGAGCACTGTGATGAGAAGGCCAAGGAGCATTCTGATGACTTGCGTCATGGAGTTTTGTGATGACAAGGGCATGGAGCATTGTGATTACAGGGACCTTGGAGCATTGTGATGAAATGGTCATGGATCATTGTGATGAAAAATGCATGGAAACTTGTCATGACAGGGTTCAAGGAGCATACTGACGACAAGGGTCAGGGAGCATTGTGATGACAAGTGTATTGAGCATTGTGATGACAAAGATCATGGAGCATTGTGATGAGAAGACCATGGATAATTGTGATGATGAGCGTCATGGGGTGTTGTGATGATACGTGTTATGCAACATTGTGATCACAAGGGTTTGGAGCATTATGATGACAGAGGTCATGCAGAATATTGATTTCATTGTGATGACAATAGCCTGAAGCATTATGATGATGGGCATGGTGCATTGTGATGACAGGGTTCATGGAGCATTGAGATGAAAATTGGGATGGAGCATTGTGATTACAAGGGTCTTGGAGCATTGTGAAGACAGACTTCATGGAGCATTGAGATGAAATGGGGCATGGAGCATTGTGATGACAAGAGTCTTGGAGCATTGTGATGACAAGGGCATGGAGCATTGTGATATCAGGGGTCTTGAGAATTGTGATGAGAATTATCATGGAACCTTGTGATGACTAGGCCGTGGATCATTGTGATGGCAGGTGTCATGGTGCATTGTTATGACAGGGTTAATGGAGCATTGTGATGAGAAGGGTATGGAACTTTGGTCTGAAATGTTTCATGGATTATTGTGATGAGAGTGGGCATGGAGCATTGTGATGACAAGGGCTCGGTACACTGTGATACATGGGTCATACAGGACTGTAATGACAAGGGCATGGAGCATTGTGATGAGAAGGGCATCGAGCATTGTGATGACAAGTGTCATGGAGCTGTGTGATGACAAGGGCATGGAGCAATGTGGTGAGAGGGTTCATGGAGCATTGTGATGACAATGACAGGGAGCATTGTGATGCCAAGGGTCTTTGAGCTTTGTGATGACAAGTCATCGAGCATTTTGATGAGAAGGGCCGGGAGCATTTTGATGACCGTGTCATGCAGCAATTTGATAAAAAGTGTAATGGAACATTTTGATGGCAGGGGTTATAGAACATTGTGATGGCAGGGGTCTTGGAGCTTTGGAATGGAAAGGGTCATGGAGCATTTTGATGACAGGGCTTAT
The DNA here is from genome assembly GCF_025265405.1 of Mesoplodon densirostris. Taxonomy (NCBI): domain Eukaryota; kingdom Metazoa; phylum Chordata; class Mammalia; order Artiodactyla; family Ziphiidae; genus Mesoplodon; species Mesoplodon densirostris. The sequence goes on from NW_026778198.1 coordinate 6,907, forward strand.
GGAACATTGTGATGGCAGGGGTCATGGAACATTGTGATGATAAGGGGATGTAGCATTGTGATGACAGTGTCATGGAACATTGTGATTACAAGGATGAGGGTGTATTGTGATGACTAGTGATGGAACATTTTGATATCTCTGGTGAGAGAGCATTTTGATGAGAAGTGCATGGACCATTGTGATTACAAGGTTTATGGAGCATTGCAATGACAAGGTTTGGAACGTTGTGATGAAATGCGCGTGGCACATTGTGATGACAATGGTCAGGGAGCATTGTTGTGACAAAGACATGGAGCATTGTGATGACAAGTTTCTCAGAGAATTGTGATGAAAAGTTCATGGAGCATTGTGGTTACAAAGGTCACAGAGCCTTGTGATTACGCGGGCATGGACCATTGTGATGACAAACGTTATGAAGCATTGTGATGACTGGAGTCACGGAGCATTGTGATGACAGGGGTCATGGAGCATTGTGATGACAAGGGCATGGAGCATTGTGATGACAGTTGCATGGAGCATTGGTCTGACAAGTTTCATAGATTATTGTGATGAGAGTGGGCATGGTGCATTGTGATGACAAGGGCATGGAGCATTGTGATGATAAGGTCATGGAGTATTGTGAAGACAGGTGTCAGGGAGCATTGTGATGACATATGTCATGGTCCATGGCGATGACAATGGCATGGAGTTTTGTGATACCAAATGTAATGGAGGATTGTGATGACAAATATAATGAAGCATTGTGATGATTAGGGTTTGGAGCATTATGATGACAAGGGCCATTGAAAATTTTGTTGACAAGGTCGTGAAGCATTGTGATGACAATGTCCTGGAACATTGTGATGACAAAACCATGGAGTCTTGTGATGACAAGTCTCATGGTGCATACTGATGAAAAGGGGAATGGAGCACTGTGATTACAGGGGTCTTGGAACATTGTGAAGACAAGGGCATGGAGCATTGTGAGGAGAAGACCAAGGAGCATTCTGATGGCATGCGTCATTGAGCTTTGTGATGACAATGGCATGGACCATTGTGATTACATGGGACTTGGAGCACTGTGATGAAAAGGGCATGGATCATTGTGATGAAAAAGGCATGGAGCCTTGTCATGACAGGGTTCAAGGAGCATACAGACAACAAGTGTCAGGGAGCATGTTGATGACAAGTGTATTGAGCATTGTGATGACGAAGGTCATGGAGCATTGTGATGAGAAGACCATGGATAACTGTGATGACGAGCATCCTGGGGCATTGTGATGACAAGTGTTATGGAATATTGTGATCACAAGGGTTTGGAGCATTGTTATGACAGAGGTCATGGAACATTTTGATTTCGTTGTTATGACAATAGCATGAAGCATTATGATGATGGGCATGGTGCATTGTGATCACAGGGTTCATGGATCATTGAGATGAAAAGGGGCATAGAGGATTGTCATTTCAGTGTTCTTGGAGCATTGTGATGAGAAGGGTCATGGAGCCTTGTGATGACAAGGCCATGCAACATCGTGATGGCAGGGGTCATGGAGCATTGTTATGACAGGTGTAATGGAGCATTGTGATGGCAAGGGCATGGAGCATTGTGATGAGAAGGCCATGGAGCATTCTGATGACATGTGTCCTGGAGCTATGTGAAGACAAGGGCATGGAGCAATGTGATGAGAGCGTTCATGGAGCATGGTGATGACAATGACATGGAGCATTGTGATGCCAAGGGTCACGGATCTTTGTGATGACAATGGTCATGGAGCATTTTGATGGTAATGGCGTTGTGCATTGTGATGAGAAGGGCAGGGAGCATTCTGATGACAGGGTCATGGAGCAATTTGATGAAAAGCATCATGGAACATTTTGATGACAGGTGTTATGGAACATTGTGATTTCAGGGATCATCGAACATTGTGATGATAAGTGCATGTAGCATTGTGATGACAGGAGTCAAGGAACATTGTGATGACAGGGGTGAGGGAGTAATGTGACAAATAGTGATGTAGCATTGTGATATCAGTGGTGAGAGAGCATTTTGATGAGAAGTGCATGGAGCATGGTGATGACAAATTTTATGGAGCATTGTGATGACAATGTTGTGGAGCACTGTGATGACAAGCGCATGGTGCATTGTGATGACATGTGTCATGGAGCATTGTGCTGACAAGGGTCTTGGAGCATTGTGATGACAAGGGTCATGGAGCATTGTGCTAAGAAAGGCATAGAGCATTGTGATGACAAGGGTCAAAGAGCATTGTGATGAAAAGTTCATGGAGCATTGAGGTTAAAAAGGTCACAGAGACTGTTGATGACGAGGGCATGGACCATTGTGATGACAAAGGTCATGAAGCATTGTGATGACTGGAGTCACGGAGCATTGTGATGACAGGGGTCATGGAGCATTGTGATAAGAAGGGCATGGAGCATTGTGATGGCCAGGGCATGGAACATTTGTCTAATAACTTTCATGGAGTATTACGATGAGCGTTGGAATGGCACATTGTGATGACAAGGGCATGGAGCATTGTGATGACCAGGTCAGGCCGTATTGTGAAGACAGGTGTCAGGGAGCATTGTGATCACATATGTAATGGCCCATTGTGATGAGGATGGGATGGAGCATTGTGATGAGAAGACCATGGATAATTGTGATGATGAGCGTCATGGGGTGTTGTGATGATACGTGTTATGCAACATTGTGATCACAAGGGTTTGGAGCATTATGATGACAGAGGTCATGCAGAATATTGATTTCATTGTGATGACAATAGCCTGAAGCATTATGATGATGGGCATGGTGCATTGTGATGACAGGGTTCATGGAGCATTGAGATGAAAAGCGGCATGGAGCATTGTGATGACAAGGGTCTTGGAGGATTGTGATGACAAGGGCAAGGAACATTGTGATGAGAAGGCCATGGAACATTCTGATGACGTGCGTCATGGAGCTTTGTGATGACCAGGGCATGGAGCATTGTGATATCAGGGGTCTTGAGCATTGTGATGAGAATTATCATGGAACCTTTTGATGACTAGGCCGTGGATCATTGTGATGGCAGGTGTCATGGTGCATTGTTATGACAGGGGTAATGGAGCATTGTGATGAGAAGGGTATGGAACTTTGGTCTGAAATGTTTCATGGATTATTGTGATGAGAGTGGGCATGGAGCATTGTGATGACAAGAGCACAGAACACTTTGATACATGGGTCATGCAGGACTGTAATGACAAGGGCATGGAGCATTGTGATGAGAAAGGCATCGAGCATTGTGATGACAAGTGTCATGGAGCTTTGTGATTACAAGGGCATGGAGCAATGTGATGAGAGGGTTCATGGAGCATTGTGATGACAATGACATGGAGCATTGTGATGCCAAGGGTCTTGGAGCTTTGTGATGACAAGTCATGGAGCATTTTGATGAGAAGGGCAGGGAGCATTTTGATGACCGGGTCATGCAGCAATTTGATAAAAAGTGTAATGGAACATTTTGATGGCAGGGGTCTTGGAGCTTTGGGATGGAAAGGGTCATGGAGCATTTTGATGACAGGGCTTATGGAACATTGTGATGGCAGGGGTCATGGAACATTGTGATGATAAGGGGATGTAGCATTGTGATGACAGTGTCATGGAACATTGTGATTACAAGGATGAGGGTGTATTGTGATGACTAATGATGGAACATTGTGATATCTCTGGTGAGAGAGCATTTTGATGTGAAGTGCATGGACCATTGTGATTACAAGGTTTATGGAGCATTGCAATGACAAGGTATGGAACGTTGTGATGAAATGCGCGTGGCACATTGTGATGACAATGTTCATGGAGCACTGTTCTGACAAAGACATGGAGCATTGTGAGGACAAGTTTCTCAGAGAATTGTGATGAAAAGTTCATGGATCATTGTGGTTACAAAGGTCACAGAGCCTTGTGATGACACGGGCATGGACCATTGTGATGACAAACGTTATGAAGCATTGTGATGACTGGAGTCACGGAGCATTGTGATGACAGGGGTCATGGAGCATTGTGATGACAAGGGCATGGAGAATTGTGATGACAGTGGCATGGAGCATTGGTCTGACAAGTTTCATAGATTATTGTGATGAGAGTGGGCATGGTGCATTGTGATGACAAGGGCATGGAGCATTGTGATGATAAGGTCATGGAGTATTGTGAAGACAGGTGTCAGGGAGCATTGTGATGACATATGTCATGGTCCATGGCAATGACAATGGCATGGAGCTTTGTGATACCAAATGTAATGGAGGATTGTGATGACAAATATAATGGATCATTGTGATGATTAGGGTTTCGAGCATTATGATTACAAAGGACATTGAAAATTTTGATGACAAGGTCGTGAAGCATTGTGATGACAAGGTCCTGGAGCATTGTGATGACAAACCATGGAGCCTTGTGATGACAAGTCTCATGGAGCATACTGATTAAAAGGGGAATGGAGCATTGTGATTACAGGGGTCTAGGAACATTGTGAAGATAAGGGCAGGTAGCATTGTGAAGAATAGACCAAGGAGCATTCTGATGGCATGCGTCATTGAGCTTTGTGATGACAATGGCATGGACCATTGTGATTACATGGGACTTGGAGCATTGTGATGAAAAAGGCATGGATCATTGTGATGAAAAAGGCATGCAGCCTTGTCATGACAGGGTTCAAGGAGCATACAGACAACAAGTGTCAGGGAGCATGTTGATGACAAATGTATTGAGCATTTTGATGACGAAGGTCATGGAGCATTGTGATGAGAAGACCATGGATAATTGTGATGACGAGCATCCTGGGGCATTGTGATGACAAGTGTTATGGAATATTGTGATCACAAGGGTTTGGAACATTGTTATGACAGAGGTCATGGAACATTCTGATTTCGTTGTTATGACAATAGCATGAAGCATTATGATGATGGGCATAGTGCATTGTGATGACAGGGTTCATGGATCATTGAGATGAAAAGGGGCATAGAGCATTGTGATTACAGTGTTCTTGGAGCATTGTGATGAGAAGCGTCATGGAGCCTTGTGATGACAAGGCCATGGAACATCGTGATGGCAGGGGTCATGGAGCATTGTTATGACAGGGGTAATGGAGCATTGTGATGGCAAGGGCTTGGAGCATTGTGATGAGAAGGCCATGGAGCATTCTGATGACATGTGTCATGGAGCTAGGTGAAGACAAGAGCATGGAGCAATGTGATGAGAGCGTTCATGGAGCACTGTGATGACAATGACATGGAGCATTGTGATGCCAAGGGTCATGGATCTTTGTGATGACAAAGGTCATGGAGCATTTTGATGGCAAGGGCGTTGTGCATTGTGATGACATGTGTCATGGAGCATTGTACTGCCAAGCGCATGGAGCATTGTGATGACAAGGGTCATGGAGCATTGTGCTGAGAAAGGCATAGAGCATTGTGATGACAAGGGTCAAAGAGCATTGTGATGAAAAGTTCATGGAGCATTGTGGTTAAAAAGGTCACAGAGACTGTTGATGACGAGGGCATGGACCATTGTGATGACAAAGGTCATGAAGCATTGTGATGACTGGAGTCACGGAGCATTGTGATGACAGGGTCATGGAACATTGTGATAACAATGGCATGGAGCATTGTGATGGCAAGGGCATGGAACATTGGTCTAATAACTTTCATGGAGTATTGGGATGAGAGTTGGAATGGCACACTGTGATGACAAGGGAATGGAGCATTGTGATGAACAGGTCATGCCGTATTGTGAAGACAGGTGTCAGGGAGCATTGTGATCACATATGTAATGGCCCATTGTGATGAGGATGGCATGGAGCATTGTGATGCCAAGTGTCAGGGAGGATTCTGATGACAAAGGTCATGGAGCATTGTGATGACAATGGCTTGGAGCATTGTGATGACAAGGGTCAGGGAGCATTGTGCTGACAAGTGCATGGAGAATTGTGATGACAAGGGTCATGGAGCATTCTGATGACAAGCTTGTGGAGTATTTTGATGACAATGGCATGGAGCATTGTGAAGAAAATGGCATGGGGCATTGTGATGAAAAAGGCATGGAGCCTTTTCGTGACAGTGTTCAAGGAGCATTCTGATGACAAGTGTCAGGGAGCATTGTGATGACAAGTGTATTGAGAATTGTGGTGACAAAGGTCATGGAGCATTGTGATGACAAGTGTATTGAGAATTGTGGTGACAAACGTCATGGAGCATTGTGATGAAAAGGGCATGGAGTATTGTGATGACAGACATCATGGAGCGTTGTGATCACAAGTGTTATGGAACATTGTGATCACAAGGGTTTGGAGCATTGTGATGACAGAGGTCATGGATCATTTTGATTTCAAGGAGCATGGAGCATTGTGATGACACGGGCATGAAGCAATGTGATCCCAAAGTTCATGGAGGATTGTGATGACAATGGAAATGGAGTATTGTGATGACAAGCGCATAGAGAATTATAATGACAAGGTCATGTAGCATTTTGCTGACAAAGGCATGGAGCATTGTGATGACAGGTGTCATGGAGCACTGTGATGACAAGCGTCAAGGAGCATTGTGAATACAGGGGTCATGGAGCATTGGGATGACAAGGGCATGGATCATTTTGATGACAAGTGTCATGGAGCACTGGGCTGAAAATGTTCATGGAGAGTTGTGATGACAGGTGTCATGTAGCATTGTGACGACAAGGGAATGGGGCATTGTGATGACAAGAGTCCTGGATCATTGTGTTGTCAGGTGTCATGGAGTGTTGTGATGACAGTGGTCATGGAGTATTGTGATGATATTGGCAATGGAGCATTGTGATGAGAAGGTCGTGGAGCATTGGGCTGAAAATGTTCATGGATTATTGTGATGACAGGGGTCATGGAGCATTGTGATGACAAGGGAATGGATCATTGTGATGTCAATGTCCTGGATCATTGTGATGAGAAGACCATGGAGACTTGTGATGGCAAGTCTCATGGAGCATTCTGATGAAAAGGGGCATGGAGCATTGTGATTACAGGGGTCTTGGAGCATTGTTATGACTACGGCATAGAGAATTGTGATGAGAAGGCCATGGAGCATTCTGATGACATGCGTCATGGAGTTTTGTGATGACAACGGCATGGAGCATTGTGATTACAGGGAACTTGGAGCATTGTGATGAAATGGTCATGGATCATTGTGATGAGAAATGCATGGAAACTTGTCATGACAGGGTTCAAGGAGCATACTGACGACAAGGGTCAGGGAGCATTGTGATGACAAGTGTATTGAGCATTGTGATGACAAAGATCATGGAGCATTGTGATGAGAAGACCATGGATCATTGTGATGATGAGCGTCATGGGGTGTTGTGATGATACGTGTTATGCAACATTGTGATCACAATGGTTTGGAGCATTATGATGACAGAGGTCATGCAGAATATTGATTTCATTGTGATGACAATAGCCTGAAGCATTATGATGATGGGCATGGTGCATTGTGATGACAGGGTTCATGGAGCATTGAGATGAAAAGCGGCATGGAGCATTGTGATGACAAGGGTCTTGGAGCATTGTGATGACAAGGGCAAGGAGCATTGTGATGAGAAGGCCATGGAACATTCTGATGACGTGCGTCATGGAGCTTTGTGATGACCAGGGCATGGAGCATTGTGATATCAGGGGTCTTGAGCATTGTGATGAGAATTATCATGGAACCTTTTGATGACTAGGCCGTGGATCATTGTGATGGCAGGTGTCATGGTGCATTGTTATGACAGGGGTAATGGAGCATTGTGATGAGAAGGGTATGGAACTTTGGTCTGAAATGTTTCATGGATTATTGTGATGAGAGTGGGCATGGAGCATTGTGATGACAAGGGCACAGAACACTGTGATACATGGGTCATGCAGGACTGTAATGACAAGGGCATGGAGCATTGTGATGAGAAGGGCATCGAGCATTGTGATGACAAGTGTCATGGAGCTTTGTGATTACAAGGGCATGGAGCAATGTGATGAGAGGGTTCATGGAGCATTGTGATGACAATGACATGGAGCATTGTGATGCCAAGGGTCTTGGAGCTTTGTGATGACAAGTCATGGAGCATTTTGATGAGAAGGGCAGGGAGCATTTTGATGACCGGGTCATGCAGCAATTTGATAAAAAGTGTAATGGAACATTTTGATGGCAGGGGTTATAGAACATTGTGATGGCAGGGGTCTTGGAGCTTTGGGATGGAAAGGGTCATGGAGCATTTTGATGACAGGGCTTATGGAACATTGTGATGGCAGGGGTCATGGAACACTGTGATGATAAGGGGATGTAGCATTGTGATGACAGTGTCATGGAACATTGTGATTACAAGGATGAGGGTGTATTGTGATGACTAATGATGGAACATTGTGATATCTCTGGTGAGAGAGCATTTTGATGAGAAGTGCATGGACCATTGTGATTACAAGGTTTATGGAGCATTGCAATGACAAAGTTTGGAACGTTGTGATGAAATGCGCGTGGCACATTGTGATGACAATGTTCATGGAGCACTGTTCTGACAAAGACATGGAGCATTGTGATGACAAGTTTCTCAGAGAATTGTGATGAAAAGTTCATGGAGCATTGTGGTTACAAAGGTCACAGAGCCTTGTGATGACGCGGGCATGGACCATTGTGATGACAAATGTTATGAAGCATTGTGATGACTGGAGTCACGGAGCATTGTGATGACAGGGGTCATGGAGCATTGTGATGACAAGGGCATGGAGAATTGTGATGACAGTGGCATGGAGCATTGGTCTGACAAGTTTCATAGATTATTGTGATGAGAGTGGGCATGGTGCATTGTGATGACAAGGGCATGGAGCATTGTGATGATAAGGTCATGGAGTATTGTGAAGACAGGTTTCAGGGAGCATTGTGATGACATATGTCATGGTCCATGGCGATGACAATGGCATGGAGCTTTGTGATACCAAATGTATTGGAGGATTGTGATGACAAATATAATGGATCATTGTGATGATTAGCGTTTGGAGCATTATGATTACAAAGGCCATTGAAAATTTTGATGACAAGTTCGTGAAGCATTGTGATGACAAGGTCCTGGAGCATTGTGATGACAAAACCATGGAGCCTTGTGATGACAAGTCTCATGGAGCATACTGATTAAAAGCGGAATGGAGCATTGTGATTACAGGGGACTTGGAACATTGTGAAGATAAGGGCAGGGAGCATTGTGAAGAATAGACCAAGGAGCATTCTGATGGCATGCGTCATTGAGCTTTGTGATGACAATGGCATGGACCATTGTGATTACATGGGACTTGGAGCATTGTGATGAAAAGGGCATGGATCATTGTGATGAAAAAGGCATGGAGCCTTGTCATGACAGGGTTCAAGAAGCACACAGACAACAAGTGTCAGGGAGCATGTTGATGACAAATGTATTGAGCATTTTGATGACGAAGGTCATGGAGCATTGTGATGAGAAGACCATGGATAATTGTGATGACGAGCATCCTGGGGCATTGTGATGACAAGTGTTATGGAACATTGTGATCACAAGGGTTTGGAGCATTGTGATGACAGAGGTCATGGATCATTTTGATTTCAAGGAGCATGGAGCATTGTGATGACAAGGGCATGAAGCAATGTGATCCCAAGGTTCATGGAGGATTGTGATGACAATGGAAATGGAGTATTGTGATGACAAGCGCATAGAGAATTATAATGACAAGGTCATGTAGCATTTTTCTGACAAAGGCATGGAGCATTGTGATGACAGGTGTCATGGAGCACTGTGATGACAAGCGTCAAGGAGCATTGTGAATACAGGGGTCATGGAGCATTGGGATGACAAGGGCATGGATCATTTTGATGACAAGGGTCATGGAGCACTGGGCTGAAAATGTTCATGGAGAGTTGTGATGACAGGTGTCATGTAGCATTGTGACGACAAGGGAATGGGGCATTGTGATGACAAGAGTAATGGATCATTGTGTTGTCAGGTGTCATGGAGTGTTGTGATGACAGTGGTCATGGAGCATTGTGATGATATTGGCAATGGAGCATTGTGATGAGAAGGTCGTGGAGCATTGGGCTGAAAATGTTCATGGATTATTGTGATGACAGGGGTCATGGAGCATTGTGATGACAAGGGAATGGATCATTGTGATGTCAAGGTACTGGATCATTGTGATGAGAAGACCATGGAGACTTGTGATGGCAAGTCTCATGGAGCATTCTGATGAAAAGGGGCATGGAGCATTGTGATTACAGGGGTCTTGGAGCATTGTTATGACTAGGGCATAGAGAATTGTGATGAGAACGCCATGGAGCATTCTGATGACATGCGTCATGGAGTTTTGTGATGACAAGGGCATGGAGCATTGTGATTACAGGGACCTTGGAGCATTGTGATGAAATGGTCATGGATCATTGTGATGAAAAATGCATGGAAACTTGTCATGACAGGGTTCAAGGAGCATACTGACGACAAGGGTCAGGGAGCATTGTGATGACAAGTGTATTGAGCATTGTGATGACAAAGATCATGGAGCATTGTGATGAGAAGACCATGGATAATTGTGATGATGAGCGTCATGGGGTGTTGTGATGATACGTGTTATGCAACATTGTGATCACAAGGGTTTGGAGCATTATGATGACAGAGGTCATGCAGAATATTGATTTCATTGTGATGACAATAGCCTGAAGCATTATGATGATGGGCATGGTGCATTGTGATGACAGGGTTCATGGAGCATTGAGATGAAAAGCGGCATGGAGCATTGTGATGACAAGGGTCTTGGAGCATTGTGATGACAAGGGAAAGGAGCATTGTGATGAGAAGGCCATGGAACATTCTGATGACGTGCGTCATGGAGCTTTGTGATGACCAGGGCATGGAGCATTGTGATATCAGGGGTCTTGAGCATTGTGATGAGAATTTTCATGGAACCTTTTGATGACTAGGCCGTGGATCATTGTGATGGCAGGTGTCATGGTGCATTGTTATGACAGGGGTAATGGAGCATTGTGATGAGAAGGGTATGGAACTTTGGTCTGAAATGTTTCATGGATTATTGTGATGAGAGTGGGCATGGAGCATTGTGATGACAAGAGCACAGAACACTTTGATACATGGGTCATGCAGGACTGTAATGACAAGGGCATGGAACATTGTGATGAGAAGGGCATCGAGCATTGTGATGACAAGTGTCATGGAGCTTTGTGATTACAAGGGCATGGAGCAATGTGATGAGAGGGTTCATGGAGCATTGTGATGACAATGACATGGAGCATTGTGATGCCAAGGGTCTTGGAGCTTTGTGATGACAAGTCATGGAGCATTTTGATGAGAAGGGCAGGGAGCATTTTGATGACCGGGTCATGCAGCAATTTGATAAAAAGTGTAATGGAACATTTTGATGGCAGGGGTTATAGAACATTGTGATGGCAGGGGTCTTGGAGCTTTGGGATGGAAAGGGTCATGGAGCATTTTGATGACAGGGCTTATGGAACATTGTGATGGCAGGGGTCATGGAACACTGTGATGATAAGGGGATGTAGCATTGTGATGACAGTGTCATGGAACATTGTGATTACAAGGATGAGGGTGTATTGTGATGACTAATGATGGAACATTGTGATATCTCTGGTGAGAGAGCATTTTGATGAGAAGTGCATGGACCATTGTGATTACAAGGTTTATGGAGCATTGCAATGACAAAGTTTGGAACGTTGTGATGAAATGCGCGTGGCACATTGTGATGACAATGTTCATGGAGCACTGTTCTGACAAAGACATGGAGCATTGTGATGACAAGTTTCTCAGAGAATTGTGATGAAAAGTTCATGGAGCATTGTGGTTACAAAGGTCACAGAGCCTTGTGATGACGCGGGCATGGACCATTGTGATGACAAATGTTATGAAGCATTGTGATGACTGGAGTCACGGAGCATTGTGATGACAGGGGTCATGGAGCATTGTGATGACAAGGGCATGGAGAATTGTGATGACAGTGGCATGGAGCATTGGTCTGACAAGTTTCATAGATTATTGTGATGAGAGTGGGCATGGTGCATTGTGATGACAAGGGCATGGAGCATTGTGATGATAAGGTCATGGAGTATTGTGAAGACAGGTTTCAGGGAGCATTGTGATGACATATGTCATGGTCCATGGCGATGACAATGGCATGGAGCTTTGTGATACCAAATGTAATGGAGGATTGTGATGACAAATATAATGGATCATTGTGATGATTAGGGTTTGGAGCATTATGATTACAAAGGCCAGTGAAAATTTTGATGACAAGGTCGTGAAGCATTGTGATGACAAGGTCCTGGAGCATTGTGATGACAAAACCATGGAGCCTTGTGATGACAAGTCTCATGGAGCATACTGATGAAAAGGGGAATGGAGCATTGTGATTACAGGGGTCTTGGAACATTGTGAAGATAAGGGCAGGGATCATTGTGAAGAATAGACCAAGGGACATTCTGATGACATGCGTCATTGAGCTTTGTGATGAAAATGGCATGGACCATTGTGATTACATGGGACTTGGAGCATTGTGATGAAAAGGGCATGGATCATTGTGATGAAAAAGGCATGGAGCCTTGTCATGACAGGGTTCAAGGAGCATACAGACAACAAGTGTCAGGGAGCATGTTGATGACAAGTGTATTGAGCTTTTTGATGACGAAGGTCATGGAGCATTGTGATGAGAAGACCATGGATAATTTTGATGACGAGCATACTGGGGCATTGTGATGACAAGTGTTATGGAATATTGTGATCACAAGGGTTTGGAACATTGTTATGACAGATGTCATGGAACATTCTGATTTCGTTGTTATGACAATAGCATGAAGCATTATGATGATGGGCATAGTGCATTGTGATGACAGGGTTCATGGATCATTGAGATGAAAAGTGGCATAGAGCATTGTGATTACAGTGTTCTTGGAGCATTGTGATGAGAAGGGTCATGGAGCCTTGTGATGACAAGGCCATGGAACATCGTGATGGCAGGGGTCATGGAGCATTGTTATGACAGGTGTAATGGAGCATTGTGATGGCCAGGGCTTGGGGCATTGTGATGAGAAGGCCATGGAGCATTCTGATGACATGTGTCATGGAGCTATGTGAAGACAAGGGCATGGAGCAATGTGATGAGAGCGTTCATGGAGCATTGTGATGACAATGACATGGAGCATTGTGATGCCAAGTGTCATGGATCTTTGTGATGACAAAGGTCATGGAGCATTTTGATGGCAAGGGCGTTGTGCATTGTGATGAGAAGGGCAGGGAGCATTCTGATGACAGGGTCATGGAGCAATTTGATGAAAAGTGTCATGGAACATTTTGATGACAGGTGTTATGGAACATTGTGATTTCAGGGGTCATCGAACATTGTGATGATAATTGCATGGAGCATTGTGATGACAGGAGTCATGGAATATTGTGATGACAGGGGTGAGGGAGTATTGTGACAAATAGTGATGTAGCATTGTGATATCAGTGGTGAGAGAGCATTTTGATGAGAAGTGCATGGAGCATTGTGATGACAAATTTTATGGAGCATTGTGATGACAATGTTGTGGAGCACTGTGATGACAAGCGCATGGTGCATTGTGATGAAAAGGGTCAAAGAGCATTGTGATGAAAAGTTCATGGAGCATTGTGGTTAAAAAGGTTACAGAGACTGTTGATGACGAGGGCATGGACCATTGTGATGACAAAGGTCATGAGGCATTGTGATGACTGGAGTCACGGAGCATTGTGATGACAGGGGTCATGGAGCATTGTGATAACAAGTGTATGGAGCATTGTGATGACAAGGACATGGAACATTGGTCTAACAACTTTCATGGAGTATTGCGATGAGAATTGGAATGGCACACTGTGATGACAAGGGCATGGAGAATTGTGATGACCAGGTCATGCCGTATTGTGAAAACAGGTGTCAGGGAGCATTGTGATCACATATGTAATGGCCCATTGTGATGAGGATGGCATGGAGCATTGTGAGGCCAAGTGTCAGGGAGGATTCTGATGACAAAGGTAATGGAGCATTGTGATGACAATGGCTTGGAGCATTGTGATGACAAGGGTCAGGGAGCATTGTGCTGACAAGTGCATGGAGAATTGTGATGACAAGGGTCATGGAGCATTCTGATGACAAGCTTGTGTAGTATTTTGATGACAATGGCATGGAGCATTGTGATGAAAATGGCATGGAGCCATTTCATGACAGGGTTCAAGGATCATTCTGATGACAAGTGTCAGGGAGCATTGTGATGACAAGTGTATTGAGAATTGTGGTGACAAAGGTCATCGAGCATTGTGATGAAAGGGGCATGGAATATTGTGATGACAGGCATCATGGAGCATTGTGATGACAAGTGTTATGGAACATTGTGATCACAAGGGTTTGGAGCATTGTGATGACAGAGGTCATGGATCATTTTGATTTCAAGGAGCATGGAGCATTGTGATGACAAGGGCATGAAGCAATGTGATCCCAAAGTTCATGGAGGATTGTGATGACTATGGAAATGGAGTATTGTGATGACAAGCGCATAGAGCATTGTAATGACAAGGTCATGTAGCATTTTGCTGACAAAGGCATGGAGCATTGTGATGACATGTGTCATGGAGCACTGTGATGACAAGCCTCAAGGAGCATTGTGAATACAGGCGTCATGGAGCATTGGGATGACAAGGGCATGGATCATTGTGATGACAAGGGTCATGGAGCACTGGGCTGAAAATGTTCATGGAGAGTTGTGCTGACAGGTGTCATGTAGCATTGTGACGACAAGGGAATGGAGCATTGTGATGACAAGTGTCCTGGATCATTGTGTTGTCAGGTGTCATGAAGTGTTGTGGTGACAGTGGTCATGGAGCATTGTGATGATATTGACAATGGAGCATTGTGATGAGAAGGTCGTGGAACATTGGGCTGAAAATGTTCATGGATTATTTTGATGACAGGGGTCATGGAGCATTGTGATGACAAGGGAATGGATCATGATGATGTCAAGGTCCTGGAACATTGTGATGAGAAGACCATGGAGACATGTGATGGCAAGTCTCATGGAGCATTCTGATGAAAAGGGGCATGGAGCATTGTGATTACAGGGGTCTTGGAGCATTGTTATGACTAGGGCATAGAGCATTGTGATGAGAAGGCCATGGAGAATTCTGATGACATGCGTCTTGGAGTTTTGTGATGACAAGGGCATGGAGCATTGTGATTACAGGGACCTTGGAGCATTGTGATGAAATGGTCATGGATCATTGTGATGAAAAATGCATGGAAACTTGTCATGACAGGGTTCAAGGAGCATACTGACGACAAGGGTCAGGGAGCATTGTGATGACAAGTGTATTGAGCATTGTGATGACAAAGATCATGGAGCATTGTGATGAGAAGACCATGAATAATTGTGATGATGAGCGTCATGGGGTGTTGTGATGATACGTGTTATGCAACATTGTGATCACAAGGGTTTGGAGCATTATGATGACAGAGGTCATGCAGAATATTGATTTCATTGTGATGACAATAGCCTGAAGCATTATGATGATGGGCATGGTGCATTGTGATGACAGGGTTCATGGAGCATTGAGATGAAAAGCGGCATGGAGCATTGTGATTACAAGGGTCTTGGAGCATTGTGATGACAGATTTCATGGAGCATTGAGATGAAATGCGGCATGGAGCATTGTGATGACAAGGGTCTTGGAGCATTGTGATGACAAGGGCATGGAGCATTGTGATGAGAAGGCCATGGAACATTCTGATGACATGCGTCATGGAGCTTTGTGATGACAAGGGCATGGAGCATTGTGATATCAGGGGTCTGGAGCATTGTGATGAGAATTATCATGGAACCTTGTGATGACTAGGCCGTGGATCATTGTGATAGCAGGTGTCATGGTGCATTGTTATGACAGGGGTAATGGAGCATTGTGATGAGAAGGGTATGGAACTTTGGTCTGAAATATTTCATGGATTATTGTGATGAGTGTGGGCATGGAGCATTGTGATGACAAGGGCACGGAACACTCTGATACATGGGTCATGTAGGACTGTAATGACAAAGGCATGGAGCATTGTGATGAGAAGGGCATCGAGCATTGTGATGACAAGTGTCATGGAGCTGTGTGATGACAAGGGCATGGAGCAATGTGATGAGAGGGTTCATGGAGCATTGTGATGACAATGACATGGAGCATTGTGATGCCAAGGGTCTTGGATCATTGTGATGACAAAGGTCATGGAGCATTTTGATGGCAAGGGCGTTGTGCATTGTGATGAGAAGGGCAGGGAGCATTCTGATGACAGGGTCATGGAGCAATTTGATGAAAAGTGTCATGGAATATTTTGATGACAGGTGTTATGGAACATTGTGATTGCAGGGGTCATCGAACATTGTGATGATAAGTGCATGTAGCATTGTGATGACAGGAGTCATGGAACATTGTGATGACAGGGGTGAGGGAGTATTGTGACAAATAGTGATGTAGCATTGTTATATCAGTGGTGAGAGCCCATTTTGATGAGAAGTGCATGGAGCATTGTGATGACAAATTTTATGGAGCATTGTGATGACAATGTTGTGGAGCACTGTGATGACAAGCGCATGGTGCATTGTGATGACATGTGTCATGGAGCATTGTGCTGAAAAGCGCATGGAGTAATGTGATGACAAGGGTCATGGAGCATTGTGCTGAAAATGTTCATGGAGCATTGTGGTTAAAAAGGTCACAGAGACGGTTGATGACGAGGGCATGGACCATTGTGATGACAAAAGTCATGAAGCATTGTGATGACTGGAGTCACGGAGCATTGTGATGACAGGGGTCATGGAGAATTGTGATAACATGGGCATGGAGCATTGTGATGACAAGGGCATGGAACATTGTGAAGACAAGGGCATGGAGCATTGTGAGGAGAAGACCAAGGAGCATTCTTATGGCATGCGTCATTGAGCTTTGTGATGACAATGGCATGTACCATTGTGATTACATGGGACTTGGAGCATTGTGATTAAAAGGGCATGGATCA
This sequence comes from Mesoplodon densirostris, assembly GCF_025265405.1. Taxonomy (NCBI): domain Eukaryota; kingdom Metazoa; phylum Chordata; class Mammalia; order Artiodactyla; family Ziphiidae; genus Mesoplodon; species Mesoplodon densirostris. Next base: position 23,964 of record NW_026778198.1, read on the forward strand.
TTGTGATGAAAAAGGCATGGAGCCTTGTCATGACAGGTTTCAAGGAGCATACAGACAACAAGTGTCAGGGAGCATGTTGATGACAAGTGTATTGAGCATTGTGATGACGAAGGTCATGGAGCATTGTGATGAGAAGACCATGGATAATTGTGATGACGAACATCCTGGGGCATTGTGATGACAAGTGTTATGGAATATTGTGATCACAATGGTTTGGAGAATTGTTATGACAGAGGTCATGGAACATTTTGATTTCGTTGTGATGACAATTGCATGAAGCATTATGATGATGGGCATGGTGCATTGTGATGACAGGGTTCATGGATCATTGAGATGAAAAGGGGCATAGAGCATTGTGATTACAGTGTTCTTGGAGCATTGTGATAAGAAGGGTCATGGAGCCTTGTGATGACAAGGCCATGGAACATCGTGATGGCAGGGGTCATGGGTCATGGTTATGACAGGGGTAATGGAGCATTGTGATGGCAAGGGCTTGGAGCATTGTGATGAGAAGGCCATGGAGCATTCTGATGACATGTGTCATGGAGCTATGTGAAGACAAGGGCATAGAGCAATGTGATGAGAGCGTTCATGGAGCACTGTGATGACAATGACATGGAGCATTGTGATGCCAAGGGTCATGGATCTTTGTGATGACAAAGGTCATGGAGCATTTTGATGGCAAGGGCGTTGTGCACTGTGATGAGAAGGGCAGGGAGCATTCTGATGACAGGGTCATGGAGCAATTTGATGAAAAGTGTCAAGGAATATTTTGATGACAGGTGTTATGGAACATTGTGATTTCAGGGGTCATCGAACATTGTGATGATAAGTGCATGTAGCATTGTGATGACAGGAGTCATGGAACATTGTGATGACAGGGGTGAGGGAGTATTGTGACAAATAGTGATGTAGCATTGTGATATCAGTGGTGAGAGAGCATTTTGATGAGAAGTGCATGGAGCATTGTGATGACAAATTTTATGGAGCATTGTGATGACAATGTTGTGGAGCACTGTGATGACAAGCGCATGGTGCATTGTGATGACAAGGGTCATTGAGCATTGTGCTGAGAAAGTCATAGAGCATTGTGATGACAAGGGTCAAAGAGCATTGTGATGAAAAGTTCATGGAGCATCGTGGTTAAAATGGTCACAGAGACTGTTGATGACGAGGGCATGGACCATTGTGATGACAAAGGTCATGAAGCATTGTGATGACTGGAGTCACGGAGCACTGTGATGACAGGGGTCATGGAGCATTGTGGTAAAAAAGGCATGGAGCATTGTGATGACAAGGACATGGAACATTGGTCTAATAACTTTCATGGAGTATTGCGATGAGAGTTGGTATGGCACACTGTGATGACAAGGGCATGGAGCATTGTGATGACCAGGTCATGCCGTATTGTGAAGACAGGTGTCAGGGAGCATTGTGATCACATATGTAATGGCCCATTGTGATGAGGATGGCATGGAGCACTGTGAGTCCAAGTGTCAGGGAGGATCCTGATGACAAATGTAATGGAGCCTTGTTATGACAATGGCTTGGAGCATTGTGAAGACAAGGGCCAGGGAGCATTGTGCTGAAAAGTGCATGGAGAATTGTGATGACAAGGGTCATGGAGCATTCTGATGACAAGCTTGTGGAGTATTTTGATGACAATGGCATGGAGCATTCTGATGAAAATGGCATGGGGCATTGTGATGAAAAAGGCATGGAGCCTTTTCGTGACAGGGTTCAAGGAGCATTCTGATGACAAGTGTCAGGGAGGATTGTGATGACAAGTGTATTGAGAATTGTGGTGACAAAGGTCATGGAGCATTGTGATGAAAAGGGCATGGAGTATTGTGATGACAGGCATCATGGAGCGTTGTGATGACAAGTGTTATGGAACATTGTGATCACAAGGGTTTGGAGCATTGTGATGACAGAGGTAATGGATCATTTTGATTTCAAGGAGCATGGAGCATTGTGATGACAAGGGAATGAAGCAATGTGATCCCAAAGTTCATGGAGGATTGTGATGACAATGGAAATGGAGTATTGTGATGACAAGCGCATAGAGCATTGTAATGACAAGTTCATGTAGCATTTTGCTGACAAAGGCATGGAGCATTGTGATGACATGTGTCATGGAGCACTGTGATGACAAGCGTCAAGGAGCATTGTGAATACAGTGGTCATGGAGCATTGGGATGACAAGGGCATGGATCATTTTGATGACAATGGTCATGGAGCACTGGGCTGAAAATGTTCATGGAGAGTTGTGATGATAGGTGTCATGTAGCATTGTGACGACAAAGGAATGGAGCATTGTGATGACAAGAGTCCTGGATCATTGTGTTGTCTGGTGTCATGGAGTGTTGTGATGACAGTGGTCATGGAGCATTGTGATGATATTGGCAATGGAGCATTGTGATGAGAAGGTCGTGGAGCATTGGGCTGAAAATGTTCATGGATTATTGTGATGACAGGGGTCATGGAGCATTGTGATGACAAGGGCATGGATCCTGGTGATGTCAAGGTCCTGGATCATTGTGATGAGAAGACCATGGAGACTTGTGATGGCAAGTCTCATGGAGCATTCTGATGAAAAGGGGCATGGAGCATTGTGATTACAGGTGTCTTGGAGCATTGTTATGACTAGGGCATAGAGCATTGTGATGAGAAGGCCATGGAGAATTCTGATGACATGCGTCATGGAGTTTTGTGATGACAAGGGCATGGAGCATTGTGATTACAGGGACCTTGGAGCATTGTGATGAAATGGTCATGGATCATTGTGATGAAAAATGCATGGAAACTTGTCATGACAGGGTTCAAGGAGCATACTGACGACAAGGGTCAGGGAGCATTGTGATGACAAGTGGATTGAGCATTGTGATGACAAAGATCATGGAGCATTGTGATGAGAAGACCATAGATAATTGTGATGATGAGCGTCATGGGGTGTTGTGATGATACGTGTTATGCAACATTGTGATCACAAGGATTTGGAGCATTTTGATTACAGAGGTCATGCAGAATATTGATTTCATTGTGATGACAATAGCCTGAAGCATTATGATAATGGGCATTGTGCATTGTGATGACAGGGTTCATGGAGCATTGAGATGAAAAGGGGCATGGAGCATTGTGATTACAAGGGTCTTGGAGCATTGTGATGACAGATTTCATGGAGAACTGAGATGAAATGGGGCATGGAGCATTGTGATTACAAGGGTCTTGGAGCATTTTGATGACAAGGACATGGAGCACTGTGATGAGAAGGCCATGGAACATTCTGATGACATGCGTCATGGAGATTTGTGCTGACAAGGGCATGGAGCATTGTGATATCAGGGGACTTGAGCATTGTGATGAGAATTATCATGGAACCTTGTGATGACTAGGCCGTGGATCATTGTGATGGCAGGTGTCATGGTGCATTGTTATGACAGGGGTAATGGAGCATTGTGATGAGAAGGGTATGGAACTTCGGTCTGAAATGTTTCATGGATTATTGTGATGAGAGTGTGCATGGAGCATTGTGATGACAAGGGCAAGGAACACTGTGATACATGGGTCATGCTGGACTGTAATGACAAGGGCATGGAGCATTGTGATGAGAAGGGCATCGAGCATTGTGATGACAAGTGTCATGGAGCTGTGTGACGACAAGGGCATGGAGCAATGTGATGAGATGGTTCATGGAGCATTGTGATGACAGTGACATGGAGCATTGTGATGCCAAGGGTCTTGGAGTTTTGTGATGACAAATCATGGAGCATTTTGATGAGAAGGGCAGGGAGCATTTTGATGACCGCGTCATGCAGCAATTTGATAAAAAGTATAATTGAACATTTTGATGGCAGTGGTTATAGAACATTGTGATGACAGGGGTCTTGGAGCTTTGTGATGGAAAGGGTCATGGAGCATTTTGATGACAGGGCTTATGGAACATTGTGATGGCAGGGGTCATGGAACATTGTGATGATAAGAGGATGTAGCATTGTGATGACAGTGTCATGGAACATTGTGATTACAAGAATGAGGGTGTATTGTGATGACTAGTGATGGAACATTGTGATATCTCTGGTGAGAGAGCATTTTGATGAGAAGTGCATGGACCATTGTGATTACAAGTTTTATGGAGCATTGCAATAACAAGGTTTGGAACGTTGTGATGAAATGCACGTGGCACATTGTGATGACAATTGTCATGGAGCATTGTTCTTACAAAGACATGGAGCATTGTGATGACAAGTTTCTCAGAGAATTGTGATGAAAAGTTCATGGAGCATTGTGGTTACAAAGGTCACAGTGCCTTGTGATGACGCGGGCATGGACCATTGTGATGACAAACGTTATGAAGCATTATGATGACTGGAGTCATGTAGCATTGTGATGACAGGGGTCATGGAGCATTGTGATGACAAGGGCATGGAGCATTGTGATGACAGAGGCATGGAGCATTTGTCTGACAAGTTTCATAGATTATTGTGATGAGAGTGGGCATGGTGCATTGTGATGACAAGGGCATGGAGCATTGTGATGATAAGGTCATGGAGTATTGTGAAGACAGGTGTCAGGGATCATTGTGATGACATATGTCATGGTCCATGGCGATGTCAATGGCATGGAGCTTTGTGATACCAAATGTAATGGAGGATTGTGATGACAAAGAAAATGGAGCATTGTGATGATTAGGGTTTGGAGCATTATGATGACAAGGGCCATTGAAAATTTTGATGACAAGGTCATGAAGCACTGTGATGACAAGGTCCTAGAGCATTGTGATGACAAAACCATGGAGCCTTGTGATGACAAGTCTCATGGAGCATACTGATTAAAAGGGGAATGGAGCATTGTGATTACAGGGGTCCTGGAACATTTTGAAGACCAGGGCATGGAGGATTGTGAGGAGAAGTCCAAGGAGCATACTGATGGCATGCGTCATTGAGCTTTCTGATGACAATGGCATGCACCATTGTGATTACATGGGACTTGGAGCATTGTGATGAAAAGGGCATGGATCATTGTGATGAAAAAGGCATGGAGCCTTGTCATGACAGGGCTCAAGGAGCATACAGAAAACATGTGTCAGGGAGCATGTTGATGACAAGTGTATTGAGCCTTGTGATGACGAAGTTCATGGAGCATTGTGATGAGAAGACCATGGATAATTGTGATGACGAGCATCCTGGGGCATTGTGATGACAAGTGTTATGGAATATTGTGATAACAAGGGTTTGGAACATTGTTATGACAGAGGTCATGGAACATTCTGATTTCGTTGTTATGACAATTGCATGAAGCATTATGATGATGGGCATGGTGCATTGTGATGACAGGGTTCATGGATCATTGAGATGAAAAGGGGCATAGAACATTGTGATTACAGTGTTCTTGGAGCATTGTGATGAGAAGGGTCATGGAGCCTTGTGGTGACAAGGCCATGGAACATCGTGATGGCAAGGGTCATGGAGCATTGTTATGACAGGGGTAATGGAGCATTGTGATGGCAAGGGCATGGAGCATTGTGATGAGAAAGTCGTGGAGCATTGGGCTGAAAATGTTCATGGATTATTGTGATGACAGGGGTAATGGAGCATTGTGATGACAAGTGAATGGATCATGGTGATGTCAATGTCCTGGAACATTGTGATGAGAAGACCATGGAGACTTGTGATGGCAAGTCTCATGGAGCATTCTGATGAAAAGGGACATGGAGCATTGTGATTACAGCGGTCTTGGAGCATTGTTATGACTAGGGCATAGAGCACTGTGATGAGAAGCCCATGGAGCATTCTGATGACATGCGTCATGGAGTTTTGTGATGACAAGGGCATCGAGCATTGCGATTACAGGGACCTTGGAGCATTGTGATGAAACGGTCATGGATCATTGTGATGAAAAATGCATGGAAACTTGTCATGACAGGGTTCAAGGAGCATACTGATGACAAGGGTCAGGGAGCATTGTGATGACAAGTGTCATGGAGCACTGTGATGAGAAGCGTCAAGGAGCATTGTGAATACAGGGGTCATGGAGCTTTGGGTTGACAAGGGTCATGGAGCACTTGGCTGAAAATGTTCATGGAGTGTTTTGATAACAGGGGTCATAGAGCATTGCGATGACTAGGGTATGGAGCATTGTGATGACAAGAGTCCCGGATCATTGTGTTGTCAGGTGTCATGGAGTGTTGTGATGACAGTGGTCATGGAGCATAGTGATGATACTGGCTATTGAGCATTGTGATGAGAAGGTCGTGGAGCATTGGGCTGAAAATGTTCATGGATTATTGTGATGACAGGGGTCATGGAGCATTGTGATGACAATGTCTTGGAGCATTGTGATGACAAGGGTCAGGGAGCCTTGTGCTGACAAGTGCATGGAGAATTGTGATGACAAGAGTCAGGGAGCATTCTGATAAAAACCTTGTGGAGTATTTTGATGAAAATGGCATGGAGCAATGTGATGAAAACGGCATGGGGCATCGCGATGAAAAAGGCATGGAGCCTTTTCGTGACGGGGTTCAAGGAGCATTCTGATGACAAGTGTCAGGGAGCATTGTGATCACAAGTGTATTGAGAATTTTGATGACAATGGTCATGGAGCATTGTGATGAAAAGGGCATGGAGTATTGTAATGACAGGCATCATGGAACGCTGTGATGACAAGTGTTATGGAACAATGTGATCACAAGGGTTTGGAACATTGTGATGACAGAGGTCATGGATCATTTTGATTTCAAGGAGCATGGAGCATTGTGATGACAAGGGCATGAAGCAATGTGATCCAAGGTTGATGGAGGATTGTGATGACAATGGAAATGGAGTATTGTGATGACAAGCGCATAGAGGATTGTAATGACAAGGTCATGTAGCATTTTGCTGACAAAGACATGGAGCATTGTGATGACAATGGCATGGAGCATTGTGATGCCAAGTGTCATGGAGGATTCTGATGACAAATGTAATGGAGCATTGTGATGAAAATGGCTTGGAGCATTGTGATGACAAGGGTCAGGGAGCATTGTGCTGACAAGTGCATGGAGAATTGTGATGACAAGGGTCATGGAGCATTCTGATGACAAGCCTGTGGTGTATTTTGATGACAATGGCATGCAGCATTGGGATGAAAACGGCATGGGTCTTTGTGATGAAAAAGAGAGGGAGCCTTTTTGTGACAGGTTTCAAGGAGCATTCTGACGACAAGTGTCAGCTAGCATTGTGATGACAAGTGTATTGAGAATTTTGATGACAAATTTCATGGAGCCTTGTGATGAGAAGACCATGGATAATTGTGATGATGAGCGTCATGGGGTGTTGTGATGATAAGTGTTATGCAACATTGTTATCACCAGGATTTTGAGCATTGTGATGACAGAGGTCATGGAGCATTTTGATTTGATTTTGATGACAATAGCCTGAAGCATTATGATGATGGGCATTGTTCATTGTGATGACAGGGTTCATGGAGCATTGAGATGAAAAGGGGCATGGGGCATTGTGATTACAGGGGTCTTAGAGCATTGTGATGACAAGAGCAGGGAGCATTGTGATGAGAAGTCCATGGAACATTCTGATGACATGCGTCATGAAGCTTTGGATGGCAAGAGCATGGAGCATTGTGATTCCAGGGGTCTTGGAGCATTGTGATGAAAAGGGCATGCATCATTGTGATGAAAAAGGCATGGAGCCTTGTCATGACAGGTTTCATGGAGCATACTGACGACAAGTGTCAGGGAGCATTGTGATGACAAGTGTATTGAGAATTGTGATGACAAAGGTCATGGAGCATTGTGATGAAAAGTGTATGGAGTATTGTGATGACAGGCATCATGGAGCATTGTGAGGACAAGTGTTATGGAACATTGTGATCACAAGGGTTGGAGCATTGTGATGACAGGTCATGGATCATTTTGATTTCAAGGAGCATGGAGCATTGTGAGGACAAGGGCATGAAGCAATGTGATCCCAAGGTTCATGGAGGATTGTGATGACAATGGTAATCGAGTATTTTGATGACAAGTGCATAGAGCATTGTAATGAAAAGGTCATGTAGCATTTTGCTGACAAAGGCATGGAGCATTATGAAGGCAGGTGTCATGGAGCACTGTGATGACAAGCGTCATGGAGCACTGTGAATACAGGGGTCATGGAACATTGGGATGACAAGGGCATGGATCATTGTGATGACAAGGGTCATGGAGCATTGTTCTGAAAAAGGCATGGAGCATTGTGATGACAAGGGTCACGGAGCATTGTGATGAAAATTTCATGGAGCATTGTGGTTACAAATGTCACAGAGCCTTGCGATGACACAGCCATGGACCGTGGTGATGAGAAACGTTATGAAACATTGTGATGACTGGAGTCACGGAGCATTGTGATGACAAGGGCCATGGAGCATTGTGATGACAAGGGCATGGAACATTGTGATGACAGGGGCATGGAGCATTGGTCTGACAAGTTTAATAGATTATTGTGATGACATTGGACATGGTGCATTGTGATGACAAGGGCATGGAGCATTGTGATGACAAGGGCATGGAGTATTGTGAAGACAGGTGTAAGGGGGCATTGTGATAACATATGTCATGGTCAATTTCAAAGACAATGGCATGGAGCATTGTGATGCCAAATGTCATGGTCCATTGCGATGACAGGGGCATGAAGCATTGTGATTACATGGGTCTTTGAGCATTGTGATGACAAAGGTCATGGAGCATTGTGAAGAGAAATCCATGGAGCCTTCTGATGACATGTCTCATGGAGCATTCTGATGAAAAGGGGCATGGAGCATTCTGATTACATGGGTCATGGAACATTGTGATAACAAGGGCAAGGAGCATTGGTCTAATAAGTTTCATGGATTATTGTGATGAGAGTTGTAATGGCACATTGTGATGACAAGGGCGTGGAGCATTGTGATGACCAGGTCATGCAGTATTGTGAAGATAGGTGTCAGGGAGCATTGTGATGACATATGTAATGGCCCATTGTGATGACAATGACATGGAGCATTGTGATGCCAAGTGTCATGGAGGATTCTGATGACAAAGGTAATGGAGCATTGTCATGACAATAGCTTGGAGCATTGTGATGATAAGGGTCAGGGAGCATTGTGCTGACAAGTGCATGGAGAATTGTGATGACAAGGGTCATGGAGCATTCTGATGACAAGCTTGTGGAGTATTTTGATGACAATGGCATGGACCATTGGGATGAAAATGGCATGGGGCATTGTGATGAAAAAAGCATGGAGCCTTTTCGTGACAGGTTTCAAGGAGCATTCTGATGACAAGTGTCAGGGAGCATTGTGATCACAAGTGTATTGAGAATTTTGATGACAATGGTCATGGAGCATTGTGATGAAAAGGGCATGGAGTATTGTGATGACAGGCATCATGGAGCGTTGTGAGGACAAGTTTTATGGAACACTGTGATCACAAGTGTTTGGAGCATTGTGATGACAGAGGTCACGGATCATTTTGATTTCAAGGAGCATGGAGCATTTTGATGACAAGGGCCTGAAGCAATGTGATCCCAAGGTTCCTGGAGGATTGTGATGACAATTGTAAGGGAGTATTGTGATGACAAGCGCATAGAGCATTGTAATGACCAGGTCATGTAACATTTTGCTGACAAAGGCATGGAGCATTGTGATGACAGATGTCATGGAGCACTGTGATTACAAGCGTCATGGAACATTGGGATGACAAGGGCATGGATCATTGTGATGACAAGGGTCATGAGCACTGGGCTGAAAATGTTCATGGAGTATTGTGATGACAGGGGTCTTGGAGCATTGTGATGACAAGAGTCCCGGATCATTGTGTTGTCAGGTGTTATGGAGTGTTGTGATGACAGTGGTCATGGAGCATTGTGATGTCAGGGGTCATGGAACATTGTGCTGATAAGGGGATGTAGCATTGTGATGAGAGTTGTCATGGAACATTGGGATAACAATGGTGAGGGAGGATTGTGATGACTAGTGATGGAACATTGTGATATCTCATGTGAGAGAGCATTTGGATGAGAAGTGCATGGAGCATTCTGATTACAAGGTTGATGGAGCAGAGTGATGACAAGGTTGTGGATCATTGTGATGAAAATCATATGGCACATTGTGATGACAAGGGTCATGGAGCATTGTTCTAACAAAGGCATGGAGCATTGTGATAACAAGGCTCACGGAGCATTGTGATGAAATGTTCATGGAGCATTGTGGTTAAAAAGGTCACAGAGCCTTGTGATGACGCGGGCATGGACCGTTGTATTGACAAACGTTATGAGGCATTGTAATGACTGGAGTCACGGAGCATTGTGTTGACAGGGTTCATGGAGCATTGTGATGACAAGGGCATGGAGCATTGTGATGAGTAGGCCATCGAGCATTGTGAAGACAAGTGTCCAGGAGCTGTGTGATGACAAGGGCATGGAGCAATGTGATTAGAGGGTTCATGGAGCATTGTGATGACAATGACATGGAGCATTGTGATGTCAACGGTCATGGAGCTTAGTGATGACAATGGTCATGGAGCATTTTGATGACAAGGGTGTGGTGCATTGTGATGTGAAGGGCAGGGAGCATTGTGATGACAAGTGCATGGAATATTGTGAAGACAGGTGTCAGGGGGCATTGTGATGAAATATGTCATGGTCCATTGCGATGACAATAGCATGGAGCATAGTGATGCCAAATGCAAGGGAGGATTGTGATGACAAATATAATGGAGCACTGTGATGACTAGGGCTTGGAGCATTATGAAGACAAGGGCCATTGAGAATTGTCATGACAATGTCATGAACCATTGTGATGACAAGGTCCTGGAGCACTGTGATGAGAAAACCATGGAGCCTTGCGATGACAAGTCTCATGGAGCATACTGATGAAAAGGGGCAAGGGGCATTCTGATTACAGGGGTCTTGGAACATTGTGATAACAAGAGCATGGAGCAATGTGATGACAAGGGCATGGAGCATTGGTCTAATAAGTTTCATGGATTATTGTGATGACAGTTGGAATGGCGCATTGTGAAGACAAGAGCATGGAGCATTGTGATGACCAGGTCATGCAGTATTGTGAAGAGAGTTGTCAGGGAGCATTGTGATTACATATGTAATGGCCCATTGTGATGACAATGGCTTGGAGCATTGTGATGCCAAGTGTCATGGAGGATTATAATGACAAAGGTAATGGAGCATTGTGATGACAATGGCTTGGATCATTGTGATGACAAGGGTCAGGGAGCATTGTTCTGACAAGTGCATGGAGAATAGTGATGACAAGGGTCATGGAGCATTCTGATGACAAGCTTTTGGAGTATTTTGATGACAATGGCATGGAGCATTGGGATGAAAACAGCATGGGCTTTGTGATGAAAAAGGCATGGAGCCTCTTCATGACAGGGTTCAAGGAGCATTCTGACGACAAGTGTCAGGGAGCATTGTGATGACAAGTGTATTGAGAATTGTGATGACAAAGTCATGGTGCATTTTGATGAGAAGACCATGGATAATTGTGATGAAGAGCGTCATGGGGTGTTGTGATGATAAGTGTTTTGCAACATTGTGATCACCAGGGTTTGGAGCATTGTGATGACAGAGGTCATGGAGCATTTTGATTTCACTGTGATGACAATAGACTGAAGCATTATGATGATGGACATGGTGCATTATTATGACAGTGTTCATGGAGCATTGAGATGAAAAGGGGCATGGAGCATTGTGATTACATGTGTCTTGGAGCATTGTGATGACAAGGGCATGGAGCATTGTGATGAGAAGTGCATGGAACATTCTGATGATATGCATCATGGAGCTTTGTGATGACAAGGGCAAGGAGCATTATGATTACAGGGGTCTTGGAGCACTGTGATGTAAAGCGTATGGATCAATTTGATGAAAATGGCATGGAGCCTTGTCATGAAAGAGTTCATGGAGCATACTGACGACAAGTGTCAGGGAGTATTGTGATGAAAAGAGTATTGAGAATTGTGATGACAAAGTCATGGAGCCTTGTGATGAGAAGACCATGGATAATAGTGATGATTAGCGTCATGGGGTTTTGTGATGATAAGTGTTATGCAACATTGTGATCACCATGGTTTGGAGCATTGTCATGACAGAGGTCATGGAGCATTTTGATTTCATTGTGATGACAATAGCCTGAAGAATTATGATGATGGGCATGGTTCATTGTGATGAAAGGGATCGTGGAGCATTGTGATGAAAAGGGGCATGGAGCATTGTGATTACAGGGGTCTTGGAGCATTTTGATGAGATGTGTCATGGAGACTTGTGATGACAGGGGTTATGGAGCATGGTGATGACCAGGGAATGGAGCATGGTGATGACAAGGTCTTGGAGCATTGTGATGAGATGACCATGGAGACTTGTGATGACAAGTCTCCTGGAGCATTCTGATGAAAAGGGGCATGGAGCATTGTGATTACGAGGGTATGGAGCATTGTGATGACAAGGGCATGGAGCATTGTGAGGAGAAGGCCATGGAACATTCTGATGACATGTGTCATGGAGCTTTGTGATGACAATGGCATGGAGCATTGCAATTACATGGGTCTTGGAACATTGTGATGACAATGGTCATGGAGCCTTTTGATCACATGGCCGTGGAACATTGTGATGGTAGGGGTCATGGAGCATCGTTGACAGAGGTAATGGAGCATTGTGATGAGAAGGGCATTGAGCATTGGTCTGAAATGTTTCATGGATTACTGTGATGAGAGTGGCCATGGAGCATTGTGATGACAAGGGCACGGTACACTGTGATACATGGGTCATGGAGGAGTGTATTGACAAGGACATGGAGCATTATGATGAGAAGGGCAACGAGCACTGTGATGACAAGTGTCACGGAGCTGTGTGATGACAAGGGCATGGAGCATTTTGATGACATGTGTCATGGAGCACAGTGATGACAACCGTCACAGCACATTGTGAATACATGGGTCATGGAGCATTGGGATGACAAGGGCATGGATCATTGTGATGACATGGGTCATGGAGCACTTGGCTGAAATTGTTCAAAAAGTGTTGTGATGACTGGGGTCATGGAGCATTGTGATGACTAGGAAATGGAGCTTTGTGATGACAAGAGTCCAGGATCATTGTGTTGTCAGCTGTCATGGAGTGTTGTGATGACAGTGGTCATGGGGCATTGTGATGATATTGGCCATGGAGCATTGTGATGAGAAAGTCGTGGAGCATTGGGCTGAAAATATTCATGTATTATTGTGATGACAGGGGCCATGGAGCATTGTGACGACAACGGAACGGAGCATGGTGATGACAAGGTCGTGGAGCATTGTGATGAGAAGACCATGGAGACGTGTGATGACAAGTCTCATGGAGCATTCTGATGAAAAGGGGCTTGGAGCATTGTGATTACAGCGGTCTTGGAGCATTGTTATGACAAGGCCTTGGAGCATTGTGATTACAGGTATCTTGGAGCATTGTGATGAAAAGGGCATGGATTATTGTGATGAAAAAGGCATGGATCCTTGTCATGACAGGGTTCAAGGAGCATACTGACGACAAGTGTCAGGGAGCATTGTGATGACAAGTGTATTGAGCATTGTGATGACAAAGATCATGCAGCATTGTGATGAGAAGGCCTTGGATAATTGTGATGATGTGCGTTATGGGGTGTTGTGATGATACGTGTTATGGAACATTGTGATCACAAGGATTTGGAGAATTATGATGACACAGGTCATGGAGAATATTGATTTTATTGTGATGACAATAGCCTGAAGCATTATGATGATGGGAATGGTGCATTGTGATGACAGGGTTCATGGAGCATTGAGATGAAAAGGTGCATGGAGCATTGTGTTTACAGGGGTCTTAGAGCATTATGATGACTAAGGTATGGAGCATTGTGATGTGAAGGCCATGGAACATTCTGATCACATGCGTAATGGAGCTTTGTGATGACAAGGGCATGGAGCATTGTGATGACAGGGTCATGGAGCATTCGTCTGAAAAGTTTCATAGATTATTGTGATGACAGTGGACATGGTGCATTGTGATGACAAGGGCATGGAGCATTGTGATTTCAGGGGTCTTGAGCATTGTGATGAGATGTATCATGGAACCTTGTGATGACTAGGCCGTGGAACATTGTGGTGGCAGAGGTCATGGTGCATTGTTATGACAGGGGTAATGGAGCATTGTGATGAAAAGGGTATGGAACTTTGGGCTGAAATGTTTCATGGATTATTGTGATGAGAGAGGGCAGGGAAAATTGTGAAGACCAAGGCACGGAACACTGTGATACATGGGTCATGCAGGACTGTAATAACAAGGGCATGGAGCATTGTGATGAGAAGGGCATCGAGCATTGTGATGACAAGTGTCATGGAGCTTTGTGATGACAAAGGCATGGAGCAATGTGATGAGAGGGATCATGGAGCATTGTGATGCCAATGACATGGAGCATTGTGATTCCAAGTGTCTTGGAGCTTTGTGATGACAAATGTCATGGAGCATTTTGATGACAAGGGCATGGTGCATTGTGATGAGAAGGCCAGGGAGCATTTTGATGACCGGGTCATGCAGCAATTTGATAAAAAGTGTAATGTAATATTTTGATGGCAGGGGTTATAGAACATTGTGATGTCAGGGGTCTTGGAGCTTTGGGATGGAATGGGTCATGGAGCATTTTGTTGACAGGGGTTATGGAACATTGTGATGGCAGGGGTCATGGAACATTGTGATTATAAGGGGATGTAGCATTGTGATGACAGCGTCATGGAATATTGTGATTACAAGGGTGAGGGAGTATTGTGATGACTAGTGATGGAACATTGTGATATCTCTGGTGAGAGAGCATTTTGATGAGAAGTGCATGGACCATTGTGATTACAAGGTTTATGGGGCATTGCAATTACAAGGTTGTGGATCGTTGTGATGAAATGCGCATGGCACATTGTGATGACAGTGGTCATGGAGCATTGTTCTGACAAAGACATGGAGCATTGTGATGACAAGTTTCACAGAGAATTGTGATGTAAAGTTCATGGAGTATTGTGGTTACAAAGGTCACAGAGCCTTGTGATGATGCGGGATGGACCATTGTGATGAAAAACGTTATGAAGCATTGTGATGACTGGAGTCATGGAGCATTGTGATGACAGGGGTCATGAAGCATTGTGATGACAAGGGAATGGAACATTGTGATGAGAGTGGCATGGAGCATTGGTCTGACAAGTTTCATAGATTATTGTGATGAGAGTGGAAATGGTGCATTGTAATGACAAGGGCATGGAGCATTGTGATAATAAGGTCATGGAGTATTGTGAAGACAGGTGTCAGGGAGCATTCTGATGAAATATGTCATTGTCCATTGCGAAGACAATGGCATGGAGCATTGTGATACCAAATGTAATGGAGGATTGTGATGACAAATATAATGGAGCATTGTGATGATTAGGGCTTGGAGCATTATGATGACAAGGGCCATTGAAAATTTTGATGACAAGGCCGTGAAGCATTGTGATGACAAGGGCCTGGAGCATTGTGATGACAAAACCTTGGAGCCTTGTGATGACAAGTCTCATGGAGCATACTGATGAATAGGGGCATGGAGCATTGTGATTACAGGGGTCTTGGAACATTGTGATGACAAGGGCATGGAGCATTGTGAGGAGAAGACCAAGGAGCATTCTGATGGCATGCGTCATTGAGATTTGTGATGACAAGGGCATGGAGCATTGTGATTACATGGGTCTTGGAGCATTGTGATGAAAAGGGCATGGATCATTGTGATGAAAACGGCATGGAGACTTGTCATGACAGGGTTCAAGGAGCATACAGACAACAAGTGTCAGGGAGCATTTTTTTTTTCTTTTTTTTGCGGTACACGGGCCTCTCACTGTTGTCGCCTCTCCCATTGAGGAGCACAGGCTCCGGACGCGCAGGCTCAGCGGCCATGGCTCACAGGCCCAGCTGCTCCAGGGCATGTGGGCTCCTCCCAGACCGGGGCACGAACCCGTATCCCCTGCATCGGCAGGCGGACTCTCAACCACTGCGGCACAAAGGAAGCCCCTGTCATGGAGCATTCTGATGACATGTGTCATGGAGCTATGTGAAGACAAGGGCATGGAGCAATGTGATGAGAGCGTTCATGGAGCATTGTGATGACAATGACATGGAGCATTGTGATGCCAAGGGTCATGGATCTTTGTGATGACAAAGGTCATGGAGCATTGTGATGGCAATGGCTTTGTGCATTGTGATGAGAAGGGCAGGGCGCATTCTGATGACAGGGTCATGGAGCAATTTGATGAAAAGTGTCATGGAACATTTTAATGACAGGAACATTGTGATTTCAGGGGTCATCGAACATTGTGATGATAAGTGCATGTAGCATTGTGATGACAGGAGCCATGGAACATTGTGATGACAGGGGTGAGGGAGTATTGTGACAAATAGTGATGTAGCATTGTGATATCAGTGGTGAGATAGCATTTTGATGAGAAGTGCATGGAGCATTGTGATGACAAATTTTATGGAGCATTGTGATGACAATGTTGTGGAGCACTGTGATGACAAGCGCATGGTGCATTGTGATGACATGTGTCATGGAGCATTGGGCTGACAAGCGCATGGAGCATTGTGATGACAAGGGTCATGGAGCATTGTGCTGAGAAAGGCATAGAGCATTGTGATGACAAGGGTCAAAGAGCATTGTGATAAAAAGTTCATGGAGAATTGTGGTTAAAAAGGTCACAGAGACTGTTGATGACGAGGGCATGGATCATTGTGATGACAAAGGTCATGAAGCATTGTGATGACTGGAGTCACGGAGCACTGTGATGACAGGGGTCATGGAGCATTGTGATAACAAGGGCATGGAGCATTGTGATGACAAGGGCATGGATCATTTGTCTAATAATTTTCATGGATTATTGCAATGACATTTGGAATGGCGCCTTGTGTTGACAAGTTTCACAGAGAATTGTGATGAAGAGTTCATGGAGCATTGTGGTTACAAACGTCACAGAGCCTTGTGATGACGTGGGCATGGACCATTGTGATGACAAACGTTATGAAGCATTGTGATGAGTGGAGTCATGGAGCATTGTGATGACCTGGGTCATGGAGCATTGTGATGACAAGGGCATGGAACATTGGGATGACAGTGGCATGGAGCATTGGTCTGACAATTTTCATAGATTATTGTGATGAGAGTGGGAATGGTGCATTGTAATGACAAGGGCATGGAGTATTTTGATAATAAGGTCATGGAGTATTGTGAAGACAGTTGTCAGGGAGCATTGTGATGAAATATGTCATGGTCCATTGCGAAGACAATGACATGGAGCATTGTGATACCAAATGTAATGGAGGATTGTGATAACAAATATAATGGAGCATTGTGAGGATTAGGGCTTGGAGCATTATGATGACAAGGGCCATTGAAAATTTTCAGGAAAAGGTAGGGAAGCATTGTGATGACAATGTGCTGGAGCATTGTGATGACAAAACAATGGAGCCTTGTGATGACAAATCTCATGGAGCATACTGATGAACAGGAACATGGAGCATTGTGATTACAGGGGTCTTGGAACATTGTGATGAAAAGGGTATGGAGCATTGTAATGAAAATGGCATGGAGCCTTGTCATGACAGGGTTCAAGGAGCATACAGACATCAAGTGTCAGGGAGCAGTTTGATGACAAGTGTATTGAGCATTGTGATGACGAAGGTCATGGAGCATTGTGATGAGAAGGCCATGGATAATTGTGATGACGAGCGTCATGGGGCATTTTGATGACAAGTGTTATGGAATATTGTGATCACAAGGGTTTGGAGCATTGTTATGACAGACGTCATGGAACATTTTGATTTCATTGTTATGACAATAGCATGAAGCATTATAATGATGGGCATGGTGCATTGTGATGACAGGGTTCATGGTTCATTGAGATGAAAAGGGGCATAGAGCATTATGATTACAGTGTTCTTGGAGCATTGTGATGAGCAAGGTCATGGATCCTTGTGATGACAAGGCCATGGAACATCGTGATGGCAGGGGTCATGGAGCATTGTTATGACAGGGGTAATGGAGCATTGTGATGGCAAGGGCATGGAGCATTGTGATGAGAAGACCATGGAGCATTCTGATGACATGTGTCATGGAGCTATGTGAAGACAAGGGCATGGAGCAATGTGATGAGAGCGTTCATAGAGCATTGTGATCACAATGACATGGAGCATTGTGATGCCAAGGGTCATGGATCTTTGTGATGACAAGTCATGAAGCATTGTGATGACAAGGGCATTGAGCATTGTGATATCAGGGGTCTTGAGCATTGTGATGAGAAGTATCATGGAACCTTGTGATGACTAGGCCGTTGAATATTGTAATGGCAGGTGTCATGGTGCATTGTTATGACAGGGGTAATGGAGCATTGTGATGAGAAGGGTATGGAACTTTGGTCTGAAATGTTTCATGGATTATTGTGATGAGAGTGGGCATGGAGCATTGTGATGACAAGGGCACGGAACACTGTGAAACATGTGTCATGCAGGACTGTAATGACAAGGGCATGGAGCATTGTGATGAGAAGGGCATCGAGCATTGTGATGACATGTGTCATGGAGCACTGTGATGAAAAGCTTCACGGAGCATTGTAAATACAAGGGTCATGGAGCATTGGGATGACAAGGGCATGGATCATTTTGATGACAAGTGTCATGGAGCACTGGGCTGAAAATGTTCATGGAGTGTTGTGATGACAGGGGTCATGGAGCATTGTGATGAATAGGGAATGGAGCATTGTGATGAGAAGACTCCCGGATCATTGTGTTGTCAGGTGTCATGGAGTGTTGTGATGACAGTGGTCATGGAGCATTGTGATGATATTGGCCATGGGGCATTGTGATGAGAACGTCGTGGAGCATTGGGCTGAAAATGTTCATGGATTATTGTGATGACAGGGGTCATGGAGCATTGTGATGACAAGGGAAGGGAGCATGGTGATGACAAGGTCCTGGAGCATTGTGATGAGATGACCATGGAGACTTGTCATGACAAGTCTCATGGAGCATTCTGAAGAAAAGGGGCATAGAGCATTGTGATTACAGGGGTCTTGGAGCATTGTGATGACATGGGCATGGGACATTGTGATGAGAATGCCATGGAGCATTCTGATGACATGCGTCATGGAGTTTTGTGATGACTAGGGCATGGAACATTGTGATTACAGGGATCTTGGAGGATTGCGATGAAAAGGTCATGGATCATTGTGATGAAAAAGGCATGGAGCCTTGTCATGACAGGGTTCAAGGAGCATACTGATGACAAGGGTCAGGGAGCATTGTGATGACAAGTGTATTGAGCATTGTGATTACAAAGTTCATGGAGCATTGTGTAGAGAAGACCATGGATAATTGAGATGATGAGCGTCATGGGGTGTTGTGATGATAAGTGTTATGCAACATTGTGATCACAAGGGTTTGGAGCATTATGATCACAGAGGTCATGGAGAATATTGATTTAATTGTTGTGACAATAGCCTGAAGCTTTATGATGATGGGCATGGTTCATTGTGATGACTAGGTTCATGAAGCATTGAGATGAAAAGGGGCATGGAGCATTGTGATTACAGTGGTCTTGGAGCATTGTGATGAGAAAGCCATGGAACATTCTGATGACATGCGTCATGGAGCTTTGTTATGACAAGGGCATGGAGCATTGTGATTTCAGGGGTCTTGAGCATTGTGATGAGAAGTGTCATGGAACCTTGTGATGACTAGGCCGTGGAACATTGTGATGGCAGGGGTCATGGTGCATTGTTATGACAGGGGTAATGGAGCATTGTGCTGAGAAAGGTAGGAACTTTGGTCTGAAATGTTTCTTGGATTATTGTGATGAGAGTGGGCATGGAGCATTGTGATGACAAGGGCTCGGAACACTGTGATACACGGGTTATGCAGGACTGTAATGACAAGGGCATGGAGCATTGTGATTAGAAGGGCATCGAGCATTGTGATGACAAGTGTCATAGAGCTTTGTGATGATAAGTGTTATGCAACATTGTGATCACAAGGGTTTGTAGCATTATGATCACAGAGGTCATGGAGAATATTGATTTAATTGTGATGACAATAGCCTGAAGCATTATGATGATGGGCATGCTTCATTGTGATGACAGGTTTCATGAAGCATTGAGATGAAAAGGGGCATGGAGCATTTTGATTACAGGGGTCTTGGAGCATTGTGATGACAACGGTATGGAGCATTGTGATGAGAAGGCCATGGAACATTCTGATGACATGCGTCATGGAGCTTTGTGATGACAAGGGAATGTAGCATTGTGATTTCAGGGGTCTTGAGCATTGTGATGAGAAGTGTCATGGAACCTTGGGATGACTAGGCCGTGGAATATTGTGATGGCAGGGGTCATGGTGCATTGTTATGACCGGGGTAATCGAGAATTGTGATGAGAAGGGTATGGAACTTTGGTCTGAAATGTTTCATGGATTATTGTGATGAGAGTGGGTATGGAGCATTGTGATGACAAGGGCACAGAACACTGTGACACATGGGTCATGCAGGATTGTAATGACAAGGGCATGGAACATTGTGATTAGAAGGTCATGGAGCATTGTGATGACAAGTGTCATGGAGCTTTGTGATGACAAGGGCATTGAGCAATGTTATGAGAGGGTACATGGAGCATTGTGATGCCAATGACATGGAGCATTGTGATGCCAAGAGTCATGGAGCTTTGTGATGACAAGTCATGGAGCATTTTGATGAAAAGGGCATGGTGCATTGTGATGAGAAGGGCAGGGAGCATTTTGATGACCGGTTCATGCAGCAATTTGACAAAAATTGTAATGGAACATTTAGATGACAGGGGTTATAGAACATTCTGATGTCAGGGGTCTTGGAGCTTTAGGATGGAAAGGGTCATGGAGCATTTTGATGACAGGGCTTATGGAACATTGTGATGGCAGGGGTCATGGAACATTGTGATGATAAGTGGATGTAACATTGTGATGACAGGGTCATGGATCATTGTGATTCCAGGGGTGAGGGAGTATTGTGATAACTAGTGATGGAACACTGTGATATCTCTGGTGAGAGTGCATTTTGATGAGAAGTGCATGGACCATTGTGATTACAAGGTTTATGGAGCATTGCAATTACAAGGTTGTGGACAGTTGTGATGAAATGTGCATGGCACATTGTGATGACAATGGTCATGGAGCATTATTCTGACAAAGACATGGAGCATTGTGATGACAAGGGTCACTGAGAATTGTGATGAAAAGTTCATGGAACATTTTGGTTACAAAGGTCACAGAGCTTTGTGATGATGCAGGCATGGACCATTGTGATGAAAAACGTTATGAAGAATTGTGATGACTGGAGTCAAGGAGCATTGTGATGACACGGGTCATGGAGCACTGTGATGACAAGGGCATGGTGCATTGTGATGACAGGGGCATGGAGCATTGGCCTGACAAGTTTCATAGATTATTGTGCTGAGAGTGGGCATGGTGCATTGTGATGACAAGGGCATGGAGCATTGTGATGATAAGGTCATGGAGTATTGTGAAGACAGGTGTCTGGGAGCATTGTGATGATATATGTCATGGTACATTGCGATGACAATGGCATGGAGCATTGTGATGCCAAATGTAATGGAGGATTGTGATGACAAATATAATGGAGCATTGTGATGATTAGGGCTTGGAGCATTATGATGACAAGGGCCATAGAAAATTTTCATGAGAAGGTCGTGAAGCATTGTGATGACAATGTCCTGGAGCATTGTGATGACAAAACCATGGAGCCTTTTGAAGACAAGTCTCATGGAGCATACTGATGAAAAGGGGCATGGAGAATTGTGATTACAGGGGTCTTGGAACATTGTGATGAATAGGGCATAGAGCATAGTGAGGAGAAGACCAAGGAGCATTCTGATTGCATGCGTCATTGAGCTTTGTGATGAGACGGGCATGGAGCATTGTGATTACATGGGTCTTGGAGCATTGTGATGAAATGGCATGGAGCACAGTGAAGAAAAGGGCATGGATCATTGTGATGAAAAAGGCATGGAGCCTTGTCATAACAGGGTTCAAGGAGCATACAGACAACAAGTGTCAGGGAGCATTTTGATGACAAGTGTATTGAGCATTGTGATGACGAATGTCATGGAGCATTGTGATGAGAAGACCATGGATAATTGTGATGTCGAGCGTCATGGGGTTTGTGATGACAAGTGTTATGGAATATTGTGATCACAAGGGTTTGGAGCATTGTTATGTCAGTGGTCATGGAGTATTTTGATTTCTTTGTGATGACAATAGCATGAAGCATTATGATGATGGGCATGGTGCATTGTGATGACAGGGTTCATGGATCATTGAGATGAAAAGGGGCATAGAGCATTGTGATTACCGTGTTCCTGGAGCATTGTGATGAGAAGGGTCATGGAGCCTTGTGAAGACATGGCCATGGAACATCGTGATGGCAGGGGTCATGGTGCATTGTTATGACAGGTGTAATCGAGCATTGTGATGGCAAGGGCATGGAGCATTGTGATGAGAAGGCCATGGAGCATTCTGATGACATGTGTCATGGAGCTATGTGAAGACAAGGGCATGGAGCAATGTGATGAGAGTGTTCATGGAGCACTGTGATGACAATGACATGGAGCACTGTGATGCCAAGCGTCATGGATATTTGTGACGACAAATGTCATGGAGCATTTTGATCGCAAGGGCGTTGTTCACTGTGATGAGAAGGGCATGGAGCATTGTGATGACAGGGTCATGGAGCAAGTTGATGAAAAGTGTCATGGAACATTTTGATGACAGGTGTTATGGAACATTGTGATGTCATGGGTCATCGAACATTTTGATGATAAGTGCATGTAGCATTGTGATGACAGGAGTCATGGAACATTGTGATGACAGGGGTGACGGAGTATTGTGACAAAGCTGATGTAGCATTGTGATATCAGTGGTGAGAGAGCATTTTGATGAGAAGTGCATGGAGCATTGTGATGACAAATTTTATGGGGAATTGTGATGACAAGATTGTGGAGCACTGTGATGACAAGCGCATGGTGCATTGTGATGACATGTGTCAAGGAGCATTGTGCTGAAAAGCGCATGGAGCATTGTGATGACAAGTGTCATGGAGCATTGTGCTGAGAAAGGCATAGAGCATTGTGATGACAAGTGTATTGAGAATTGTGATGACAAAGGTCATGGAGCTTTGTAATGAAAAGGGCATGGAGTATTGTGATGACAGGCATCATGGAGCGTTGTGATGACAAGTGTTATGGAACATTGTGATCACAAGTGTTTGGAGCATTGTGATGACAGAGGTTTGGATCATATTGACTTCAAGGAGCATGGAGCATTGTGATGACAAGGGCATGAAGCAATGTGATCCCAAGGTTCATGGAAGATTGTGATGACAATGGAAATGGAGTATTGTGATGACAAGCGCATAGAGGACTGTAATGACAAGGTCTTGTAGCATTTTCCTGACAAAGTCATGGAGCACTGTGATGACATGTGTCATGGAGAACTGTGAGGACAAGCTTCACGGAGTATTGTGAATACAGGGGTCATGGAGCATTGGGATGACAAGGGCATGGATCATTGTGATGACAAGGGTCATGGAGCACTGGGGTGAAAATGTTCATGGAGTGTTGTGATGACAGGGGTCATGGAGCATTGTGATGACTAGGGAATGGAGCATTGTGATGAGAAGAGTCCCGGATCATTGTGTTGTCAGGTGTCATGGAGTGTTGTGATGACAGTGGTCATGGAGCATTGTGATGATATTCGCCATGGAGCATTGTGATGAGAAGGTCGTGGATCATTGGGCTAAAAATGTTCATGGATTATTGTGATGACAGGGGTCATGGAGAATTGTGATGACAAGGGAATGGAGCATGGTGATGACAAGGTCCTGGAGCATTGTGATGAGAAGACCTTGGAGACTTGTGAAGACAAGTCTCATGGAGCATTCTGATTAAAAGGGGCATGGAGCATTGTGATTACAGGGGTCTTGGAGCATTGTGATGACAGATGTCATGGAGCATTTTAATTTTGTTGTGATGACAATAGCATGAAGCATTATGATGATGGGCATGGTGAATTGTGATGACAGGGTTCATGGATCATTGAGATGAAAAGCGGCATAGAGCATTGTGATTACAGGGTTCTTGGAGCATTGTGATGAGAAGGGTCATGGAGCTTTGTGATGACAAGGCCATGGAACATTGTGATGGCAGGGGTCATGGAGCATTGTTATTACTGTTGTAATTGAGCATTGTGATTGCAAGGACATGGAGCATTGTGATGAGAACGCCATGGAGCATTCTGATGACATGTGTCATGGAGCTTTGTGAACACATAGGCATGGATCAATGTGATGAGAACATTCTTGGAGCACTGTGATGACAATGACTTGGAGCAGTGTGATGCCAAGTGTCATTGATCTTTGTGATGACAAAGGTCAGGAGCATTTTGATGGCAAGGGCGTTGTGCATTGTGATGAGAAGGGCAGGGAGCATCCTGATGACAGGGTCATGCAGCAATTTAATGAAAAGTTTTATGGAAAATTTTGATGACAGGTGTTATGAAACATTGTAATGTCAGGGGGCATGGAGCATTTTGATGACCAGGTCATGCAGTATTGTTAAGAGAGGTGTCAGGGAGCATTTTGATGACATTTGTAATGGCCCATTGTGATGACAATGGCATGGAGCATTGTGATGCCAAGTGTCATGGAGGATACTGATGACAAAGGTAATGGAGCATTGTGATGACAATGGCTTGGAGCATTGTGATGACAAGGTTCAGGGAGCATTGTGCTGACAAGTGCATGGAGAATTGTGATGACAAGGGTCATGGAGCATTCTGATGACAAGCTTGTGGAGTATTTTGATGACAATGGCATGCAGCATTGTGATGAAAATGGCATGGGGCTTTGTGATGTAAAAGGCATGGAGCCTTTTCGTGACAGGGTTCAAGGAGCATTCTGACGACAAGTGTCAGGAAGCATTGTGATGACAAGTGTATTGAGAATTGTGATCACAAAGGTCATGGACCATTATGATGAAAAGGGTATGGTGTATTGTGATGACAGGCATCATGGAGCGTTGTGAGGACAAGTGTTATGGAACATTGTGATCACAAGGGTTTGGAGCATTGTGATGACAGAGGTCATGGATCATTTTGATTTCAAGGAGCATGGAGCATTGTGATGACAAGGGCATGAAGCAATGTGATCCCAAAGTTCATGGAGGATTGTGATGACAATGGAAATGGAGTATTGTGATGACAAGCGCATAGAGCATTGTAATGACAAGGTCATGTAGCATTTTGCTGACAAAGGCATGGAGCATTGTGATGACATGTGTCATGGAGCACTGTGATGACATGCGTCACGGAGCATAGTGAATACAGGGGTCATGGAGCATTGGGATGACAAGGGAATGGATCATTTTGATGACAAGGGTCATGGAGCACTGAGCTGAACATGTTCATGGAGTGTTCTGATTACCGGGGTCATGGAGCAATGTGAGGACTAGGGAATGGAGCATTGTGATGATAAGAGTCCAGGATCATTGCGTTGTCAGGTGTCATGGAGTGTTGTGATGACAGTGGTCATGAAGCATTGTGATTATATTGGCCATGGAGGATTGTGATGAGTAGGTCGTGGAGCATTGGGCTGAAAATCATCATGGATTATCGTGATGACAGGGGTCATGGAGCATTGTGTTGACAAGGGAATGGAGTATGGTGATAACAAGGTCCTGGAGCATTGTGATGAGAAGACCAGGAGACTTGTGATGACAAGTCTCATGGAGCATTCTGATGAAAAGGGGCATGGAGCATTGTGATTACAGGGGTCTTGGAGCATTGTGATGACTAGGGCATGGAGCATTCTGATGACATGCGTCATGGAGTTTTTTGATGACAAGGGCATGAAGCATTGTGATTACCGGGGTCTTGGAACATTGTGATGACTACGGCATGGAGCATTGTGAGGAGAAGAACAAGGAGCATTCTGATGGCATGCGTCATTGAGCTTTGTGATGACAAGGGCATGGAGCATTGAAATTACATGGGTCTCGGAGCATTGTGATGAAAATGGCATGGATCATTGTTATGAAAAAGGCATGGAGACTTGTCATGACAGGGTTCAAGGAGCAAACAGACAACAAGTGCCAGGGAGCATTTTGATGACAAGTGTGTTGAGCATTGTGATGACAAACGTCATGGAGCATTGTGATGAGAAGTCCATGGATAATTGTGATGACGAGCCACATGGGGCATTGTGATGACAAGTGTTATGGAATATTGTGTTCACAAGGGTTTGGAGCATTGTTATTTCAGAGGTCATGGAACATTTTGATTTCATTGTGATGACAATAGCCTGAAACATTAGGACGATGGGCATGGTGCATTGTGATGACAGGATTCATGGATCATTGTGATGAAAAAGGGCATAGAGCATTGTGATTACAGGGTTCTTGGAGCACTGTGATGAGAAGGGTCATCGAGCTATGTGATGACAAGCCATGGAACATCGTGATGGCAGGGGTCATGGAGCATTGTTATGACTGGGGTAATGGAGCATTGTCATGGCAAGGGCATGGAACATTGTGATGAGAAGGCCATGGAGCATTCTGATGACATTTGTCATGGAGCTTTGTGAAGAGAAGGGCATGGAGCAATGTGATGAGAGCGTTCATGGAGCATTGTGATTACAAGGGTCATGGAGCATTGTGCTGATAAAGGCATAGAGCATTGTGATGACAAGTGTCAAAGAGCATTGTTATGAATAGTTCATGGAGCATTGTGGTTAAAAAGGTCACAGAGACTGTTGATGACGAGGGCATGGACAATTGTGATGACATAGGTCATGAAGCATTGTGATGACTGGAGTCAAAGAGCATTGTGATGACAGGGGTCATGGAGCACTGTGATAACAAGGGAATGGAGCATTGTGATGACAAGGGCATAGAGCATTGGTCTAATAAGTTTCAAGAATTATTGCGATGACAGTTGGAATGGCGCATTGTGATGAAAAGGGCGTGGAGCATTGTGATGACCAGGTCATGTAGTATTGTGAAGACAGGTGTCAGGGAGCATTGTGATGACATATATAATGGCACATTGTGATGACAATGGCATGGAGCATTGTGATGCAAAGTGTCATGGAGGATTCTGACGACAAAGGTAATGGAGCATTGTGATGACAATGGCTTGGAGCATTGTGATGACAAGTGTCAAGGAGCATTGTTCTGACAAGTGCAAGGAGAATTGTGATGACAAGGGTCATGGATCATTCTGATGACAAGCTTGTGGAGTATTTTGATGACAATGTCATGGAGCATTGTGATGAAAAGTGCATGGAGTATTGTGATGACAGGCATCATGGAGCGTTGTGATGACAAGTGTTATGGAACATTGTGATCACAAGGGATTGGAGCATTGTGATGACAGAGGTCATGGCTCATTTGATTTCAAGGAGCATGGAGCATTGTGATGACAACGGCATGAAGCAATGTGATCCCAAAGTTCATGGAGGATTGTGATGGCATTGGTAATGGAGTATTTGGATGACAATCACATAGAGCATTGTAATGACAAGGTAATGTAGCATTTTGCTGAAAAAGGCTTGGAGCATTGTTATGACAGGTGTCATGGAGCACTTTGATGACAAGCGTCACAGAGCATTGTGAATACAGGGGTCATGGAGCATTGGGATGAAAAGGGCATGCATCATTGTGATGAGTAGTGTCATGGCACATTGGGCTGAAAATGTTCATGGAGTATTGTGATGACTGGAGTCATGGAGCATTGTGATGACAAGCGAATGGAGCACTGTGATGAAAAGGTCCTGGAGCACTGTGATGTGAAGACCATGGTACCTTGTGATGACATATCTCATGGAGCATTCTGATGAAAAGACGCAGGGATCATTGTGATTACAGGGGTCTTGGAGCATTGTGATGATAAGGGCATGGAACATTATGATGAGAATGTCATGGAGCATTCTGATGACATGCGTCATGGAGATTTGTGATGACAAGTGCAAGGAACATTGTGATCATAGGGGTCTTGGAGCATTGTGATGAAAAAGGCATGGAGCCTTGTCATGAAAGATTTCAATGTGCATACTGACGGCAATAGTCAGAGAGCATTGTGATGACAAGTGTATTGAGCATTGTGATGACAAAAGTCATGGTGCACTGTGATGAGAAGACCATGGATAATTGTGCTGACCAGCGTCATGGGGCATTGTGATGACAAGTGTTATGGAACATTGTGATCACAAGGGTTTGGAGCATTGTGTTGACAGAGGTCATGGAGCATTTTGATTTAATTGTGATGACAATAGCATGAAGCATTATGATGATGGGCATGGTGCATTGTGATGACAGCGTTCATGGAGCATTGAGATGAAAAGTGGCATGGAGCATTAGTCTGACAAGTTTCATGGATTATTGTGATAAGAGTGGACATGGCACATTGTGATGACAAGGGCATGGTGCACTGTGATAACAAGGTCGTAGATTATGGTGAAGAAAGTTGTCAGGGAGCATTGTGATGAAATATGTCATGTTCCAGTTTGATGACAATATCATGGAGCATTGTGATGCCAAGTGTCATGGAGGATTGTTGTGACAAAGTAAAGGAGCATTGTGATGACAAGGGCATGGAGAATTGTGATATCAAGGGCCATTGATAATTTTAATGTCCAGGTCATGAAACATTGTGATGACAATCGCTTGGAGCTTCCTATGACAGGGGTCATGGAGCAATGCTGTGACAAGTGCATGGAGTATTGTGATGACAAGAGCATATAACATTGTTATGTGAAGTGCCGTGGAGCATTGTAATGACAAGGACATGGAGAATTTTGAGGACAGGGACATTGAGCTTTGAGATGACAAGGCATGGAGCATGGTGATGGCAAAACCTTGGAGCATTGTGATGAGAAGACCTTGGGTAATTGTGATGTCGAGCATCATGGAGCACTGTAATGACAAGGGGCATGAAGCATTGTGATGACAGGTTTCAGGGAGCATTGTGATGACAGGGTTCATGGAGCATTGTGATGACAAGTGCATGGAGCATTGTGATGACAAGTGCATGGAGCATTGCAATGTCAAGTGCATGGAGAATTGTGATGACAAGAGCATGAAACGTTGTGATGAGAAGTGTCATGTAGCATTGTGATGTCAAGGACGTGGAGAATTGTGATGACAAGGGACATGGAGCATTGTGATAACCAGGGCGTGGAGCATTGTGATGACAGGGGTCATGGAGCATTATTATGACAAGAGCCATAGTGCATTCTGACATAAGATATCACTTATGAAGGGAATGTAAACATGGCTACATATGAAATGAATTAGGGAAGAGAACAGAGTCTCAGATTTAGAAAACACTCTAACGCTTGCTTAAGGGGAAAGAGAGGTGGGGAGATGCACAAAACAGAAGTTTGATATTAGCTCAGGTAATGTTCCATAATCCAAAAACAGAAGAGACAAGCCCTACTCCTTCCTCAGTGAATGGAACTCAACATCCCTATTCCCCGCAGAGAAATATATCTGACTAGTAAGAATTTTAACACCTATGTATTGATATGTCTCCATAAGGGAACGAAGTGTGTCTAGAACGACATAAACATGGCAGTGAAAATCAACTCAAACCCACTATAAAAATGAATTTCAAAACAAAAGATAAAAACAGTAAAATTCTTACACAATACCTTCAGGGGTTCTGATGAAACCTGGAATGACCCTATCTACAATGACAGCTGGATGTGGCATAAGGCTGGTCACTTGGGACTGAGAGGATTGGTGAGATTGGGTGAAAAAATGCCGACCCTTTAAAGCAATAATGCCTGCCACCCATTCCATGGTTCCCATCTCTCCAGGTAGAAGGGAATATCACTACAGTTATAACATGTATGGGAACCTAGAGAATGGAAACCGACTTATGGTGAAAGGTTTTTAAAACTCTACTACTTTTTTTCTCTCCTTGTGCTCCAGTTTGACATTCCAACTGCTTTACTATCACTCTCACAACTTGGAGAGTCAGCCCCTATAACCTCATGGTTCACACAGTTGGCAAATTCAGCAGAGGATATAAGGGAAGAGAGAGAACCAAAGAGAGAGTAGCTGTAGGCATTTGGATGGCCACATGTCACTCTAATTTCCCGTCACGTAGAGGAATTAACCAAAGTCTCAGCCTTCCCCCCCAGAACCAGGATAGTTCCAGAAGCAAAACTGTGGATCTGTGGTCAGCTAACAAAAACGCAAGTTGAAAAATGGAGCTCAGGGCCAAAGCAATTCACTAACCTGCAGAGTTATAAAGGAGTACTCTCTTCCAAAAATCTGTTGACGGAAAGCCACGAGGCGGAGGCGAAAATGAGGCAGAATGGCATGTAACAGATTTCAAGAGGTACATTGGAATCGCCTTTAAACACAGGAAAAGCATCACAACTTCGAAAATTATAGAAATGGCCAAAAAGGGCATATGGGATTTCACGTGAATATATTCAGGAGAAAACGCTTATGACCTTTTCAGACAAGTAAGCAAGCGGGCAATGCAAATCTGCACTACAATGAAGTATCACTTCCCACCGGTCAAACAGGACATCCACAAAATGTGTAAAAACCAGAAAGGCAAGACAGGCCCTGGAGAACAGGGAGCCCTGTTAGGCTGATGGGCGGGATGTAAATTGCCAACTGCCTCTCTGGAGGAGTGCATTGTGTTCCCTAAAACAAGTAAACAACAAAGCTACGGAGCCAAGAGCACTTCCAATCTAGGGAATATACCTTGGGAAAACTGAAATCAATAAGACAGATCCACACAAAAATTCAGGGCTGCACTGCTTACAAAAACCTCAACTTGGGTACACCTTAAAAATCCCAGGAAAGACAAAAATGGTTCAGGAAATTGTGGTACTTACGTATGATGGAATATCCCTGAGCCATAAAATCAATGTCATAAGTCCAGTAGCAGCAAAATGAGTGGATACAGGTACGATGATTCTAAGTGAAATAAGTCACACAGAAAAAGAAACTTATCATAAAATATCACTTATGAAGATCCTGTAAACATGGCTACACATGAACTGAGTTAGGAAAGAAAAGAGAGTCTCACATTTAGAAAACACCCTTTTGCCTTCTTAAGGGGGAAGGAGAGGTGGGGTGATGCATAAAACCAGAGTTTGATATTAGTACAGGTACCGTTCCAAAAACCAAATATGGAATAGACAAGACCTACTCCTTCCTCAGTGAAAGGGACTCAACACCTCATATTCACCGCAGAGTAATATATCTTACTAGTAAGAATCTTAATACCTATGTATTGATATGTCTCCATAAGGGAAACAAGTGTGTCTAGACTGGCATAAACATGGCAGTGAGAATCAGCTCAAACCCAATATATAAAGCAATTTCAAAAACAAAACAAAAAAACAGGGAAATTTCTTACAATTCCTTCAGGGTATCTGATGAAACCGGGAATGACCCTATCTACAATGACAGCTGGATGTGGCATATGGCTGGACACTTGGGACTGAGAGGATTGGTGAGACTGGGTGAGCAAATGCAGACCCTATAAATCAATAATGAGTGGCACCCATTCCAATTGTCCCAACTCTGCTGGTTGAAGGGAATATTACTACAGGTATAACATGTACGGGAAACCTAGAGAATGGACACACTGTCAATACGAAAGGTTTCTAAAACTCAACGAATAGTCCCTCTCCTAGTGCTCGGGTTTGAATTTCCAACTGCATTACTATCAATCTCCCAACTTAGAGAGACTGCCGCTTTCACTTCCTGCTTCTCACAGGTTGCCAAATTGGCAGAGGATGAAAGGGAAGAGGGAGAACCAATGAGAGAGTAGCTGTTAGGCATTTGGACGGGCACATGTCACTCTAATTTCCCGGCTGGAAGCAGAATTAACCAAAGTCTCAGCCACGCACAATGTACCAGCATAGGTCGTGAAGCAATATTTTGGACTTGCGTTCAGCTCACAAAAAAACGAGTTGAAAACTGGACCACAGGGGCACAGCAATTCACAAACTGGCAGAGTATAAAGGATAACTATCGTCCACAAATCTGTTGAGGGAAGGCACCGAGGCGGACTTGAATGCAAGGCCGAATAGCAGGAAACAGATTTCAAGAGTTACGTAGGAATCACCTATAAAGCACAGGAAGAGGGGCAAAACTTCGACAATGATGCACTTGGCCAAAAAGGGCGTATGCGTTTTCTCCTGAATATATTCAGGAGAAAACGCATACGCCCTTTTTGACAACAAAGCAAGCGGGCAATGCAAATCTGCACTACAAAGTAGTATCACTTCCCACCAGTCAAAAGGGATATCTGCAAAATGTGTAAAATCCAGAAAGGCAAGACAGGCCATGGAGAACAGGGAGTCTTGTTATGCTGATGGGCGGGATGTAAATTGCCAACTGCCTCACTGGAGGAGTGCATTGTGTGCCCTAAAACAAGTAAACAACAGAGCTACAGAGCCAAGGGCACTTCCACTCTAGGGAATATACCTTGGGAAAACTGAAAATCAATGAGACAGAGCCAGCCCCAAATTTAGGGCTGGACTGCTTACAAGAACCTCAACTTGTGTACACCTTAAATATCCCAGGAAATATAAAAATGGTTCAAAAAATTGTGGTACTTATGTACAATGCAATATCCCTCAGCCATGAAATCAATGTCATAAGACCAGTAGCAGCAAAGTGAGTGGTTCAGGTACGATGATTCTAAGTGAAATAAGTCACACAGAAAAATAAACTTATCATAAGATATCACTTATGAAGTTCCTGTAAAAATGGCTACACATGAACTGAGTTAGGAAAGAGAAGAGAGTCTCACATTTAGAAAACACTCTTATGCCTGCTTAAGGGCGAAAGAGAGGTGGGGTGATGCATAAAACCAGAGTTTGATATAAGCACAGGTACCGTTCCAAAAACCAACTATGAAATAGACAAGAACTACACCTTCCTCAGTGAAAGGGACTCAAAACCCCATATTTCCCACAGAGGAATAGATCTGACTAGTAAGAATCTTAAAACCTATGTATTGATATGTCTCCGTAAGGGAATCAAGTGTGTCTAGACTGGCATAAATATGGCAGCGAGAATCAGCTCAAACCCACTATAAAAAGGAATTTCAAAAACAAAACATAAAAACAGCATAATTCTTTACAAATCTTTCAGGGTCTCTGATGAAACCTGGAATGACCCAATCTACAATGACAGCTGGGTGTGGCATAAGGCTTGACACTTGGGACTGAGAGGACTGGTGAGATTGGGTGAGAAATTGCAGACAGTATAAAGCCATAATGCATGGCCCCCATTCCATGTTTCCCAACTCTCCAGGTTAAAGGGAATATTACTACAACTATAACATGTACGGGAAACCTAGAGAATGCACACACTGTGAATATGAAAGTTTTTAAATACTCAACGAATAGTCCCTCTACTGGTGCTCCAGTTTGACATTCCAACTGCTTTACGATCAATCTCCTAACTTGGAG
The DNA here is from genome assembly GCF_025265405.1 of Mesoplodon densirostris. Taxonomy (NCBI): domain Eukaryota; kingdom Metazoa; phylum Chordata; class Mammalia; order Artiodactyla; family Ziphiidae; genus Mesoplodon; species Mesoplodon densirostris. Next base: position 57,552 of record NW_026778198.1, read on the forward strand.
AGACAGCCCTTTTAACCTCCTGGTTCACACAGGTTGCCTCTTTGGCAGAGGATGGAAGGGAAGAGGGAGAACCAATGAGAGAGTAGCTGTTAGGCATTTGGACGGGCACATGTCACTCTAATTTCCCGGCAGGAAGAAGAATTAACCAAAGTCTCAGCCACCCACAGCGAACCAGTATACGTCCTGAACCAAAATTTTGGACATGCGTTCAGCTCACAAAAAACGAGTTGAAAAATGGAGCTCAGGGGCACAGCAATTCACAAACTGGCAGATTAATAAAGGACAACTATCGTCCAAAAATCTGTTGAGGGAAGGCAACGAGGCCGACTTGAAAGCTAGGCAGAATAGCAGGAAACAGATTTCAAGAGGTACCAAGGAATCACCTGTAAAGCACAGGAAGAGGGGCACAACTTCGACAATGATGCACTTGGCCAAAAAGGGCGTATGCTTTTTCTACTGAATATATTCAGGAGAAAACGCATACGCCCTTTTTGGCCAAGCAAGCAAGCAGGCAATGCAGATATGCACTACAATGAAGTATCACTTCCCACCAGTCCAAAGGGACATCCACAAAATGTGTAAAAACCAGAAAGGCAAGACAGGCCCTGGAGAACAGGTAGCCTTGTTATGATGATTGGCGGGATGTAAATAGCCAACTGCCTCACTGGAGGAGTGCATTGTGTTCCCTAAAACAAGTAAACAACAGAGCTACAGGGCCAAGGGCACTTCCAGTCTAGGGAATATACCTTGGGAAAACTGAATATCAATAAGATAGAGCCAGCCCCAAATTTAGGGCTACACTGCTTACAAGAACCTCAACTTGGGTACACCTTAAATATCCCAGGAAATATAAAAATGGTTCAAAACATTGTGGTACTTACGTAAGATGGAATATCCCTCAGCCATGAAATCAATGTCATACGACCAGTAGCAGCAAAGTGAGTGGATTCAGGTACGATGATTCTAAGTGAAATAAGTCACACAGAAAAAGAAACTTATCATAAGATATCACTTATGAAGATCCTGTAAACATGGCTACACATGAACTGAGTTAGGAAAGAGAACAGAGTCTTACATTTAGAAAACACTCTTATGCCTGCTTAAGGGGGAAGGAGAGATGGGGTGATACATAAAACCAGAGTTTGATATAAGCACAGGTACCGTTCCAAAAACCAACTATGGAATAGACAAGACCTACACCTTCCTCAGTGAAAGGGACTCAAAAACACATATTTCCATCAGAGGAATAGATCTGACTAGTAAGAATATTAAAACCTATGTATTGATATGTCTCCATAAGGGAATCAAGTGTGTCTAGACTGACATAAACATGGCAGCAAGAATCAGCTCAAACCCAGTATAAAAAGGAATTTCAAAAACAAACAAAAAAACAGGGAAATTCTTTACAATTCCTTCAGGGTGTCTGTTGAAACCTGGAATGACCCTATCTGCAATGACAGCTGGATGTGGCATAAGGCTGGACACTTGGGACTGAGAAGATACGTGAGATTGGGTGAGCAAATGCAGACCCTTTAAAGCAATAATGCATGGCCCCCATTCCATGGGTCCCAACGCTCCAGGTTGAAGGGAATATTACTACAGCTATAACATGTACGGGAAACCTACCGAATGGATACGCTGTGAATATGAAAGGTTTCTAAAACTCAACGAATAGTCCCTCTCGTGGTGCTCCGTTTTGACTTTCCAACAGCTTTCCTATCAATCTCCCAACTTGGAGAGACAGCCCCTTTAACCTCCTGGTTCACACAGGTTGCCAATTTGGCAGAGGATGGAAGGGAAGAGGGAGAACCAATGAGAGAGTAGCTGTTAGGCATTTGGACGGGCACATGTCACTCTAATTTCCCGGCAGGAAGAAGAATTAACCAAAGACTCAGCCACCCATCGGGAACCAGTATAGGTCCAAAAACCAAAATTTTGGACTTGCATTCAGGTCACAAAAAATGAGTTGAAAAATGGAGCTCAGGGGCACAGTAATTCACAAACAGGCAGAGTAATAAAGGACAACTATCGTCCAAAATTCTGTTGAGGGAAGGCAACGAGGCCTACTTGAAAGTGAGGCAGAAAGCAGGAAACAGATTTCAAGAGGTAGGTAGGAATCGCCTGTAAAGCACAGGAAGAGGGGCACAACTTCGACAATGATTCACTTGGCTGAAATGGGCGTATGTGTTTTCTCCTGAATATATTCAGGAGAAAACACATACGCCCTTTTTGGCCAAGCAAGCAAGCGGGCAATGCAAATGTTCACCAGACAGAAGTATTGCTTCCCACCGGTCCAAAAGGAAATTCACAAAATGTGTAAAAACCAGAAAGGCAAGACAGGCCCTGGAGAACTGGGAGCCTTGTTATGCTGATGGGCGGGATGTAAATTGCCAACTACCTCACTGGAGGAGTGCATTGTGTTCCCTAAAACAAGTAAACAACAGAGCTACAGAGCCAAGGGTACTTCCACTCTAGGGAATATACCTTGGGAAAACTGAAAATCAATGAGACAGAGCCAGCCCCAAATTTAGGGCTGCACTGCTTAAAAGAACCTCAACTTGTGTACAGCTTAAATATCCCAGGAAATATAAAAATGGTTCAAAAAATTGTGGTACTTATGTACAATGCAATATCCCTCAGGAATGAAATCAATGTCATAAGACCAGTAGCAGCAAAGTGAGTGGTTCAGGTACGATGATTCTAAGTGAAATAAGTCAAACAGAAAAAGAAACTTAGCATAAGATATCACTTATGAAGATCCTGTAAACATGGCTACACATGAACTGAGTTAGGAAAGAGAACAGAGTCTCACATTTAGAAAACACTCTTATGCCTGCTTAAGGGGGAAGGAGAGGTGGGGGGATGCATAAAACCAGAGTTTGATATAAGCACAGGTACGGTTCCAAAAACCAACTATGGAATAGAAAAGACCTAGACCTTCCTCAGTGAAAGGGACTCAAAACCCCATATTTCCCGCAGAGGAATAGATCTGACTAGTAAGAATCTTAAAACCTATGTATTGATAGGTCTCCGTTAGGGAAACAAGTGTGTCTAGACTGGCATAAACATGGCAGCAGAATCAGCTCAAACCCACTATAAAAATGAATTTCAAAAACAAAACAAAAAAAAAGGGAAATTCTTTACAATTCCTTCAGGGTCTCTGATGAAACGTGGAATGACCCTATGTACAATGACAGCTGGATGTGGCATAAGGCTGGACACTTGGGACTGAGAGGATTGTTGAAATTGGGTGAGAAATTGCAGACACTATAAAGCAATAACGCATGGCCCCCATTCCATGTTTCCCAACTCTCCAGGTTAAAGGGAATATTACTACAGCTCTAACATGTACGGGAAACCTAGAGAATGGACACACTGTGAATACGAAAGGTTTCTAAAACTCAAAGAATATTCCCTCTCCTTTTTTTCCGATTTGACTTTCCAACTGCTTTACTATCAATCTCCCAACTTGGAGAGACAGTCCCTTTAACCTCCTGGTTCGCACAGGTTGCCAATTTGGCAGAGGATGGAAGGGAAGAGGGAGAACCAATGAGAGAGTAGCTGTTATGCATTTGGACAGGCACATGTCACCCTAATTTCCCGGCAGGAAGAAAAATTAAACAAAGTCTCAGCCACCCACCGGGAACCAGTATATCTCCTGAACCTAAATTTTGGACTTGCGTTCTGCTCACAAAAAACGAGTTGAAAAATGGAGCTCAGGGGCACAGCAATTCACAAACAGGCAGAGTAATAAAGGACAACTATCGTCCAAAAATCTGTTGAGGGAAGGCAACGAGGCCGACTTGAAAGCGAGGCAGAATAGCAGGAAACAGATTTCAAGAGGTACGTAGGAATCACCTGTAAAGCACAGGAAGAGGGGCACAACTTCGACAATGATGCACTTGGCCAAAAATGGCATATGCGTTTTCTCCTGAATATATAAAGGAGAAAACGTATATGCATGTCCTTTTTGGCCAAGCAAGCAACTGGGCAATGCAAATCTGCACTACAAAGAAGTATCACTTCCCACAGGTCAAAAGAAACAACCACAATATGTGTAAAAACAAGAAAGGTCAGAGAGGCCCTGGAGAACAGGCAGCCTTGTTATAATGATGGGCGGGATGTAAATTGCCAACTGCCTCACTGGAGGAGTGCATTGTGTTCCCTAAAACAAGTAAACAACAGAGCTACAGAGCCAAGGCCACTTCCAGTCTAGGGAATATTCCTTGGGTAAACTGAAAATCAATAAGATAGAGCCACCCCCAAATTTAGGGGTGCACTGCTTACAAGAACCTCAACTTGGGTACACCTTAAATATCCCAGGAAATATAAAAATGGTTTAAAAATTTTTGGTACTTACATACGATGGAATATCGCTCAGCCATGAAATCAATGTCATAAGACCAGTAGCAACAAAGTGAGTGGATTCAGGTACGATGATTCTATGTGAAATAAGTCACACAGAAATAGAAACTTAGCATAAGATATCACTTATGAAGATCCTGTAAACATGGCTATACATGAACTGAGTTAGGAAAGAGAACAGAGTCTCACATTTAGAAAACACTCTTATGCCTGCTTAAGGGGGAAGGAGAGGTGGGGTTATGCATAAAATCAGAGTTTGATATAAGCACAGGTACCGTTCCAAAAACCAACTATGTAATAGACAAGACCCACACCTTCCTCAGTGAAAGGGACTCAAAACCCCATATTTCCCGCAGAGGAATAGATCTGACTAGTATGAATCTTAAAACCTATGTATTGATATGTCTCCGTAAGGGAATCAAGGTGTCTAGACTGGCATAAACATGGCAGCGAGAATCAGCTCAAACCCACTATAAAAAGGAATTTCAAAAACAAAGCAAAAAACAGGGAAATTCTTTACAATTCCTTCAGGGTCTCTGATGAAACCTGGAATGACCCTATCTACAATGACAGCTGGATGTGGCATAAGGCTGGACACTTGGTACTGAGAGGATTGGTGACATTGGGTGAGCAAATGCAGACCATTGAAAGCAATAATGCAAGCCCCCTATGCCATGGGTCCCAACTCTCCAGGTTGAAGGGAATATTACTACAGCTATAACATGGAAGGGAAACCTAGAGAATGGACACACTGTGAATACAATAGGTTTCTAAAACTCAACGAATAGGCCCTCTCATGCTGCTCCGGTTTGACTTTCCAACTGCTTTACTATCAATCTCCCAACTTGGAGATACAGCCCCTTTAACCTCCTGGTTTGCACAGGTTGCCAATTTGGCAGAGGATGGAAGGGAAGAGGGAGAACCAATGAGAGAGTATCTGTTAGGCATTGGACTGGCACATGTCACTCTAACTTCCCGGCAGGAAGAAGAATTAAGCAAAGTCTCAGCCACCCATCGGGAACCACTATAGGTTTTGAACCAAAATTTTGGACTTGCGTTCAGCTCACAAAAAACGAGTTGAAAAATGGAGCTCAGGGGCACAGCAATTCACAAACTGGCAGAGTCATAAAGGACAACTTTCGTTCACAAATCTGTTGAGGGAAGGCAATGAGGCCGACTTGAAAGCGAGGCAGAATACCAGGAAAGAGATTTCAAGAGGTACATAGGAATCACCTTTAAAGCACAAGAAGAGGGGCACAACTTCGACAATGATGCACTTGGTCAAAAAGGGCGTATGTGTTTTCTCCTGAATATATTCAGGAGAAAACGCATACGCCCTTTTTCGCCAAGCAAGCAAGTGGGCAATGCAAATCTGCACTACAAAGAAGTATCACTTCCCACCGCTCAAAGGGAAATCGACAAAATGGGTAAAAACCAGAAAGGCCAGACAGGCCTTGGAGAACAGGGAGCATTGTTATGCTGATGGGCAGGATGTAAATTGCCAACTGCCTCACAGGAGAAGTGCATTGAGTTCCCTAAATAAAACTAGTAAACAACAGAGCTACAGAGACAAGGGCACTTCCAGTGTCGGGAATATACCTTGGGAAAACTGAAAATCAATGAGACAGAGCCACCCCCAAATTTAGGGCTGCACTGCTTACAAGAACCTCAACTTGGGTACACCTTAAATATACCAGGAAATATAAAAATGGTTCAAAAATTGTGGTACTTATGTACGATGGAATATCCCTCAGCCATGAAATTAATGTCATAAGACCAGTAGCAGCAAAGTGAGTGGATTCAGGTACGATGATTCTAAGTTTAATAAGTCACACAGAAAACGAAACTTATCATAAGATATCACTTATGAAGATCCTGTAAACATGGCTACACATGAACTGAGTTAGGAAAGAGAACAGAGTCTCACATTTAGAAAACAATCTTATGCCTGCTTAAGGGGTAAGGAGAGGTGGGGTGATGCATAAAACCAGAGTTTGATAAAAGCACAAGTACCGTTCCAAAAACCAACTATGGAATACACAATACCTACACCTTCCTCAGTGAAAGGGACTCAAAACCCCATATTTCCTGCAAAGGAATATATCTGACCAGTAAGAATCTTAATACCCATGTATTGATATGTCTCCATAAAGGAATGAAGTGTGTCTAGACTGGCATAAACATGGCAGCGTAAATCAGCTCAAACCCACTATAAAAAGGAATTTCAAAAACAAAACAAAAAAACAGGGAAATTCTTTACAATTCCTTCAGGGTATCTGATGAAACCGGGAATGACCCTATCTACAATGGCAGCTGGATGTGGCATAAGGCTGGACACTTGGGACTGAGAGGATTGTTGAGATTTGGTGAGCAAATGCATACCCTTTAAAGCAATAATGCAAGGCCCCCATGCCATGGTTTCCAACTCTCCATTTTGAAGGGAATATTACTACAGCTATAACATGTACGGGAAACCTAGAGAATGGACACACTGTGAATACGAAAGGTTTCTAAAACTCAACGAATAGTCCCTCTCGTGGTGCTCCGGTTTGACTTTCCAACTGCTTTACTATCAATCTCCCAACTTGGAGAGACAGGCCCTTTAACCTCCTGGTTCGCACAGGTTGCCAATTTGGCAGAGGATGGAAGGGAAGAGGGAGAACCAATGAGAGAGTAGCTGTTAGGCATTTGGACGGGCACATGTCACTCTAATTTCCAGGCAGGAAGAAGAATTAAACAAAGTCTCAGCCACCCACCGGGAACCAGTATACGTCCTGAACCAAAATTTTGGACTTGCATTCAGCTAACAAAAAACTAGTTGAAAAAAGGAGCTCAGGGACACAGCAATACACAAACTGGCAGAGTATTAAAGGACAACTATCGTCCAAAAATCTGTTGCGGAAAGGCAAAGAGGCCGACTTGAAAGCGAGGCAGAATAGCAGGAAAGAGATTTCAAGAGGTAAGTAGGAATGGCCTGTAAACCACAGGAAGAGGGCACAACTTCGACAATGATGCACTTGGCCAAAAAGGTCGTATGCGTTTTCCCGTGAATATATTCAGGAGAAAACGCATACGCTCTTTTTGGCCAAACAAGCAAGCAGACAATGCAAATCTGCACTACAAAGAAGTATCACTTCCCACCGGTCCAAAGGGACATCCACAAAATGTGTAAAAACCAGATAGGCAATACAGGCCCTGGAGAACAGGGAGCATTGTTATGAAGATGGGCCGGATGTAAATTGCCAACTGTCTCACTGGAGGAGTTCATTGTGTTCCCTAAAACAAGTATACCACAGAGCTACAGAGCCAAGGGCACTTCCAGTCTAGGGAATATACCACGGGAAAACTGAAAATCAATAAGACAGAGCCACCCCAAATTTACGGCTACACTGCTTACAAGAACCTCAAGTTGGGTACACCTTAAATATCCCAGGAAATTAAAAAATGGTTCAAAAAATTGTGGTAATTACGTACGATGGAATATCCCTCAGCCATGAAATCAATGTCATAAGACCAGTACCAGCAAAGTGAGTGGATTCAGGTACGATGATTCTAAGTGAAATAAGTCACACAGAAAAAGAAACTTAGCATAAGATATCATTTATGAAGTTCCTGTAAACATGGCTACATATGAACTGAGTTAGGAAAGAGAACAGAGTCTCATATTTAGAAAACACACTTATGCCTGCTTAAGGGGGAAGGAGAGGTGGCGTGATGCATAAAACCAGAGTTTGATATAAGCTCAGGTACCGTTCCAAAAACCAAATGTGGAATAGACAAAACCTACACCTTCCTCAGTGAAAGGGACGCAAAACCCCATATTTCCCGCAGAGGAATAGATCTGACTAGTAAGAATCTTAAAACCTATGTATTGATATGTCTTCGTAAGGGAATCAAGTGTGTCTAGACTGGCATAAACATGGCAGCGAGAATCAGCTCAAACCCAGTATAAAAAGGAATTTCAAAAACAAACCAAAAAAAACAGGGAAATTCTTTACAATTCCTTCAGGTTCTCTGATGAAACCTGGAATGACCCTATCTACAATGACAGCTGGATGTGGCATAAGGCTGGAAGCTTGGGACTGAGATGATTGGTGAGATTGGGTGAGCAAATGCAGACCCTTTAAAGTAACAATGCATGGCACCCATTCCATGGGTCCTAACTCTCTAGGTTGAACGGAGTATTACTACAGCTATAACATGTACGGGAAACCTAGAGAATGTACACACTGTGAATACGAAAGGTTTGTAAAACTCAACAAATAGTCACTCTCTTGGTACTCTGGTTTGACTTTCCAACTGCTTTACTATCCATCTCCCAACTTGGAGAGACAGCCCCTTTTACCTCCTGGTTCGCACAGGTTGCCAATTTCGCAGAGGATGGAAGGGAATAGGGAGAACCAATGAGATAGTAGCTGTTAGGCATTTGGACGGGCACCTGTCACTCTAATTTCCCGGCAGGAAGATGAATTAACCAAAGTATCAGACACCCATCGGGAACAAGTATAGGTCCTGAACTGAAATTTTGGAATTGCGTTCAGCTCACAGAAAACGAGTTGAAAAATGGAGCTAAGGGGCACAGCAATTCACAAACTGGCAGAATAATAAAGGAGAACTATCGACCAAAAATTTGTTGATGGAAGGCAACAAGGCCGACTTGAAAGCGAGGCAGAATAGCAGGAAACAGATTTCAAGAGGTACGTAGGAATGGCCTGTAAAGCACAGGAAGAGGGGCACAACTTCGACAATGATGCACTTGGCCAAAAAGGGCTCATGCGTTTACTCGTGAATATATTCAGGAGAAAACGCATACGCCCTTTTTGGCCAAGCAAGCAAGCGGGCAATGCAAATCTGCACTACAAAGAAATATCACTTCCCACCGGTCCAAAGGGACATCCACAAAATGTGTAAAAACCAGAAAGGCAAGACAGGCCCTGAAGAACAGGTAGCCTTGTTACGATGATGGGTGGGATATAAATTGCCAAATGCCTCACTGGAGGAGTGCATTGTGTTCCCTAAAACAAGTAAACAACAGAGCTACAGAGGCAAGGTCAATTCCAGTCTAGGGAATATACCTGGGGAAAACTGAAAATCAATAAGACAGAGCCACCCCCAAATTTAGGGCTGCACTGCTGACAAGAACCTCAGCTTGGGTACACCTTAAATATCCCAGGAATTATAAAAATGGTTCAAAAAATTGTGGTACTTACGTACAATGGAATATCCCTCAGCCATGAAATCAATGTCATAAGACCAGTAGCAACAAAGTGAGGGGATTCAGGTACGATGATTCTAAGTGAAATAAGTCACACAGGAAAAGAAACTTATCATAAGATATCACTTATGAAGATCCTGTAAACATGGCTACACATGAACTGAGTTAGGAAAGAGAAGAGTCTCACATTTAGAAAACACTCTTATGCCTGCTTAAGGGGGAAGGAGAGGTGGGGTGATGCATAAAACCAGAGTTTGATATAAGCACAGTTACTGTTCCAAAAATCAACTATGGAATAGACAAGACCTACACCTTCCTCAGTGAAAGGGACTCAAAACACCATATTTCCCGCAGAGGAATAGATCTGATAGTAAGAATCTTAAAACCTATGTATTGATATGTCTCCATAAGGGAATAAAGTGTGCCCAGACTGGCATAAACATGGCAGCGAGAATCAGCTCAAACCCACTATAAAAAGGAATTTCAAAAAAAAAAAAAAACAGGGAAATTCTTTACAATTCCTTCAGGGTCTCTGATGAAACCTGTAATGACCCTATTTACAATGACAGCTGGATGTGGCATAAGGCTGGACACTTGGGACTGAGAGTATTGATGGGGTTGGGTGAGCAAATACAGACCATTTAAAGCAATAATGCATGGCCCACATTCCTTGGGTCCCAACTCTCCTGGTTGAAGGGAATATTACTACAGCTATAACATGTACGGGAAACCTAGAGAATGGACACACTGCGAATACGAAAGGTTTCTAAAACTCAACGAATAGTCCCTCTCCTGGTGCTCCGGTTTGACATTCAAACTGCTTTACTATCAATCTCCCAACGTGGAGAGACAACCCCTTTAACCTCATGGTTCACACAGGTTGTCAATTTTGCAGAGGATGTAAGGGATTAGGGAGAACCCATGAGAGAGTAGCTGTTAGGCATTTGGACGGGCACATGTCACTCTAATTTCCCGGCAGGAAGAAGAATTAACCAAAGTCTCAGCCACCCATCGGGAACCAGTATAGGTCCTGAACCAAAATTTTGGACTTGTGTTCAGCTCACAGAAAACGAGTTGAAAAATGGAGCTCAGGGGCATAGCAATTCACAAACTGGCAGAGTAATAAAGGACAACTATCGTCCAAAAATCTGTTGATGGAAGGCAATGAGGCCGACGTGAAAACGATGCAGAATAGCAGGAAACAGATTTCAAGAGGTACGTAGGAATCGCCTGTAAAGCACAGGATGAGGGGCACAACTTCGACAATGATGCACTTGGCCAAAAAGGGCGTATGCGTTTTCTCCTGAATATATTCAGGAGAAAACGCATACGCCCTGTTTGGCCAAGCAAGCAAGCAGGCAATGCAAATCTGCACTACAAAGAAGTATCCCTTCCCACCGGTCCAAAGGGACATCCACAAAATGTGTAAAAACCAGAAAGGCAAGACAGGCCCTGGAGAATAAGTTGCCTTGTTATGCTGATGGGCGGGATGTAAATTGCCAACTGCCTCACTGGAGGAGTGCACTGTGTTCCATAAAACAAGTTAACAACAGAGCTACAGAGCCAAGGGCACTTCCAGTCTAGGGAATATACCTTGGGAAAACTGAATATCAATAAGATAGAGCCAGCCCCAAATTTAGTGCTGCACTGCTTACAAGAACCTCAACTTGGGTACACCTTAAATATCCCAGGAAATATTAAAATGGATCAAAAAATTGTGGTACTTACGTACGATGGAATACCCCTCAGCCATGAAGTCAATGTCTTAAGACCAGTAGCAGCAAAGAGATTGGATTCAGGTACGATGATTCTAAGTGAAATATGTCACACACAAAAAGAAACTTATCATAAGATATAACTTATGAAGATCCTGTAAACATGGCTACACATGAACTGAGTTGGGAAAGAGAACAGAGTCTCACATTTAGAAAACACTCTTATGCCTGCTTAAGGGGGAAGGAGTGGTGGGGTGATGCATAAAACCAGAGTTTGATATAAGCACAGGTACCGTTCCAAAAACCAACTATGGAATAGACAAGACCTACACCTTCCTCAGTGAAAGGGACTCAAAACCCCATATTTCCCACAGAGGAATAGATCTGACTAGTAAGAAACTTAAAACCTATGTATTGATATGTCTCCATAAGGGAATCAAGTGTGCCTAGACTGGCATAAACATGGCAGTGAGAATCATCTCAAACCCACTATAAAAAAAGAATTTCAAAAACAAACAAAAAAAACAGGGAAATTCTTTACAATTCGTTCAGGGTCTCTGACGAAACCTGGAATGACCGTATCGACAATGACAGCTGGATGTGGCATAAGTTTGGACACTTCGGACTGAGAGGATTGATGAGGTTGGGTTAGCAAATGCAGACCCTTTAAAGCAATAATGCATGGCCCCCATTCCATGGGTCCCAACTCTCCAGGTTGAAGGGAATATTACTACAGCTATAACATGTACGGGAAACCTAGAGAATGGACACACTGTGAATACGAAAGGTTTCTAAAACTCAACGAATAGTCCCTCTCCTGGTGCTCCGGTTTAACTTTCCCACAGCTTTACTATCAATCTCCCAACATGGAGAGACAATCCCTTTAAACTCCTGGTTCGCACAGGTGGCCAATTTGGCGAAGGATGGAAGGGAAGAGGGAGAACCAATGAGAGAGTAGCTGTTAGGCATTTGGACGGGCACATGTCACTCTAATTTCCCGGCAGGAAGAAGAATTAACCAAAGTCTCAGCCACCCATCGGGAACCAGTATAGGTCCTGAAACAAAATTTTGGACTTGCATTCAGCTCACAAAAAACGAGTTGAAAAATGGAGCTCAGGGGCACAACAATTCACAAACTGGCAGAGTAATAAAGGACCACTATCGTCCAAAAATCTGTTGATGGAAGGCAATGAGGCCGACGTGAAAGCGATGCAGAATAGCAGGAAATAGATTTCAAGAGTTACGTAGGAATTGCCTGTAAAGCACAGGAAGAGGGGCAGAACTTCAACAATGATGCACTTGGGCAAACAGGGCGTATGCGTTTTCTCGTGAATATATTCAGGAGAAAACGCATACGCCCTTTTTGGCCAAGCCAGCAAGCGGGCAATGCAAATCTGCACTACAAAGATGTATCACTTCGCACCGGCCCAAAGGGACATCCAAAAAATGTGTAAAAACCAGAAAGGCAAGACAGGAGCTGGAGAACTGGGAGCCTCGTTATGCAGATGGGCGGGATGTAAATTGCCAACTGCATCTCTGGAGGAGTGCATTGTGTTCCCTAAAACAAGTAAATAAAAGAGCTACAGAGCCAAGGGCACTTCACGTCTAGGTATTATACCTTGGGAAAACTGAAAATCAATAAGACAGAGCCACCCCAAAGTTTAGGGCTGCACTGCTTACAAGAACCTCAACTTGGCTACACCTTTAATATACAAGGAAAGACAAAAATGGTTTTAAAATTTTGGTACTTATGTACGATGGAATACCCGTCAGCCATGAAATCAATGTCATAAGGCCAGTAGCAGCAAAATGAGTGGATTCAGGTATGATGATTCTAAGTGAAATAAGTCACAATGTATAAGAAACTTATACTAAGATATCATTATGAAGGTCCTGTAAACAAGGCTACACAGGAACTGAGTTAGGAAAGAGAACAGACTCTCACATTTAGAAAACACTCTTATGCCTTCTTAAGGGGGAAGCAGAGGTGGGTTGATGCGTAAAACCAGAGTTTGATAGTAGTACAGGTACTATTCCAAAAACCAAATATGGAATAGGCAAGACCTACACATTCATCAGTGAAAGGGACTCAACCTCCCATACTTCCCGCAGAGGTATATATCTGACTAGTAATAACCTTAAAACCTATGTATTGATATGTCTCCGTAAGGGAATCAAGTGTGTCTCAACTGGCTTAAACATGTCAGTGAGAATCAGCTACAACCCACTATAAAAAGGAATTTCAAACACAAAACAAAAAAACAAGGAATTTCTTTACAATTCATTCAGGGTCTCTGATGAAAACTGGAATGAACATATTTACAACGACAGCTGGATGTGGCATAAGGCTGGACATTTGGCTCTGAGAAGATTGGTGAGATTGGGTGAGCAAATGCAGACCTTTTAAAGCAAAAATGTGTGGCCACCATTCCATGGGTCCCAAATCTCCAAGTTGAAGTGAATATTACTACAGCTTTAACATATACGGGAAACGTAGAGAATGGAAACACTGTGAATACGAAAGGTTTCTAAAACCTAACTAATAATCCCTCTCCTTGTGCTGCAGTTTCCCTTTCCAACTGCTTTACTATCAATCTCCCAACTTGCAGAGACAGCCCCTTTAACCTCCTGGTTCCCACAGGTTGGCAATTTGGCAGAGAATTGAAGGGAAGAGGGAGAACCAATGAGAGATTAGCTGTTAGGCATTTGGACTGGCACATGTCACTCTAATTGCACGGGAGGAAGAATTAACCAAGACTCATCCCCCTGCCGGGAAACGGTATAGGTCCTGCAACGAAATTTTGGACTTGCGGTCAGCTTACAAATAACGAGTTGAAAAATGGAGCTCAGGGGCACAGCAATTCACAAACTGGCAGAGTAATAAAGGAAAACTCTCATCCAAAAATCTGTTGATGGAAGGCAACGAGGCCGACCTGAAAGCGAGACAGCATAGCAGGAAACAGATTTCAAGAGGTACTTTGGAATCGCCTGTAAAGCACAGGAAGAGGGACACAACATTAACAATGATGCACTTGGCCAGAAAGGGTGTATGTGTTTTCTCCTGAATATATTTAGGAGAAAACGCATACACCCTTTTTGGCCAAGCAATGAAGCGGGCAATGCAAATCTGCACTACAACGAAGTATCACTTCCCACCGGTCAAAAGGGACATCCACAAAATGTGTGAAAACCAGAAAGGCAAGACAGGCCCTTGAGAACAGGGAGCATTGTTATGCTGATGGGCGGGATGTAAATTGCCAACTGCCTCTCTGGAAGAGTGCATTGTGTTCCCTAAAACAAGTAAACAACAGAGCTACAGAGCCAAGGGCACTTCCAGTCTAGGGAATATACTTTGGGAAAACTGAAAATCAATAAGCCTGAGCCACCACAATATTTAGGGCTGCACTGCTTACAAGAACCTCATCTTGGGTACACCTTAAATATCCTAGGAAAGACAAAAATGGTTCAAGAAATTGTGGTACTTACATACGATGGAATATCCCACAGCCATGAAATCAATGTCATAAGGCCAGTAGCAGCAAAATGAGTGGATTCAGGTACGATGATTCTAATTGAAATAATTCACACAGAAAAAGAAACTTATCATAAGATATCACTTATAAAGGTCCTGTAAACATGGCTACATATGAACTGAGTTAGGAAAGATAACAATGTAACTAATCTTATCATAACATATCACTCATATCGGGAATGTACACATGACTACACATGAACTGAATTACAAACACAACAGTGTCACACATTTAGAAAACATCTCCAGCCTCCTTAAGGGGAAACCCGAGGTGGGGTGATGCATAAAACCACAGTTTTAAATTAGCACAGATACCATTATATAAACCATGTATGTAATACACAACACCTACCTCTGGCACAGTGAACTGGACCCAACACCCCTTATTCATTGCAGAGGAATATGTCTGACTCTAAGTATTTTAAAACATATGTATTCTCATGTCTCCATAAAGGAATCCTGTCTATGTATAACCGCATGAACACAGCACTGAAATTCAGTTAAACACACTTATAAAAATAAATTTCAAAAGCAAATTGCAAAAACAGTGAAACAGTGAGAAAGTTTTAAAAATTACTTTCAGGGCCTGTGATGCAACCTGGATTGACCATCTTTACACCCACAGCTGGATGAGACGTAAGACTGGACACTTGGGGCTGACAAGATTGCTGAGGTTGTGTGAGCAAAAGAACACCACTTAGAGCAATACTGTGTGCCACCCATTCTAGTGGTCCCAACTCTCCATTTTTAAGGCAATCTTCCTACAGTTAAAACATGCATGGGAAAACCAGTGGATGGTACACTGTGTAATTGGGAACGTTTTCTAAAAGGTACCTCATTTTTCCTTTTGTCGTGCTCGGCTTCACCATTCCATCTGAATTACTAAAAATATCCCCACTTGGAGTGTCAGCACCTTTACCCTCCTGTTATGCACAGTTTGCAAACTGTGCATAGGATGAACAGGAAGAGGGGGAATAAATGAGAGATTAGCTGTAGGTGTTTGCATGGGCACATGTCACTCTAGTTTCCCATCAGGAAGAAGAATTAACCAAAGGCTCAGCCTGAAGCCCTGGAACCAGACTAGGGCCTAAAGCCATCCTGCAGTATTGCAGCCAGCTCACAAATAGGCGAGTTGAAAAATGGAAATCAGGGGCACAGCAATTCACAAACTTGCAGAGTTATAAAGGACAACTATCATCCATATATATATTGAGGTAAGACAGTGAAGATGATTTGAATGCAAGGCAGAATTGAAAGAAACAGATTTCAAGAGGTAGATTGGAGTCGTCTTTAAAGCACATGAAAAGCGAAAGAACTTCGACAATGTTGCCCTTAGCTGAAAAGGGAGTATGTGTATTTTCTTGAATATATTCGGGAAAAAATGCATATGCCCTTTTTGGCTAAGCAAGCCATCAGGCATTGCAATTCCACACTACAGAGAAGTATGCCTTACCTCCAATCAAAAGGGCCATCCGCGGGCCTCCCTGGTGGCGCAAGTGGTTGAGAGTCCGCCTGCCGATGCAGGGGATACGGGTTCGTGCCCCGGTCTGGGAGGATCCCATATGCCGCGGAGCGGCTGGGCCCGTGAGCCATGGCCGCTGAGCCTGCGCGTCCGGAGCCTGTGCGTCCGGAGCCTGTGCTCCGCGACGGGGGAGGCCACAACAGTGAGAGGCCCGCATACCGCAAAAAAAAAAAAAAAAAAAAAAAAAAAAAAAAAAAAAAAAAAAAAAAAAAGGGCCATCCGCAAATAGTGTAAAAACCACAAATGCAGGACAGGCCATGGAGAAAAGGGAGCCTGGTTACGCCGATGGACAGGATGTAAATTGCCAACAGCCCCTCTGGAGAACTGTATGTTGTTTTCCAAAACAGAGCTACAGAGCATAGCACACTTCCACTCATGGGCGTGTATTTTGGGAAAACTAAAAATCCACAACACACAGCCAGCCCAAAGTTTAGGGCTGCTCTGTTTACAAGAACCTCGACTTCGGTACACTTTAAATATCCCAGGAAAGGAAAAAAAAATGGATTTAGATGTTGTGGTACTTATATACAATGGAATGTCACTCAGACATAAAATCAATGTCATAAGGCCAATAGCAGCTTAATGAGTGGCTTTAGGTATGATGATGCTAAGTGAAATGAGCCACAAAGAGAAAGAAACTTATTGTTATATATCACTTATAGAGGGAATGTAAACATGGCTACACATGAACTGAATTTCAAAAGAGAACAGAGTTATACATTTAGAAAACACACTTATGCCTCCTTAAGGGGAAAGGTGACGTGGGGTGATGTGTAAAAGCAGAGTTTGAAATTAGCACAGATCCCATTCCATATACCAAATATATAATAGATAAGACCTACTCCTTTCTCAATGAACTGGACACAAAACACCCTATTCACTGAAGAGGAATACATCTGACTGGTAATAACCTTGAAACCTATGTATTTATATGTCTCCATAATGGAATCAAGTGTATGTAGACTGGCATAAACACAGATCAATGGAACAGGACAGAAAGCCCAGAGATAAACCTACATACCTATGGCTATCTCATCTATGACAAAGGAGCTAAGGATATACAATGGAGAAAAGACAGTCTCTTCAGTAATTGGTGCTGGGAAAACTGGACCCCTACACATATAAGAATGAAATTAGAACACTCCATAACACCATACACAAAAATAAACTCTAAGTTGATTAGAGATCTAAATATAAGACCAGACATTATAAAACACTTAGAGGAAACCATAGGCAGAACACTCTATGACATAAATCACAGCAAGTTCCTTTTTGACCCACCTCCCAGAGAAATGGAAATAAAAACAGAAATCAACAAATGGGACCTAATGAAACTTAAAAGCTTTTACACAGTACAGGAAAACATAAACAAGATGCAAAAACAACCCTCAGAATGGGAGAAAATATTTTCAAATGAAGCAATTGACAAAGGATTAATCTCCAAACTTTACAAGCACCACATGTAGCTCAATATCACAAAAACAAACAACCCAATCCAAAAAAGGGCAGAAGACCTAAATAGACATTTCTCCAAAGAAGATATACAGATTACCAAGAAACACATGAAAGGATGCTGAACATCATTAATCATTAGAGAAATGCAAATCAAAACTACCATGAGGTATCACCTCACAGCAGTCAGAGTGGCAATCATCAAAAAAATCTACAAAACAATAAATGCTGGAGAGGCCTTTATTGGAGAAAAGGGAACAAATTTGCACTGTGGGTGGGAATTTAAATTGATATGGGCACTAGGGAGAACTGTACGGAGGTTCCTTTAAATAACTAACAATAGAAGTACCATACGACACAACAATCCAACTACTGGGCATTTGCCTTGCGAAAACCATAATTCAAAGAGTTATGTACAAAAATGTTCATTGCAGCTCTATTTGCATTAGCCAGGACATGGAAGCAATGTAAGTGTCCATCGACAGATGAATGGATAAAGAAGATCTGGCACATATATACAATGGAATATTACTCAGCCATAAAAAGAAGCAAAACTGAGTTATTTGTACTGAGTTGGATGGACTTAGAATCTGTCCTACACAGTGAAGTAAGTCAGAAAGGGAAAAACAAATACTGTATGTTAACAGAGATATACGGAATCTAATGAAGAAAAAAAAAAGATTTTGAAGAACCTAGTGGCAGGACAGGATTAAGGACACAGACATAGAGAAAGGACTTGAGGACACCGGAAGGGGGATGGGTAAGCTGGGACGAAGTGAGAGAGTGGCATGGACATAAATACATTACCAAATGTAACACCGATAGCTACTGGGAAGCAGCCACATAGAACAGGGAGATCAGCTCGGTGCTTTGTGACCACATAAAGGGGTGGGATATGGAGTGTGGGAGGGAGATGCAAGAGGGAGGGGATCTGGTGATATCTGTATATGTATAGCTGATTCACTTTGTTATAAAGCAGAAACGAACACTCCATTGTAAAGCAATTATACTCCAATAAACGTGTAAAAGGAAAAAAAAAAAAGAAAGCCCAAGGATAAACCTACACACCTATGGTCAACTAATCTATGACAAAGGAGGCAAGACTACACAATGGAGATAAGACAGTCTCTTCAATCATTGGTGCTGGGAAATATGGACAGCTACATGTAAAAGAATGAAGTTAGAACACTCCCCAACACCATACATAAAAATATATTCAAAATGGATTAGAGACCTTAATGTAAGACCGGACAGTATAAAACTCTGAGAGGAAAACTTACGAAGGATACTCTGAGATAAATCACAGCAAGATCTTTTTTGATCCACCTCCTATAGTAATGAAATAAAAAAGAAAACTAAACAGATGGGACCTAATGAAACGTAAAAGCTTTTGCAAAGCAAAGGAAACTTCAAACAAGACAAAAAGACAACCCTCAGAATGGCAGAAAATATTTGCAAACGAATCAATGGACAAATGATTAATCTCCAATATATATAAACAGCTCATGCAGCTCAATATTAATAAAACAAACAACCCGATACAAAAATGGAGGATCTAAATAGACATTTCTTCCAAGAAGACATAGAGATGGCCAGTACGCACATGAAAATCTGCTCAACATCACTAATTATTAGAGAAATGGAAATCGAAAGTACAATGAGGTATCACGTCACATCATCAGAAAATCTACAAACAACAAATGCTGGAGAGGGTGTGGAGAAAAGGAACCTTCTTCCACTATTGTTGGGAATGTAAATCGATACAGTCTCTATGGAGAACAGTATGGAGGTTCCTTAAAAAACTAAAAATAGAATTACCATATAATCCAGCAATCCCACTACTGGGCATATACCCAGAGAAAACCATAAATCAAAAAGACACATTCAACACAGTGTTCATTGCAGCACTATTTACAATAGCCAGGTAATGAAAGCAACCTAAGTGCCCACAGACAGACGAATGGATAAAGATGTGGTACTTATATACAATGGAATATTACACAGCCATACATAGGAATGAAATTGGGTCATTTGTAGAGACCTTGATGGATCTAGAGACTGTCATACGGAGTGAAGTAAGTCAGAAAGAGAAAAACAAATATTGTATATTAATGCATATATGTGGAACCTAGAAAAATGATACAGATGAACCGGTTTGCAGGGCAGAGATAGAGACACAGATGTAGAGAACAAACATATGGACACCAAGGGGGGAACACCATGTGAGGGTGGTGGTGGGATGAATTGGGAGACTGGGATTCACATGTGCACACTTATATGTATAAAATAGATATCCAATAAGAACCTGCTGTATAAAAGAAATACATAATTTTTTAAAAATTAAAAATATATAAATAACATTTAATAAAATAAAACAGAATAAAAGTTTTCCCTTCACATAGATGTCTTTATATTAATGCATTATTTCCATGTTTATATCTCCAAATTTAAAAAAAGAGGAATAAATAAAATCTACCTTGAACAAAAAAGAAAAAAAAAAAAACAGAACCCACCAGTTATACAGAGGAAAATCGTATCAGGGCACTAGCTCCAGTGGTAAAAAATTCTTAAGTTGGTCAGAGGTGGGAAATCGTCTCCCATGCAGTCAGCAGCGCTCCCCCCCACAAGGAGCATCCTCATTGCAAAGCTGGGGAACTGTGTCGAGGCGTCTGTGAGTAAATGTGAGCTGAGCCCGAGTCCTGCTGCAGCTGAACTCTTCCCACCCTTTCCAGGTAAAACACCTGAATATGTACAAGCACTTGCAAGCCTAGAGGAAGGGCTGTGGAGCCACACCAGCGACAGCACGTAGGCCGACTTGGTGCCTGCTGGCCAGTTAGGATGGTCCTGGCCCCAGATGCTCTTCTGGAAGCTTTCCATTTCCCTGCCTGAGATTCCTCTCCTGCCACGGCCCCCACTGTTTTTTACTTCCTCACCTCTGCCTGGGGAGAAAGTCCAGCGGCAGGTATGGGTGACACATCCTCTTCTTTAGCAGGTGGCAGCCTGGCAACTCCTGCTTAAAGTCCAGCAGAGCCCCACTCACACTGGGCCACCCACAAAGCCACGGCCCCTCACTCCCTCCCACCACCCCAGCCCCGACACTGCTGACGGGGCAGATAATATGGCGTCAGGCACAGCTACAGGGGCTCTTAATGACTGGAGAGGTGTTTATATTGACCTCAACCCAGGCTCACCTGGAGAGGGCTGGCAGGCAGTGTCAGGCTGCCAAATCAGCCAATCCTCACCCCTCAGGGGCTCACAGTTGCAGAAACTGAATTTTGCTAAACGGGCCAGGCCCAAGGAACAGGTGTGGGCCCTTGAGAGTCAGGCTAGACAAGGGGCTGCAGCTGCGGCTTGTTTTCTTATCATTTTATCTGGTCCATGAGTGGAAAACAACTTCAAGAAGACCCTATCCTTATGAGAGGAACCCAGGAGTCAGGGAGAGGAGTGATGGTGGCTGGAGACAGAGGCCTGGTGCCCTGGCTGCACTGGAAGTGTCTGGAAGACCAGGCAGAGAGAGGCTGCACAGAGTGATAACCAGGGTCACAGACCTGTCAGAGCTGCTGTTTGTTAGTTCAAGTCCTGCTCTGAGGTGTTCTGTGTCAGCTGTGAGCGACAGGTGAGCTGGGGATTCTCTGCAAGGTGGGCTATGTGCACAGTTCCTGTGTGTCCAGCCCTGCTGGGGTACCTGCCCAGGGGAGCTCTGTATCCTGGTAAGGGCCTGACTATGAGAGCCCAATGGGCTGCTGGGTAGCTGCACAGGTGAGCTCCATACCCTGGGAGGGACTTGACCACGAGAGCCCCGTAGGCTGTGGGGTGGGGGGTGCAGCCCAGGTGAGCTCCATATCCTGGGATTGGCCTGACGACGAGAGCCCCATGGGCTGCTGGAGACCTGGTAAAGGATATCAGGACAGTCAGTGAAGCCACCGAGGATATACATCCAGTAGCTCCTATTTCCTACACCCTGCTGCTCATTGTACCATCCAGCAGGCCATGGCATTCTGTATTAGACTTCAATGATGCCTTCTTCTGTATTCCATTCATCTCAGAGTCACAAGAATTTTCGGCTTGTGAGTGGCAGGAAACAACATGCAACACAAGCAATAATGCTGGGCCGTCCTGCCCCAATGGTTCAAAAATCCCCACACCATCATTGGGGAAATGTCCTCTAAAGACCTAAACGTTCTACCTCTGTAAAAGGGAACCCTCTTTCAATATGCAGATGACATTCTGATCCCCAGGCCTACTAAAGACGCCTCTGAACTACCTAGCCAAGAAAGGATAAAAGGTGTCCAAGAAAAAGGCTCAAATATCCCAGGCTAAGGTGACATGTCTGGGCTTCATTCTCACAGATATTCGGAGAAACGCATCCCAGGATAGGGAAGAAGCCATTTGCAGCCTTACCTCTTCTAAAACTAGAAGACAGCTTAGGGGTTCCTGCAGAGGCCAAGGTTTTCTGCATCTGGATCCCTAACTACAGTCTAATAGCTGGGCCTCTACATGAAACACTGACACAGAAAGATGATGATCCTTTTGTACAGAATCCAGAAGCAGCCTTTCAAGAATGGAAAGAGCAGTCAATTCAGACCCTTGCCAAGGAACTCCCTAATTTAGCTAAACCTTTTGACCTTTACATACCCGGTCAAAGGTTAATCGTCCTTGGAGCCTTAGTGCAAAAACTGGGACCACTTGAAATGGAGCAACACAAGAATGCCCTTCAGGTATGATAAACTATGGTCACCAAGGGCTTTGCCCACCGACTCATCAGGCCAGGATACTGGGGTATCTAAAAAGCTGGAAATCAGCAGCCCGCAAGGCCAGCTCCCTCCTAAGGGAAAAGGACCCCACGTGGTGATCCTAACCACCCATCATGCCCTGAAGTTGCAGGGGTCACTCTTTGGGCACACTGACCTCGAGTGAGGAGGCCCTCCAACTCCAACCTCCAGAGAGACAAACGGGAGCAACGGGCCACCAAGATGACTCGTGTGACCATCACTTGACATGGAGTTTCTCTCAGAAAACAACAAGGCTGTGCCCCAAAAGAGCAGACTACTGCTTGCAGGACTTCCTGCACCCAGAGGGGAGCTAATAAGCTTGGCGGGGGAAACGTATATCACGCTTTCACCATAGAAAACCCTACAGACACCGCGGTGATGGTGGCCAATATGACCGGCTGGACTGCTGGCTACTTCTAAAGGCCGTTGACTCAGTGGACGTCATGGTCCTGGATCACAACTGACCCTGGACTGTCTGGGAGTTGCGCGGCCAGGGTTCTGACACATGGTGCTGTTTGTACATTAATTCAGGGACCTAATTAAAGAAAGCACAGACTACTGGTCAGAGCATCTAGGCTGGCAAAAACGGTCAGCCTAAGGTCGCCAAACAAATGTGGGGTGGGGTGAAACCTGCCACTGCTGCATCTCTGCTCATCTCTTTCCTGGACCATTAAAGGTCATTAGAATCTGTAACATTTCCAGTGCTGGTGCTCAGGCAGACGAGAAGTTGGGCAGGAGGCCTTGGGACAATCAACCTCACCTGGCGGCTGGTGGGGAGATGTTTTGCCCCTCCCCCCATGTATCAGGGCTCCCACCACAGCATGAAGCACTTACAAAAGAGGGGTCTGCACAGTCAACACCCCAAGAATGAGGAACGGAACAAAAAGCAGAGGAAGTGTTCGTCTCCGGCAACATTCATTAAAAATTCCTGGGAGATAAAAAGAGAATCTGGGCAATAAAATAAAGTCTAACCTGTTTTTTCTTTGTGCTTTGTCTAATTTCACGTGCTCCTAGGGTTCCGCATGCAGAGGTCCCACACCTGGCACTTCAGACCCGATTTCCTAGTGCAGAATGGCTGGGTCGACACCTCAGCTAGCGGGTTCCCATGCAGACTCCATGGCATAGAGCCTGAGCTGCAGCCAACCCAGCCCTCGAGAGCTCCATCCCCTCCCACCCAAGGATGCTGCCGGGATCCCTACACAGCATCCCATCCCACAGCCCTTGGGGGAGTGCACGCTCTCACCCCTCCATTCTGTTTTAAAAATAATGTTTCCTTTGCTTCTGAACCAAACTCAGTCTTGATCTGTTGGTTCCAATGACACTGGGCATGGGGACTCCTGTTGGGGTCCACTCTGGAGGATCAGTAACAGAAATTGAGAACATTGTAACTTCAATGAACAGATGTGTGAGCCAAACTGTAGTTTACATAGAGCAGTGTATAATGCTAGGGTAAAATAAGATGTTTCTAAGACTTACCTTTGATATTTCCATCACTTTACTATAAGCAAGTTCAGTGAAGACGTCTGTCTTATTTGTCAGGTCAACATTAGAGAAATGAAGTGATTGATTTCCATGGATGTACATCGAATACTCTTGGCTGAAGCTTCAATTTGTTTTGAATGCTTTTCCATTGAAAAGGATACCTCTCTTTCAGCTCCCCCGTTTCTGAGAAGTATAAAATCTTATAATTTATTATTACCAAAGGGGAAAGGTAGGAGAAGGGATATATTAAGAGTTTGGGATTAACACATACACACTGCTATGTATAAAATAGATCATCAACAAGGAACTACTGTATAGCACAGGGAACTACACAGAATATTTTGCAATAACCTATAAGGGGAAATAATCTGAAAAAGAATCGATATTTTTATTGACATCATCTATCAATGACAGATAAAATGTAACCTAAGCAAGGCCGATGGTGAACACTTCTGACCCTGAAGATTTCAATCATCTAAAGTTTGGGCTCTGCCTATTTCCCAAGGCCCTTAATGGACATACGTGTAGCCGTAGCTTAAAAATTCCCCAATTTGGGGTTCGGGGAGACACTGATTTGGAAAAATCCCTGGTGTTCTCCTTACATGCACGGGACCCTTCCTACAGCTAAAACATGCCTGTCACACCTAGAGGATGGTACACCGTTTGATCGGAAAGAGTTTGGAAAAGGCACCTCATCTCCTCATCGCCTGGTGCTCGGGTTCACCCCTCCAGCATCTTTCCTAACAATCTCCTCACTTGGGGATATCAGCACCGTCAACATCCTGTTGCACACAGTTTGGAATTTGTCCAGAGGATGAAGCGGAAGGATGAGAAAAAATTAGAGGCAAGTCTTAGTTGTTCGGACAGGCACATGCCACTCTAATTTCCAATCCGGAAGACAAATTCATCAAAGGCTAGAATTGCCCACGGAAACAGAATAGGGCTAGAGGAAATCCTGCTGTTTTGTGTCCAGTTTCCAAAAACACAAGTTGAATAATGGAACTCAGGGGCACTAAAATTCATGAAACTGCAGAGTTGAAAATATCTATTGTCGAAAAATATCTTGAGGTAAGTCACAGAAAAGGACTTGTAAGCAAGGGAGAGTGGCAGGAAACAGATTTGAAGAGGTAGAAAGGACTCCCCATTAAAGCACAAGAAAAGGGGCTGAACATCGCCAATGATGCAGTTTGCCCAAAAGGGCGTATGCATTTTTTTTTCTGAATATATTCAAGTAAAGGCCATACACACTTTTTATCCAACCAAACAGGTGGGCACTGGAAATCAATACTACAAAATGTATCACTTCACATCAGTCAGAAGGGCCATCCACATAAAGTGTAAACACCAGAAATGCAGGACAGGTTGAGGAGAAAAGGAAGCCCTGTGAGGCTGATAGTGGAAATGTAATTTGCCAACGGCTACTCTGGAGAAGTGTATTGTGTTTGCTAAAACATCTAAAAGATGAGCTACAGAGCATAGGGCACTTGCACTCATGGGCGTATACTTTGGGAAAAACAAAAATGGACAGAAAACAGGCACGCCAACATTTACCACCTCTCTGTTAAAAAGGGCCTCCACTTGGATATAACCTAAATGTCCCTGGAAGGATAAAATGGATAAAAGAGATGGGGTACTTATGTAGAGTGGAATATTACTCATCCAGAAATCCATGAAATAAGGCCAGTTGTAACAACTCTGGAGGAGTTACATACGATCATTCTAAGTGACATATGTCAGAAAGAAAAAGACACATATCATAAGATGTCACTTAAAGGTGGAATCAAAAATGGCTACACATGAAATAAACTACAAAACAGAAACATAGTCAAATATGTAGAAAATAGACATAAGGCTGCTAAATGGGAAAGGTGGGGAATGGTGAGGTATTATCCAGGAGGTTGAAATAAGCAAAGATACCATTCCAAGTACCGAATTGAATAACTGACAAGGCCTACACAGTACCTCAAAGAACTGCACTCAGCCCACTCAAGTCAGTGGACAATAATACATATGACTCGTAAGCATCTGAAAAATAATTTATTGTTGTCTCTCAGTACATGAATCAAGTGGATGTATAGCAGCAAAAAACAGAGCTTTGAAAATCAGCTGTAACCAATATAAAAATAAATTTTAAAATATTTATAAAAACAGTGAGACAGACAAAAATTCTTACAACAGTTGTTGAAGGGCTACAATGTAACAGGGATTGAACACATGTAGACCCACAGCAGGATGATATATAAGGCTGGAAGCTATACAGGCTAAGAGATGTTAGAGAGGCTGTGTGAGGAAATGCAGACCTTTTAAATTAATACTGCCTGGTACCCATTCCATGGGTCCCAAATCGGCAGGTTCAAGGGAATCTTCTGACAGCAAAACATGCCTGGGAAACCGAGATGAATGTACACCGTGTGCTCAGGAAAGGTGTCTAAAATGCACCTCATTTTTGATCTCCTGGTGCTGGGGTTCGCCATTCCAGTCACATTACTAACAATCTCCCCACTTGGAGAATAAGCACCTTTAACCTCCTGTTTCACACAGTTTGCAATTTGTGCAGAGGATAAATGGGAAGGGGGGAACCAATGAGAGATTAGCTGTAGGAGTTTTGACAGGCACATGTCACTCTAATTTCCCATTAGGAAGAAGAATTAACCAAAGGCTCAGCCTGCCTCCTCAGAACCAGAATAGGGCCAGAAGCAATCCAAAGGTTTGGCGGCCAGCTCACAAAAACAACGAGTTGCAAAATGGAGCTCAGGGGCAGACAATTCAAAGACGTGCAAAGATATAAATGATAACCAACGTCCAAAAATATATTCAGGTAAGGCAACGAAGAGGATCTGAATGAGAGGCAGAATTGCAGGAAACAGATTTCAAAAGGTAGATTGTACTCACATTTAAAGCATATGGAAAGCAGCAGAATTTCTCAAATGATGCAGTTGGGCAAAAGGGTGTATGCGTTTTTTTCGTGAATATCTTTAGGAAAAAAACGCATACAGAGTTTTTGGCCAACCAAGCAAGCGGTAAATGCAAATCCGCACAACAAAGAAGTCTCAATGTCCACTGATCAGAAAGGCCATCCGAAAAATGTGTACAAACCAGAAATGCTGGAGAGGTCATGGAGAACAGGGAGCCTAGTCACGCTGATGGGTGGGGTATAAATATCCAAGAGCCACTCTGAAGAAGTGTATGCTGTTTCCTAAAACATTTAAATACAAAGCCCCGGAGGAAAGGGGACTTCAACTCATGGGCATATAACTTGGGAAGACTAAATATTGACAAGACACAGGCACCCCAAAATTTAGGGCTGCTCTGCATACAAGAACCTCAACTTCGGTACACCTTAAATATCCCAGGAAAAAGAGAAATGCATAAATAACTTGTGGTAATTTTGTACAATGGAATATCACTCAGACGTGAAATCAATGTCATAAGGCCAGTAGCAGCATAAAGAGTGGATTTAGGTATGATGATTCTAAGTGAAATTAGTCACACAGAAAAAGAATCTTATCATAAGATATCACTTACAGAGGGAATGTCAACATCACAACACATGAACTGAATTAAGAAAGAGAACAGAGTCTCACATTTAGAAAACACTCTTATGCCTGTTTAATGGGAAAGGAGAGGTGGGGTGATGCATAAAACCAGAGTTTGATATTAGCACAGGTACCATTCCATAAACCAAATACAGAATAGACGAGACCTACCCCTTCCTCAGTGAACGGGACTCAAAACCCCTATTCCCTGCAGAGGAATATATCTGACTAGTAAGAATCTTAAAACCTATGTATTGATATGTCTCCGTAAGGGAATCAAGTGTGTCTAGACCGGCATAAATACGTCAGTGAAAATCAGCTCAACCTCATTATAAAAATGAATTTCAAAAACACACACACAAAAAAAGCGAAATTCTTACACAATTCCTTCAGGGGTTCTGATGAAACCGGGAATGACCCTCTCTGCAAAGACAGCTGGATGAGACATAAGGCTGGACACTTGGGACTGAGAGGACTGGAGATTGGGAGAGAAAATGCAGACCCTTTAAAGTAGTAATGCATGCCACCATTCCATGGATCCCAAATCTCCAGGTAGAAGGGAATATCACTACAGTTATAACGTGTATGGGAAACCTAGAGCATGGACACCCTGTGATGGCGAAAGGTTTCTAAAAGTCTCCTAATTTTTCCACTCCTTGTGCTCCAGTTTGGCATTGCAACTGCTTTACTATCAATCTCCCAACTTAGGACAGCCAGCCCCTATAACCTCCTGGTTCGCACAGTTTGCTAATTGTGCAAAGGATGAAAGGGAAGAGGGAGAACAAATCAGAGAGTAGACGTAGGCATTTCGACGGGCACATGTCACTCTAAATTCCCGTCAGGAAGAAGAATTAACCAAAGCCTCAGCCACCCACAGGGAACAGTATAGCCAGCCCTGGTACAAGTATAGGTCCTGAAGCAAAATTGTGGATTTGCGGTCAGCTCCCAAAAATGGGATTTGAAAATTGGAGCTCACGGGCACAGCAATTCACAAAACTACAGAGTTATAAAGGACTACTCTCTTCCAAAAATCTGTTTAGGGAAGGCAACGAAGCTGACTTGAAAATGAGGCAGAATTGCACAAAACATATTTCAAGAGGTAAATTGGAATCGCCTTTAAAGCACAGGAAAATAATCACAACTTTGACAATGATGCACTTGGCCAAAAAGGGCGTATGCCTTTTCTCCTGAATATATTCAGGAGAAAACGCATACGCCCTTTTTGGTCAATCTAGCAAGAGTGCAATGCAAATCCACACTACAAAGAATTGTCACTTCCCACGGGTCAAAAGGGACATCTGAAAATCTGTAAAAACCAGAACGGCAAGAGGGAGATGACAAGGGCATGAAGCAATGTGATCCCAAGGGTCATGAAGGATTGTGATGACAAGCGCATGGAACATTTTGAAGAAAAGATTATGTAGCATATTGCTGACAAAGGCATGGAGCATTGTGATGACAAGGTTCATGGAGCACTGTGATGACAAGTGTCATGGAGCATTGTGATTACAGGGGTCATGGAGCATTGGGATGACAAGGGCATGGAGGATTTTGATGACAAGAGTCCCGGATCATTTTGTTGTCAGGGTTCATGGATCGTTGTGATGACAGGGGTCATGGAGCATTGAGATCACAGGGGTCATGGAGCATTGTGATGAGAAGGTCAAGGAGCATTGGGCTGAAAATGTTCATGGAGTATTGTGATGACAGGGATCCTGGAGGATTGTGATGACAAGGTACTGGAGCATTGTGATGAGAAGACCATGGAAACTTGTGATGACAAGTCTCATGGAATATTCTGATGAAAAGGAGCATGGAGCATTGTGATTACAGGAGTCGTGGAGCATTCTGATGACAAGGGCATCGAGCATTGGGATGAGATGGCCATGGAGCGTTCTGATGACATGCATCATGGAGCTTTGTGATTACAAGGGCATGGAACATTGTGATGAAAAAGGCATGGAACCTTGTCATGACAGGGTTCAAGGAGCATACTGACGACAAGTGTCAAGGAGCATTGTGATGACAAGTGTATTGAGCATTGTGATGACAAAGGTCATGGAGCATTGTGATGAGAAGACCATGGATAATTGTGATGACGAGTGTCATGGGGTGTTGTGATGATAAGTGTTATGGAACATCGTGATCACAATGGTTTGGAGCATTATGATGACAGAGGTCATGGAGAATTCTGATTTCATTGTGATGACAATAGCATGAAGCATTATGATGATGGGCATGGTGCATTGTGATGACAGGGTTCATGGATCATTGAAATGAAAAGGGGCATGGAGCATTGTGATTACAGGGGTCTTGGAGCATTGTGATGAGAATCGTCATGGAACCTTGTGATGACAAGTCCATGGAACATCGTGATGGCAGGGGTCATGGAGCATTGCTATGATAGGGCTAATGGAGCTTTGTGATGGCAAGGGCATGGAACATTGTGATGAGAAGGCCATGGAGCATTCTGATGACATGCATCATGGAGCTTTGTGATGACAAGGTCATGGAGCAATGTGATGAGAGCGTTCATGGAGAATTGTGATGACAATGACATGGAGCATTGTGATGAAAAGTTCATGGAGCATTGTGGTGACAAATTTCACAGAGCCTTGTGATGATGAGGGCATTGACCATTGTGATGACACAGGTCATGAAGCCTTGTGATGATGGGACACACGGAGCATTTTGATGAATGGTGTCATGTAGCATTGTGATGACAGGGGCATGGAGCATTGGTCTGACAAGTTTCATGGATAATTGTGTTTACAGTGGGCATAGCACTTTGTGATGACAAGGGCATGGAGCATTGTGATGACAAGGTCATGGAGTATTGTGAAGACAGGTGTCAGGGAGCATTGTGATAGCATATTTCATGTTCCATTGTGATGACAATTGCATGGAGCATTGTGATGCCAAGTGTTATGGAGGATTGTGATGACAAAGGTAATGGTGCATTGTGATGATAAGGGCTTGGAGCATTGTGATGACAAGGGTCATGGAGCATTGTGATGACAAGGGCATGGAGCATTGTGATGACAACGGCCATTGAGAATTTTGATGAAAAAGTAGTGAAGCTTTGTGATGACAAAGGCATGGAGATTGCTATGACACTGGTCATGGGGCATTACAATGACAAGTGCATGGAGAATTGTGATGACAATAGCATGTAACATTGTGATGAGAAATGTCATGGAGCATTGTGATGAAAAGGACCTGGAAAATTGTGATGACAAGGGACATGGAGCATTGAGATGACCAGGGCATGGAGCATTGTGATGGCAAGAACGTGGAGCACTGTGATGAGAAGACCATGGATAATTCTGGGGACGAACATCATGGAGCACTGTAATGACAAGGGGCATGGCGCATTGTGATGATATGTCTCATAGAGCATTGTGATGACAGGGGTCATGGATCATTGTGATGACAAGGGTCATGGAGTATTCTGATGACAACCTTGAGGAGTATTGTGATGACAAAGCATTTAACACTGTGATGGGAAGTGTCATGGAACATAGTGATGCCAAGAACGTGGAGAATTGTGATGATAGGGAACATGGAGCATTGTGATGACCAGGGCATGGAGCATTGTGATGGCAAGACCGTGGAGCATTGTGATGAGAAGACCATGGATAATTGTGATGACGAGCGTCATGGAGCGCTATAATGACAAGGGGTATGGAGCATTGTGATGAGAGTGGCCATGGAGCATTGAGATGACAAGTGTCATGGAGCATGTAGATGACAAGGGCGTGGAGCATTGTGATGAGAAGACCATGGATAATTGTGAATGACGAGCGTCATGGAGCACTGTAATGACAAGGGGTATGGAGCATTGTGATGACAGTGCATATAGAGCATTGTGATGACAAGTGTCACGGAGCATTCTGATGACAAGCTTATGGATTATTGTGATGACAATGGCATGGAGCATTGTGATGAAAAGGGCATGGAGCATTGTGATGACAGGGGTCATGGAGCATTGTGATGTCAGTGGACATGGAACGTTTTGATGAATAGGGTCATGGAGCATTTTGATGACAGGGGTTATGGAACAATGTGATGTCAAGGGTCATCGAACATTGTGATGATAAGTGCATGTAGCATTGTGATGACAGGAGTCATAGAACATTGTGATGACAGGGCTGAGGGAGTATTGTGATGAATAGTGATGAAACATTGTGATATCAGTTGGAGAGAGCATTTTGTTGAGAAGTGCATGGAGCATTGTGATGACAAGGTTTATGGAGCATTGTGATGACAAGATTGTGGAGCACTTGATGACAAGGGCATGGCAAATTGTGATGATATGTGTCATGGAGCATTGTGCTGACAAGCACATGGAGCATTGTAATAACAACGGTCTTGGAGCATTGTGCTGAGAAAGGCATACAGTATTGTGATGACAAGGGTCAAAGAGCATTGTGATGAAAAGTTCATGGAGCATTATGGTTAAAAAGGTCACAGAGACTGTTGATGACGAGGGCATGGACCACTGTGATGACAAAGGTCATGAAGCACTGTGATGACTGGAGTCACGGAGCATTGTGATGACAGGGGTCATGGAGCATTGTGATAACAAGGGCATGGAGCATTGTGATGACAAGGGCATGGATCATTGGTCTAATATGTTTCATGGATTATTGCAATGACAGTTGGAATGGCGCATTGTGATGACAAGGGGATGGAGCATTGTGAAGACCAGGTCATACAGTATTGGAAGACAGGTGTCAGGGAGCATTGTGAGGACATATGTAATGACCCATTGTGATTACAATGGCATGGAGCATTGTGATGCAAGTGTCATGGAGGATTCTGATGACAAATGTAATGGAACATTGTGATGACAATGGCTTGGAGCATTGTGATGAAAAGGGTCAGGGAGCATAGTGCTGGTAAGTGCATGGAGAATTGTGATGACAAGGGTCATGGAGCATTCTGATGACAAGCTTGTGGAGTATTTGGATGACAATGGCATGGAGCATTGTGATGAAAACTGCA
This sequence comes from Mesoplodon densirostris, assembly GCF_025265405.1. Lineage (NCBI taxonomy): Eukaryota > Metazoa > Chordata > Mammalia > Artiodactyla > Ziphiidae > Mesoplodon > Mesoplodon densirostris. Next base: position 90,150 of record NW_026778198.1, read on the forward strand.
TGTGGCATTGTGATGAAAAAGGCATGGAGCCTTTTTGTGACAGCGTTCATGGAGCATTCTGATGACAAGTGTCAGGGAGCATTGTGATGACAAGTGTATTGTGAATTGTTATGACAAAGGTCATGGAGCATTGTGATGAAAAGGGCATGGAGTATTTTGATGACAGGCATCATGGAGCGTTGTCATGACAAGTGTTATGGAACATTGTGATCACAAGTGTTTGGAGCATTGTGATGAAACCGGTCATGAATCATTTTGATTTCAAGGATCATGGAGCACTGTGATGACAAGGGCATGAAACAATGTTATCCCAAGGTTCATGGAGGATTTTGAAGACAATGGTAATGGAGTATTGTGATGACAAGCACATAGAACATTGTAATGACAATGTCATGTAGCATTTTGCTGACAAAGGCATGGAGCATTGTGATGACAGGTGTCATGGACCACTGTGATGACATGCGTCACACAGCATTGTGAATACAGGGGTCATGGAGCATTGGGATGACAAGGGCATGGATCATTGTGATGACAAGTGTCATGGAACATTGGGCTGAAAATGTTCATGGAGTATTGTGATGACAGGTGTCATGGAGCATTGTGATGACAAGAGTCCCCGAATACTGTGTTGTCAGGGGTAATGGAGTGTTGTGATGACAGTGGTCCTGGAGCATTGTGATGATATTGATCATGGAGCATTGTGATGAGAAGGTCATGGTGCATTAGGCTGAAAATGATCATGGAGTACTGTGATGACAGGGGTCATGGAACATTGTGATGACAAGGTAATGGAGCATGGTGATGACAAAGTCCTGGAGCACTGTGATGAGAAGACCATGGAGACTTGTGATGACAAGTCTCATGGAGTATTCTGATGAAAAGGGGCATGGAGCATTGTGATGACAGGTGTCTTTGAGCATTGTTATGACAAGGGCATGGAGCATTTTGAAGAGCAGGACATGGAGCATTCTGATGAATGTGTCATGGAGCACTGTGATGAGAATTTTATGGAACAATGTGATTATAGGTGTCTTGGAGCATTTTGATGTAAAGGGCATGGATCATTGTGATGAAAAACGCATGGACCCTTGTCATGACAGTGTTCAAGGAGCATACTGACAACAAGCGTCAGGGAGCATTGTGATGACGAGTGTATTGAGCATTGTGATGACAAAGGTTATGGAGCATAGTGATGAGAAGACCATGGATAATTGTGATTATGAGCGTCATGGGGTGTTGTGATGATAAGTGTTATGGAATATTGTGATCACAACGATGTGGAGCATTGTGATGACAGAGGTTATGTAGCATTTTGATTTCATTTTGATGACAATTGCCTTAAGCATTATGATTATGGGCATGATGCATTGTGATGACAGGGTTCAAGGAGCATTGAGATGAAAAGGGGCATGTAGCATTGTGATTACAGCGGTCATTAAGCAATTTGAAAACAAGGGCATGGAGCATTTTGATGAGAAGGCCATGGAACATTCTGATGATATGTGTCATGGAGGTTTGTGATGACAAGGCCATGGAGCATTGTGATTACAGGGGTCTTCGAGCATTGTGATGACAAGTGTCATGGAGCATTGTGATGACAAGGCCGTGGAACATTGTGATGGCAGTGGTCATGGAGCATTGTTATGACAGGGGTAATGCAGCATTGTGATGAGAAGGACATGGAGCATTGTGATTACAAAGTTTATGGAACATTGCCATGACAAATTTTTGGACCGTTGTTATGAAAAGCGCGTGGCACATTGAGATGACAAGTGTCATGGAGCATTTTTCTGACAAAGGCATGGAGCACTGTGATGACAGGAGTCACGGAGCATTGTGATGGAAAGTTCATGGAGCATTGTGGTTACAAAGGTCACAGAGCCTTCTGATGACGCAGGCATGGACCATGGTGATGACAAATATAATGAAGCATTGTGATGACTGGAGTTAAGGAGCATTGTGATGACAGGGGTAATGGAGCATTGTGCAGACAAGGGCATGGAGCATTGTGATGTCAGGGGCATGGAACATTGGTCTGACAAGTTTCATAGATTATTGTCATGAGAGTGGACATGGTGCATTGTGATGACAAGGGCATGGATCATGGTGATGAGAAGGTCATGGAGTATTGTGAAGACAGGTGTCAGGGAGCATTGTGATGACATATGTCATGGTCCATTGCGATGACAATGGCATAGAGCATTGTGATGCCAAATGTAATGGAGGATTGTGATGACAAATTTAAAGGAGCATTGTGATGACTAGGGCTTGGAGCATTATGATGAAACGGGCCATTGAGAATTTTCATGACAAGTCGTGAAGCAACGTGATGACAAGGTCCTGGAGCATTGTGATGAGAAACCATGGAGCCTTGTGATGACAAATCTCATCGAGCATACTGATGAAAAGGGGCATGGACAATTGTGATTACAGTGGTCTTTGCACATTGTGATGACAAAGGCATGAAGCAATGTGATCCCAAGGTTCATGGAGGATTGTGATGACAATGGTAATGGAGTATTGTGATGACAAGGCCATGGAGCATTGTGTTGTCAGGGGCATGGTACATTTGTCTGACAAGCTTCATAGATTATTGTGATGAGAGTGGACATGGTGCATTGTGATGACAAGGGCATGGATCATGGTGATGAGAAGGTCATGGAGTATTGTGAAGACAGGTGTCAGGGAGCATTGTGATGACATATGTCATGTTCCATTGCGATGACAATGGCAGGGAGCATTGTGATGCCAAATGTAATGGAGGATTGTGATGACAAATTTAAAGGAGCATTGTGATGACTAGGGATTGGAGCATTATGATGACACGGGCCATGTAGTATTTTCATGACAAGTCGTGAAACATTGTGATTATAAGGTCCTAGAGCACTGTGATGAGAAACCATGGAGGCTCGTGATGACAAATCTCAAGAAGCATACTGATGAAAAGGGGCATTGAGCATTGTGATTACAGGGGTCTTGGAACATTGTGATGTCAAGTGTCATGGAGCCTTGTGATGACACGGCCGTGGAACATTGTGATGGCAGGGGTCATGGAGCATTGTTATGACAGGGGTAATGGAGCATTGTGATGAGAAAGCCAAGGAGCATTGTGATTACAATGTTTATGGAGCATTGCGATGACAAATTTGAGGACCGATGGGATGAAAAGCAGGTGGCACAATGTAATGACAAGGGTCATGGAGCATTTTTCTGACAAAGGCATGGAGCATTGTGATGATAAGGGTCACGGAGAATTGTGATGAAAAGTTCATGGAGCATTGTGGTTAAAAAGGACACAGAGCCTTGTGAGGACGCGGGCATGGACCATTGTGATGACAAATACTATGAAGCATTGTGATGACTGGAGTCACGGAGCATTGTGATGACAGGGGTCATGGAGCATTGTGATGACAAGGGCATGGAGCATTGTGATGACAGGGGCATAGAGCATTGTGATAAATAGTACATGGAGTATTTTGAAGAAAGTTGTCAGGGAGCATTTTGATGACATATGTCACGGTCCATTTCGATGACAATGGCATGGAGCATTGTGATGCCAAATGTAATGGAGGATTTTGATGACAAATATAATGGAGCATTGTGATGACTAGGGACTGGAGCATTATGATGACAAGGGCCATTGAGAATTTTCATGACAAGGTCGTGAAGCATTGTGATGACAATGTTCTTGAGCATTGTGATAAGAAAACCATGGAGCCTTGTGATGACAAATCTCATGGAGCATACTGATGAAAAGGGGCATGTACCACTGAGATTATAGGGAACTTGGAAGACTGTGCTGACAAGGGAATGGAGATTTGTGAGGAGAAGGCCAAGGAGCATTCTAATGACATGCGTCATTTAGCTTTGTGATGAAAAGGGCATGGAACATTGTGATTACAGGGGTCTTGGAGCACTGTGATGAAAAGGGCATGGATCATTGTGATGAAAAATACATGGAGCCTTCTCATGACAGGATTCAAGGAGCATACAGATAACAAGTGTCAGTGAGCATTTTGATGACGAGGGTATTGAGCATTGTGATGACAAAGTTCATGGAGCATTGTGATGAGAAGACCACGGATAATTGTGATGACGAGTATCATGGGGCATTGTGATGACAAGTGTTATGGAATATTGTGATCACAAGGGTTTGGAGCATTCTTATGACAGAGTTCATGGAGCATTTTGATTTCATAGTGATGACAATAGCATGAAGCATTATGATGATGGGCATGGTGCATTGTGATGACAGGGTTCATGGATCATTGAGATGAAAAGGGGCATGGAGCATTGTGATTACAGGGGTCTTGGAGCATTGTGATGAGATGGGTCATGGAGCCTTGTGATAACAAGGCCATGGAACATCGTGATGGCAGGGGTCATGGAGCATTGTTATGACAGGGGTAATGGAGCATTGTGATGGCAAGGGCATAGAGCATTATGATGAGAAGCGATGGAGCATTCTGATGACATGTGTTATGGAGCTTTGTGATGACAAGGGCATGGAGCAATGTGATGAGAGCGTTCATGGAGCACTGTGATGACAATGACATGGAGCATTGTGATGCCAAGGTTAATGGATCTTTGTGATGACAAAGATCATGGAGCATTTTGATGACAAGGGCGTTGTGCATTGTGATGAGAAGGGCCGGGAGCAGTGTGATGACAGGGTCATTGAGCAATTTGATGAAAAGTGTCATGGAACATTTTGATGACATGTGTTATGGAACATTGTGATGTCAGGAGTCATAGAGCATTTTGATGAAAAGGGTCATGGAGCATTTTGATGACAGGGGTATTGGAATAATGTGATGTCAGAGGTCATCGAACATTGTGATGATAAGTGCAAGTAGCATTGTGATGACAGGAGTCATGGAACATTGTGATGACAGGGGTGAGGGTGTATAGTGACGAATAGTGATGTAACTTTGTAATATCAGGGGTGAGAGATCATTTTGATGAGAAGTGCATGGAGCACTGTGATGAGAAGTTTTATGGAGAATTATGATCACGAGATTGTGGAGCACTGTGATGACAAGCGTATGGTGCATTGTGATGACATGTGTCATGGAGCATTGTCCTGACAAGCACATGGAGCATTGTGATGACAAGAGTCAGGGAGCATTGTGCTGACAAGTGCATGGAGAATTGTGATGACAAGCGTCATGGAGCATTCTGATGAAAAGCTTGTGGAGTATTTTGATGACAATGGCATGGAGCATTGTGATGAAAACGGCATAAAGAATAGTGATGAAAAAGGCATCATGGAGCGTTGTGATGACAAGTGTTATGGAACATTGTGATCACAAGGTTTTGGAGCACTGTGATGACAGAGGTCATGAATCATTTTGATTTCAAGGAGCATGGAGGATTGTGATGACAAAGGGAATGAAGCAAAGAGATCCCAATGTTCATGGAGGATTTTGATGACAATGGTAATGGAGTACTGTGATGACAAGCGCATAGAGCATTGTAATGACAAGGTCATGTAGTATTTTGCTGACAAAAGCATGGAGCATTGTGATGACAGGTGACATGGAGCACTGTGATGACAAGCGTCACGGAGCATTGTGAATACAGGGGTCATGGAGCATTGTGATGACAAGGGCATGGATCATTGTGGTAACAAGTGTCATGGAGCATGGGGCTGAAAACGTTCATGGAGTATTGTGATGACAGGGGTCATGGAGCATTGTGATGATAGAGGTCATGGATAATTTTGATTTCATTGTGCTGACAATAGCCTGAAGCATTATGATGATGGGCATGGTGCATTGTGATGACAGGGTTCATGGAGCATTGAGATGAAAAGGGGCATGGAGCATTGTGATTACAAGGGTCTTGAAGCATTGTGATGACAAGGGCATGGAACATTTTGATGAGAAGCCCATGGAACATTCTGATGACATGCGTCATGGAGCTTTGTGATGACAAGGGCATGGAGCATTGTGATTTCCGGGGTCTTGAGCATTGTGATGAGAAGTATCATGGAACCTTGTGATGACTAGGCCGTGGAACATAGTGATGGTAGGGGTCATGGTGCATTGTTATGACAGGGGTAAAGGAGCATTGTGATGAGAAGGGTATGGAACTTATGTTTGAAATGTTTCATGGATTATTGTGATGAGAGTGGGCATGGAGCATTGTGATGACAAGGGCACGGAACACTGTGATACATGGGTCATGCAGGACTGTAATGACAAGGGTAGGGAGCATTGTGATGACAAGTGTCATGGAGCTTTGTGATGACAAGGGCAAGGTGCAATGTGATGAGAGGGTTCATGGAGCATTGTGATGACAATGACATGGAGAATTGTGATGCAAAGGGTCTTGGAACATTGTGATGACAAAAGTAATGGAGCATTTTAATGACAAGTGCATGGTGCATTTTGATGAGAAGGGTAGGGAGCATTTTGATGACCGGGTCATGCAGCAATTTGATAAAATGTGTAATGGAACATTTTGATGGCAGGGGTTATAAAACATTGTGATGGCAGGGGTCTTGGAGCTTTGGGATGGAAAGTGTCATGGAGCATTTTGATGACAGGGCTTATGGAACATTGTGATGGCAGGGGTCATGGAACATTTTGATGATAAGGGGATGTAGCATTGTGATGAGAGTGTCATGGAACATTGTGATTACAAGGATGAGGGTGTATTGTGATGACTAGTGATGGAACATTGTGATATCTCTGGTGAGAGAGCATTTTGATGAGAAGTGCATGGACCATTGTGATTACAAGGTTTATGGAGCATTGCAATGACAAGGTTTGGAACGTTGTGATGAAATGCGCGTGGCACATTGTGATGACAATGGTCATGGAGCATTGTTTTGACAAAGACATTGAGCATTGTGATGACAAGTTTCACAGAGAATTGTGATGAAAAGTTCATTGAGCATTGTGGTTAAAATGGTCACAGAGACTGTTGATGACGAGGGCATGGACAATTGTGATGACAAAGGTCATGAAGCATTGTGATGATTGGAGTCACGGAGCATTGTGATGAAAGGTGTCATGGAGCATTGGAGTCACGGAGCATTGTGATGAAAGGTGTCATGGAGCATTGTGATGACAAGGGCATGGAGCATTGTGATGACAGGGGCATGGAGAATTGGTCTGACAAGTTTCATAGATTATTGTGATGATAGTGGACATGGTGCATTGTGATGACAAGGGCATGGAGCATTGTGATGTCAAGGGCATGGAGTATTTTTAAGACAGGTGTCAGGGAGCATTGTGATGACATATGTCATGTTCCATTGCGATGACAATGGCAGGGAGCATTGTGATGCCAAATGTAATGGAGGATTGTGATGACAAATTTAAAGGAGCATTGTGATGACTAGGGATTGGAGCATTATGATGACACGGGCCATTGAGTATTTTCATGACAAGTCGTGAAACATTGTGATTATAAGGTCCTAGAGCACTGTGATGAGAAACCATGGAGGCTTGTTATGACAAATCTCATGAAGCATACTGATGAAAAGGGGCATTGAGCATTGTGATTACAGGGGTCTTGGAACATTGTGATGTCAAGTGTCATGGAGCCTTGTGATGACACGGCCGTGGAACATTGTGATGGCAGGGGTCATGGAGCATTGTTATGACAGGGGTAATGGAGCATTGTGATGAGAAAGCCAAGGAGCATTGTGATTACAAGGTTTATGGAGCATTGCGATGACAAATTTGAGGACCGATGGGTTGAAAAGCAGGTGGCACAATGTAATGACAAGGGTCATGGAGCATTTTTCTGACAAAGGCATGGAGCATTGTGATGATAAGGGTCACGGAGAATTGTGATGAAAAGTTCATGGAGCATTGTGGTTAAAAAGGACACAGAGCCTTGTGAGGACGCGGGCATGGACCATTGTGATGACAAATACTATGAAGCATTGTGATGACTGGAGTCACGGAGCATTGTGATGACAGGGGTCATGGAGCATTGTGATGACAAGGGCATGGAGCATTGTGATGACAGGGGCATAGAGCATTGTGATAAATAGTACATGGAGTATTTTGAAGAAAGTTGTCAGGGAGCATTTTGATGACATATGTCACGGTCCATTTCAATGACAATGGCATGGAGCATTGTGATGCCAAATGTAATGGAGGATTTTGATGACAAATATAATGGAGCATTGTGATGACTAGGGACTGGAGCATTATGATGACAAGGGCCATTGAGAATTTTCATGACAAGGTCGTGAAGCATTGTGATGACAATGTTCTTGAGCATTGTGATAAGAAAACCATGGAGCCTTGTGATGACAAATCTCATGGAGCATACTGATGAAAAGGGGCATGTACCACTGAGATTATAGGGGTCTTGGAAGACTGTGCTGACAAGGGAATGGAGATTTGTGAGGAGAAGGCCAAGGAGCATTCTAATGACATGCGTCATTTAGGTTTGTGATGAAAAGGGCATGGAACATTGTGATTACAGGGGTCTTGGAGCACTGTGATGAAAAGGGCATGGATCATTGTGATGAAAAATACATGGAGCCTTCTCATGACAGGATTCAAGGAGCATACAGATAACAAGTGTCAGGGAGCATTTTGATGACGAGGGTATTGAGCATTGTGATGACAAAGTTCATGGAGCATTGTGATGAGAAGACCACGGATAATTGTGATGACGAGTATCATGGGGCATTGTGATGACAAGTTTTATGGAATATTGTGATCACAAGGGTTTGGAGCATTCTTATGACAGAGTTCATGGAGCATTTTGATTTCATAGTGATGACAATAGCATGAAGCATTATGATGATGGGCATGGTGCATTGTGATGACAGTGTTCATGGATCATTGAGATGAAAAGGGGCATGGAGCATTGTGATTACAGGGGTCTTGGAGCATTGTGATGAGATGGGTCATGGAGCCTTGTGATAACAAGGCCATGGAACATCGTGATGGCAGGGGTCATGGAGCATTGTTATGACAGGGGTAATGGAGCATTGTGATGGCAAGGGCATAGAGCATTATGATGAGAAGCGATGGAGCATTCTGATGACATGTGTTATGGAGCTTTGTGATGACAAGGGCATGGAGCAATGTGATGAGAGCGTTCATGGAGCACTGTGATGACAATGACATGGAGCATTGTGATGCCAAGGTTAATGGATCTTTGTGATGACAAAGATCATGGAGCATTTTGATGACAAGGGCGTTGTGCATTGTGATGAGAAGGGCCGGGAGCAGTGTGATGACAGGAGTCACGGAGCATTGTGATGGAAAGTTCATGGAGCATTGTGGTTACAAAGGTCACAGAGCCTTCTGATGACGCAGGCATGGACCATGGTGATGACAAATATAATGAAGCATTGTGATGACTGGAGTTAAGGAGCATTGTGATGACAGGGGTAATGGAGCATTGTGCAGACAAGGGCATGGAGCATTGTGATGTCAGGGGCATGGAACATTGGTCTGACAAGTTTCATAGATTATTGTCATGAGAGTGGACATGGTGCATTGTGATGACAAGGGCATGGATCATGGTGATGAGAAGGTCATGGAGTATTGTGAAGACAGGTGTCAGGGAGCATTGTGATGACATATGTCATGGTCCATTGCGATGACAATGGCATAGAGCATTGTGATGCCAAATGTAATGGAGGATTGTGATGACAAATTTAAAGGAGCATTGTGATGACTAGGGCTTGGAGCATTATGATGAAACGGGCCATTGAGAATTTTCATGACAAGTCGTGAAGCAACGTGATGACAAGGTCCTGGAGCATTGTGATGAGAAACCATGGAGCCTTGTGATGACAAATCTCATCGAGCATACTGATGAAAAGGGGCATGGACCATTGTGATTACAGTGGTCTTTGCACATTGTGATGACAAAGGCATGAAGCAATGTGATCCCAAGGTTCATGGAGGATTGTGATGACAATGGTAATGGAGTATTGTGATGACAAGGCCATGGAGCATTGTGTTGTCAGGGGCATGGTACATTTGTCTGACAAGCTTCATAGATTATTGTGATGAGAGTGGACATGGTGCATTGTGATGACAAGGGCATGGATCATGGTGATGAGAAGGTCATGGAGTATTGTGAAGACAGGTGTCAGGGAGCATTGTGATGACATATGTCATGTTCCATTGCGATGACAATGGCAGGGAGCATTGTGATGCCAAATGTAATGGAGGATTGTGATGACAAATTTAAAGGAGCATTGTGATGACTAGGGATTGGAGCATTATGATGACACCGGCCATGTAGTATTTTCATGACAAGTCGTGAAACATTGTGATTATAAGGTCCTAGAGCACTGTGATGAGAAACCATGGAGGCTCGTGATGACAAATCTCATGAAGCATACTGATGAAAAGGGGCATTGAGCATTGTGATTACAGGGGTCTTGGAACATTGTGATGTCAAGTGTCATGGAGCCTTGTGATGACACGGCCGTGGAACATTGTGATGGCAGGGGTCATGGAGCATTGTTATGACAGGGGTAATGGAGCATTGTGATGAGAAAGCCAAGGAGCATTGTGATTACAAGGTTTATGGAGCATTGCGATGACAAATTTGAGGACCGATGGGATGAAAAGCAGGTGGCACAATGTAATGACAAGGGTCATGGAGCATTTTTCTGACAAAGGCATGGAGCATTGTGATGATAAGGGTCACGGAGAATTGTGATGAAAAGTTCATGGAGCATTGTGGTTAAAAAGGACACAGAGCCTTGTGAGGACGCGGGCATGGACCATTGTGATGACAAATACTATGAAGCATTGTGATGACTGGAGTCACGGAGCATTGTGATGACAGGGGTCATGGAGCATTGTGATGACAAGGGCATGGAGCATTGTGATGACAGGGGCATAGAGCATTGTGATAAATAGTACATGGAGTATTTTGAAGAAAGGTGTCAGGGAGCATTTTGATGACATATGTCACGGTCCATTTCGATGACAATGGCATGGAGCATTGTGATGCCAAATGTAATGGAGGATTTTGATGACAAATATAATGGAGCATTGTGATGACTAGGGACTGGAGCATTATGATGACAAGGGCCATTGAGAATTTTCATGACAAGGTCGTGAAGCATTGTGATGACAATGTTCTTGAGCATTGTGATAAGAAAACCATGGAGCCTTGTGATGACAAATCTCATGGAGCATACTGATGAAAAGGGGCATGTACCACTGAGATTATAGGGGTCTTGGAAGACTGTGCTGACAAGGGAATGGAGATTTGTGAGGAGAAGGCCAAGGAGCATTCTAATGACATGCGTCATTTAGGTTTGTGATGAAAAGGGCATGGAACATTGTGATTACAGGGGTCTTGGAGCACTGTGATGAAAAGGGCATGGATCATTGTGATGAAAAATACATGGAGCCTTCTCATGACAGGATTCAAGGAGCATACAGATAACAAGTGTCAGGGAGCATTTTGATGACGAGGGTATTGAGCATTGTGATGACAAAGTTCATGGAGCATTGTGATGAGAAGACCACGGATAATTGTGATGACGAGTATCATGGGGCATTGTGATGACAAGTGTTATGGAATATTGTGATCACAAGGGTTTCGAGCATTCTTATGACAGAGTTCATGGAGCATTTTGATTTCATAGTGATGACAATAGCATGAAGCATTATGATGATGGGCATGGTGCATTGTGATGACAGGGTTCATGGATCATTGAGATGAAAAGGGGCATGGAGCATTGTGATTACAGGGGTCTTGGAGCATTGTGATGAGATGGGTCATGGAGCCTTGTGATAACAAGGCCATGGAACATCGTGATGGCAGGGGTCATGGAGCATTGTTATGACAGGGGTAATGGAGCATTGTGATGGCAAGGGCATAGAGCATTATGATGAGAAGCGATGGAGCATTCTGATGACATGTGTTATGGAGCTTTGTGATGACAAGGTCCTGGAGCATTGTGATGAGAAAACCATGGAGCCTTGTGATGACAAGTCTCATGGAGCATACTGATGTAAAGGGGCATGGAGCATTCTGATTACAGGGGTCTGGGATCATTGTGATAACAAGGGCATAGAACATTGTGATGACAAGCGCACGGAGCATTGGTCTAATAAGTTTCATGGATTATTGTCATGACATTTGGAATGGCGCATTATGATGACAAGGGCATGGAGCATTGTGATGACCAGGTCATGCAGTATTGTGAAAATAGGTGTCAGGGAGCATTGTGATGACATATGTAATGGCCCATTGTGATGACAATGGCATGGAGAATTGTGATGCCAAGTGTCAGGGAGGATTCTGATGACAAAGGTAATGGAGCATTGTGAATGACAATGGCTTGGAGCATTGTGATGACAAGGGTCAGGGAGCATTGTGCTGACAAGTGCATGGAGCATTGTGATGACAAGGGTCATGGAGCTTTCTGATGACAAGCTTGTGGAGTATTTTGATGACAATGGCATGGAGCATTGGGATGAAAAGGGCATGGGGCTTTGTGATGAAAAAGGCATGGAGCCTTTTCGTGACAGGGTTCAAGGAGCATTCTGACGACAAGTGTCAGGGAGCATTGTGATGACAAGTGTATTGAGAATTGTGATGACAAAGGTCATGGAGCATTGTGATGAAAAGGGCATGGATTATTGTGATGACAGGCATCATGGAGCGTTGTGAGGACAAGTGTTATGGAACATTGTGATCACAAGTGTTTGGAGCATTGTGATGACAGAGGTCATGGATCATTTTGATTTCAAGGAGCATGGAGCTTTGTGATGACAAGGGCATGAAGCAATGTGATCCCAAAGTTCATGGAGGATTGTGATGACAATGGAAATGGAGTATTGTGATGACTAGTGCATAGAGCATTGTAATGACAAGGTCATGTAGCATTTTGCTGACAAAGGCATGGAGCATTGTGATGACAGGTGTCATGGAGCACTGTGATGACAAGCGTCATGGAGCATTGTGAATACATGGGTCATGGAACATTGGGATAACATGGGCATGGATCATTGTGATGACGGGTCATGGAGCATAGGGCTGAAAATGTTCATGGAGTATTGTGATGACAGGGGTCATGGAGCATTGTGATTACAGGGGTCTTGGAGCAGAGTGATGACAAGAGTCCCGGATCATTGTGTTGTCAGGTGTCATGGAGTGTTGTGATGACAGTGGTCATGGAGCATTGTGATGATATTGGTCATGGAGCATTGTGATGAGAAGGTCATAGAGAATTGGGCTGAAAATGTTCATGGAGTATTGTGATGACAGGGGTCATGGAGCATTGTCATGACAAGGGAATGGAGCATGGTGATGACAAGGTCTTGGAGCATTGTGAGGAGATGACCATGGAGACTTGTGATGACAAGTCTAATGGAGCATTCTTATGAAAAGGGGCATGGAGCATTGTGATTACGGGGGTCTTGAAGCATTGTGATGACAAGGGCATGGAGCATTGTGAGGCGAAGGCCATGGAACATTCTGATGACATGCATCATGGAGCTTTGTGATGACAAGGGCATGGAGCATTGTGATTACTTGGGTCTTGGAGCATTGTGCTGACAAGGGTCCTGGAGCCTTGTGATGACAAGGCCGTGGAACATTGTGATGGCAGGGGTCATGGAGCTTGTTATGACAGAGGTAATGGAGCATTGTGATGAGAAGTGCATTGAGCATTGGTCTGAAATATTTCATGGATTATTGTGATGAGAGTGGGCATGGCGCATTGTGATGACAAGGGCACGGTACACTGTGATACATGGGTCATGGAGGATTGTAATGACAAGGGCATGGAGCATTGTGATGAGAAGGGCATCGAGCATTGTGATGACAAGTGCCATGGAGCTTTGTGATGACAAGGGCACGGAGCAATGTGATGAGAGGGTTCATGGAGCATTGTGATGACAATGACATGGAGCATTGTGATGCCAAGGGTCATGGAGCTTTGTGATGACAAAGGTCATGGAGCATTTTGATGACAAGTGTGTGGTGCATTGTGATGAGAACGGCAGGGAGCATTGTGATGACCAGGTAATGCAGTATTGTAAAGGGAGGTGTCAGGGAGCATTGTGATGACATATGTAATGGCCCATTGTGATGACAATGGCATGGAGCATTGTGATGCAAACTTCCATTGAGGATTCTGATCACAAAGGTAATGGAGCATTGTGATGACAATGGCTTGGAGCATTGTGATGACAAGTGTCAGGGAGCATTGTGCTGACAAGTGCATGGAGAATTGTGATGACAAGGGTCATGGAGCATTCTGATGACAAGCTTGTGGAGTATTTTGATGACAATGGCATGGAGCATTGGGATGAAAAGGGCATGGGGCTTTGTGATGAAAAAGGCATGGAGCCTTTTCGTGACAGGGTTCAAGGAGCATTCTGACGACAAGTGTCAGGGAGCATTGTGATGACAAGTGTATTGAGAATTGTGATGACAAAGGTCATGGAGCATTGTGATGAAAAGGGCATGGATTATTGTGATGACAGGCATCATGGAGCGTTGTGAGGACAAGTGTTATGGAACATTGTGATCACAAGGGTTTGGAGCATTGTGATGACAGAGGTCATGGATCATTTTGATTTCAAGGAGCATGGAGCATTGTGATGACAAGGGCATGAAGCAATGTGATCCCAAAGTTCATGGAGGATTGTGATGACAATGGAAATGGAGTATTGTGATGACAAGTGCATAGAGCATTGTAATGACAAGGTCATGTAGCATTTTGCTGACAAAGGCATGGAGCATTGTGATGACAGGTGTCATGGAGCACTGTGATGACAAGCGTCATGGAGCATTGTGAATACATGGGTCATGGAACATTGGGATAACATGGGCATGGATCATTGTGATGACAAGGGTCATGGAGCATTGGGCTGAAAATGTTCATGGAGTATTGTGATGACAGGGGTCTTGGAGCATTGTGATGACAAGGGAATGGAGCATGGTGATGACAAGGTCTTGGAGCATTGTGAGGAGATGACCATGGAGACTTGTGATGACAAGTCTAATGGAGCATTCTTATGAAAAGGGGCATGGAGCATTGTGATTACGGGGGTCTTGAAGCATTGTGATGACAAGGGCATGGAGCATTGTGAGGCGAAGGCCATGGAACATTGTGATGACATGCGTCATGGAGCTTTGTGATGACAAGGGCATGGAGCATTGTGATTACATGGGTCTTGGAGCATTGTGCTGACAAGGGTCCTAGAGCCTTGTGATGACAAGGCCGTGGAACATTGTGATGGCAGGGGTCATGGAGCTTGTTATGACAGAGGTAATGGAGCATTGTGATGAGAAGTGCATTGAGCATTGGTCTGAAATATTTCATGGATTATTGTGATGAGAGTGGGCATGGCGCATTGTGATGACAAGGGCACGGTACACTGTGATACATGGGTCATGGAGGATTGTAATGACAAGGGCATGGAGCATTGTGATGAGAAGGGCATCGAGCATTGTGATGACAAGTGCCATGGAGCTTTGTGATGACAAGGGCATGGAGCAATGCGATGAGAGGGTTCATGGAGCATTGTGATGACAATGACATGGAGCACTGTGATGCCAAGGGCCATGGAGATTTGTGATGACAAAGGTCATGGAGCAGTTTGATGACAAGGGTGTGGTGCATTGTGATGAGAACGGCAGGGAGCATTGTGATGACCAGGTAATGCAGTATTGTAAAGAGAGGTGTCAGGGAGCATTGTGATGACATATGTAATGGCCCATTGTGATGACAATGGCATGGAGCACTGTGATGCAAACTTCCATTGAGGATTCTGATCACAAAGGTAATGGAGCATTGTGATGACAATGGCTTGGAGCATTGTGATGACAAGTGCATGGAGAATTGTGATGACAAGGGTCATGGAGCATTCTGATGACAAGCTTGTGGAGTATTTGAATGACAATGGCATGGAGCATTGGGATGAAAAGGGCATGGGGCTTTGTGATGAAAAAGGCATGGAGCCTTTTCGTGACAGGGTTCAAGGAGCATTCTGACGACAAGTGTCAGGGAGCATTGTGATGACAAGTGTATTGAGAATTGTGATGACAAAGGTCATGGAGCATTGTGATGAAAGGGGCATGGATTATTGTGATGACAGGCATCATGGAGCGTTGTGAGGACAAGTGTTATGGAACATTGTGATCACAAGGGTTTGGAGCATTGTGATGACAGAGGTCATGGATCATTTTGATTTCAAGGAGCATGGAGCATTGTGATGACAAGGGCATGAAGCAATGTGATCCCAAAGTTCATGGAGGATTGTGATGACAATGGAAATGGAGTATTGTGATGACAAGTGCATAGAGCATTGTAATGACAAGGTCATGTAGCATTTTGCTGACAAAGGCATGGAGCATTGTGATGACAGGTGTCATGGAGCACTGTGATGACCAGCGTCATGGTGCATTGTGAATACATGGGTCATGGAACATTTGGATAACATGGGCATGGATCATTGTGATGACAAGGGTCATGGAGCATTGGGCTGAAAATGTTCATGGAGTATTGTGATGACAGGGGTCATGGAGCATTGTGATTACAGGGGTCTTGGAGCATTGTGATGACAAGAGTCCCGGATCATTGTGTTGTCAGGTGTCATGGAGTGTTTTGATGACAGTCGTCATGGAGCATTGTGATGATATTGGTCATGGAGCATTGTGATGAGAAGGTCATAGAGAATTGGGCTGAAAATATTCATGGAGTATTGTGGTGACAGGGGTTATGGAGCATTGTGATGACAAGGGATTGGAGCATGGTGATGACAAGGTCTTGGAGCATTGTGAGGAGATGACCATGGAGACTTGTGATGACAAATCTAATGGAGCATTCTGATGAAAAAGGGAATGGAACATTGTGATTACTGGAGTCTTCGAGCATTGTGATGACAAGGGCATGGAGCATTGTGAGGAGAAGACCATGGAACATTCTGATGACATGCATCATGGAGCTTTGTGATGACAAGCGCATGGAGCTTTGTGATTACATGGATCTTGGAGCATTGTGATGACAAGGGTCATGGAGCCTTGTGATGACAAGGCCGTGGAATATTATGATGGCAGGTGTCATGGAGCATTGTTACGACAGAGGTAACGGAGCATTGTGATGAGAAGGGCATTGAGCATTGATCTGAAATGTTTCATGGATTACTGTGATGAGAGTGGGCATGGCGGTTTGTCATGACAAGGGCACGGTACACTGTGATACATGGGTCATGGAGGATTGTAATGACAAGGTCATGGAGCATTGTGATGAGAATGGCATCAAGCATTGTGATGACAAGTGTCATGGAGCTTTGTGATGAGAAGGACATGGAGCAATGTGATGAGAGGGTTCATGGAGCATTGTGATGACAATGACATGGAGCATTGTGATGCCAAGGGTCATGGAGCTTTGTGATGACAAAGGTCATGGAGCATTTTGATGACAAGTGTGTGTTGCATTGTGATGAGAAGGGCAGGGAGCATTTTGATGACAGGGTCATGCAGCAATTTGATGAAAAGTGTAATGGAACATTTTGATGCCAGGGGTTATAGAACATTGTGATGCCAGCGGTCATGGAGCTTTGGGATGAAAAGGGTCATGGAGCATTTTGATGACAGGGGTTATGGAACATTGTGATGTCAGGGGTCATGGAACATTGTGCTGATAAGGGGATGTAGCATTGTGATGACAGGGGTCATGGAACATTGTGATAACAGGGGTGAGGGAGGATTGTGATGACTAGTGAAGGAACATTGTGATATCTCATGTGAGAGAGTATTTGGATGAGAAGTGCATGGAGCATTGTGATTACAAGGTTTATGGAGCATAGCGATGACAAGGTTGTGGATCATTGTGGGGAAAAGCGCATGGCACAATTTGATGACAAGGGTCATGGAGCATTGTTCTGACAAAGGCATGGAGCATTGTGATGACAAGGGTCACGGAGCATTGTGGTTACAAAGGTCACAGAGCCTTGTGATGACGCGGGCATGGATTGTTGTGATGACAAACGTTATGAAGCATTGTGATGACTGTAGTCACGGAGCATTGTGATGACAGGGGTCATGGAGCATTGTGATGACAATGGCATGGAGCATTGTGATTCCAAATGTCATGGAGGATTCTGATGACAAAGGTAATGGAGCATTGTGGTGACAATGGTTTGGAGCATTGTGATGACAAGGATCATGGAGCATTGTGCTGACAAGTGCATGGAGCATTGTGATGACAAGGGCATGGATCATTGTGATGACAAGGGTCATGGAGCATTGGGGTAAAAATGTGCATGGAGTATTGTGATGACAGGGGTCATGGAGCATTGTGATGACAAGGGAATGGAGCATGTTGATGACAAGGTCTTGGAGCATTGTGATGAGATGACCATGGAGACTTGTGATGACAAGTCTAATGGAGCATTCTTATGAAAAGGGGCATGGAGCATTGTGATTACGGGGGTCTTGAAGCATTGTGATGACAAGGGCATGGAGCATTGTGAGGCGAAGGCCATGGAACATTGTGATGACATGCGTCATGGAGCTTTGTGATGACAAGGGCATGGAGCATTGTGATTACATGGGTCTTGGAGCATTGTGCTGACAAGGGTCCTGGAGCCTTGTGATGACAAGGCCGTGGAACATTGTGATGGCAGGGGTCATGGAGCTTGTTATGACAGAGGTAATGGAGCATTTTGATGAGAAGTGCATTGAGCATTGGTATGAAATATTTCATGGATTATTGTTATGAGAATGGGCATGGCGCATTGTGATGACAAGGGCACGGTACACTGTGATACATTGGTCATGGAGGATTGTAATGACAAGGGCATCGAGCATTGTGATGACAAGTGCCATGGAGCTTTGTGATGACAAGGGCACGGAGCAATGTGATGAGAGGGTTCATGGAGCATTGTGATGACAATGACATGGAGCATTGTGATGCCAAGGGTCATGGAGCTTTGTGATGACAAAGGTCATGGAGCATTTTGATGACAAGTGTGTGGTGCATTGTGATGAGAAAGGCAGGGAGCATTGTGATGACTAGGTAATGCAGTATTGTAAAGAGAGGTGTCAGGGAACATTGTGATGACATATGTAATGGCCCATTGTGATGACAATGGCATGGAGCATTGTGATGCAAACTTCCATTGAGGATTCTGATCACAAAGGTAAAGGAGCATTGTGATGACAATGGCTTGGAGCATTGTGATGACAAGTGTCAGGGAGCATTGTGCTGACAAGTGCATGGAGAATTGTGATGACAAGGGTCATGGAGCATTCTGATGACAAGCTTGTGGAGTATTTTGATGACAATGGCATGGAGCATTGGGATGAAAAGGGCATGGGGCTTTGTGATGAAAAAGGCATGGAGCCTTTTCGTGACAGGGTTCAAGGAGCATTCTGACGACAAGTGTCAGGGAGCATTGTGATGACAAGTGTATTGAGAATTGTGATGACAAAGGTCATGGAGCATTGTGATGAAAAGGGCATGGATTATTGTGATGACAGGCATCATGGAGCGTTGTGAGGACAAGTGTTATGGAACATTGTGATCACAAGGGTTTGGAGCATTGTGATGACAGAGGTCATGGATCATTTTGATTTCAAGGAGCATGGAGCATTGTGATGACAAGGGCATGAAGCAATGTGATCCCAAAGTTCATGGAGGATTGTGATGACAATGGAAATGGAGTATTGTGATGACAAGTTCATAGAGCATTGTAATGAAAAGGTCATGTAGCATTTTGCTGACAAAGGCATGGAGCATTGTGATGACAGGTGTCATGGAGCTCTGTGATGACAAGCGTCATGGAGCATTGTGAATACATGGGTCATGGAACATTGGGATAACATGGGCATGGATCATTGTGATGACAAGGGTCATGGAGCTTTGGGCTGAAAATGTTCATGGAGTATTGTGATGACAGTGGTCATGGAGCACTGTGATTACAGGGGTCTTGGAGCATTGTGATGACAAGAGTCCCGGATCATTGTGTTGTCAGGTGTCATGGAGTGTTGTGATGACAGTGGTCATGGAGCATTGTGATGATATTGGTCATGGAGCATTGTGATGAGAAGGTCATAGAGAATTGGGCTGAAAATGTTCATGGAGTATTGTGATGACAGGGTTCATGGAGCATTGTGATGACAAGGGAATGGAGCATTGTGATGTCAAGGGTCATGGAGCTTTGTGATGACAAAGATCATGGAGCATTTTGATGACAAGTGTGGTGCATTGTGATGAGAAGGGCAGGGAGCATTTTGATGACAGGGTCATGCAGCAATTTGATGAAAAGTGTAATGGAACATTTTGATGCCAGGGGTTATAGAACATTGTGATGCCAGGGGTCATGGAGCTTTGGGATGAAAAGGGTCATGGAGCATTTTGATGACAGGGGTTATGGAACATTGTGATGTCAGGGGTCATGGAACATTGTGCTGATAAGGGGATGTAGCATTGTGATGACAGGGGTCATGGAACATTGTGATAACAGGGGTGAGGGAGGATTGTGATGACTAGTGATGGAACATTGTGATATCTCATGTGAGAGAGTATTTGGATGAGAAGTGCATGGAGCATTGTGATTACAAGGTTTATGGAGCATAGCGATGACAAGGTTGTGGATCATTGTGGTGAAAAGCGCATGGCACAATTTGATGACAAGGGTCATGGAGCATTGTTCTGACAAAGGCATGGAGCATTGTGATGACAAGGGTCACGGAGCATTGTGGTTACAAATGTCACAGAGCCTTGTGATGACGCGGGCATGGATTGTTGTGATGACAAAAGTTATGAAGCATTGTGATGACTGTAGTCACGGAGCATTGTGATGACAGGGGTCATGGAGCATTGTGATGACAATGGCATGGAGCATTGTGATGCCAATTGTCATGGAGGATTCTGATGACAAATGTAATGGAGCATTGTGGTGACAATGGTTTGGAGCATTGTGCTGACAAGTGCATGGAGCATTGTGATGACAAGGGCATGGATCATTGTGATGACAAGGGTCATGGAGCATTGGGCTAAAAATGTGCATGGAGTATTGTGATGAAAGGGGTCATGGAGCATTGTGATGACAAGGGAATGGAGCATGTTGATGACAAGGTCTTGGAGCATTGTGATGAGATGACCATGGAGTCTTGTGATGACAAGTCTAATGGAGCATTCTTATGAAAAGGGGCATGGAGCATTGTGATTACGGGGGTTTTGAAGCATTGTGATGACAAGGGCATGGAGCATTGTGAGGCCAAAGCCATGGAACATTGTGATGGCATGCGTCATGGAGCTTTGTGATGACAAGGGCATGGAGCATTGTGATTACATGGGTCTTGGAGCATTGTGCTGACAAGGGTGTTGGAGCCTTGTGATGACAAGGCCGTGGAACATTGTGATGGCAGGGGTCATGGAGCTTGTTATGCAGAGGTAATGGAGCATTGTGATGAGAAGTGCATTGAGCATTGGTCTGGAATATTTCATGGATTATTGTGATGAGAGTGGGCATGGCGCATTGTGATGACAAGGGCACAGTACACTGTGATACATGGGTCATGGAGGATTGTAATGACAAGGGCATGGAGCATTGTGATAAGAAGGGCATCGAGCATTGTGATGACAAGTGCCATGGAGCTTTGTGATGACAAGGGCATGGAGCAATGTAATGAGAGGGTTCATGGAGCATTGTGATGACAATGACATGGAGCATTGTGATGCCAAGGGTCATGGAGCTTTGTGATGACAAAGGTCATGTAGTATTGTGAAGATAGGTGTCAGGGAGCATTGTGATGACATATGTAATGGCCCATTGTGATGACAATGTCATGGAGCATTGTGATGCCAAGTGTCATGGAGGATTCTGATGACAAAGGTAATGGAGCATTGTGAATGACAATGGCTTGGAGCATTGTGATGACAAGGGTCAGGGAGCATTGTTCTGACAAGTGCATGGAGCATTGTGATGACAAGGGTCATGGAGCTTTCTGATGACAAGCTTGTGGAATATTTAGATGACAATGGCATGGAGCATTGGGATGAAAACGGCATGGGGCTTTGAGATGAAAAAGGTGTGTAGCCTTTTGGTGACAGGTTTCAAGGAGCATGCTGACGACAAGTGTCAGGGAGCATTGTGATCACAAGTGTATTGAGAATTGTGATGACAAAGGTCATGGAACATTGTGATTAAAAGGGCATGGAGTATTGTGATGACAGGCATCATGGAGCGTTGTGAGGACAAGTGTTATGGAACATTGTGATCACAAGGGTTTTGAGCATTGTGATGAGAGAGGTCATGGATCATTTTGATTTCAAGGAGCATGGAGCATTGTGATGACAAGGGCATGAAGCAATGTGATCCCAAGGTTCATGGGAAATTGTGATGACAACAGTAATGGAGTATTGTGATGACAAGCGCCTAGCGCATTGTAATGACAAGGCCATTTAGCATTTTGCTGACAAAGGAATGGAGCATTGTGATGACAGGTGTCATGGAGCACTGTGGTGACAAGCGTCACAGAGCCTTGTGAAAACAAGTGTCATGGAACATTGGGATGACAAGGGCATGGATCATTGTGATGACAATGGTCATGGAGCATTGGGCTGAAAATGTTCATGGAGTATTGTGATGAGAGGGGTCATGGAGCATTGTGATTACAGGGGTCTTGGAGCATTGTGATAACAAGTGTCCCGGATCATTGTGTTGTCAGGTGTCATGGAGTGTTGTGATGACAGTGGTCATGGAGCATTGTGATGAGAAGGTCATAGAGAATTGGGCTGAAAATGTTCATGGAGTATTGTGGTGACAGGGGTCATGGAGCATTGTGATGACAAGGGAATGGAGCATGGTGATGACAAGGTCTTGGAGCATTGTGA
This sequence comes from Mesoplodon densirostris, assembly GCF_025265405.1. Classification (NCBI taxonomy): domain Eukaryota; kingdom Metazoa; phylum Chordata; class Mammalia; order Artiodactyla; family Ziphiidae; genus Mesoplodon; species Mesoplodon densirostris. Next base: position 112,966 of record NW_026778198.1, read on the forward strand.
GGAGATGACCATGGAGACTTGTGATGACAAGTCTAATGGAGCATTCTGATGAAAAAGGGAATGGAACATTGTGATTACTGGAGTCTTCGAGCATTGTGATGACAAGGGCATGGAGCATTGTGAGGAGAAGACCATGGAACATTCTGATGACATGCGTCATGGAGCTTTGTGATGACAAGGGCATGGAGCATTGTGATTACATGGATCTTGGAGCATTGTGATGACAAGGGTCATGGAGCCTTGTGATGACAAGGCCGTGGAATATTATGATGGCAGGTGTCATGGAGCATTGTTACGACAGAGGTAACGGAGCATTGTGATGAGAAGGGCATTGAGCATTGATCTGAAATGTTTCATGGATTACTGTGATGAGAGTGGGCATGGCGGTTTGTCATGACAAGGGCACGGTACACTGTGATACATGGGTCATGGAGGATTGTAATGACAAGGTCATGGAGCATTGTGATGAGAATGGCATCGAGCATTGTGATGACAAGTGTCATGGAGCTTTGTGATGACAAGGACATGGAGCAATGTGATGAGCGGGTTCATGGAGCATTGTGATGACAATGACATGGAGCATTGTGATGCCAAGGGTCATGGAGCTTTGTGATGACAAAGGTCATTGAGCATTTTGATGACAAATGTGTGGTGCATTGTGAGGAGAAGGGCAGGGAGCATTTTGATGACAGGGTCATGCAGCAATTTGATGAAAAGTGTAATGGAACATTTTGATGCCAGGGGTTATAGAACATTGTGATGCCAGGGGTCATGGAGCTTTGGGATGAAAAGGGTCATGGAGCATTTTGATGACAGGTGTTATGGAACATTGTGATGTCAGGGGTCATGGAACATTGTGCTGATAAGGGGATGTAGCATTGTGATGACAGGGGTCATGGAACATTGTGATAACAGGGGTGAGGGAGGATTGTGATGACTAGTGATGGAACATTGTGAGATCTCATGTGAGAGAGTATTTGGATGAGAAGTGCATGGAGCATTGTGATTACAAGGTTTATGGAGCATAGCGATGACAAGGTTGTGGATCATTGTGGTGAAAAGCGCATAGCACAATTTGATGACAAGGGTCATGGAGCATTGTTCTGACAAAGGCATGGAGCATTGTGATGACAAGGGTCACGGAGCATTGTGATGAAAAGTTCATGGAGCATTGTGGTTACAAAAGTCACAGAGCCTTGTGATGACGTGGGCATGGATTGTTGTGATGACAATCGTTATGAAGAATTGTGATGACTGTAGTCACGGAGCATTGTGATGACAGGGGTCATGGAGCATTGTGATGACAATGGCATGGAGCATTGTGATGCCAAGTGTCATGGAGGATTCTGATGACAATGGTAATGGAGCATTGTGGTGAAAATGGTTTGGAGCATTGTGATGACAAGGATCAGGGAGCATTGTGCTGACAAGTGCATGGAGCATTGTGATGACAAGTGCATGGATCATTGTGATGACAAGGGTCATGGAGCATTGGGGTAAAAATGTGCATGGAGTATTGTGATGACAGGGGTCATGGAGCATTGTGATGACAAGGGAATGGAGCATGTTGATGACAAGGTCTTGGAGCATTGTGATGAGATGACCATGGAGACTTGTGATGACAAGTCTAATGGAGCATTCTTTTGAAAAGGGGCATGGAGCATTGTGATTACGGGGGTCTTGAAGCATTGTGATGACAAGGTCATGGAGCATTGTGAGGCGAAGGCCATGGAACATTGTGATGACATGCGTCATGGAGCTTTGTGATGACAAGGGCATGGAGCATTGTGATTATATGGGTCTTGGAGCATTGTGCTGACAAGGGTCCTGGAGCCTTGTGATGACAAGGCCGTGGAACATTGTGATGGCAGGGGTCATGGAGCTTGTTATGACAGAGGTAATGGAGCATTGTGATGAGAAGTGCATTGAGCATTGGTCTGAAATATTTCATGGATTATTGTAGTGAGAGTGGGCATGGTGCATTGTGATGACAAGGGCACGGTACACTGTGATACATGGGTCATGGAGGATTGTAATGACAAGGGCACGGAGCATTGTGATGAGAAGGGCATCGAGCATTGTGATGACAAGTGCCATGGAGCTTTGTGATGACAAGGGCATGGAGCAATGTGATGAGAGGGTTCATGGAGCATTGTGATGACAATGACATGGAGCATTGTGATGCCAAGGGTCATGGAGCTTTGTGATGACAAAGGTCATGGAGCATTTTGATGACAAGTGTTTGGTGCATTGTGATGAGAACGGCAGGGAGCATTGTGATGACCAGGTAATGCAGTATTGTAAAGAGAGGTGTCAGGGAGCATTGTGATGACATAGTAATGGCTCATTGTGATGACAATGGCATGGAGCATTGTGATGCAAACTTCCATTGAGGATTCTGATCACAAAGGTAATGGAGCATTGTGATGACAATGGCTTGGAGCATTGTGATGACAAGTGTCAGGGAGCATTGTGCTGACAAGTGCATGGAGAATTGTGATGACAAGGGTCATGGAGCATTCTGATGACAAGCTTGTGGAGTATTTGGATGACAATGTCATGGAGCATTGGGATGAAAAGGACATGGGGCTTTGTGATGAAAAAGGCATGGAGCCTTTTCGTGACAGGGTTCAAGGAGCATTCTGACGACAAGTGTCAGGGAGCATTGTGATGACAAGTGTATTGAGAATTGTGATGACAAAGGTCATGGAGCATTGTGTTGAAAAGGGCATGGATTATTGTGATGACAGGCATCATGGAACGTTGTGAGGACAAGTGTTATGGAACATTGTGATCACAAGGGTTTGGAGCATTGTGATGACAGAGGTCATGGATCATTTTGATTTCAAGGAGCATGGAGCATTGTGATGACAAGGGCATGAAGCAATGTGATCCCAAAGTTCATGGAGGATTGTGATGACATTGGAAATGGAGTATTGTAATGACAAGGTCATGTAGCATTTTGCTGACAAAGGCATGGAGCATTGTGATGCCAGGTGTCATGGAGCACTGTGATGACAAGCGTCATGGTGCATTGTGAATACATGGGTCATGGAACATTGTGATAACATGGGCATGGATCATTGTGATGACAAGGGTCATGGAACATTGGGCTGAAAATGTTCATGGAGTATTGTGATGACAGGGGTCATGGAGCATTGTGATTACAGGGGTCTTTGAGCATTGTGATGACAAGAGTCCCGGATCATTGTGTTGTCAGGTGTCATGGAGTGTTTTGATGACAGTCGTCATGGAGCATTGTGATGATATTGGTCATGGAGCATTGTGATGAGAAGGTCATAGAGAATTGGGCTGAAAATATTCATGGAGTATTGTGGTGACAGGGGTCAAGGAGCATTGTGATGACAAGGGAATGGAGCATGGTGATGACAAGGTCTTGGAGCATTGTGAGGAGATGACCATGGAGTCTTGTGATGACAAATCTAATGGAGCATTCTGATGAAAAAGGGAATGGAACATTGTGATTACTGGAGTCTTCGAGCATTGTGATGACAAGGGCATGGAGCATTGTGAGGAGAAGACCATGGAACATTCTGATGACATGCGTCATGGAGCTTTGTGATGAAAAGGGCATGGAGCATTGTGATTACATGGATCTTGGAGCATTGTGATGACAAGGGTCATGGAGCCTTGTGATGACAAGGCCGTGGAATATTATGATGGCAGGTGTCATGGAGCATTGTTACGACAGAGGTAACGGAGCATTGTGATGAGAAGGGCATTGAGCATTGATCTGAAATGTTTCATGGATTACTGTGATGAGAGTGGGCATGGCGGTTTGTCATGACAAGGGCACGGTACACTGTGATACATGGGTGATGGAGGATTGTAATGACAAGGTCATGGAGCATTGTGATGAGAATGGCATCGAGCATTGTGATGACAAGTGTCATGGAGCTTTGTGATGACAAGGACATGGAGCAATGTGATGAGAGGGTTCATGGAGCATTGTGATGACAATGACATGGAGCATTGTGATGCCAAGGGTCATGGAGCTTTGTGATGACAAAGGTCACGGAGCATTTTGATGACAAGTGTGTGGTGCATTGTGAGGAGAAGGGCAGGGATCATTTTGATGACAGGGTCATGCAGCAATTTGATGAAAAGTGTAATGGAACATTTTGATGCCAGGGGTTATAGAACATTGTGATGCCAGGGGTCATGGAGCTTTGGGATGAAAAGGGTCATGGAGCATTTTGATGACAGGGGTTATGGAACATTGTGATGTCAGGGGTCATGGAACATTGTGCTGATAAGGGGATGTAGCATTGTGATGACAGGGGTCATGGAACATTGTGATAACAGGGGTGAGGGAGGATTGTGATGACTAGTGATGGAACATTGTGATATCTCATGTGAGAGAGTATTTGGATGAGAAGTGCATGGAGCATTGTGATTACAAGGTTTATGGAGCATAGCGATGACAAGGTTGTGGATCATTGTGGTGAAAAGCGCATGGCACAATTTGATGACAAGGGTCATGGAGCATTGTTCTGACAAAGGCCTGGAGCATTGTGATGACAAGGGTCACGGAGCATTGTGATGAAAAGTTCATGGAGCATTGTGGTTACAAAGGTCACAGAGACTTGTGATGACGTGGGCATGGATTGTTGTGATGACAAACGTTATGAAGCATTGTGATGACTGTAGTCACGGAGCATTGTGATGACAGGGGTCATGGAGCATTGTGATGACAATGGCATGGAGCATTGTGATGCCAAGTGTCATGGAGGATTCTGATGACAAAGGTAATGGAGCATTGTGGTGACAATGGTTTGGAGCATTGTGATGACAAGGATCAGGGAGCATTGTGCTGACAAGTGCATGGAGCTTTGTGATGACAAGGGCATGGATCATTGTGATGACAAGGGTCATGGAGCATTGGGCTGAAAATGTGCATGGAGTATTGTGATGACAGGGGTCATGGAGCATTGTGATGACAAGGGAATGGAGCATGTTGATGACTAGGTCTTGGAGCACTGTGATGAGATGACCATGGAGACTTGTGATGACTAGTCTAATGGAGCATTCTTATGAAAAGGGGCATGGAGCATTGTGATTACGGGGGTCTTGAAGCATTGTGATGACAAGGGCATGGAGCATTGTGAGGCGAAGGCCATGGAACATTGTGATGACATGCGTCATGGAGCTTTGTGATGACAAGGGCATGGAGCATTGTGATTACATGGGTCTTGGAGCATTGTGCTGACAAGGGTCCTGGAGCCTTGTGATGACAAGGCCGTGGAACATTGTGATGGCAGGGGTCATGGAGCATGTTATGACAGAGGTAATGGAGCATTGTGATGAGAAGTGCATTGAGCATTGCTCTGAAATATTTCATGGATTATTGTGATGAGAGTGGGCCTGGCGCATTGTGATGACAAGGGCACGGTACACTGTGATACATGGGTCATGGAGGATTGTAATGACAAGGGCATGGAGCATTGTGATGAGAAGGGCATCGAGCATTGTGATGACAAGTGCCATGGAGCTTTGTGATGACAAGGGCATGGAGCAATGTGATGAGAGGGCTCATGGAGCATTGTGATGACAATGACATGGAGCATTGTGATGCCAAGGGTCATGGAGCTTTGTGATGACAAAGGTCATGGAGCATTTTGATGACAAGAGTGTGGTGCATTGTGATGAGAATGGCAGGGAGCATTGTGATGACCAGGTAATGCAGTATTGTAAAGAGAGGTGTCAGGGAGCATTGTGATGACATATGTAATGGCCCATTGTGATGACAATGACATGGATCATTGTGATGCAAACTTCCATTGAGGATTCTGATCACAAAGGTAATGGAGCATTGTGATGACAATGGCTTGGAGCATTGTGATGACAAGTGTCAGGGAGCATTGTGCTGACAAGTGCATGGAGAATTGTGATGACAAGGGTCATGGAGCATTCTGATGACAAGCTTGTGGAGTATTTTGATGACAATGGCATGGAGCATTGGGATGAAAAGGGCATGGGGCTTTGTGATGAAAAAGGCATGGAGCCTTTTCGTGACAGGGTTCAAGGAGCATTCTGACGACAAGTGTCAGGGAGCATTGTGATGACAAGTGTATTGAGAATTGTGATGACAAGGGTCATGGAGCATTGTGATGAAAAGCGCATGGATTATTGTGATGAAAGGCATCATGGAGCGTTGTGAGGACAAGTGTTATGGAACATTGTGATCACAAGGGTTTGGAGCATTGTGATGACAGAGGTCATGGATCATTTTGATTTCAAGGAGCATGGAGCATTGTGATGACAAGGGCATGAAGCAATGTGATCCCAAAGTTCATGGAGGATTGTGATGACCATGGAAATGGAGTATTGTGATGACAAGTGCATAGAGCATTGTAATGACAAGGTCATGTAGCATTTTGCTGACAAAAGCATGGAGCATTGTGATGACAAGGGAATGGAGCATGTTGATGACAAAGTCTTGGAGCATTGTGATGAGATGACCATGGAGACTTGTGATGACAAGTCTAATGGAGCATTCTTTTGAAAAGGGGCATGGAGCATTGTGATTACGGGGGTCTTGAAGCATTGTGATGACAAGGGCATGGAGCATTGTCAGGCGAAGGCCATGGAACATTGTGATGACATGCGTCATGGAGCTTTGGAATGACAAGGGCATGGAGCATTGTGAATACATGTGTCTTGGAGCATTGTGCTGACAAGGGTCCTGGAGCCTTGTGATGACAAGGCCGTGGAACATTGTGATGGCAGGGGTCATGGAGCTTCTTATGACAGAGGTAATGGAGCATTGTGATGAGAAGTGCATTGAGCATTGGTCTGAAATATTTCATGGATTATTGTGATGAGAGTGGGCATGGCGCATTGTGATGACAAGGGCATGGTACACTGTGATACATGGGTCATGGAGGATTGTAATGACAAGGGCATGGAGCATTGTGATGATAAGGGAATCGAGCATTGTGATGACAAGTGCCATGTAGCTTTGTGATGACAAGGGCATGGAGCCATGTGATGAGAGGGTTCATGGAGCATTGTGATGACAATGACATGGAGCATTGTGATGCCAAGGGTCATGGAGCTTTGTGATGACAAAGGTTATGGAGCATTTTGATGACAAGGGTGTGGTGCATTGTGATGAGAACGGCAGGGAGCATTGTGATGACCAGGTAATGCAGTATTGTAAAGAGAGGTGTCAGGGAGCATTGTGATGACATATGTAATGGCCCATTGTGATGACAATGGCATGGAGCACTGTGATGCAAACTTCCATTGAGGATTCTGATCACAAAGGTAATGGAGCATTGTGATGACAATGGCTTGGAGCATTGTGATGACAAGTGCATGGAGAATTGTGATGACAAGGGTCATGGAGCATTCTGATGACAAGCTTGTGGAGTATTTGAATGACAATGGCATGGAGCATTGGGATGAAAAGGGCATGGGGCTTTGTGATGAAAAAGGCATGGAGCCTTTTCGTGACAGGGTTCAAGGAGCATTCTGACGACAAGTGTCAGGGAGCATTGTGATGACAAGTGTATTGAGAATTGTGATGACAAGGGTCATGGAGCATTGTGATGAAAAGCGCATGGATTATTGTGATGAAAGGCATCATGGAGCGTTGTGAGGACAAGTGTTATGGAACATTGTGATCACAAGGGTTTGGAGCATTGTGATGACAGAGGTCATGGATCATTTTGATTTCAAGGAGCATGGAGCATTGTGATGACAAGGGCATGAAGCAATGTGATCCCAAAGTTCATGGAGGATTGTGATGACAATGGAAATGGAGTATTGTGATGACAAGTGCATAGAGCATTGTAATGACAAGGTCATGTAGCATTTTGCTGACAAAGGCATGGAGCATTGTGATGACAGGTGTCATGGAGCACTGTGATGACAAGCGTCATGGAGCATTGTGAATACATGGGTCATGGAACATTGGGATAACATGGGCATGGATCATTGTGATGAAAAGGGTCATGGAGCATTGGGCTGAAAATGTTCATGGAGTATTGTGATGACAGGGGTCATGCAGCATTGTGATTACAGGGGTCTTGGAGCATTGTGATGACAAGAGTCCCGGATCATTGTGTTGTCAGGTGTCATGGAGTGTTGTGATGACAGTGGTCATGGAGCATTGTGATGATATTGGTCATGGAGCATTGTGATGAGAAGGTCATAGAGAATTGGGCTGAAAATATTCATGGAGTATTGTGGTGACAGGGGTCATGGAGCATTGTGATGACAAGGGAATGGAGCATGGTGATGACAAGGTCTTGGAGCATTGTGAGGAGATGACCATGGAGACTTGTGATGACAAATCTAATGGAGCATTCTGATGAAAAAGGGAATGGAACATTGTGATTACTGGAGTCTTCGAGCATTGTGATGACAAGGGCATGGAACATTGTGAGGAGAAGACCATGGAACATTCTGATGACATGCGTCATGGAGCTTTGTGATGACAAGGGCATGGAGCATTGTGATTACATGGATCTTGGAGCATTGTGATGACAAGGGTCATGGAGCCTTGTGATGACAAGGCCGTGGAATATTATGATGGCAGGTGTCATGGAGCATTGTTACGACAGAGGTAACGGAGCATTGTGATGAGAAGGGCATTGAGCATTGATCTGAAATGTTTCATGGATTACTGTGATGAGAGTGGGCATGGCGGTTTGTCATGACAAGGGCACGGTACACTGTGATACATGGGTCATGGAGGATTGTAATGACAAGGTCATGGAGCATTGTGATGAGAATGGCATCGAGCATTGTGATGACAAGTGTCATGGAGCTTTGTGATGACAAGGATATGGAGCAATGTGATGAGAGGGTTCATGGAGCATTGTGATGACAATGACATGGAGCATTGTGATGCCAAGGGTCATGGAGCTTTGTGATGACAAAGGTCACGGAGCATTTTGATGACAAGTGTGTGGTGCATTGTGAGGAGAAGGGCAGGGATCATTTTGATGACAGGGTCATGCAGCAATTTGATGAAAAGTGTAATGGAACATTTTGATGCCAGGGGTTATAGAACATTGTGATGCCAGGGGTCATGGAGCTTTGGGATGAAAAGGGTCATGGAGCATTTTGATGACAGGGGTTATGGAACATTGTGATGTCAGGGGTCATGGAACATTGTGCTGATAAGGGGATGTAGCATTGTGATGACAGGGGTCATGGAACATTGTGATAACAGGGGTGAGGGAGGATTGTGATGACTAGTGATGGAACATTGTGATATCTCATGTGAGAGAGTATTTGGATGAGAAGTGCATGGAGCATTGTGATTACAAGGTTTATGGAGCATAGCGATGACAAGGTTGTGGATCATTGTGGTGAAAAGCGCATGGCACAATTTGATGACAAGGGTCATGGAGCATTGTTCTGACAAAGGCCTGGAGCATTGTGATGACAAGGGTCACGGAGCATTGTGATGAAAAGTTCATGGAGCATTGTGGTTACAAAGGTCACAGAGACTTGTGATGACGTGGGCATGGATTGTTGTGATGACAAACGTTATGAAGCATTGTGATGACTGTAGTCACGGAGCATTGTGATGACAGGGGTCATGGAGCATTGTGATGACAATGGCATGGAGCATTGTGATGCCAAGTGTCATGGAGGATTCTGATGACAAAGGTAATGGAGCATTGTGGTGACAATGGTTTGGAGCATTGTGATGACAAGGATCAGGGAGCATTGTGCTGACAAGTGCATGGAGCTTTGTGATGACAAGGGCATGGATCATTGTGATGACAAGGGTCATGGAGCATTGGGCTGAAAATGTGCATGGAGTATTGTGATGACAGGGGTCATGGAGCATTGTGATGACAAGGGAATGGAGCATGTTGATGACTAGTTCTTGGAGCATTGTGATGAGATGACCATGGAGACTTGTGATGACTAGTCTAATGGAGCATTCTTATGAAAAGGGGCATGGAGCATTGTGATTACGGGGGTCTTGAAGCATTGTGATGACAAGGGCATGGAGCATTGTGAGGCGAAGGCCATGGAACATTGTGATGACATGCGTCATGGAGCTTTGTGATGACAAGGGCATGGAGCATTGTGATTACATGGGTCTTGGAGCATTGTGCTGACAAGGGTCCTGGAGCCTTGTGATGACAAGGCCGTGGAACATTGTGATGGCAGGGGTCATGGAGCTTCTTATGACAGAGGTAATGGAGCATTGTGATGAGAAGTGCATTGAGCATTGGTCTGAAATATTTCATGGATTATTGTGATGAGAGTGGGCGTGGCGCATTGTGATGACAAGGGCACGGTACACTGTGATACATGGGTCATGGAGGATTGTAATGACAAGGGCATGGAGCATTGTGATGAGAAGGGCATCGAGCATTCTGATGACAAGTGTCATGGAGCTTTGTGATGACAAGGGCATGGAGCAATGTGATGAGAGGGCTCATGGAGCATTGTGATGACAATGACATGGAGCATTGTGAGGCCAAGGGTCATGGAGCTTTGTGATGACAAAGGTCATGGAGCATTTTGATGACAAGGGTGTGGTGCATTGTGATGAGAATGGCAGGGAGCATTGTGATGACCAGGTAATGCAGTATTGTAAAGAGAGGTGTCAGGGAGCATTGTGATGACATATGTAATGGCCCATTGTGATGACAATGACATGGAGCATTGTGATGCAAACTTCCATTGAGGATTCTGATCACAAAGGTAATGGAGCATTGTGATGACAATGGCTTGGAGCATTGTGATGACAAGTGTCAGGGAGCATTGTGCTGACAAGTGCATGGAGAATTGTGATGACAAGGGTCATGGAGCATTCTGATGACAAGCTTGTGGAGTATTTTGATGACAATGGCATGGAGCATTGGGATGAAAAGGGCATGGGGCTTTGTGATGAAAAAGGCATGGAGCCTTTTCGTGACAGGGTTCAAGGAGCATTCTGACGACAAGTGTCAGGGAGCATTGTGATGACAAGTGTATTGAGAATTGTGATGACAAAGGTCATGGAGCATTGTGATGAAAAGGGCATGGAGTATTGTGATGACAGGCATCATGGAGCGTTGTGAGGACAAGTGTTATGGAACATTGTGATCACAAGGGTTTGGAGCATTGTGATGACAGAGGTCATGGATCATTTTGATTTCAAGGAGCATGGAGCATTGTGATGACAAGGGCATGAAGCAATGTGATCCCAAAGTTCATGGAGGATTGTGATGACAATGGAAATGGAGTATTGTGATGACAAGTGCATAGAGCATTGTAATGACAAGGTCATGTAGCATTTTGCTGACAAAGGCATGGAGCATTGTGATGACAAGGGAATGGAGGATGTTGATGACAAGGTCTTGGAGCATTGTGATGAGATGACCATGGAGACTTGTGATGACAAGTCTAATGGAGCATTCTTATGAAAAGGGGCATGGAGCTTTGTGATTACGGGGGTCTTGAAGCATTGTGATGACAAGGGCATGGAGCATTGTCAGGCGAAGGCCATGGAACATTGTGATGACATGCGTCATGGAGCTTTGGAATGACAAGGGCATGGAGCATTGTGAATACATGTGTCTTGGAGCATGGTGCTGACAAGGGTCCTGGAGCCTTGTGATGACAAGGCCGTGGAACATTGTGATGGCAGGGGTCATGGAGCTTCTTATGACAGAGGTAATGGAGCATTGTGATGAGAAGTGCATTGAGCATTGGTCTGAAATATTTCATGGATTATTGTGATGAGAGTGGGCATGGCGCATTGTGATGACAAGGGCATGGTACACTGTGATACATGGGTCATGGAGGATTGTAATGACAAGGGCATGGAGCATTGTGATGAGAAGGGAATCGAGCATTGTGATGACAAGTGCCATGGAGCTTTGTGATGACAAGGGCATGGAGCAATGTGATGAGAGGGTTCATGGAGCATTGTGATGACAATGACATGGAGCATTGTGATGCCAAGGGTCATGGAGCTTTGTGATGACAAAGGTTATGGAGCATTTTGATGACAAGGGTGTGGTGCATTGTGATGAGAACGGCAGGGAGCATTGTGATGACCAGGTAATGCAGTATTGTAAAGAGAGGTGTCAGGGAGCATTGTGATGACATATGTAATGGCCCATTGTGATAACAATGGCATGGAGCACTGTGATGCAAACTTCCATTGAGGATTCTGATCACAAAGGTAATGGAGCATTGTGATGACAATGGCTTGGAGCATTGTGATGACAAGTGCATGGAGAATTGTGATGACAAGGGTCATGGAGCATTCTGATGACAAGCTTGTGGAGTATTTGAATGACAATGGCATGGAGCATTGGGATGAAAAGGGCATGGGGCTTTGTGATGAAAAAGGCATGGAGCCTTTTCGTGACAGGGTTCAAGGAGCATTCTGACGACAAGTGTCAGGGAGCATTGTGATGACAAGTGTATTGAGAATTGTGATGACAAGGGTCATGGAGCATTGTGATGAAAAGCGCATGGATTATTGTGATGAAAGGCATCATGGAGCGTTGTGGGGACAAGTGTTATGGAACATTGTGATCACAAGGGTTTGGAGCATTGTGATGACAGAGGTCATGGATCATTTTGATTTCAAGGAGCATGGAGCATTGTGATGACAAGGGCATGAAGCAATGTGATCCCAAAGTTCATGGAGGATTGTGATGACAATGGAAATGGAGTATTGTGATGACAAGTGCATAGAGCATTGTAATGACAAGGTCATGTAGCATTTTGCTGACAAAGGCATGGAGCATTGTGATGACAGGTGTCATGGAGCACTGTGATGACAAGCGTCATGGAGCATTGTGAATACATGGGTCATGGAACATTGGGATAACATGGGCATGGATCATTGTGATGAAAAGGGTCATGGAGCATTGGGCTGAAAATGTTCATGGAGTATTGTGATGACAGGGGTCATGGAGCATTGTGATTACAGGGGTCTTGGAGCATTGTGATGACAAGAGTCCTGGATCATTGTGTTGTCAGGTGTCATGGAGTGTTGTGATGACAGTGGTCATGGAGCATTGTGATGATATTGGTCATGGAGCATTGTGATGAGAAGGTCATAGAGAATTGTGCTGAAAATGTTCATGGAGTATTGTGGTGACAGGGGTCATGGAGCATTGTGATGACAAGGGAATGGAGCATGGTGATGACAAGGTCTTGGAGCATTGTGAGGAGATGACCATGGAGACTTGTGATGACAAATCTAATGGAGCATTCTGATGAAAAAGGGAATGGAAAATTGTGATTACTGGAGTCTTCGAGCATTGTGATGACAAGGGCATGGAGCATTGTGAGGAGAAGACCATGGAACATTCTGATGACATGCGTCATGGAGCTTTGTGATGACAAGGGCATGGAGCATTGTGATTACATGGATATTGGAGCATTGTGATGACAAGGGTCATGGAGCCTTGTGATGACAAGGCCGTGGAATATTATGATGGCAGGTGTCATGGTGCATTGTTACGACAGAGGTAACGGAGCATTGTGATGAGAAGGGCATTGAGCATTGATCTGAAATGTTTCATGGATTACTGTGATGAGAGTGGGCATGGCAGTTTGTCATGACAAGGGCACGGTACACTGTGATACATGGGTCATGGAGGATTGTAATGACAAGGTCATGGAGCATTGTGATGAGAATGGCATCGAGCATTGTGATGACAAGTGTCATGGAGCTTTGTGATGACAAGGACATGGAGCAATGTGATGAGAGGGTTCATGGAGCATTCTGATGAAAATGACATGGAGCATTGTGATGCCAAGGGTCATGGAGCTTTGTGATGACAAATGTCATGGAGCATTTTGATGACAAGTGTGTGGTGCATTGTGATGGGAAGGACAGGGAGCATTTTGATGACAGGGTCATGCAGCAATTTGATGAAAAGTGTAATGGAACATTTTGATGCCAGGGGTTATAGAACATTGTGATGCCAGGGGTCATGGAGCTTTGGGATGAAAAGGGTCATGGAGCATTTTGATGACAGGGGTTATGGAACATTGTGATGTCAGGGGTCATGGAACATTGTGCTGGTAAGGGGATGTAGCATTGTGATGACAGGGGTCATGGAACATTGTGATAACAGGGGTGAGGGAGGATTGTGATGACTAGTGAAGGAACATTGTGATATCTCATGTGAGAGAGTATTTGGATGAGAAGTGCATGGAGCATTGTGATTACAAGGTTTATGGAGCATAGCGATGACAAGGTTGTGGATCATTGTGGTGAAAAGCGCATGGCACAATTTGATGACAAGGGTCATGGAGCATTGTTCTGACAAAGGCATGGAGCATTGTGATGACAAGGGTCACGGAGCATTGTGATGAAAAGTACATGGAGCATTGTGGTTACACAGGTCACAGAGCCTTGTGATGACGCGGGCATGGATTGTTGTGATGACAAACGTTATGAAGCATTGTGATGATTGTAGTCACGGAGCATTGTGATGACAGGGGTCATGGAGCATTGTGATGACAATGGCATGGAGCACTGTGATGCCAAGTTTCATGGAAGATACTGATGACAAAGGTAATGGAGCATTGTGGTGACAATGGTTTGGAGCATTGTGGTGACAATGTTTTGGAGCATTGTGATGACAAGGATCAGGGAGCATTGTGCTGGCAAGTGCATGGAGCATTGTGATGACAAGGGCATGGATCATTGTGATGACAAGGGTCATGGAGCATTGGGCTAAAAACGTGCATGGAGTATTGTGATGACAGGGGTCATGGAGAATTGTGATGACAATGGCATGGAGCATTGTGATGCCAAGTGTCATGGAGGATTCTGATGACAAAGGTAATGGAGCATTGTGGTGACAATGGTTTGGAGCATTGTGATGACAAGGATCAGGGAGCATTGTGCTGACAAGTGCATGGAGCATTGTGATGACAAGACATGGATCATTGTGATGACAAGGGTCATGGAGCATTGGGCTAAAAATGTGCATTGAGTATTGTGATGACAGGGGTCATGGAGCATTGTGATGACAAGGGAATGGAGCATGTTGATGACAAGGTCTTGGAGCATTGTGATGAGATGACCATGGAGACTTGTGATGACAAGTCTAATGGAGCATTCTGATGAAAAGGGGCATGGAGCATTGTGATTACGGGGGTCTTGAAGCATTGTGATGACAAGGGCATGGAGCATTGTCAGGCGAAGGCCATGGAACATTGTGATGACATGCGTCATGGAGCTTTGTGATGACAAGGGCATGGAGCATTGTGATTACATGGGTCTTGGAGCATTGTGCTGACAAGGGTCCTGGAGCCTTGTTATGACAAGGCCGTGGAACATTGTGATGGCAGGGGTCATGGAGCTTCTTATGACAGAGGTAATGGAGCATTGTGATGAGAAGTGCATTGAGCATTGGTCTGAAATATTTCATGGATTATTGTGATGAGAGTGGGCATGGCGCATTGTGATGACAAGGGCATGGTACACTGTGATACATGGGTCATGGAGGATTGTAATGACAAGGGCATGGAGCATTGTGATGAGAAGGGAATCGAGCATTGTGATGACAAGTGCCATGGAGCTTTGTGATGACAAGGGCATGGAGCAATGTGATGAGAGTGTTCATGGAGCATTGTGATGACAATGACAAGGAGCATTGTGATGCCAAGGGTCATGGAGCTTTGTGATGACAAAGGTCATGGAGCATTTTGATGACAAGGGTGTGGTGCATTGTGATGAGAACGGCAGGGAGCATTGTGATGACCAGGTAATGCAGTATTGTAAAGAGAGGTGTCAGGGAGCATTGTGATGACATATGTAATGGCCCATTGTGATCACAATGGCATGGAGCACTGTGATGCAAACTTCCATTGAGGATTCTGATCACAAAGGTAATGGAGCATTGTGATGACAATGGCTTGGAGCATTGTGATGACAAGTGCATGGAGAATTGTGATGACAAGGGTCATGGAGCATTCTGATGACAAGCTTGTGGAGTATTTGAATGACAATGGCATGGAGCATTGGGATGAAAAGGGCATGGGGCTTTGTGATGAAAAAGGCATGGAGCCTTTTCGTGACAGGGTTCAAGGAGCATTCTGACGACAAGTGTCAGGGAGCATTGTGATGACAAGTGTATTGAGAATTGTTATGACAAGGGTCATGGAGCATTGTGATGAAAAGGGCATGGATTATTGTGATGAAAGGCATCATGGAGCGTTGTGAGGACAAGTGTTATGGAACATTGTGATCACAAGGGTTTGGAGCATTGTGATGACAGAGGTCATGGATCATTTTGATTTCAAGGAGCATGGAGCATTGTGATGACAAGGGCATGAAGCAATGTGATCCCAAAGTTCATGGAGGATTGTGATGACAATGGAAATGGAGTATTGTGATGACAAGTGCATAGAGCATTGTAATGACAAGGTCATGTAGCATTTTGCTGACAAAGGCATGGAGCATTGTGATGACAGGTGTCATGGAGCACTGTGATGACAAGCGTCATGGAGCATTGTGAATACATGGGTCATGGAACATTGGGATAACATGGGCATGGATCATTGTGATGAAAAGGGTCATGGAGCATTGGGCTGAAAATGTTCATGGAGTATTGTGATGACAGGGGTCATGGAGCATTGTGATTACAGGGGTCTTGGAGCATTGTGATGACAAGAGTCCCGGATCATTGTGTTGTCAGGTGTCATGGAGTGTTGTGATGACAGTGGTCATGGAGCATTGTGATGATATTGGTCATGGAGCATTGTGATGAGAAGGTCATAGAGAATTGTGCTGAAAATGTTCATGGAGTATTGTGATGACAGGTTTCATGGAGCATTGTGATGACAAGGGAATGGAGCATGGTGATGACAAGGTCTTGGAGCATTGTGAGGAGATGACCATGGAGACTTGTGATGATAAATCTAATGGAGCATTCTGATGAAAAAGGGAATGGAACATTGTGATTACTGGAGTCTTCGAGCATTGTGATGACAAGGGCATGGAGCATTTTGAGAAGACCAAGGAACATTCTGATGACATGCGTCATGGAGCTTTGTGATGACAAGGGCATGGAGCTTTGTGATTACATGGATCTTGGAGCATTGTGATGACAAGGGTCATGGAGCCTTGTGATGACAAGGCCATGGAATATTATGATGGCAGGTGTCATGGAGCATTGTTACGACAGAGGTAACGGAGCATTGTGATGAGAAGGGCATTGAGCATTGATCTGAAATATTTCATGAATTACTGTGATGAGAGTGGGCATGGCGGTTTGTCATGACAAGGGCACGGTACACTGTGATACATGGGTCATGGAGGATTGTAATGACAAGGTCATGGAGCATTGTGATGAGAATGGCATCGAGCATTGTGATGACAAGTGTCATGGAGCTTTGTGATGACAAGGACATGGAGCAATGTGATGAGAGGGTTCATGGAGCATTGTGATGACAATGACATGGAGCATTGTGATGCCAAGGGTCATGGAGCTTTGTGATGACCAAGATCATGGAGCATTTTGATGACAAGTGTGTGGTGCATTGTGATGAGAAGGGCAGGGAGCATTTTGATGACAGGGTCATGCAGCAATTTGATGAAAAGTGTAATGGAACATTTTGATGTCAGGGGTTATAGAACATTGTGATGCCAGGGGTCATGGAGCTTTGGGATGAAAAGGGTCATGGAGCATTTTGATGACAGGGGTTATGGAACATTGTGATGTCAGGGGTCATGGAACATTGTGCTGATAAAGGGATGTAGCATTGTGATGACAGGGGTCATGGAACATTGTGATAACAGGGGTGAGGGAGGATTGTGATGACTAGTGATGGAACATTGTGATATCTCATGTGAGAGAGTATTTGGATGAGAAGTGCATGGAGCATTGTGATTACAAGGTTTATGGAGCATAGCGATGACAAGGTTGTGGATGATTGTGGTGAAAAGCGCATGGCACAATTTGATGGCAAGGGTCATGGAGCATTGTTCTGACAAAGGCATGGAGCATTGTGATGACAAGGGTCACGGAGCATTGTGATGAAAAGTTCATGGAGGATTGTGGTTACAAAGGTCACAGAGACTTGTGATGATGCGGGCATGGATTGTTGTGATGACAAACGTTATGAAGCATTGTGATGACTGTAGTCACGGAGCATTGTGATGACAGGGGTCATGGAGCATTGTGATGAAAATGGCATGGAGCATTGTGATGCCAAGTGTCATGGAGGATTCTGATGACAAAGGTAATGGAGCATTGTGGTGACAATGGTTTGGAGCATTGTGATGACAAGGATCAGGGAGCATTGTGCTGACAAGTGCATGGAGCTTTGTGATGACAAGGGCATGGATCATTGTGATGACAAGGGTCATGGAGCATTGGGCTGAAAATGTGCATGGAGTATTGTGATGACAGGGGTCATGGAGCATTGTGATGACAAGGGAATGGAGCATGTTGATGACTAGGTCTTGGAGCATTGTGATGAGATGACCATGGAGACTTGTGATGACTAGTCTAATGGAGCATTCTTATGAAAAGGGGCATGGAGCATTGTGATTACGGGAGTTTGAAGCATTGTGATGACAAGGGCATGGAGCATTGAGAGACGAAGGCCATGGAACATTGTGATGACATGCGTCATGGAGCTTTGTGATGACAAGGGCATGGAGCATTGTGATTACATGGGTCTTGGAGCATTGTGCTGACAAGGGTCCTGGAGCCTTGTGATGACAAGGCCGTGGAACATTGTGATGGCAGGGGTCATGGAGCTTGTTATAACAGAGGTAATGGAGCATTGTGATGAGAAGTGCATTGAGCATTGGTCTGAAATATTTCATGGATTATTGTGATGAGAGTGGGCATGGCGCATTGTGATGACAAGGGCACGGTACACTGTGATACATGGGTCATGGAGGATTGTAATGACAAGGGCATGGAGCATTGTGATGAGAAGGGCATCGAGCATTGTGATGACAAGTGCCATGGAGCTTTGTGATGACAAGGGCATGGAGCAATGTGATGAGAGGGTTCATGGAGCATTGTGATGACAATGACATGGAGCACTGTGATGCCAAGGGTCATGGAGCTTTGTGATGACAAAGGTCATGGAGCATTTTGATGACAAGGGTGTGGTGCATTGTGATGAGAACGGCAGGGAGAATTGTGATGACCAGGTAATGCAGTATTGTAAAGAGAGGTGTCAGGGAGCATTGTGATGACATATGTAATGGCCCATTGTGATGACAATGGCATGGAGCATTGTGATGCAAACTTCCAGTGAGGATTCTGATCACAAAGGTAATGAAGCATTGTGATGACAATGGCTTGGAGCATTGTGATGACAAGTGTCAGGGAGCATTGTGCTGACAAGTGCATGGAGAATTGTGATGACAAGGGTCATGGAGCATTCTGATGACAAGCTTGTGGAGTATTTTGATGACAATGGCATGGAGCATTGGGATGAAAAGGGCATGGGGCTTTGTGATGAAAAGGCATGGAGCATTGTGAGGAGAAGACCATGGAACATTCTGATGACATGCATCATGGAGCTTTGTGATGACAAGGGAATGGAGCATTGTGATTACATGGATCTTGGAGCATTGTGATGACAAGGGTCATGGAGCCTTGTGATGACAAGGCCTTGGAATATTATGATGGCAGGTGTCATGGAGCATTGTTACGACAGAGGTAACGGAGCATTGTGATGAGAAGGGCATTGAGCATTGATCTGAAATATTTCATGAATTACTGTGATGAGAGTGTGCATGGCGGTTTGTCATGACAAGGGCACGGTACACTGTGATACATGGGTCATGGAGGATTGTAATGACAAGGTCATGGAGCATTGTGATGAGAATGGAATCGAACATTGTGATGACAAGTGTCATGGAGCTTTGTGATGACAAGGACATGGAGCAATGTGATGAGAGGGTTCATGGAGCATTGTGATGACAATGACATGGAGCATTGTGATACCAAGGGTCATGGAGCTTTGTGATGACAAAGGTCATGGAGCATTTTGATGACAAGTGTGTGGTGCATTGTGATGAGAAGGGCAGGGAGCATTTTGATGGCAGGATCATGCAGCAATTTGATGAAAAGTGTAATGGATCATTTTGATGCCAGGGGTTATAGAACATTGTGATGCCAGGGGTCATGGAGCTTTGGGATGAAAAGGGTCATGGAGCATTTTGATGACAGGGGTTATGGAACATTGTGATGTCAGGGGTCATGGAACATTGTGATAACAGGGGTGAGGGAGGATTGTGATGACTAGTGATGGAACATTGTGATATCTCATGTGAGAGAGTATTTGGATGAGAAGTGCATGGAGCATTGTGATTACAAGGTTTATGGAGCATAGCGATGACAAGGTTGTGGATCATTGTGGTGAAAAGCGCATGGCACAATTTGATGGCAAGGGTCATGGAGCATTGTTCTGACAAAGGCCTGGAGCATTGTGATGACAAGGGTCACGGAGCATTGTGATGAAAAGTTCATGGAGGATTGTGGTTACAAAGGTCACAGAGCCTTGTGAAGATGCGGGCATGGATTGTTGTGATGACAAACGTTATGAAGCATTGTGATGACTGTAGTCACGGAGCATTGTGATGACAGGGGTCATGGAGCATTGTGATGACAATGGCATGGAGCATTGTGATGCCAAGTGTCATGGAGGATTCTGATGACAAAGGTAATGGAGCATTGTGGTGACAATGGTTTGGAGCATTGTGATGACAAGGATCAGGGAGCATTGTGCTGACAAGTGCTTGGAGCTTTGTGATGACAAGGTCATGGATCATTGTGATGACAAGGGTCATGGAGCATTGGGCTGAAAATGTGCATGGAGTATTGTGATGACAGGGGTCATGGAGCATTGTGATGACAAGGGAATGGAGCATGTTGATGACTAGGTCTTGGAGCATTGTGATTAGATGACCATGGAGACTTGTGATGACAAGTCTAATGGAGCATTCTTATGAAAAGGGGCATGGAGCATTGTGATTACGGGGGTCTTGAAGCATTGTGATGACAAGGGCATGGAGCATTGTGAGGCGAAGGCCATGGAACATTGTGATGACATGCGTCATGGAGCTTTGTGATGACAAGGGCATGGAGCATTGTGATTACATGGGTCTTGGAGCATTGTGCTGACAAGGGTCCTCGAGCCTTGTGATGACAAGGCCGTGGAACATTGTGATGGCAGGGGTCATGGAGCTTCTTATGACAGAGGTAATGGAGCATTGTGATGAGAAGTGCATTGAGCATTGGTCTGAAATATTTCATGGATTATTGTGATGAGAGTGGGCATGGTGCATTGTGATGACAACGGCATGGTACACTGTGATACATGGGTCATGGAGGATTGTAATGACAAGGGCATGGAGCATTGTGATGAGAACGGCATCGAGCATTGTGATGACAAGTGCCATGGAGCTTTGTGATGACAAGGGCATGGAGCAATGTGATGAGAGGGTTCATGGAGCATTGTGATGACAATGACATGGAGCACTGTGATGCCAAGGGTCATGGAGCTTTGTGATGACAAAGTTCATGGAGCATTTTGATGACAAGGGTGTGGTGCATTGTGATGAGAACGGCAGGGAGCATTGTGATGACCAGGTAATGCAGTATTGTAAAGAGAGGTGTCAGGGAGCTTTGTGATGACATATGTAATGGCCCATTGTGATCACAATGGCATGGAGCATTGTGATGCAAACTTCCATTGAGGATTCTGATCACAAAGGTAATGGAGCATTGTGATGACAATGGCTTGGAGCATTGTGATGACAAGTGTCAGGGAGCATTGTGCTGACAAGTGCATGGAGAATTGTGATGACAAGGGTCATGGAGCATTCTGATGACAAGCTTGTGGAGTATTTTGATGACTATGGCATGGAGCATTGGGATGAAAAGGGCATGGGGCTTTGTGATGAAAAAGGCATGGAGCCTTTTCGTGACAGAGTTCAAGGAGCATTCTGACGACAAGTGTCAGGGAGCATTGTGATGACAAGTGTATTGAGAATTGTGATGACAAAGTTCATGGATCATTGTGATGAAAGGGCATGGATTATTGTGATGACAGGCATCATGGAGCGTTGTGAGGACAAGTGTTATGGAACATTGTGATCACAAGGGTTTGGAGCATTGTGATGACAGAGGTCATGGATAATTTTGATTTCAAGGAGCATGGAGCATTGTGATGACAAGGGCATGAAGCAATGTGATCCCAAAGTTCATGGAGGATTGTGATGACAATGGAAATGGAATATTGTGATGACAAGTGCATAGAGCATTGTAATGACAAGGTCATGTAGCATTTTGCTGACAAAGGCATGGAGCATTGTGATGACAGGTGTCATGGAGCACTGTGATGACAAGCGTCATGGAGCATTGTGAATACATGGGTCATGGAACATTGGGATAACATGGGCATGGATCATTGTGATGACAAGGGTCATGGAGAATTGGGCTGAAAATGTTCATGGAGTATTGTGATGACAGGGGTCTTGGAGCATTGTGATGACAAGAGTCACGGATCATTGTGTTGTCAGGTGTCATGGAGTGTTGTGATGACAGTGGTCATGGAGCATTGTGATGATATTGGTCATGGAGCATTGTGATGAGAAGGTCATAGAGAATTGGGCTGAAAATGTTCATGGAGTATTGTGATGACAGGGGTCATGGAGCATTGTGATGACAAGGGAATGGAGCATGGTGATGACAAGGTCTTGGAGCATTGTGAGGAGATGACCATGGAGACTTGTGATGACAAATCTAATGGAGCATTCTGATGAAAAAGGGAATGGAACATTGTGATTACTGGAGTCTTCGAGCATTGTGATGACAAGGGCATGGAGCATTGTGAGGAGAAGACCATGGAACATTCTGATGACATGCGTCATGGAGCTTTGTGATGACAAGGGCATGGAGCATTGTGATTACATGGATCTTGGAGCATTGTGATGACATGGGTCAAGGAGCATTGTGATGAAAAGTTCATGGAGCATTGTGGTTACAAACGTCACAGAGCCTTCTGATGAGGCGGGAATGGACCGTTGTGATGACAAATGTTATGAAGCATTTTGATGACTGGAGTCAAGGAGCATTGTGATGTAAGGGTTCTTGGAGCATTGTGATGAAAAGGGCATGGAGCATTGTGAAGACAGGGGCATGGAGCACTGGTCTGACAAGTTTCATAGATTATTGTGATGACAGTGGACATGGTGCATTGTGATGACAAGGGCATGGAGCATTGTGATGACAAGGGCATGGAGTATTGTGAAGACAGGTGTCAGGGAGCATTGTGATGACATATGTCCTGTTCCATTGCGATGACAATGGCAGGGAGCATTGTGATGCCAAATGTAATGGAGGATTGTGATGACAAATATAATGGAGCATTGTGATGACTAGGGCTTGGAGCATTATGATGACTAGGGCCATTGAGAATTTTCATGACAATGTCGTGAAGCATTGTGATGACAAGGTCCTGGAGCACTGTGATGACAAAACCATGGAGCCTTGTGATGACAAGTCTCATGGAGCATACTGATGAAAAGGGGCATGGAGCATTCTGATTACAGTGGTCTTGGAACATTGTGATAACAAGGGCATGGAGCATTGTGATGACAAGCGCATGGAGCATTGGTCTAATAAGTTTCATGGATTATTGTGATGACAGTTGGAATGGCGCATTGTGATGACAAGGGCATGGAGCATTTTGATGACCAGGTCATGCAGTATTGTGAAGAGAGGTGTCAGGAAGCATTGTGATGACATATGTAATGGCCCATTGTGATGACAATGACATGGAGCATTGTGATGCCAAGTGTCATGGAGGATTCTGATGACAAAGGTAATGGAGCATTGTGATGACAATGGCTTGGAGCATTGTGATGACAAGTGTCAGGGAGCATTGTGCTGACAAGTGCATGGAGAATTGTGATGACAAGGGTCAGGGAGGATTCTGATGACAAACTTGAGGAGTATTTTGATGACAATGGCATGGAGCATTGGGATGAAAACGGCATTGGGCTTTGTGATGAAAAAGGCATGGAGACATTTTGTGACAGGGTTCAAGGAGCATTCTGACGACAAGTGTCAGGGAGCATTGTGACAACAAGTGTGTTGAGAATTGTGATGACAAAGGTCATGGAGCATTGTGATGAAAAGGGCATGGAGTATTGTGATGACAGGCATCATGGAGAGTTGTGATGACAAGTGTTATGGAACATTGTGATCACAAGGGTTTGGAGCATTGTGATGACAGAGGTCATTGATCATTTTGATTTCAAGGAGCATGGAACAATGTGATGACAAGGACATGAAGCAATGTGATCCCAAGGTTCATGGAGGATTGTGATGACAATGGTAATGGAGTATTGTGATGACAAGCTCATAGAGCATTGTAATGACAAGGTCATGTAGCATTTTGCTGACAAAGGCATGGAGCATTGTGATGACAGGTGACATGGAGCACTGTGATGACAAGCGGCACGGAGCTTTGTGAATACATGGGTCATGGAACATTGGGATGACAATGGCATGGATCATTGTGATGACAAGGGTCATGGAGCATTTGGCTGAAAATATTCATGGAGTATTGTGATTACATGGGTCATGGAGCATTGTGATGACAAGGGAATGGAGCATGTTGATGACAAGGTCTTGGAGCATTGTGATGAGATGATCATGGAGACTTGTGATGACAAGTCTAATGGAGCATGCTTATGAAAAGGGGCATGGAGCATTGTGATTACGGGGGTCTTGAAGCATTGTGATGACAAGGGCATGGAGCATTGTGAGGCGAAGGCCATGGAATATTCTGATGACATGCGTCATGGAGTTTTGTGATGACAAGGGCATGGAGCATTGTGATTAAATGTGTCTTGGATCATTGTGATGACAAGGGTCCTGGAACATGGGGCTGAAAATGTTCATGGAGTATTGTGATGACAGGGGTCATGGAGCACTGTGATTACAGGGGTCTTGGAGCTTTGTGATGACAAGAGTCCCAGATCATTGTGTTGTCAGGTTTCATGGAGTGTTGTGATGACAGTGGTAATGGAGAATTGAGATGATATTGCTCATGGAGCATTGTGATGAGAAGGTCATGGAGCATTGGGCTGACAATATTCATGGAGCATTGTGTTGACTTGGGTCATGGAGCATTGTGATGACAAGGGAATGGAGCATGGTGATGACAAGGTCTTGGAGCATTGTGAGGAGATGACCATGGAGACTTGTGATGACAAATCTAATGGAGCATTCTGATGAAAAAGGGAATGGAACATTGTGATTACTGGAGTCTTCGAGCATTGTGATGACAAGGGCATGGAGCATTGTGAGGAGAAGACCATGGAACATTCTGATGACATGCGTCATGGAGCTTTGTGATGACAAGGGCATGGAGCATTGTGATTACATGGATCTTGGAGCATTGTGATGACATGGGTCAAGGAGCATTGTGATGAAAAGTTCATGGAGCATTGTGGTTACAAACGTCACAGAGCCTTCTGATGAGGCGGGAATGGACCGTTGTGATGACAAATGTTATGAAGCATTTTGATGACTGGAGTCAAGGAGCATTGTGATGTAAGGGTTCTTGGAGCATTGTGATGAAAAGGGCATGGAGCATTGTGAAGACAGGGGCATGGAGCACTGGTCTGACAAGTTTCATAGATTATTGTGATGACAGTGGACATGGTGCATTGTGATGACAAGGGCATGGAGCATTGTGATGACAAGGGCATGGAGTATTGTGAAGACAGGTGTCAGGGAGCATTGTGATGACATATGTCCTGTTCCATTGCGATGACAATGGCAGGGAGCATTGTGATGCCAAATGTAATGGAGGATTGTGATGACAAATATAATGGAGCATTGTGATGACTAGGGCTTGGAGCATTATGATGACTAGGGCCATTGAGAATTTTCATGACAATGTCGTGAAGCATTGTGATGACAAGGTCCTGGAGCACTGTGATGACAAAACCATGGAGCCTTGTGATGACAAGTCTCATGGAGCATACTGATGAAAAGGGGCATGGAGCATTCTGATTACAGTGGTCTTGGAACATTGTGATAACAAGGGCATGGAGCATTGTGATGACAAGCGCATGGAGCATTGGTCTAATAAGTTTCATGGATTATTGTGATGACAGTTGGAATGGCGCATTGTGATGACAAGGGCATGGAGCATTTTGATGACCAGGTCATGCAGTATTGTGAAGAGAGGTGTCAGGAAGCATTGTGATGACATATGTAATGGCCCATTGTGATGACAATGACATGGAGCATTGTGATGCCAAGTGTCATGGAGGATTCTGATGACAAAGGTAATGGAGCATTGTGATGACAATGGCTTGGAGCATTGTGATGACAAGTGTCAGGGAGCATTGTGCTGACAAGTGCATGGAGAATTGTGATGACAAGGGTCAGGGAGGATTCTGATGACAAACTTGAGGAGTATTTTGATGACAATGGCATGGAGCATTGGGATGAAAACGGCATTGGGCTTTGTGATGAAAAAGGCATGGAGACATTTTGTGACAGGGTTCAAGGAGCATTCTGACGACAAGTGTCAGGGAGCATTGTGACAACAAGTGTGTTGAGAATTGTGATGACAAAGGTCATGGAGCATTGTGATGAAAAGGGCATGGAGTATTGTGATGACAGGCATCATGGAGAGTTGTGATGACAAGTGTTATGGAACATTGTGATCACAAGGGTTTGGAGCATTGTGATGACAGAGGTCATTGATCATTTTGATTTCAAGGAGCATGGAACAATGTGATGACAAGGACATGAAGCAATGTGATCCCAAGGTTCATGGAGGATTGTGATGACAATGGTAATGGAGTATTGTGATGACAAGCTCATAGAGCATTGTAATGACAAGGTCATGTAGCATTTTGCTGACAAAGGCATGGAGCATTGTGATGACAGGTGACATGGAGCACTGTGATGACAAGCGGCACGGAGCTTTGTGAATACATGGGTCATGGAACATTGGGATGACAATGGCATGGATCATTGTGATGACAAGGGTCATGGAGCATTTGGCTGAAAATATTCATGGAGTATTGTGATTACATGGGTCATGGAGCATTGTGATGACAAGGGAATGGAGCATGTTGATGACAAGGTCTTGGAGCATTGTGATGAGATGATCATGGAGACTTGTGATGACAAGTCTAATGGAGCATGCTTATGAAAAGGGGCATGGAGCATTGTGATTACGGGGGTCTTGAAGCATTGTGATGACAAGGGCATGGAGCATTGTGAGGCGAAGGCCATGGAATATTCTGATGACATGCGTCATGGAGTTTTGTGATGACAAGGGCATGGAGCATTGTGATTAAATGTGTCTTGGATCATTGTGATGACAAGGGTCCTGGAACATGGGGCTGAAAATGTTCATGGAGTATTGTGATGACAGGGGTCATGGAGCACTGTGATTACAGGGGTCTTGGAGCTTTGTGATGACAAGAGTCCCAGATCATTGTGTTGTCAGGTTTCATGGAGTGTTGTGATGACAGTGGTAATGGAGAATTGAGATGATATTGCTCATGGAGCATTGTGATGAGAAGGTCATGGAGCATTGGGCTGACAATATTCATGGAGCATTGTGTTGACTTGGGTCATGGAGCATTGTGATGACAAGGGAATGGAGTATGGTGATGACAAGGTCCTGGAGCATTGTGATGAGAAGACCATGGAGACTTGTGATGACAAGTCTTATGGAGCATTTTGATGAAAACGGTCATGGAGCACCGTGATTACAGGGGTCTTGGAGCATTGTGATGACTAGGGGATGGAGCATTTTGATCAGAAGGCCATGGAGCTTTCTGATGACATGCATCATGGAGTTTTGTGATGACAAGGGCATGGAGCATTGTGATTACAGGGATCTTGGAGCATTGTGAGGAAAAGGGCATGGAGCATTGTGATGAGAAGGCCATGGAACATTATGATGACATGCGTCATGGAGCTTTGTGATGACCAGGGCATGGAGCATTGTGATATCAGGGGTCTTGAGCATTGTGATGAGAATTATCATGGAAGCTTGTGATGACTAGGCCGTGGATCATTGTGATGGCAGGTGTCATGGTGCATTGTTATGACAGGGGTAATGGAGCATTGTGATGAGAAGGGTATGGAACTTTGGTCTGAAATGTTTCATGGATTATTGTGATGAGAGTGGGCATGGAGCATTGTGATGACAAGGGCACGGAACACTGTGATACATGGGTCATGCAGGATCGTAATGACAAGGGCATGGGGCATTGTGATGAGAAGGGCATCGAGCATTGTGATGACAAGTGTCATGGAGCTGTGTGATGACAAGGGCATGGAGCAATGTGATGAGAGGGTTCATGGAGCATTGTGATGACAATGACATGGCGCATTGTGATGCCACGGGTCTTGGAGCTTTGTGATGACAAGTCATGGAGCATTTTTATGAGAAGGGCAGGGAGCATTTTGATGACGGGGTCATGCAGCAATTTGATAAAAAGTGTAATGGAACATTTTGATGGCAGTGCTTATAGAACATTGTGATGGCAGGGGTCTTGGAGCTTTGGGATGGAAAGGGTCATGGATCATTTTGATGACAGGGCTGATGGAATATTGTGATGGCAGTGGTCATGGAACATTGTGATGATAAGGCGATGTAGCATTGTGATGACAGTGTCATGGAACATTGTGATTACAAGGATGAGGGTGTATTGTGATGACTAGTGATGGAACATTGTGATATCTCTGGTGAGAGAGCATTTTGATGAGAAGTGCATGGACCATTGTGATTACAAGGTTTATGGAGCATTGCAATGACAAGGTTTGGAACGTTGTGATGAAATGCGCGTGGCACATTGTGATGACAATGGTCATGGAGCATTGTTCTGACAAAGACATGGAGCATTGTGATGACAAGTTTCTCAGAGAATTGTGATGAAAAGTTCATGGAGCATTGTGGTTACAAAGGTCAAAGAGCCTTGTGATGACGCTGGCATGGACCACTGTGATGACAAACTTTATGAAGCATTGTGATGACTGGAGTCACGGAGCATTGTGATGACAGGGGTCATGGAGCATTGTGATGACAAGGGCATGGAGCATTGTGATGACAGTGGCATGGAACTTTGGTCTGACAAGTTTCATAGATTATTGTGATGAGAGTGGGCATGGTGCATTGTGATGACAAGGGCATGGAGCATTGTGATGATAAGGTCATGGAGCATTGTGAAGACAGGTGTCAGGGAGCATTGTGATCACATATGTAATGGCCCATTGTGATGAGGATGGCATGGAGCATTGTGATGCCAAGTGTCAGGGAGGATTCTGATGACAAAGGTAATGGAGCATTGTGATGACAATGCCTTGGAGCATTGTGATGACAACGGTCAGGGAGCATTGTGCTGACAAGTGCATGGAGAATTGTGATGACAATGGTCATGGAGCATTCTGATGACAAGCTTGTGGAATATTTTGATGACAATGGCCTGGAGCATTTTGATGAAAATGGCATGGGGCATTGTGATGAAAAAGTCATGGAGCCTTTTCGTGACAGGGTTCAAGGGGCATTCTGATGACAAGTGTCAGGGAGCATTGTGATGACATGTGTATTGAGAATTGTGGTGACAAAGGTCATGGAGCATTGTGATGAAAAGGGCATGGAGTATTGTGATGACAGGGGTCATGGAGCATTGTGATGACAAGGGAATGGATCATGGTGATGTCAAAGTCCTGGAACATTGTGATGTGAAGATCATGGAGACTTGTGATGGAAAGTCTCATGGAGCATTCTGATGAAAAGGGGCATGGTGCATTGTGATTACATGGGTCTTGGAGCATTGTTATGACTAGGGCATAGAGCATTGTGAAGAGAAGGCCATGGAGCATTCTGATGACATGCGTCATGGAGGTTTGTGATGACAAGTGCATGGAGCATTGTTATTACAGGGACCTTGGAGCATTGTGATGAAATCGTCATGGATCATTGTGATGAAAAATGCATGGAAACTTGTCATGACAGGGTTCAAGGAGCATACTGACGACAAGGGTCAGGGAGCATTGTGATGACAAGTGTATTGAGCATTGTGATGACAAAGATCATGGAACATTGTGATGAGAAGACCATGGATAATAGTGATGATGAGCGTCATGGGGTGTTGTGATGATACGTGTTATGCAACATTGTAATCACAAGGCTTTGGAGCATTATGATGACACAGGTCATGCAGAATATTGATATCATTGTGATGACAATAGACTGAAGCATTATGATGATGGGCATGGAGCAGTGTGATGACAGGGTTCATGGAGAATTGAGATGAAAAGGGGCATGGAGCATTGTGATTACAAGGGTCTTGGAGCATTGTGATGACAGATTTCATGGAGCATTGAGATGAAATGGGGCATGGAGCATTGTGATGACAAGGGTCTTGGAGCATTGTGATGACAAGGGCATGGAGCATTGTGATGGCAGGGGTCATGTAGCATTGTTATGACAGGGGTAGTGGAGCATTGTCATGGCAAGGGCTTGGAGCATTGTGATGAGAAGGCCATGGAGCATTCTGGTGACATGTGTCATGGAGCTATGTGAAGACAAGGGCATGGAGCAATGTGATGAGAGCGTTCATGGAGCATTGTGATGACAATGACATGGAGCATTGTGATGCCAAGGGTCATGGATCTTTTTGATGATAAAGGTCATGGAGCATTTTGATGGCAAGGGCGTTGTGCATTGTGATGAGAAGGGCAGGGAGCATTCTGATGACAGGGTCATGGAGCAATTTGATGAAAAGTGTCATGGAACATTTTGATGACAGGTGTTATGGAGCATTGTGATTTTAGGGATCATCGAACATTGTGATGATAAGTGCATGAAGCATTGTGATGACAGGAGGCATGGAACATGTGATGACAGTGGTGAGGGAGTATTGTGACAAATAGTGATGTAGCATTGTGATATCAGTGGTGAGAGAGCATTTTGAGAAATGCATGGAGCATTGTGAAGACAAATTTTATGGAGCATTGTGATGACAATGTTGTGGAGCACTGTGATGACAAGCGCATGGTGCACTGTGATGACATGTGTCATGGAGCATTATGATGACAAGCGCATGGAGCTTTGTGATGACAAGGGTCATGGAGCATTGTGCTGAGAAAGGCATAGAGCATTGTGATGACAAGGGTCAAAGAGCATTGTGATGAAAATTTCATGGAGCATTGTGGTTAAAAAGGTCACAGAGACTGTTGATGACGAGGGCATGGACCATTGTGATGACAAAGGTCATGAAGCATTGGGATGACTGGAGTCATGGAGCATTGTGATGACAGGGGTCATGGAGCATTGTGATGACAAGGGCATGGAGCATTGTGATGACAGTGGCATGGAGCATTGGTCTGACAAGTTTCATAGATTATTGTGATGAGAGTGGGCATGGTGCATTGTGATGAAAAGGGCATGGAGCATTGTGATGATAAGGTCATGGAGTATTGTGAAGACAGGTGTCAGGGAGCATTGTGATGACATATGTCATGGTCCATGGCGATGACAATGGCATGGAGCTTTGTGATACCAAATGTGATGGAGGATTGTGATGACAAATATAATGGAGCATTGTGATGATTAGGGTTTGGAGCATTATGATGACAAGGGCCATTGAAAATTTTGATGACAATGTTGTGAAGCATTGTGATGACAAGGTCCTGGAGCATTGTGATGACAAAACCATGGAGCCTTGTGATGACAATTCTCATGGAGCATACTGATTAAAAGGGGAAAGGAGCATTGTGATTACAGGGGTCTTGGAACATTGTGAAGACAAGGGCATGGAGCATTGTGAGGAGAAGACCAAGGAGCATTCTGATGTCATGCGTCATTGAGCTTTGTGATGACAATGGCATGGACCATTGTGATTACATGGGACTTGGAGCATTGTGATGAAAAGGGCATGGATCATTGTGATGAAAAAGGCATGGAGCCTTGTCATGACAGGGTTCAAGGAGCATACAGACAACAAGTGTCAGGGAGCATGTTGATGACAAGTGTATTGAGCATTGTGATGACGAAGGTCATGGAGCATTGTGATGCGAAGACCATGGATAATTGTGAGGACAAGCATACTGGGGCATTGTGATGACAAGTGTTATGGAATATTGTGATCACAAGGGTTTGGAGCATTGTTATGACAGAGGTCATGGAACATTTTGATTTCGTTGTTATGACAATAGCATGACGCATTATGATGATGGGCATAGTGCATTGTGATGACAGGGTTCAAGGATCATTGAGATGAAAAGGGGCATAGAGCATTGTGATTACAGTGTTCTTGGAGCATTGTGATGAGAAGGGTCATGGAGCCTTGTGATGACAAGGTCATGGAACATCGTGATGGCAGGGGTCATGGAGCATTGTTATGACAGGGGTAATGGAGCATTGTGATGGCCAGGGCTTGGAGCATTGTGATGAGAAGGCCATGGAGCATTCTGATGACATGTGTCATGGAGCTATGTGAAGACAAGGGCATGGAGCAATGTGATGAGAGCGTTCATGGAGCACTGTGATGACAATGACATGGAGCATTGTGATGCCAAGGGTCATGGATCTTTGTGATGACAAAGGTCATGGAGCATTTTGATGGCAAGGGCGTTGTGAATTGTGATGAGAAGGGCAGGGAGCATTGTGATGACAGGGTCATGGAGCAATTTGATGAAAAGTGTCATGGAACATTTTGATGACAGGTGTTATGGAACATTGTGATTTCAGGGGTCATCGAACATTGTGATGATAAGTGCATGTAGCATTGTGATGACAGGAGTCATGGAACATTGTGATGACAGGTGTGAGGGAGTATTGTGACAAATAGTGATGGAGCATTGTGATATCAGTGGTGAGAGAGCATTTTGATGAGAAGTGCATGGAGCATTGTGATGACAAATTTTATGGAGCATTGTGATGACAATGTTGTGGAGCACTGTGATGACAAGCGCATGGTGCATTGTGATGACATGTGTCATGGAGCATTGGGCTGACAAGCGCATGGAGCATTGTGATGACAAGGGTCATGGAGCATTGTGCTGAGAAAGGCATAGAGCATTGTGATGACAAGGGTCAAAGAGCATTGTGACGAAAAGATCATGGAGCACTGTGGTTAAAAAGGTCACAGAGACTGTTGATGACGAGGGCATGGACCATTGTGATGACAAAGGTCATGAAGAATTGTGATGACTGGAGTCACGGAGCATTGTGATGACAGGGGTCATTGAGCATTGTGATAGCAAGGGCATGGAGCATTGTGATGACAAGTGCATGGAACATTGGTCTAATAACTTTCATGGAGTATTGCGATGAGAGTTGGAATGGCACACTGTGATGACAAGGGCATGGAGCATTGTGATGAACAGGTCATGCCGTATTGTGAAGACAGGTGTCAGGGAGCATTGTGATCACATATGTAATGGCCCATTGTGATGAGGAAGGTATGGAGCATTGTGATGCCAAGTGTCAGGGAGGATTCTGATGACAAAGGTAAGGGAGCATTGTGATGACAATGGCTTGGAGCATTGTGATGACAAGGGTCAGGGAGCATTGTGCTGACAAGTGCATGGAGAATTGTGATGACAAGGGTCATGGAGCATTCTGATGACAAGCTTGTGGAGTATCTTGATGACAATGGCATGGATCATTGTGATGAAAATGGCATGGGGCATTGTGATGAAAAAGGCATGGAGCCTTTTTGTGACAGGGTTCAAGGAGCATTCTGATGACAAGTGTCAGGGAGCATTGTGATGACAAGTGTATTGAGAATTGTGGTTACAAAGGTCATGGAGCATTGCGATGAAAAGGGCATGGAGTATTGTGATGACAGGCATCATGGAGCGTTGTGATGACAAGTGTTATGGAACATTGTGATCACAAGGGTTTGGAGCATTGTGATGACAGAGGTCATGGATCATTTTGATTTCAAGGAGCATGGAGCATTGTGATGACAAGAGCATGAAGCAATGTGATCCCAAAGTTCATGGAGGATTTTGATGACAATGGAAATGGAGTATTGTGATGACTAGCGCATAGAGCATTGTAATGACAAGGTCATGTAGCATTTTGCTGACAAAGGCATGGAGCATTGTGATGACATGTGTCATGGAGCACTGTGAGGACAAGTGTCAAGGAGCATTGTGAATACAGGGGTCATGGAGCATTGGGCTGACAAGGGCATGGATCATTGTGATGACAAGGGTCATGGAGCACTGGGCTGAAAATGTTCATGGAGAGTTGTGATGACAGGTGTCATGTAGCATTGTGACGACAAGTTAATGGAGCATTGTGATGACAAGAGTCCTGGATCATTGTGTTGTCAGGTGTCATGGAGTGTTGTGATGACAGTGGTCATGGAGGATTGTGATGATATTGGCAATGGAGCATTGTGATGAGAAGGTCGTGGAGCATTTGGCTGAAAATGTTCATGGATTATTGTGATGACAGGGGTTATGGAGCATTGTGATGACAAGGGAATGGATCATGGTGATGTCAAGGTCCTGGAACATTGTGATGAGAAGACCATGGAGACTTGTGATGACAAGTCTCATGGAGCATTCTGATAAAAAGGGGCATGGAGCATTGTGATTACAGGGGTCTTGGAGCATTGTTATGACTAGGGCATAGAGCATTGTGATAAGAAGGCCATGGAGCATTCTGATGACATGCGTCATGGAGTTTTGTGATGACAAGGGCATGGAGCATTGTGATTACAGGGAACTTGGAGCATTGTGATGAAATGGTCATGGATCATTGTGATGAAAAATGCATGGAAACTTGTCATGACAGGGTTCAAGGAGCATACAGACGACAAGGGTCAGGGAGCATTGTGATGCCAAGTGTATTGAGCATTGTGATGACAAAGATCATGGAGCATTGTGATGAGAAGACCATGGATAATTGTGATGATGAGCGTCATGGGGTGTTGTGATGATACGTGTTATGCAACATTGTGATCACAAGGTTTTGGGGCATTATGATGACAGAGGTCATGCAGAATATTGATTTCATTGTGAAGACAATAGCCTGAAGCATTATGATGATGGGAATTGTGCATTGTGATGACAGGGTTCATGGAGCATTGAGATGAAAAGGGGCATGGAGCATTGTGACTACAAGGGTCTTGGAGCATTGTGATGACAGATTTCAGGGAGCATTGAGATGAAATGGGGCATGGAGCATTGTGATGACAAGGGTCTTGGAGCATTGTGATGACAAGGGCATGGAGCATTGTGATATCAGGGGTCTTGAGCATTGTGATGAGAATTATCATGGAACCTTGTGATGATTAGGCCGTGGATCATTGTGATGGCAGGTGTCATGGTGCATTGTGATGGCAGGTGTCATGGTGCATTGTTATGACAGGGGTAATGGAGCATTGTGATGAGAAAGGTATAGAAATTTGGTCTGAAATGTTTCATGGATTATTGTGATGAGAGTGGGCATGGAGCATTGTGATGACAAGGGCACGGAACACTGTGATACATGGGTCATGCAGGACTGTAATGACAAGGGCATGGAGCATTGTGATGAGAAGGGCATCAAGCATTTTGATGACAAGTGTCACGGAGCTGTGTGATTACAAGGGCATGGAGCAATGTGATGAGAGGGTTCATGGAGCATTGTGATGACAATGACATGGAGCATTGTGATGCCAAGGGTCTTGGAGCTTTGTGATGACAATTCATGGAGCATTTTGATGAGAAGGGAAGGGAGCATTTTGATGACCGGGTCATGCAGCAATTTGATAAAAAGTGTAATGGAATATTTTGATGGCAGGGGTTATAGAACATTGTGATGTCAGGGGTCTTGGAGATTTGGGATGGAAAGGGTCATGGAGCATTTTGATGACAGGGCTTATGGAACATTGTGATGGCAGGGGTCATGGAACATTGTGATGATAAGGGGATGTAGCATTGTGATGACAGTGTCATGGAACATTGTGATTACAAGGACGAGGGTGTATTGTGATGACTAGTGATGGAACATTGTGATATCTCTGGTGAGAGAGCATTTTGATGAGAAGTGCATGGACCATTGTGATTACAATGTTCATGGAGCATTGCAATGACAAGGTTTGGAACGTTGTGATGAAATGCACGTGGCACATTGTGATGACAATGGTCATGGAGCATTTTTCTGACAAAGACATGGAGCATTGTTATGACAAGTTTCTCAGAGAATTGTGATGAAAAGTTCATGGAGCATTGTGGTTAAAAAGGTCACAGAGCCTTGTGATGACGCGGGCATGGACCATTGTGATGACAAACGTTATGAAACATTGTGATGACTGGAGTCACGGAGCATTGTGATGACAGGGGTCATGGAGCATTGTGATGACAAGGGCATGGAGCATTGTGATGACAGTGGCATGGAGCATTGGTCTGACAAGTTTCATAGATTATTGTGATGAGAGTAGGCATGGTGCATTGTGATGACAAGGGCATGGAGCATTGCGATGATAAGGTCATGGAGCATTGTGAAGACAGGTGTCAGGGAGCATTGTGATGACATATGTCATGGTCCATGGCGATGACAATGGCATGGAGCTTTGTGATACCAAATGTAATGGAGGATTGTGATGACAAATATAATGGAGCATTGTGATGATTAGGGTTTGGAGCATTATGATGACAAGGGCCATTGAAAATTTTGATGACAAGGTCGTGAAGCATTGTGATGACAAGGTCCTGGAGCATTGTGATGACAAAACCATGGAGCCTTGTGATGACAAGTCTCATGGAGCATACTGATTAAAAGGGGAATGGAGCATTGTGATTACAGGGGTCTTGGAACATTGTGAAGACAAGGGCATGGAGCATTGTGAGGAGAAGACCAAGGAGCATTCTGATGGCATGCGTCATTGAGCTTTGTGATGACAATGGCATGGACCATTGTGATTACATGGGACTTGGAGCATTGTGATGAAAAGGGCATGGATCATTGTGATGAAAAAGGCATGGAGCCTTGTCATGACAGGGTTCAAGGAGCATACAGACAACAAGTGTCAGGGAGCATGTTGATGACAAGTGTATTGAGCATTGTGATGACGAAGGTCATGGAGCATTGTGATGAGAAGACCATGGATAATTGTGATGACGAGCATCCTGGGGCATTGTGATGGCACGTGTTATGGAATATTGTGATCACAAGGGTTTGGAGCATTGTTATGACAGAGGTCATGGAACATTTTGATTTCGTTGTTATGACAATAGCATGAAGCATTATGATGATGGGCATAGTGCATTGTGATGACAGGGTTCATGGATCATTGAGATGAAAAGGGGCATAGAGCATTGTGATTACAGTGTTCTTGGAGCATTGGGATGAGAAGGGTCATGGAGCCTTGTGATGACAAGGCCATGGAACATCGTGATGGCAAGGGTCATGGAGCATTGTTATGACAGGGGTAATGGAGCATTGTGATGGCAAGGGCTTGGAGCATTGTGATGAGAAGGCCATGGAGCATTCTGATGACATGTGTCATGGAGCTATGTGAAGACAAGGGCATGGAGAAATGTGATGAGAGCGTTCATGGAGCATTGTGATGACAATGACATGGAGCATTGTGATGCCAAGGGTCATGGATCTTTGTGATGACAAAGGTCATGGAGCATTGTGATGGCAAGGGCGTTGTGCATTGTGATGAGAAGGTCAGGGAGCATTCTGATGACAGGGTCATGGAGCAATTTGATGAAAAGTGTCATGGAACATTTTGATGACAGGTGTTATGGAACATTGTGATTTCAGGGATCATCGAACATTGTGATGATAAGTGCATGTAGCATTGTGATGACAGGAGTCATGGAACATTGTGATGACAGGGGTGAGGGAGTATTGTGACAAATAGTGATGTAGCATTGTGATATCAGTGGTGAGAGAGCATTTTGATGAGAAGTGCATGGAGCATTGTGATGACAAATTTTATGGAGCATTGTGATGACAATGTTGTGGAGCACAGTGGTGACAAGCGCATGGTGCATTGTGATGACATGTGTCATGGAGCATTGTGCTGACAAGCGCATGGAGCATTGTGATGACAAGGGTCATGGAGCACTGTGCTGAGAAAGGCATAGAGCATTGTGATGACAAGGGTCAAAGAGCATTGTGACGAAAAGATCATGGAGCACTGTGGTTAAAAAGGTCACAGAGACTGTTGATGACGAGGGCATGGACCATTGTGATGACAAAGGTCATGAAGCATTGTGATGACTGGAGTCATGGAGCATTGTGATGACAGGGGTCATGGAGCATTGTGATAGCAAGGGCATGGAGCATTGTGATGACAAGTGCATGGAACATTGGTCTAATAACTTTCATGGAGTATTGCGATGAGAGTTGGAATGGCACACTGTGATGACAAGGGCATGGAGCATTGTGATGACCAGGTCATGCCGTATTGTGAAGACAGGTGTCAGGGAGCGTTGTGATCACATATGTAATGGCCCATTGTGATGAGGATGGCATGGAGCATTGTGATGCCAAGTGTCAGGGAGGATTCTGATGACAAAGGTATTGGAGCATTGTGATGACAATGGCTTGCAGCATTGTGATGACAAGGGTCAGGGAGCATTGTGCTGACAAGTGCATGGAGAATTGTGATGACAAGGGTCATGGAGCATTCTGATGACAAGCTTGTGGAGTATTTTGATGACAATGGCATGGAGCACTGTGATGAAAATGGCATGGGGCATTGTGATGAAAAAGGCATGGAGCCTTTTCTTGACAGGGTTCAAGGAGCATTCTGATGACAAGTGTCAGGGAGCATTGTGATGACAAGTGTATTGAGAATTGTGGTGACAAAGGTCATGGAGCATTGTGATGAAAAGGGCATGGAGTATTGTGATGACAGGCATCATGGAGCGTTGTGATGACAAGTGTTATGGAACATTGTGATCACAAGGGTTTGGAGCATTGTGATGACAGAGGTCATGGATCATTTAGATTTCAAGGAGCATGGAGCATTGTGATGACAAGGGCATGAAGCAATGTGATCCCAAAGTTCATGGAGGATTGTGATGACAATGGAAATGGAGTATTGTGATGACAAGTGCATAGAGCATTGTAATGACAAGGTCATGTAGCATTTTGCTGACAAAGGCATGGAGCATTGTGATGACATGTGTCATGGAGCACTGTGATGACAAGTGTCAAGGAGCATTGTGAATACAGGGGTCATGGAGCATTGGGATGACAAGGGCATGGATCATTGTGATGACAAGGGTCATGGAGCACTGGGCTGAAAATGTTCATGGAGAGTTGTGATGACAGGTGTCATGTAGCATTGTGACGACAAGTTAATGGAGCATTGTGATGACAAGAGTCCTGGATCATTGTGTTGTCAGGTGTCATGGATTGTTGTGATGACAGTGGTCATGGAGCATTGTGATGATATTGGCAATGGAGCATTGTGATGAGAAGGTCGTGGAGCATTGGGCTGAAAATGTTCATGGATTATTGTGATGACAGGGGTCATGGAGCATTGTGATGACAAGGGAATGGATCATGGTGATGTCAAGGTCCTGGAACATTGTGATGAGAAGACCATGGAGACTTGTGATGGCAAGTCTCATGGAGCATTCTGATGAAAAGGGGCATGGAGCATTGTGATTACAAGGGTCTTGGAGCATTGTTATGCCTAGG
The DNA here is from genome assembly GCF_025265405.1 of Mesoplodon densirostris. Lineage (NCBI taxonomy): Eukaryota > Metazoa > Chordata > Mammalia > Artiodactyla > Ziphiidae > Mesoplodon > Mesoplodon densirostris. Next base: position 152,617 of record NW_026778198.1, read on the forward strand.
GCATATAGCACTGTGATGAGAAGTCCATGGAGCATTCTGATGACAAGCGTCATGGAGTTTTGTGATGACAACGGCATGGAGCATTGTGATTACAGGGACCTTGGAGCATTGTGATGAAATGGTCATGGATCATTGTGATGAAAAATGCATGGAAACTTGTCATGCCAGGGTTCAAGGATCATACAGACGACAAGGGTCAGGGAGCATTGTGATGCCAAGTGTATTGAGCATTGTGATGACAAAGATCATGGAGCATTGTGATGAGAAGACCATGGATATTTGTGATGATGAGCGTCATGGGGTGTTTTGATGATACGTGTTATGCAACATTGTGATCACAAGGGTTTGGAGCATTATGATGACAGAGGTCATGCAGAATATTGATTTCATTGTGAAGACAATAGCCTGAAGCATTATGATGATGGGCATGGTGCATTGTGATGACAGGGTTCATGGAGCATTGAGATGAAAAGGGGCATGGAGCATTGTGACTACAAGGGTCTTGGAGCATTGTGATGACAGATTTCAGGGAGCATTGAGATGAAATGGGGCATGGAGCATTGTGATGACAAGGGTCTTGGAGCATTGTGATGAAAAGGTCATGGAGCATTGTGATATCAGGGGTCTTGAGCATTGTGATGAGAATTATCATGGAACCTTGTGATGATTAGGCCGTGGATCATTGTGATGGCAGGTGTCATGGTGCATTGTGATGGCAGGTGTCATGGTGCATTGTTATGACAGGGGTAATGGAGCATTGTGATGAGAAGGGTATAGAAATTTGGTCTGAAATGTTTCATGGATTATTGTGATGAGAGTGGGCATGTAGCATTGTGATGACAAGGGCACGGAACACTGTGATACATGGGTCATGCAGGACTGTAATGACAAGGGCATGGAGCATTGTGATGAGAAGGGCATCAAGCATTTTGATGACAAGTGTCACGGAGCTGTGTGATGACAAGGGCATGGAGCAATGTGATGAGAGGGTTCATGGAGCATTGTGATGACAATGACATGGAGCATTGTGATGCCAAGGGTCTTGGAGCTTTGTGATGACAATTCATGGAGCATTTTGATGAGAAGGGAAGGGAGCATTTTGATGACCGGGTCATGCAGCAATTTGATAAAAAGTGTAATGGAATATTTTGATGGCAGGGGTTATAGAACATTGTGATGTCAGGGGTCTTGGAGATTTGGGATGGAAAGGGTCATGGAGCATTTTGATGACAGGGCTTATGGAACATTGTGATGGCAGGGGTCATGGAACATTGTGATGATAAGGGGATGTAGCATTGTGATGACAGTGTCATGGAACATTGTGATTACAAGGACGAGGGTGTATTGTGATGACTAGTGATGGAACATTGTGATATCTCTGGTGAGAGAGCATTTTGATGAGAAGTGCATGGACCATTGTGATTACAAGGTTTATGGAGCATTGCAATGACAAGGTTTGGAACGTTGTGATGAAATGCACGTGGCACATTGTGATGACAATGGTCATGGAGCATTGTTCTGACAAAGACATGGAGCATTGTGATGACAAATTTCTCAGAGAATTTTGATGAAAAGTTCATGGAGCATTGTGGTTAAAAAGGTCACAGAGCCTTGTGATGACGCGGGCATGGACCATTGTGATGACAAACGTTATGAAACATTGTGATGACTGGAGTCACGGAGCATTGTGATGACAGCGGTCATGGAGCATTGTGATGACAAGGGCATGGAGCATTGTGATGACAGTGGCATGGAGCATTGGTCTGACAAGTTTCATAGATTATTGTGATGAGAGTAGGCATGGTGCATTGTGATGACAAGGGCATGGAGCATTGCGATGATAAGGTCATGGAGCATTGTGAAGACAGGTGTCAGGGAGCATTGTGATGACATATGTCATGGTCCATGGCGATGACAATGGCATGGAGCTTTGTGATACCAAATGTAATGGAGGATTGTGATGACAAATATAATGGAGCATTGTGATGATTAGGGTTTGGAGCATTATGATGACAAGGGCCATTGAAAATTTTGATGACCAGGTCGTGAAGCATTGTGATGACAAGGTCCTGGAGCATTGTGATGACAAAACCATGGAGCCTTGTGATGACAAGTCTCATGGCGCATACTGATTAAAAGGGGAATGGAGCATTGTGATTACAGGGGTCTTGGAACATTGTGAAGACAAGGGCATGGAGCATTGTGAGGGGAAGACCAAGGAGCATTCTGATGGCATGCATCATTGAGTTTTGTGATGACAAAGGCATGGACCATTGTGATTACATGGGACTTGGAGCATTGTGATGAAAAGGGCATTGATCATTGTGATGAAAAAAGCATGGAGCCTTGTCATGACAGGGTTCAAGGAGCATACAGACAACAAGTGTCAGGGAGCATGTTGATGACAAGTGTATTGAGCATTGTGATGACGAAGGTCAAGCAGCATTGTGATGAGAAGACCATGGATAATTGTGATGGCGAGCATTCTGGGGCATTGTGATGACAAGCGTTACGGAATATTGAGATCACAAGGGTTTGGAGCATTGTTATGACAGAGGTCATGGAACATTTTGATTTCGTTGTTATGACAATAGCATGAAGCATTATGATGATGGGCATAGTGCATTGTGATGACAGGGTTCATGGATCATTGAGATGAAAAGGGGAATAGAGCATTGTGATTACAGTGTTCTTGGAGCATTGGGATGAGAAGGGTCATGGAGCCTTGTGATGACAAGGCCATTGAACATCGTGATGGCAAGGGTCATGGAGCATTGTTATGACAGGGGTAATGGAGCATTGTAATGGCAAGGGCTTGGAGCATTGTGATGAGAAGGCCATGGAGCATTCTGATGACATGTGTCATGGAGCTATGTGAAGACAAGGGCATGGAGAAATGTGATGAGAGCGTTCATGGAGCATTGTGATGACAATGACATGGAGCATTGTGATGCCAAGGGTCATGGATCTTTGTGATGACAAAGGTCATGGAGCATTGTGATGGCAAGGGCGTTGTGCATTGTGATGAGAAGGTCAGGGAGCATTCTGATGACAGGGTCATGGAGCAATTTGATGAAAAGTGTCATGGAACATTTTGATGACAGGTGTTATGGAACATTGTGATTTCACGGATCATCGAACATTGTGATGATAAGTGCATGTAGCATTGTGATGACAGGAGTCATGGAGCATTGTGCTGACAAGCGCATGGAGCATTGTGATGACAAGGGTCATGGAGCATTGTGCTGAGAAAGGCATAGAGCATTGTGATGACAAGGGTCAAAGAGCATTGTGATGAAAAGTTCATGGAGCATTGTGGTTAAAATGGTCACAGAGACTGTTGATGACGAGGGCATGGACCATTGTGATGACAAAGGTCATGAAGCATTGTGATGACTGGAGTCATGGAGCATTTTGATGACAGGGGTCATGGAGCATTGTGATAAGAAGGGCATGGAGCATTGTGATGACAAGTGCATGGAACATTGGTCTAATAACTTTCATGGAGTATTGCGATGAGAGTTGGAATGGCACACTGTGATGACAACGGCATGGAGCATTGTGATGACCAGGTCATGCCGTATTGTGAAGACAGGTGTCAGGGAGCATTGTGATCACATATGTAATGGCCCATTGTGATGAGGATGGCATGGAGCATTGTGATGCCAAGTGTCAGGGAGGATTCTGATGACAAAGGTATTGGAGCATTGTGATGACAATGGCTTGCAGAATTGTGATGACAAGGGTCAGGGAGCATTGTGCTGACAAGTGCATGGAGAATTGTGATGACAAGGGTCATGGAGCATTCTGATGACAAGCTTGTGCAGTATTTTGATGACAATGGCATGGAGCATTGTGATGAAAATGGCATGGGGCATTGTGATGAAAAAGGCATGGAGCCTTTTCTTGACAGGGTTCAAGGAGCATTCTGATGACAAGTGTCAGGGAGCATTGTGATGACAAGTTTATTGAGAATTGTGGTGACAAAGGTCATGGAGCATTGTGATGAAAAGGGCATGGAGTATTGTGATGACAGGCATCATGGAGCGTTGTGATGACAAGTGTTATGGAACATTGTGATCACAAGGTTTTGGAGCATTGTGATGACAGAGGTCATGGATCATTTGTATTTCAAGGAGCATGGAGAATTGTGATGACAAGGGCATGAAGCAATGTGATCCCAAAGTTCATGGAGGATTGTGATGACAATGGAAATGGAGTATTGTGATGACAAGCGCATAGAGCATTGTAATGACAAGGTCATGTAGCATTTTGCTGACAAAGGCATGGAGCATTGTGATGACATGTGTCATGGAGCACTGTGATGACAAGCGTCAAGGAGCATTGTGAATACATGGGTCATAGAGCATTGGGATGACAAGGGCATGGATCATTGTGATGACATGGGTCATGGAGCACTGGGCTGAAAATGTTCATGGAGAGTTGTGATGACAGGTGTCATGTAGCATTGTGACGACAAGTTAATGGAGCATTGTGATGACAAGAGTCCTGGATCATTGTGTTGTCAGGTGTCATGGATTGTTGTGATGACAGTGGTCATGGAGCATTGTGATGATATTGGCAATGGAGCATTGTGATGAGAAAGTCGTGGAGCATTGGGCTGAAAATGTTCATGGATTATTGTGATGACAGGGGTCATGGAGCATTGTGATGACAAGGGAATGGATCATGGTGATGTCAAGGTCCTGGAATATTGTGATGAGAAGACCATGGAGACTTGTGATGGCAAGTCTCATGGAGCATTCTGATGAAAAGGGGCATGGAGCATTGTGATTACAGGGGTCTTGGAGCATTGTTATGCCTAGGGCATATAGCACTGTGATGAGAAGTCCAGGGAGCATTCTGATGACAAGCGTCATGGAGTTTTGTGATGACAACGGCATGGAGCATTGTGATTACAGGGACCTTGGAGCATTGTGATGAAATGGTCATGGATCATTGTGATGAAAAATGCATGGAAACTTGTCATAACAGGGTTCAAGGAGCATACAGACGACAAGGGTCAGGGAGCATTGTGATGCCAAGTGTATTGAGCATTGTGATGACAAAGATCATGGAGCATTGTGATGAGAAGACCATGGATATTTGTGATGATGAGCGTCATGGGGTGTTGTGATGAGACGTGTTATGCAGCATTGTGATCACAAGGGTTTGGAGCATTATGATGACAGAGGTCATGCAGAATATTGATTTCATTGTGATGACAATAGCCTGAAGCATTAAGATGATGGGCATGGTGCATTGTGATGACAGGGTTCATGGAGCATTGAGATGAAAAGAGGCATGGAGCATTGTGATTACAAGGGTCTTGGAGCATTGTGATGACAGATTTCATGGAGCATTGAGATGAAATGGGGCATGGAGCATTGTGATGGCAAGGGTCTTGGAGCATTGTGATGACAAGGGCATGGAGCATTGTGATGAGAAGGCCATGGAACATTCTGATGACATGCGTCATGGAGCTTTGTGATGACAAGGGCATGGAGCATTGTGATATCAGGGGTCTTGAGCATTGTGATGAGAATTATCATGGAACCTTGTGATGACTAGGCCGTGGATCATTGTGATAGCAGGTGTCATGGTGCATTGTTATGACAGGGGTAATGGAGCATTGTGATGAGAAGAGTATGGAACTTTGGTCTGAAATGTTTCATGGATTATTGTGATGAGAGTCGGCATGGAGCACTGTGATGACAAAGGCACGGTACACTGTGATACATGTGTCATGCAGGACTGTAATGACAAGGGAATGGAGCATTGTGATGAGAAGGGCATCGAGCATTGTAATGACAAGTGTCATGGAGCTGTGTGATGACAAGGGCATGGAGGAATGTGATGAGAGGGTTCATGGAGCATTGTGATGACAATGACATGGAGCATTGTGATGCCAAGCGTCTTGGAGCTTTGTGATGACAAGTCATGGAGCATGTTGATGAGAAGGGCAGGGAGCATTTTGATGAGCGCGTCATGCAGCAATTTGATAAAAAGTGTAATGGAACATTTTGATGGCAGGGGTTATAGAACATTGTGATGTCAGGGGTCTTGGAGCTTTGGGATGGAAAGGGTCATGGAGCATTTTGATGACAGGGCTTATGGAACATTGTGCTGGCAGGGGTCATGGAACATTGTGATGATAAGGGGATGTAGCATTGTGATGACAGGGTCATGGAACATTCTGATTACAAGGATGAGGGTGTATTGTGATGACTAGTAATGGAACATTGTGACATCTCTGGTGAGAGAGCATTTTGATGAGAAGTGCATGGACCATTGTGATTACAAGGTTTATGGAGCATTGCAATGACAAGGTTTGGAACGTTGTGATGAAATGTGCGTGGCACATTGTGATGACAATGGTCATGGAGCATTGTTCTGACAAAGACATGGAGCATTGTGAAGACAAGTTTCTCAGAGAATTGTGATGAAAAGTTCATGGAGCATTGTGGTTACAAAGGTCACAGAGCCTTGTGATGACGCCGGCATGGACCATTGTGATGACAAACGTTATGAAGCATTGTGATGACTGGAGTCACGGAGCATTGTGATGACAGGGTTCATGGAGCATTGTGATGACAAGGGCATGGAGCATTGTGATGTCAGTGGCATGGAGCATTGGTCTGACAAGTTTCATAGGTTATTGTGATGAGAGTGGGCATGGTGCATTGTGATGACAAGGGCATGGAGCATTGTGATCATAAGGTCATGGAGTATTGTGAAGACAGGTGTCAGGGAGCATTGTGATGACTTATGTCATGGTCCATGGCGATGACAATGGCATGGAGCTTTGTGATACCAAATGTAATGGAGGATTGTGATGACAAATATAATGGAGCATTGTGATGATTAAGGTTTGGAGCATTATGATGACAAGGGCCATTGAAAATTTTGATGACAATGTCGTGAAGCATTGTGATGACAAGGTCCTGGAACATTGTGATGACAAAACCATGGAGCCTTGAGATGACAAGTCTCATGGAGCATACTGATTAAAAGGGGAATGGAACATTGTGATTACAGGGGTCTTGGAACATTGTGAAGACAAGGGCATGGAGCATTGTGAGGAGAAGACCAAGGAGCATTCTGATGGCATGCGTCATTGAGCTTTGTGATGACAATGGCATGGACCACTGTGATTACATGGGACTTGGAGCACTGTGATGAAAAGGGCATGGATCACTGTGATGAAAAAGGCATGGAGCCTTGTCATGACAGGGTTCAAGGAGCATACAGACAACAAGTGTCAGGGAGCATGTTGATCACATGTGTATTGAGCATTGTGATGACGAAGGTCATGGAGCATTGTTATGAGAAGACCATGGATAATTGTGATGACGAGCCTCATGGGGCATTGTGATGTCAAGTGTTATGGAATATTGTGATCACAAGGGTTTGGAGCATTGTTATGACAGAGGTCATGGAACAATTTGATTTCATTGTTATGACAATAGCATGAAGCATTATGATGATGGGCATGGTGCATTTTGATGACAGGGTTCATGGATCATTGAGAGGAAAAGGGGCATAGAGCATTGTGATTACAGTGTTACTGGAGCATTGTGATGAGAAGGGTCATAGAGCCTTGTGATGACAAGGCCATGGAACATCGTGATGGCAGGGGTCATGGTGCATTGTTATGACAGGGGTAATGGAGCATTGTGATGGCAAGGGCATGGAGCATTGTGATGAGAAGGCCATGGAGCATTCTGATGACATGTGTCATGGAGCTATGTGAAGACAAGGGCATGGAGCAATGTGATGAGAGCGTTCATGGAGCATTGTGATGACAATGACATGGAGCATTGTGATGCCAAGGGTCATGGATCTTTGTGATGACAAAGGTCATGGAGCATTTTGATGGCAAGGGCGTTGTGCATTGTGATGAGAAGGGCAGGGAGCATTCTGATGACAGGGTCATGGAGCAATTTGATGAAAAATGTCATGGAACATTTTGATGACAGGTGTTATGGAACATTGTGATGTCAGGGGTCATCGAACATTGTGATGATAAGTGCATTTAGCATTGTGATGACAGGAGTCATGGAACATTGTGATGACAGGGGTGAGGGAGTATTGTGACAAATAGTGATGTAGCATTGTGATATCAGTGGTGAGAGAGCATTTTGATGAGAAGTGCATGGACCATTGTGATTACAAGGTTTATGGAGCATTGCAATGAAAAGGTTTGGAACGTAGTGATGAAATGTGCGTGGCACATTGTGATGACAATGGTCATGGAGCATTGTTCTGAGAAAGACATGGAGCATTGTGATGACAAGTTTCTCAGAGAATTGTGATGAAAAGTTCATGGAGCATTGTGGTTACAAAGGTCACAGAGCCTTGTGATGACGCGGGCATGGACCATTGTGATGACAAACGTTATGAAGCATTGTGATGACTGGAGTCACGGAGCATTGTGATGACAGGGGTCATGGAGCATTGTGATGACAAGGGCATGGAGCATTGTAATGACAGTGGCATGGAGCATTGGTCTGACAAGTTTCATAGATTATTGTGATGAGAGTGGGCATGGTGCATTGTGATGACAAGGGCATGGAGCATTGTGATGATAAGGTCATGGAGTATTGTGAAGACAGGTGTCAGGGAGCATTGTGATGACTTATCTCATGGTCCATGGCGATGACAATGGATTGGAGCTTTGTGATACCAAATGTAATGGAGGATTGTGATGACAAATATAATGGAGCATTGTGATGATTAAGGTTTGGAGCATTATGATGACAAGGGCCATTGAAAATTTTGATGACAATGTCGTGAAGCATTGTGATGACAAGGTCCTGGAGCATTGTGATGACAAAACCATGGAGCCTTGAGATGACAAGTCTCATGGAGCATACTGATTAAAAGGGGAATGGAGCATTGTGATTACAGGGGTCTTGGAACCTTGTGAAGACAAGGGCATGGAGCATTGTGAGGAGAAGACCAAGGAGCATTCTGATGGCATGCGTCATTGAGCTTTGTGATGACAATGGCATGGACCACTGTGATTACATGGGACTTGGAGCACTGTGATGAAAAGGGCATGGATCTCTGTGATGAAAAAGGCATGCAGCCTTGTCATGACAGGGTTCAAGGAGCATACAGACAACAAATGTCAGGGAGCATGTTGATGACATGTGTATTGAGCATTGTGATGACGAAGGTCATGGAGCATTGTGATGAGAAGACCGTGGATAATTGTGATGACGAGCCTCATGGGGCATTGTGATGACAAGTGTTATGGAATATTGTGATCACAAGGGTTTGGAGCATTGTTATGACAGAGGTCATGGAACAATTTGATTTCGTTGTTATGACAATAGCATGCAGCATTATGATGATGGGCATGGTGCATTTTGATGACAGGGTTCATGGATCATTGAGAGGAAAAGGGGCATAGAGCATTGTGATTACAGTGTTACTGGAGCATTGTGATGAGAAGGGTCATAGAGCCTTGTAATGACAAGGCCATGGAACATCGTGATGGCAGGGGTCATGGTGCATTGTTATGACAGGTGTAATGGAGCATTGTGATGGCAAGGGCATGGAGCATTGTGATGAGAAGGCCATGGAGCATTCTGATGACATGTGTCATGGAGCTATGTGAAGACAAGGGCATGGAGCAATGTGATGAGAGTGTTCATGGAGCATTGTGATGACAATGACATGGAGCATTGTGATGCCAAGGGTCATGGATCTTTGTGATGACAAAGGTCATGGAGCATTTTGATGGCAAGGGCGTTGTGCATTGTGATGAGAAGGGCAGGGAGCATTCTGATGACAGGGTCATGGAGCAATTTGATGAAAAGTGTCATGGAACATTTTGATGACAGGTGTTATGGAACATTGTGATATCAGGGGTCATCGAACATTGTGATGATAAGTGCATGTAGCATTGTGATGACAGCTGTCATGGAACTTTGTGATGACAGGGGTGAGGGAGTATTGTGACAAATAGTGATGTAGCATTGTGATATCAGTGGTGAGAGAGCATTTTGATGAGAAGTGCTTGGAGCATTGTGATGACAAATTTTATGGAGCATTGTGATGACAATGTTGTGGAGCACTGTGATGACAAGCACATGGTGCATTGTGATGACATGTGTCATGGAGCATTGGGCTGACAAGCGCATGGAGCATTGTGGTGACAAGGGTCATGGAGCACTGTGCTGAGTAAGGCATAAAGCATTGTGATGACAAGGGTCAAAGAGCATTGTGATGAAAAGTTCATGGAGCATTGTGGTTAAAAACGTCACAGAGACTGTTGATGACAAGGGCATGGACCATTGGGATGACAAAGGTCATGAAGCATTGTGATGACTGGAGTCACGGAGCATTGTGATGACAGGGGTCATGGAGCATTGTGATAACAAGGGCATGGAGCATTGTGATGACAAGGGCATGGAACATTGGACTAATAACTTTCATGGAGTATTGCGATGACAGTTGGAATAGCACACTGTGATGACAAGGGCATGGAGCATTGTGATGACCAGGTCATGCCGTATTGTGAAGACAGGTGTCAGGGAGCATTGTGATCACATATGTAATGGCCCATTGTGATGAGGATGGCATGGAGCATTGTGATGCCAAGTGTCAGGGAGGATTCTGATGACAAAGGTAATGGAGCATTGTGATGACAATGGCTTGGAGCATTGTGAGAACAAGGGTCAGGGAGCATTGTGCTGACAAGTGCATGGAGAATTGTGATGACAAGGGTCATGGAGCATTCTGATGACAAGCTTGTGGAGTATTTTGATGACAATGGCATGGAGCATTGTGATGAAAATGGCATGGGACATTGTGATGAAAAAGGCATGGAGCCTTTTCGTGACAGGGTTCAAGGAGCATTCTGATGACAAGTGTCAGGGAGCATTGTGATGACAAGTGTATTGAGAATTGTGGTGACAAAGGTCATGGAGCATTGTGATGAAAAGGGCATGGAGTATTGTGATGACAGGCATCATGGAGCGTTGTGATGACAAGTGTTATGGAACATTGTGATCACAAGGGTATGGAGCATTGTGATGACAGAGGTCATGGATCATTTTGATTTCAAGGAGCATGGAGCTTTGTGATGACAAGGGCATGGAGCAATGTGATGAGAGCGTTCATGGAGCATTGTGATGACAATGACATGGAGCATTGTGATGCCAAGTGTCTTGGAGCTTTGTGATGACAAGTTACGGAGCATTTTGATGAGAAGGGCAGGGAGCATTTTGATGACCGATTCATGCAGCAATTTGATAAAAAGTGTAATGGAACATTTAGATGGCAGGGGTTATAGAACATTGTGATGGCAGGGGTCTTGGAGTTTTGGGATGGAAAGGGTCATGGAGCATTTTGATGACAGGGCTTATGGAACATTGTGATGGCAGGGGTCATAGAACATTGTGATGATAAGTGGATGTAGCATTGTGATGACAGGGTCATGGATCATTGTGATTCCAGGGGTGAGGGAGTATTGTGATGACTAGTGATGGAACATTGTGATATCTCTGGTGAGAGAGCATTTTGATGAGAAGTGCATGGACCATTGTGATTACAAGGTTTATGGAGCATTGCAATGACAAGGTTGTGGACAGTTGTGATGAAATGCATGTGGCATACTGTGATGACAATGGTCATGGAGCATTGTTCTGACAAAGACATGGAGAATTGTGATGACAAGGGTCACAGAGAATTGTGATGAAAAATTCATGGAGCATTGTGGTTACAAAGGTCACAGAGCCTTGTGATGACGCGGGCATTGACCATTGTGATGACAATCTTTATGAAGCATTGTGATGACTGGAGTCACAGAGCATTGTGATGACAGGGGTCATGGAGCACTGTGATGAAAAGGGCATGGTGCATTGTGATGAGAAGGGTATGGAACTTTGGTCTGAAATGTTTCATGGATTATTGTGATGAGAGTCGGCATGGAGCACTGTGATGACAAGGGCACGGTACACTGTGATACATGTGTCATGCAGGACTGTAATGACAAGGGCATGGAGCATTGTGATGAGAAGGGCATCGAGCATTGTGATGACAAGTGTCATGGAGCTGTGTGATGACAAGGGCATGGAGCAATGTGATGAGAGGGTTCATGGAGCATTGTGATGACAATGACATGGAGCATTGTGATGCCAAGGGTCTTGGAGCTTTGTGATGACAAGTCATGGAGCATGTTGATGAGAAGGGCAGGGAGCATTTTGATGACCGCGTCATGCAGCAATTTGATAAAAAGTGTAATGGAACATTTTGATGGCAGGGTTTATAGAACATTGTGATGGCAGGGGTCTTGGAGCTTTGGGATGGAAAGGGTCATGGAGCATTTTGATGACAGGGCTTATGGAACATTGTGCTGGCAGGGGTCATGGAACATTGTGATGATAAGGGGATGTAGCATTGTGATGACAGGGTCATGGAACATTGTGATTACAAGGATGAGGGTGTATTGTGATGACTAGTAATGGAACATTGTGACATCTCTGGTGAGAGAGCATTTTGATGAGAAGTGCATGGACCATTGTGATTACAAGGTTTATGGAGCATTGCAATGACAAGGTTTGGAACGTTGTGATGAAATGTGCGTGGCACATTGTGATGACAATGGTCATGGAGCATTGTTCTGACAAAGACATGGAGCATTGTGATGACAAGTTTCTCAGAGAATTGTGATGAAAAGTTCATGGAGCATTGTGGTTACAAAGGTCACAGAGCCTTGTGATGACGCCGGCATGGACCATTGTGATGACAAACGTTATGAAGCATTGTGATGACTGGAGTCACGGAGCATTGTGATGACAGGGTTCATGGAGCATTGTGATGACAAGGGCATGGAGCATTGTGATGTCAGTGGCATGGAGCATAGGTCTGACAAGTTTCATAGGTTATTGTGATGAGAGTGGGCATGGTGCATTGTGATGACAAGGGCATGGAGCATTGTGATCATAAGGTCATGGAGTATTGTGAAGACAGGTGTCAGGGAGCATTGTGATGACTTATGTCATGGTCCATGGCGATGACAATGGCATGGAGCTTTGTGATACCAAATGTGATGGAGGATTGTGATGACAAATATAATGGAGCATTGTGATGATTAGGGTTTGGAGCATTATGATGACAAGGGCCATTGAAAATTTTGATGACAATGTCGTGAAGCATTGTGATGACCAGGTCCTGGAGCATTGTGATGACAAAACCATGGAGCCTTGTGATGACAATTCTCATGGAGCATACTGATTAAAAGGGGAAAGGAGCATTGTGATTACGGGGGTCTTGGAACATTGTGAAGACAAGGGCATGGAGCATTGTGAGGAGAAGACCAAGGAGCATTCTGATATCATGCGTCATTGAGCTTTGTGATGACAATGGCATGGACCATTGTGATTACATGGGACTTGGAGCTTTGTGATGAAAAGGGCATGGATCATTGTGATGAAAAAGGCATGGAGCCTTGTCATGACAGGGTTCAAGGAGCATACAGACAACAAGTGTCAGGGAGCATGTTGATGACAAGTGTATTGAGCATTGTGATGACGAAGGTCATGGAGCATTGTGATGAGAAGACCATGGATAATTGTGAGGACGAACATATTGGGGCATTGTGATGACAAGTGTTATGGAATATTGTGATCACAAGGGTTTGGAGCATTGTTATGACAGAGGTCATGGAACATTTTGATTTCGTTGTTATGACAATAGCATGACGCATTATGATGATGGGCATAGTGCATTGTGATGACAGGGTTCAAGGATCATTGAGATGAAAAGGGGCATAGAGCATTGTGATTACAGTGTTCTTGGAGCATTGTGATGAGAAGGGTCATGGAGCCTTGTGATGACAAGGTCATGGAACATCGTGATGGCAGGGGTCATGGAGCATTGTTATGACAGGGGTAATGGAGCATTGTGATGGCCAGGGCTTGGAGCATTGTGATGAGAAGGCCATGGAGCATTCTGATGACATGTGTCATGGAGCTATGTGAAGACAAGGGCATGGAGCAATGTGATGAGAGCGTTCATGGAGCACTGTGATGACAATGACATGGAGCATTGTGATGCCAAGGGTCATGGATCTTTGTGATGACAAAGGTCATGGAGCATTTTGATGGCAAGGGCGTTGTGAATTGTGATGAGAAGGGCAGGGAGCATTGTGATGACAGGGTCATGGAGCAATTTGATGAAAAGTGTCATGGAACATTTTGATGACAGGTGTTATGGAACATTGTGATTTCAGGGGTCATCGAACATTGTGATGATAAGTGCATGTAGCATTGTGATGACAGGAGTCATGGAACATTGTGATGACAGGTGTGAGGGAGTATTGTGACAAATAGTGATGTAGCATTGTGATATCAGTGGTGAGAGAGCATTTTGATTAGAAGTGCATGGAGCATTGTGATGACAAATTTTATGGAGCATTGTGATGACAATGTTGTGGAGCACTGTGATGACAAGCACATGGTGCATTGTGATGACATGTGTCATGGAGCATTGGGCTGACAAGCGCATGGAGCATTGTGATGACAAGGGTCATGGAGCATTGTGCTGAGAAAGGCATAGAGCATTGTGATGACAAGGGTCAAAGAGCATTGTGATGAAAAGTTCATGGAGCATTGTGGTTAAAAACGTCACAGAGACTGTTGATGACAAGGGCATGGACCATTGGGATGACAAAGGTCATGAAGCATTGTGATGACTGGAGTCACGGAGCATTGTGATGACAGGGGTCATGGAGCATTGTGATAACAAGGGCATGGAGCATTGTGATGACAAGGGCATGGAACATTGGACTAATAACTTTCATGGAGTATTGCGATGACAGTTGGAATAGCACACTGTGATGACAATGGCATGGAGCATTGTGATGAAAATGGCATGGGACATTGTGATGAAAAAGGCATGGAGCCTTTTCGTGACAGGGTTCAAGGAGCATTCTGATGACAAGTGTCAGGGAGCATTGTGATGACAAGTGTATTGAGAATTGTGGTGACTAAGGTCATGGAGCATTGTGATGAAAAGGGCATGGAGTATTGTGATGACAGGCATCATGGAGCGTTGTGATGACAAGTGTTATGGAACATTGTGATCACAAGGGTATGGAGCATTGTGATGACAGAGGTCATGGATCATTTTGATTTCAAGGAGCATGGAGCTTTGTGATGACAAGGGCATGGAGCAATGTGATGAGAGCGTTCATGGAGCATTGTGATGACAATGACATGGAGCATTGTGATGCCAAGTGTCTTGGAGCTTTGTGATGACAAGTCACGGAGCATTTTGATGAGAAGGGCAGGGAGCATTTTGATGACCGAGTCATGCAGCAATTTGATAAAAAGTGTAATGGAACATTTAGATGGCAGGGGTTATAGAACATTGTGATGGCAGGGGTCTTGGAGTTTTGGGATGGAAAGGGTCATGGAGCATTTTGATGACAGGGCTTATGGAACATTGTTATGGCAGGGGTCATAGAACATTGTGATGATAAGTGGATGTAGCATTGTGATGACAGGGTCATGGATCATTGTGATTCCAGGGGTGAGGGAGTATTGTGATGACTAGTGATGGAACATTGTGATATCTCTGGTGAGAGAGCATTTTGATGAGAAGTGCATGGACCATTGTGATTACAAGGTTTATGGAGCATTGCAATGACAAGGTTGTGGACAGTTGTGATGAAATGCATGTGGCATACTGTGATGACAATGGTCATGGAGCATTGTTCAGACAAAGACATGGAGCATTGTGATGACAAGGGTCACAGAGAATTGTGATGAAAAATTCATGGAGCATTGTGGTTAAAAAGGTCACAGAGACTGTTGATGACGAGGGCATGGACCATTGTGATGACAAAGGTCATGAAGCATTGGGATGACTGGAGTCATGGAGCATTGTGATGACAGGGGTCATGGAGCATTGTGATGACAAGGGCATGGAGCATTGTGATGACAGTGGCATGGAGCATTGGTCTGACAAGTTTCATAGATTATTGTGATGAGAGTGGGCATGGTGCATTGTGATGAAAAGGGCATGGAGCATTGTGATGATAAGGTCATGGAGTATTGTGAAGACAGGTGTCAGGGAGCATTGTGATGACATATGTCATGGTCCATGGCGATGACAATGGCATGGAGCTTTGTGATACCAAATATGATGGAGGATTGTGATGACAAATATAATGGAGCATTGTGATGATTAGGGTTTGGAGCATTATGATGACAAGGGCCATTGAAAATTTTGATGACAATGTCGTGAAGCATTGTGATGACAAGGTCCTGGAGCATTGTGATGACAAAACCATGGAGCCTTGTGATGACAATTCTCATGGAGCATACTGATTAAAAGGGGAAAGGAGCATTGTGATTACGGGGGTCTTGGAACATTGTGAAGACAAGGGCATGGAGCATTGTGAGGAGAAGACCAAGGAGCATTCTGATGTCATGCGTCATTGAGCTTTGTGATGACAATGGCATGGACCATTGTGATTACATGGGACTTGGAGCATTGTGATGAAAAGGGCATGGATCATTGTGATGAAAAAGGCATGGAGCCTTGTCATGACAGGGTTCAAGGAGCATACAGACAACAAGTGTCAGGGAGCATGTTGATGACAAGTGTATTGAGCATTGTGATGACGAAGGTCATGGAGCATTGTGATGAGAAGACCATGGATAATTGTGAGGACGAGCATACTGGGGCATTGTGATGACAAGTGTTATGGAATATTGTGATCACAAGGGTTTGGAGCATTGTTATGACAGAGGTCATGGAACATTTTGATTTCGTTGTTATGACAATAGCATGACGCATTATGATGATGGGCATAGTGCATTGTGATGACAGGGTTCAAGGATCATTGAGATGAAAAGGGGCATAGAGCATTGTGATTACAGTGTTCTTGGAGCATTGTGATGAGAAGGGTCATGGAGCCTTGTGATGACAAGGTCATGGAACATCGTGATGGCAGGGGTCATGGAGCATTGTTATGACAGGGGTAATGGACCATTGTGATGGCCAGGGCTTGGAGCATTGTGATGAGAAGGCCATGGAGCATTCTGATGACATGTGTCATGGAGCTATGTGAAGACAAGGGCATGGAGCAATGTGATGAGAGCGTTCATGGAGCACTGTGATGACAATGACATGGAGCATTGTGATGCCAAGGGTCATGGATCTTTGTGATGACAAAGGTCATGGAGCATTTTGATGGCAAGGGCGTTGTGAATTGTGATGAGAAGGGCAGGGAGCATTGTGATGACAGGGTCATGGAGCAATTTGATGAAAAGTGTCATGGAACATTTTGATGACAGGTGTTATGGAACATTGTGATTTCAGGGGTCATCGAACATTGTGATGATAAGTGCATGTAGCATTGTGATGACAGGAGTCATGGAACATTGTGATGACAGGTGTGAGGGAGTATTGTGACAAATAGTGATGTAGCATTGTGATATCAGTGGTGAGAGAGCATTTTGATTAGAAGTGCATGGAGCATTGTGATGACAAATTTTATGGAGCATTGTGATGACAATGTTGTGGAGCACTGTGATGACAAGCGCATGGTGCATTGTGATGACATGTGTCATGGAGCATTGGGCTGACAAGCGCATGGAGCATTGTGATGACAAGGGTCATGGAGCATTGTGCTGAGAAAGGCATAGAGCATTGTGATGACAAGGGTCAAAGAGCATTGTGACGAAAAGATCATGGAGCACTGTGGTTAAAAAGGTCACAGAGACTGTTGATGACGAGGGCATGGACCATTGTGATGACAAAGGTCATGAAGCATTGTGATGACTGGAGTCACGGAGCATTGTGATGACAGGGGTCATTGAGCATTGTGATAGCAAGGGCATGGAGCATTGTGATGACAGGGCATGGAACATTGGTCTAATAACTTTCATGGAGTATTGCGATGAGAGTTGGAATGGCACACTGTGATGACAAGGGCATGGAGCATTGTGATGAACAGGTCATGCCGTATTGTGAAGACAGGTGTCAGGGAGCATTGTGATCACATATGTAATGGCCCATTGTGATGAGGAAGGTATGGAGCATTGTGATGCCAAGTGTCAGGGAGGATTCTGATGACAAAGGTAAGGGAGCATTGTGATGACAATGGCTTGGAGCATTGTGATGACAAGGGTCAGGGAGCATTGTGCTGACAAGTGCATGGAGAATTGTGATGACAAGGGTCATGGAGCATTCTGATGACAAGCTTGTGGAGTATCTTGATGACAATGGCATGGATCATTGTGATGAAAATGGCATGGGGCATTGTGATGAAAAAGGCATGGAGCCTTTTTGTGACAGGGTTCAAGGAGCATTCTGATGACAAGTGTCAGGGAGCATTGTGATGACAAGTGTATTGAGAAATGTGGTTACAAAGGTCATGGAGCATTGCGATGAAAAGGGCATGGAGTATTGTGATGACAGGCATCATGGAGCGTTGTGATGACAAGTGTTATGGAACATTGTGATCACAAGGGTTTGGAGCATTGTGATGACAGAGGTCATGGATCATTTTGATTTCAAGGAGCATGGAGCATTGTGATGACAAGAGCATGAAGCAATGTGATCCCAAAGTTCATGGAGGATTTTGATGACAATGGAAATGGAGTATTGTGATGACTAGCGCATAGAGCATTGTAATGACAAGGTCATGTAGCATTTTGCTGACAAAGGCATGGAGCATTGTGATGACATGTGTCATGGAGCACTGTGAGGACAAGCGTCAAGGAGCATTGTGAATACAGGGATCATGGAGCATTGGGCTGACAAGGGCATGGATCATTGTGATGACAAGGGTCATGGAGCACTGGGCTGAAAATGTTCATGGAGAGTTGTGATGACAGGTGTCATGTAGCATTGTGACGACAAGTTAATGGAGCATTGTGATGACAAGAGTCCTGGATCATTGTGTTGTCAGGTGTCATGGAGTGTTGTGATGACAGTGGTCATGGAGCATTGTGATGATATTGGCAATGGAGCATTGTGATGAGAAGGTCGTGGAGCATTGGGCTGAAAATGTTCATGGATTATTGTGATGACAGGGGTTATGGAGCATTGTGATGACAAGGGAATGGATCATGGTGATGTCAAGGTCCTGGAACATTGTGATGAGAAGACCATGGAGACTTGTGATGACAAGTCTCATGGAGCATTCTGATAAAAAGGGGCATGGAGCATTGTGATTACAGGGGTCTTGGAGCATTGTTATGACTAGGGCATAGAGCATTGTGATAAGAAGGCCACGGAGCATTCTGATGACATGCGTCATGGAGTTTTGTGATGACAAGGGCATGGAGCATTGTGATTACAGGGAACTTGGAGCATTGTGATGAAATGGTCATGGATCATTGTGATGAAAAATGCATGGAAACTTGTCATGACAGGGTTCAAGGAGCATACAGACGACAAGGGTCAGGGAGCATTGTGATGCCAAGTGTATTGAGCATTGTGATGACAAAGATCATGGAGCATTGTGATGAGAAGACCATGGATAATTGTGATGATGAGCGTCATGGGGTGTTGTGATGATACGTGTTATGCAACATTGTGATCACAAGGGTTTGGAGCATTATGATGACAGAGGTCATGCAGAATATTGATTTCATTGTGAAGACAATAGCCTGAAGCATTATGATGATGGGAATGGTGCATTGTGATGACAGGGTTCATGGAGCATTGAGATGAAAAGGGGCATGGAGCATTGTGACTACAAGGGTCTTGGAGCATTGTGATGACAGATTTCAGGGAGCATTGAGATGAAATGGGGCATGGAGCATTGTGATGACAAGGGTCTTGGAGCATTGTGATGACAAGGGCATGGAGCATTGTGATATCAGGGGTCTTGAGCATTGTGATGAGAATTATCATGGAACCTTGTGATGATTAGGCCGTGGATCATTGTGATGGCAGGTGTCATGGTGCATTGTGATGGCAGGTGTCATGGTGCATTGTTATGACAGGGGTAATGGAGCATTGTGATGAGAAGGGTATAGAAATTTGGTCTGAAATGTTTCATGGATTATTGTGATGAGAGTGGGCATGGAGCATTGTGATGACAAGGGCACGGAACACTGTGATACATGGGTCATGCAGGACTGTAATGACAAGGGCATGGAGCATTGTGATGAGAAGGGCATCAAGCATTTTGATGACAAGTGTCACGGAGCTGTGTGATGAGAAGGGCATGGAGCAATGTGATGAGAGGGTTCATGGAGCATTGTGATGACAATGACATGGAGCATTGTGATGCCAAGGGTCTTGGAGCTTTGTGATGACAATTCATGGAGCATTTTGATGAGAAGGGAAGGGAGCATTTTGATGACCGGGTCATGCAGCAATTTGATAAAAAGTGTAATGGAATATTTTGATGGCAGGGGTTATAGAACATTGTGATGTCAGGGGTCTTGGAGATTTGGGATGGAAAGGGTCATGGAGCATTTTGATGACAGGGCTTATGGAACATTGTGATGGCAGGGGTCATGGAACATTGTGATGATAAGGGGATGTAGCATTGTGATGACAGTGTCATGGAACATTGTGATTACAAGGACGAGGGTGTATTGTGATGACTAGTGATGGAACATTGTGATATCTCTGGTGAGAGAGCATTTTGATGAGAAGTGCATGGACCATTGTGATTACAAGGTTTATGGAGCATTGCAATGACAAGGTTTGGAACGTTGTGATGAAATGCACGTGGCACATTGTGATGACAATGGTCATGGAGCATTGTTCTGACAAAGACATGGAGCATTGTTATGACAAGTTTCTCAGAGAATTGTGATGAAAAGTTCATGGAGCATTGTGGTTACAAAGGTCACAGAGCCTTGTGAGGACGAGGGCATGGACCATTGTGATGACAAACGTTATGAAACATTGTGATGACTGGAGTCACGGAGCATTGTGATGACAGGGGTCATGGAGCATTGTGATGACAAGGGCATGGAGCATTGTGATGACAGTGGCATGGAGCATTGGTCTGACAAGTTTCATAGATTATTGTGATGAGAGTAGGCATGGTGCATTGTGATGACAAGGGCATGGAGCATTGCGATGATAAGGTCATGGAGCATTGTGAAGACAGGTGTCAGGGAGCATTGTGATGACATATGTCATGGTCCATGGCGATGACAATGGCATGGAGCTTTGTGATACCAAATGTAATGGAGGATTGTGATGACAAATATAATGGAGCATTGTGATGATTAGGGTTTGGAGCATTATGATGACAAGGGCCATTGAAAATTTTGATGACAAGGTCGTGAAGCATTGTGATGACCAGGTCCTGGAGCACTGTGATGACAAAACCATGGAGCCTTGTGATGACAAGTCTCATGGCGCATACTGATTAAAAGGGGAAAGGAGCATTGTGATTACAGGGGTCTTGGAACATTGTGAAGACAAGGGCATGGAGCATTGTGAGGGGAAGACCAAGGAGCATTCTGATGGCATGCATCATTGAGTTTTGTGATGACAAAGGCATGGACCATTGTGATTACATGGGACTTGGAGCATTGTGATGAAAAGGGCATGGATCTTTGTGATGAAAAAGGCATGGAGCCTTGTCATGACAGGGTTCAAGGAGCATACAGACAACAAGTGTCAGGGAGCATGTTGATGACAAGTGTATTGAGCATTGTGATGATGAAGGTCAAGGAGCATTGTGATGAGAAGACCATGGATAATTGTGATGGCGAGCATTCTGGGGCATTGTGATGACAAGTGTTATGGAATATTGTGATCACAAGGGTTTGGAGCATTGTTATGACAGAGGTCATGGTACATTTTGATTTCGTTGTTATGACAATAGCATGAAGCATTATGATGATGGGCATAGTGCATTGTGATGACAGGGTTCATGGATCATTGAGATGAAAAGGGGCATAGAGCATTGTGATTACAGTGTTCTTGGAGCATTGGGATGAGAAGGGTCATGGAGCCTTGTGATGACAAGGCCATGGAACATCGTGATGGCAAGGGTCATGGAGCATTGTTATGACAGGGGTAATGGAGCATTGTGATGGCAAGGGCTTGGAGCATTGTGATGAGAAGGCCATGGAGCATTCTGATGACATGTGTCATGGAGCTATGTGAAGACAAGGGCATGGAGAAATGTGATGAGAGCGTTCAAGGAGCATTGTGATGACAATGACATGGAGCATTGTGATGCCAAGGGTCATGGATTTTTGTGATGACAAAGGTCATGGAGCATTGTGATGGCAAGGGCGTTGTGCATTGTGATGAGAAGGTCAGGGAGCATTCTGATGACAGGGTCATGGAGCAATTTGATGAAAAGTGTCATGGAACATTTTGATGACAGGTGTTATGGAACATTGTGATTTCAGGGATCATCGAACATTGTGATGATAAGTGCATGTAGCATTGTGATGACAGGAGTCATGGAACATTGTGATGACAGGGGTGAGGGAGTATTGTGACAAATAGTGATGTAGCATTGTGATATCAGTGGTGAGAGAGCATTTTGATGAGAAGTGCATGGAGCATTGTGATGACAAATTTTATGGAGCATTGTGATGACAATGTTGTGGAGCACTGTGGTGACAAGCGCATGGTGCATTGTGATGACATGTGTCATGGAGCATTGTGCTGACAAGCGCATGGAGCATTGTGATGACAAGGGTCATGGAGCACTGTGCTGAGAAAGGCATAGAGCATTGTGATGACAAGGGTCAAAGAGCATTGTGACGAAAAGATCATGGAGCACTGTGGTTAAAAAGGTCACAGAGACTGTTGATGACGAGGGCATGGACCATTGTGATGACAAAGGTCATGAAGCATTGTGATGACTGGAGTCATGGAGCATTGTGATGACAGGGGTCATGGAGCATTGTGATAGCAAGGGCATGGAGCATTGTGATGACAAGTGCATGGAACATTGGTCTAATAACTTTCATGGAGTATTGCGATGAGAGTTGGAATGGCACACTGTGATGACAAGGGCATGGAGCATTGTGATGACCAGGTCATGCCGTATTGTGAAGACAGGTGTCAGGGAGCATTGTGATCACATATGTAATGGCCCATTGTGATGAGGATGGCATGGAGCATTGTGATGCCAAGTGTCAGGGAGGATTCTGATGACAAAGGTATTGGAGCATTGTGATGACAATGGCTTGGAGCATTGTGATGACAAGGGTCAGGGAGCATTGTGCTGACAAGTGCATGGAGAATTGTGATGACAAGGGTCATGGAGCATTCTGATGACAAGCTTGTGGAGTATTTAGATGACAATGGCATGGAGCATTGTGATGAAAATGGCATGGGGCATTGTGATGAAAATGGCATGGAGCCTTTTCGTGACAGGGTTCAAGGAGCATTCTGATGACAAGTGTCAGGGAGCATTGTGATGACAAGTGTATTGAGAATTGTGGTGACAAAGGTCATGGAGCATTGTGATGAAAAGGGCATGGAGTATTGTGATGACAGGCATCATGGAGCGTTGTGATGACAAGTGTTATGGAACATTGTGATCACAAGGGTTTGGAGCATTGTGATGACAGAGGTCATGGATCATTTTGATTTCAAGGAGCATGGAGCATTGTGATGACAAGGGCATGAAGCAATGTGATCCCAAAGTTCATGGAGGATTGTGATGACAATGGAAATGGAGTATTGTGATGACAAGCGCATAGAGCATTGTAATGACAAGGTCATGTAGCATTTTGCTGACAATGGCATGGAGCATTGTGATGACATGTGTCATGGAGCACTGTGATGACAAGTGTCAAGGAGCATTGTGAATACAGGGGTCATGGAGCATTGGGATGACAAGGGCATGGATTATTGTGATGACAAGGGTCATGGAGCACTGGGCTGAAAATGTTCATGGAGAGTTGTGATGACAGGTGTCATGTAGCATTGTGACGACAAGTTAATGGAGCATTGTGATGACAAGAGTCCTGGATCATTGTGTTGTCAGGTGTCATGGATTGTTGTGATGACAGTGGTCATGGAGCATTGTGATGATATTGGCAATGGAGCATTGTGATGAGAAGGTCGTGGAGCATTGGGCTGAAAATGTTCATGGATTATTGTGATGACAGGGGTCATGGAGCATTGTGATGACAAGGGAATGGATCATGGTGATGTCAAGGTCCTGGAACATTGTGATGAGAAGACCATGGAGACTTGTGATGGCAAGTCTCATGGAGCATTCTGATGAAAAGGGGCATGCAGCATTGTGATTACAAGGGTCTTGGAGCATTGTTATGCCTAGGGCATATAGCACTGTGATGAGAAGTCCATGGAGCATTCTGATGACAAGCGTCATGGAGTTTTGTGATGACAACGGCATGGAGCATTGTGATTACAGGGACCTTGGAGCATTGTGATGAAATGGTCATGGATCATTGTGATGAAAAATGCATGGAAACTTGTCATGCCAGTGTTCAAGGAGCATACAGACGACAAGGGTCAGAGAGCATAGTGATGCCAAGTGTATTGAGCATTGTGATGACAAAGATCATGGAGCATTGTGATGAGAAGACCATGGATATTTGTGATGATGAGCGTCATGGGGTGTTTTGATGATACGTGTTATGCAACATTGTGATCACAAGGGTTTGGAGCATTATGATGACAGAGGTCATGCAGAATATTGATTTCATTGTGAAGACAATAGCCTGAAGCATTATGATGATGGGCATGGTGCATTGTGATGACAGGGTTCATGGAGCATTGAGATGAAAAGGGGCATGGAGCATTGTGACTACAAGGGTCTTGGAGCATTGTGATGACAGATTTCAGGGAGCATTGAGATGAAATGGGGCATGGAGCATTGTGATGACAAGGGTCTTGGAGCATTGTGATGAAAAGGTCATGGAGCATTGTGATATCAGGGGTCTTGAGCATTGTGATGAGAATTATCATGGAACCTTGTGATGATTAGGCCGTGGATCATTGTGATGGCAGGTGTCATGGTGCATTGTGATGGCAGGTGTCATGGTGCATTGTTATGACAGGGGTAATGGAGCATTGTGATGAGAAGGGTATAGAAATTTGGTCTGAAATGTTTCATGGATTATTGTGATGAGAGTGGGCATGGAGCATTGTGATGACAAGGGCACGGAACACTGTGATACATGGGTCATGCAGGACTGTAATGACAAGGGCATGGAGCATTGTGATGAGAAGGGCATCAAGCATTTTGATGACAAGTGTCACGGAGCTGTGTGATGACAAGGGCATGGAGCAATGTGATGAGAGGGTTCATGGAGCATTGTGATGACAATGACATGGAGCATTGTGATGCCAAGGGTCTTGGAGCTTTGTGATGACAATTCATGGAGCATTTTGATGAGAAGGGAAGGGAGCATTTTGATGACCGGGTCATGCAGCAATTTGATAAAAAGTGTAATGGAATATTTTGATGGCAGGGGTTATAGAACATTGTGATGTCAGGGGTCTTGGAGATTTGGGATGGAAAGGGTCATGGAGCATTTTGATGACAGGGCTTATGGAACATTGTGATGGCAGGGGTCATGGAACATTGTGATGATAAGGGGATGTAGCATTGTGATGACAGTGTCATGGAACATTGTGATTACAAGGACGAGGGTGTATTGTGATGACTAGTGATGGAACATTGTGATATCTCTGGTGAGAGAGCATTTTGATGAGAAGTGCATGGACCATTGTGATTACAAGGTTTATGGAGCATTGCAATGACAAGGTTTGGAACGTTGTGATGAAATGCACGTGGCACATTGTGATGACAATGGTCATGGAGCATTGTTCTGACAAAGACATGGAGCATTGTGATGACAAATTTCTCAGAGAATTGTGATGAAAAGTTCATGGAGCATTGTGGTTAAAAAGGTCACAGAGCCTTGTGATGACGCGGGCATGGACCATTGTGATGACAAACGTTATGAAACATTGTGATGACTGGAGTCACGGAGCATTGTGATGACAGCGGTCATGGAGCATTGTGATGACAAGGGCATGGAGCATTGTGATGACAGTGGCATGGAGCATTGGTCTGACAAGTTTCATAGATTATTGTGATGAGAGTAGGCATGGTGCATTGTGATGACAAGGGCATGGAGCATTGCGATGATAAGGTCATGGAGCATTGTGAAGACAGGTGTCAGGGAGCATTGTGATGACATATGTCATGGTCCATGGCAATGACAATGGCATGGAGCTTTGTGATACCAAATGTAATGGAGGATTGTGATGACAAATATAATGGAGCATTGTGATGATTAGGGTTTGGAGCATTATGATGACAAGGGCCATTGAAAATTTTGATGACCAGGTCGTGAAGCATTGTGATGACAAGGTCCTGGAGCATTGTGATGACAAAACCATGGAGCCTTGTGATGATAAGTCTCATGGCGCATACTGATTAAAAGGGGAATGGAGCATTGTGATTACAGGGGTCTTGGAACATTGTGAAGACAAGGGCATGGAGCATTGTGAGGGGAAGACCAAGGAGCATTCTGATGGCATGCATCATTGAGTTTTGTGATGACAAAGGCATGGACCATTGTGATTACATGGGACTTGGAGCATTGTGATGAAAAGGGCATGGATCATTGTGATGAAAAAAGCATGGAGCCTTGTCATGACAGGGTTCAAGGAGCATACAGACAACAAGTGTCAGGGAGCATGTTGATGACAAGTGTATTGAGCATTGTGATGACGAAGGTCAAGGAGCATTGTGATGAGAAGACCATGGATAATTGTGATGGCGAGCATTCTGGGGCATTGTGATGACAAGCGTTATGGAATATTGAGATCACAAGGGTTTGGAGCATTGTTATGACAGAGGTCATGGAACATTTTGATTTCGTTGTTATGACAATAGCATGAAGCATTATGATGATGGGCATAGTGCATTGTGATGACAGGGTTCATGGATCATTGAGATTAAAAGGGGCATAGAGCATTGTGATTACAGTGTTCTTGGAGCATTGGGATGAGAAGGGTCATGGAGCCTTGTGATGACAAGGCCATGGAACATCGTGATGGCAAGGGTCATGGAGCATTGTTATGACAGGGGTAATGGAGCATTGTGATGGCAAGGGCTTGGAGCATTGTGATGAGAAGGCCATGGAGCATTCTGATGACATGTGTCATGGAGCTATGTGAAGACAAGGGCATGGAGAAATGTGATGAGAGCGTTCATGGAGCATTGTGATGACAATGACATGGAGCATTGTGATACCAAGGGTCATGGATCTTTGTGATGACAAAGGTCATGGAGCATTGTGATGGCAAGGGCGTTGTGCATTGTGATGAGAAGGTCAGGGAGCATTCTGATGACAGGGTCATGGAGCAATTTGATGAAAAGTGTCATGGAACATTTTGATGACAGGTGTTATGGAACATTGTGATTTCACGGATCATCGAACATTGTGATGATAAGTGCATGTAGCATTGTGATGACAGGAGTCATGGAGCATTGTGCTGACAAGCGCATGGAGCATTGTGATGACAAGGGTCATGGAGCATTGTGCTGAGAAAGGCATAGAGCATTGTGATGACAAGGGTCAAAGAGCATTGTGATGAAAAGTTCATGGAGCATTGTGGTTAAAATGGTCACAGAGACTGTTGATGACGAGGGCATGGACCATTGTGATGACAAAGGTCATGAAGCATTGTGATGACTGGAGTCATGGAGCATTTTGATGACAGGGGTCATGGAGCATTGTGATAAGAAGGGCATGGAGCATTGTGATGACAAGTGCATGGAACATTGGTCTAATAACTTTCATGGAGTATTGCGATGAGAGTTGGAATGGCACACTGTGATGACAAGGGCATGGAGCATTGTGATGACCAGGTCATGCCGTATTGTGAAGACAGGTGTCAGGGAGCATTGTGATCACATATGTAATGGCCCATTGTGATGAGGATGGCATGGAGCATTGTGATGCCAAGTGTCAGGGAGGATTCTGATGACAAAGGTATTGGAGCATTGTGATGACAATGGCTTGCAGCATTGTGATGACAAGGGTCAGGGAGCATTGTGCTGACAAGTGCATGGAGAATTGTGATGACAAGGGTCATGGAGCATTCTGATGACAAGCTTGTGGAGTATTTTGATGACAATGGCATGGAGCATTGTGATGAAAATGGCATGGGGCATTGTGATGAAAAAGGCATGGAGCCTTTTCTTGACAGGGTTCAAGGAGCATTCTGATGACAAGTGTCAGGGAGCATTGTGATGACAAGTGTATTGAGAATTGTGGTGACAAAGGTCATGGAGCATTGTGATGAAAAGGGCATGGAGTATTGTGATGACAGGCATCATGGAGCGTTGTGATGACAAGTGTTATGGAACATTGTGATCACAAGGTTTTGGAGCATTGTGATGACAGAGGTCATGGATCATTTGTATTTCAAGGAGCATGGAGAATTGTGATGACAAGGGCATGAAGCAATGTGATCCCAAAGTTCATGGAGGATTGTGATGACAATGGAAATGGAGTATTGTGATGACAAGCGCATAGAGCATTGTAATGACAAGGTCATGTAGCATTTTGCTGACAAAGGCATGGAGCATTGTGATGACATGTGTCATGGAGCACTGTGATGACAAGTGTCAAGGAGCATTGTGAATACAGGGGTCATGGAGCATTGGGATGACAAGGGCATGGATCATTGTGATGACAAGGGTCATCGAGCACTGGGCTGAAAATGTTCATGGAGAGTTGTGATGACAGGTGTCATGTAGCATTGTGACGACAAGTTAATGGAGCATTGTGATGACAAGAGTCCTGGATCATTGTGTTGTCAGGTGTCATGGATTGTTGTGATGACAGTGGTCATGGAGCATTGTGATGATATTG
Organism: Mesoplodon densirostris; assembly: GCF_025265405.1. NCBI lineage: Eukaryota > Metazoa > Chordata > Mammalia > Artiodactyla > Ziphiidae > Mesoplodon > Mesoplodon densirostris. The sequence continues at coordinate 181,455 of NW_026778198.1, forward strand.
GCAATGGAGCATTGTGATGAGAAAGTCGTGGAGCATTGGGCTGAAAATGTTCATGGATTATTGTGATGACAGGGGTCATGGAGCATTGTGATGACAAGGGAATGGATCATGGTGATGTCAAGGTCCTGGAATATTGTGATGAGAAGACCATGGAGACTTGTGATGGCAAGTCTCATGGAGCATTCTGATGAAAAGGGGCATGGAGCATTGTGATTACAGGGGTCTTGGAGCATTGTTATGCCTAGGGCATATAGCACTGTGATGAGAAGTCCAGGGAGCATTCTGATGACAAGCGTCATGGAGTTTTGTGATGACAACGGCATGGAGCATTGTGATTACAGGGACCTTGGAGCATTGTGATGAAATGGTCATGGATCATTGTGATGAAAAATGCATGGAAACTTGTCATGACAGGGTTCAAGGAGCATACAGACGACAAGGGTCAGGGAGCATTGTGATGCCATGTGTATTGAGCATTGTGATGACAAAGATCATGGAGCATTGTGATGAGAAGACCATGGATATTTGTGATGATGAGCGTCATGGGGTGTTTTGATGATACGTGTTATGCAGCATTGTGATCACAAGGGTTTGGAGCATTATGATGACAGAGGTCATGCAGAATATTGATTTCATTGTGATGACAATAGTCTGAAGCATTATGATGATGGGCATGGTGCATTGTGATGACAGGGTTCATGGAGCATTGAGATGAAAAGAGGCATGGAGCATTGTGATTACAAGGGTCTTGGAGCATTGTGATGACAGATTTCATGGAGCATTGAGATGAAATGGGGCATGGAGCATTGTGATGGCAAGGGTCTTTGAGCATTGTGATGACAAGGGCATGGAGCATTGTGATGAGAAGGCCATGGAACATTCTGATGACATGCGTCATGGAGCTTTGTGATGACAAGGGCATGGAGCATTGTGATATCAGGGGTCTTGAGCATTGTGATGAGAATTATCATGGAACCTTGTGATGACTAGGCCGTGGATCATTGTGATGTGAGGTGTCATGGTGCATTGTTATGACAGGGGTAATGGAGCATTGTGATGAGAAGGGTATGGAACTATGGTCTGAAATGTTTCATGGATTATTGTGATGAGAGTGGGCATGGAACATTGTGATGAAAAGGGCACGGAACACTGTGATACATGTGTCATGCAGGACTGTAATGACAAGGGCATGGAGCATTGTGATGAGAAGGGCATCGAGCATTGTGATGACAAGTGTCATGGAGCTTTGTGATGACAAGGGCATGGAACAATGTGATGAGAGGGTTCATGGAACATTGTGATGACAATGACATGGAGCATTGTGATGCCAAGGGTCTTGGAGCTTTGTGATGACAAGTCATGGAGCATTTTGATGAGAAGGGCATGGAGCATTTTGATGACTGGGTCATGCAGCAATTTGATAAAAAGTGTAATGGAACATTTTGATGGCAGGGGTTACAGAACATTGTGATGTCAGGGGTCTTGGGGCTTTGGGATGGAAAGGGTCATGGAGCATTTTGATGACAGGGCTTATGGAACATTGTGATGGCAGGGGTCATGGAACATTGTGATGATAAGGGGATGTAGCATTGTGATGACAGGGTCATGGAACATTGTGATTAAATGGATGAGGGTGTATTGTGATGACTAGTGATGAAACATTGTGATATCTCTGGTGAGAGAGCATTTTGATGAGAAGTGCATGGACAATTGTGATTACAAGGTTTATGGAGCATTGCAATGACAAGGTTTGGAACGTTGTGATGAAATGCGCGTGGCACATTGTGATGACAATGGTCATGGAGCATTGTTCTGACAAAGACATGGAGCATTGTGATGACAAGTTTCTCAGAGAATTGTGATGAAAAGTTCATGGAGCATTGTGGTTACAAAGGTCACAGAGCCTTGTGATGACGCGGGCATGGACCATTGTGATGACAAACGTTATGAAGCATTGTGATGACTGGAGTCACGGAGAATTGTGATGACAGGGTTCATGGAGCATTGTGATGACAAGGGCATGGAGCATTGTGATGACAGTGGCATGGAGCATTGGTCTGACAAGTTTCATAGATTATTGTGATGAGAATGGGCATGGTGCATTGTGATGACAAGGGCATGGAGCATTGTGATGATAAGGTCATGGAGTATTGTGAAGACATGTGTCAGGGAGCATTGTGATGACATATGTCATGGTCCATGGCGATGACAATGGCATGGAGCTTTGTGATACCAAATGTAATGGAGGATTGTGATGACAAATATAATGGAGCATTGTGATGATTAGGGTTTGGAGCATTATGATGACAAGGGCCATTGAAAATTTTGATGACAAGGTCGTGAAGCATTGTGATGACAAGGTCCTGGAGCATTGTGATGACAAAACCATGGAGCCTTGTGATGACAAGTCTCATGGAGCTTACTGATTAAAAGGGGAATGGAGCATTGTGATTACAAGGGTCTTGGAACATTGTGAAGACAAGAGCAGGGAGTATTGTGAGGAGAAGACCAAGGAGCATTCTGATGGCATGCGTCATTGAGCATTGTGATGACAATGGCATGGACCATTGTGATTACATGGGACTTGGAGCATTGTGATGAAAAGGGCATGGATCATTGTAATGAAAATGGCATGGAGCCTTGTCATGACAGGGTTCAAGGAGCATACAGACAACAAGTGTCAGGGAGCATGTTGATGACAAGTGTATTGAGCATTGTGATGACGAAGGTCATGGAGCATTGTGATGAGAAGACCATGGATAATTGTGATGACGAGCATCCGGGGCATTGTGATGACAAGTGTTATGGAATATTGTGATCACAAGGGTTTGGAGCATTGTTATGACAGAGGTCATGGAACATTTTGATTTCGTTGTTATGACAATAGCATGAAGCATTATGATGATGGGCATAGTGCATTGTGATGACAGGGTTCATGGATCATTCAGATGAAAAGGGGCAAGGATCATTGTGATGACAAGGGTCAAGGAGCTTTGTGATGACAAGGCCATGGAACATCGTGATGGCAGGGGTCATGGAGCATTGTTATGACAGGGGTAATGGAGCATTGTGATGGCAAGGGCTTGGAGCATTGTGATGAGAAGGCCATGGAGCATTCTGATGACATGTGTCATGGAGCTATGTGAAGACAAGGGCATGGAGCAATGTGATGAGAGCGTTCAAGGAGCATTGTGATGCCAATGACATGGAGCATTGTGATGCCAAGGGTCATGGAGCTTTGTGATGACAAAGGTCATGGAGCATTTGATGGCAAGGGCGTTGTGCATTGTGATGAGAAGGGCAGGGAGCATTCTGATGACAGGGTCATGGAGCAATTTGATGAAAAGTGTCATGGAACATTTTGATGACAGGTGTTATGGAACATTGTGATTTCAGGGATCATCGAACATTGTGATGATAAGTGCATGTAGCATTGTGATGACAGGAGTCATGGAACATTGTGATGACAGGGATGAGGGAGTATTGTGACAAATAGTGATGTAGCATTGAGATATCAGTGGTGAGAGAGCATTTTGATGAGAAGTGCATGGAGCATTGTGATGACAAATTTTATGGAGCATTGTGATGACAATGTTGTGGAGCACTGTGATGACAAGCGCATGGTGCATTGTGATGACATGTGTCATGGAGCATTGTGCTGACAAGCGCATGGAGCATTGTGATGACAAGGGTCATGGAGCATTGTGCTGCGAAAGGCATAGAGCATTGTGATGACAAGGGTCAAAGAGCATTGTAATGAAAATTTCATGGAGCATTGTGGTTAAAATGGTCACAGAGACTGTTGATGACGAGGGCATGGACCATTGTGATGACAAAGGTCATGAAGCATTGTGATGACTGGAGTCATGGAGCATTGTGATGACAGGGGTCATGGAGCATTGTTTTAGCAAGGGCATGGAGCATTGTGATGACAAGTGCATGGAACATTGGTCTAATAACTTTCATGGAGTATTGCGATGAGAGTTGGAATGGCACACTGTGATGACAAGGGCATGGAGCATTGTGATGACCAGGTCATGCCGTATTGTGAAGACAGGTGTCAGGGAGCATTGTGATCACATATGTAATGGCCCATTGTGATGAGGATGGCATGGAGCATTGTGATGCCAAGTGTCAGGGAGGATTCTGATGACAAAGGTATTGGAGCATTGTGATGACAATGGCTTGCAGCATTGTGATGACAAGGGTCAGGGAGCATTGTGCTGACAAGTGCATGGAGAATTGTGATGACAAGTGTCATGGAGCATTCTGATGACAAGCTTGTGGAGTATTTTGATGACAATGGCATGGAGCATTGTGATGAAAATGGCATGGGGCATTGTGATGAAAAATGCATGGAGCCTTTTCTTGACAGGGTTCAAGGAGCATTCTGATGACAAGTGTCAGGGAGCATTGTGATGACAAGTGTATTGAGAATTGTGGTGACAAAGGTCATGGAGCATTGTGATGAAAAGGGCATGGAGTATTGTGATGACAGGCATCATGGAGCGTTGTGATGACAAGTGTTATGGAACATTGTGATCACAAGGGTTTGGATCATTGTGATGACAGAGGTCATGGATCATTTTGATTTCAAGGAGCATGGAGCATTGTGATGACAAGGGCATGAAGCAATGTGATCCCAAAGTTCATGGAGGATTGTGATGACAATGGAAATGGAGTATTGTGATGACAAGTGCATAGAGCATTGTAATGACAAGGTCATGTAGCATTTTGCTGACAAAGGCATGGAGCATTGTGATGACATGTGTCATGGAGCACTGTGATGACAAGTGTCAAGGAGCATTGTGAATACAGGGGTCATGGAGCATTGGGATGACAAGGGCATGGATCATTGTGATGACAAGGGTCATGGAGCACTGGGCTGAAAATGTTCATGGAGAGTTGTGATGACAGGTGTCATGTAGCATTGTGACGACAAGTTAATGGAGCATTGTGATGACAAGAGTCCTGGATCATTGTGTTGTCAGGTGTCATGGATTGTTGTGATGACAGTGGTCATGGAGCATTGTGATGATATTGGCAATGGAGCATTGTGATGAGAAGGTCGTGGAGCATTGGGCTGAAAATGTTCATGGATTATTGTGATGACAGGTGTCATGGAGCATTGTGATGACAAGGGAATGGATCATGGTGATGTCAAGGTCCTGGAACATTGTGATGAGAAGACCATGGAGACTTGTGATGGCAAGTCTCATGGAGCATTCTGATGAAAAGGGGCATGGAGCATTGTGATTACAAGGGTCTTGGAGCATTGTTATGCCTAGGGCATATAGCACTGTGATGAGAAGTCCATGGAGCATTCTGATGACAAGCGTCATGGAGTTTTGTGATGACAACGGCATGGAGCATTGTGATTACAGGGACCTTGGAGCATTGTGATGAAATGGTCATGGATCATTGTGATGAAAAATGCATGGAAACTTGTCATGCCAGGGTTCAAGGAGCATACAGACGACAAGGGTCAGAGAGCATAGTGATGCCAAGTGTATTGAGCATTGTGATGACAAAGATCATGGAGCATTGTGATGAGAAGACCATGGATATTTGTGATGATGAGCGTCATGGGGTGTTTTGATGATACGTGTTATGCAACATTGTGATCACAAGGGTTTGGAGCATTATGATGACAGAGGTCATGCAGTATATTGATTTCATTGTGAAGACAATAGCCTGAAGCATTATGATGATGGGCATGGTGCATTGTGATGACAGGGTTCATGGAGCATTGAGATGAAAAGGGGCATGGAGCATTGTGACTACAAGGGTCTTGGAGCATTGTGATGACAGATTTCAGGGAGCATTGAGATGAAATGGGGCATGGAGCATTGTGATGACAAGGGTCTTGGAGCATTGTGATGAAAAGGTCATGGAGCATTGTGATATCAGGGGTCTTGAGCATTGTGATGAGAATTATCATGGAACCTTGTGATGATTAGGCCGTGGATCATTGTGATGGCAGGTGTCATGGTGCATTGTGATGGCAGGTGTCATGGTGCATTGTTATGACAGGGGTAATGGAGCATTGTGATGAGAAGGGTATAGAAATTTGGTCTGAAATGTTTCATGGATTATTGTGATGAGAGTGGGCATGGAGCATTGTGATGACAAGGGCACGGAACACTGTGATACATGGGTCATGCAGGACTGTAATGACAAGGGCATGGAGCATTGTGATGAGAAGGGCATCAAGCATTTTGATGACAAGTGTCACGGAGCTGTGTGATGACAAGGGCATGGAGCAATGTGATGAGAGGGTTCATGGAGCATTGTGATGACAATGACATGGAGCATTGTGATGCCAAGGGTCTTGGAGCTTTGTGATGACAATTCATGGAGCATATTGATGAGAAGGGAAGGGAGCATTTTGATGACCGGGTCATGCAGCAATTTGATAAAAAGTGTAATGGAATATTTTGATGGCAGGGGTTATAGAACATTGTGATGTCAGGGGTCTTGGAGATTTGGGATGGAAAGGGTCATGGAGCATTTTGATGACAGGGCTTATGGAACATTGTGATGGCAGGGGTCATGGAACATTGTGATGATAAGGGGATGTAGCATTGTGATGACAGTGTCATGGAACATTGTGATTACAAGGACGAGGGTGTATTGTGATGACTAGTGATGGAACATTGTGATATCTCTGGTGAGAGAGCATTTTGATGAGAAGTGCATGGACCATTGTGATTACAAGGTTTATGGAGCATTGCAATGACAAGGTTTGGAACGTTGTGATGAAATGCACGTGGCACATTGTGATGACAATGGTCATGGAGCATTGTTCTGACAAAGACATGGAGCATTGTGATGACAAATTTCTCAGAGAATTGTGATGAAAAGTTCATGGAGCATTGTGGTTAAAAAGGTCACAGAGCCTTGTGATGACGCGGGCATGGACCATTGTGATGACAAACGTTATGAAACATTGTGATGACTGGAGTCACGGAGCATTGTGATGACAGCGGTCATGGAGCATTGTGATGACAAGGGCATGGAGCATTGTGATGACAGTGGCATGGAGCATTGGTCTGACAAGTTTCATAGATTATTGTGATGAGAGTAGGCATGGTGCATTGTGATGACAAGGGCATGGAGCATTGCGATGATAAGGTCATGGAGCATTGTGAAGACAGGTGTCAGGGAGCATTGTGATGACATATGTCATGGTCCATGGCGATGACAATGGCATGGAGCTTTGTGATACCAAATGAAATGGAGGATTGTGATGACAAATATAATGGAGCATTGTGATGATTAGGGTTTGGAGCATTATGATGACAAGGGCCATTGAAAATTTTGATGACCAGGTCGTGAAGCATTGTGATGACAAGGTCCTGGAGCATTGTGATGACAAAACCATGGAGCCTTGTGATGATAAGTCTCATGGCGCATACTGATTAAAAGGGGAATGGAGCATTGTGATTACAGGGGTCTTGGAACATTGTGAAGACAAGGGCATGGAGCATTGTGAGGGGAAGACCAAGGAGCATTCTGATGGCATGCATCATTGAGTTTTGTGATGACAAAGGCATGGACCATTGTGATTACATGGGACTTGGAGCATTGTGATGAAAAGGGCATGGATCATTGTGATGAAAAAAGCATGGAGCCTTGTCATGACAGGGTTCAAGGAGCATACAGACAACAAGTGTCAGGGAGCATGTTGATGACAAGTGTATTGAGCATTGTGATGACGAAGGTCAAGGAGCATTGTGATGAGAAGACCATGGATAATTGTGATGGCGAGCATTCTGGGGCATTGTGATGACAAGCGTTATGGAATATTGAGATCACAAGGGTTTGGAGCATTGTTATGACAGAGGTCATGGAACATTTTGATTTCGTTGTTATGACAATAGCATGAAGCATTATGATGATGGGCATAGTGCATTGTGATGACAGGGTTCATGGATCATTGAGATTAAAAGGGGCATAGAGCATTGTGATTACAGTGTTCTTGGAGCATTGGGATGAGAAGGGTCATGGAGCCTTGTGATGACAAGGCCATGGAACATCGTGATGGCAAGGGTCATGGAGCATTGTTATGACAGGGGTAATGGAGCATTGTGATGGCAAGGGCTTGGAGCATTGTGATGAGAAGGCCATGGAGCATTCTGATGACATGTGTCATGGAGCTATGTGAAGACAAGAGCATGGAGAAATGTGATGAGAGCGTTCATGGAGCATTGTGATGACAATGACATGGAGCATTGTGATGCCAAGGGTCATGGATATTTGTGATGACAAAGGTCATGGAGCATTGTGATGGCAAGGGCGTTGTGCATTGTGATGAGAAGGTCAGGGAGCATTCTGATGACAGGGTCATGGAGCAATTTGATGAAAAGTGTCATGGAACATTTTGATGACAGGTGTTATGGAACATTGTGATTTCACGGATCATCGAACATTGTGATGATAAGTGCATGTAGCATTGTGATGACAGGAGTCATGGAGCATTGTGCTGACAAGCGCATGGAGCATTGTGATGACAAGGGTCATGGAGCATTGTGCTGAGAAAGGCATAGAGCATTGTGATGACAAGGGTCAAAGAGCATTGTGATGAAAAGTTCATGGAGCATTGTGGTTAAAATGGTCACAGAGACTGTTGATGACGAGGGCATGGACCATTGTGATGACAAAGGTCATGAAGCATTGTGATGACTGGAGTCATGGAGCATTTTGATGACAGGGGTCATGGAGCATTGTGATAAGAAGGGCATGGAGCATTGTGATGACAAGTGCATGGAACATTGGTCTAATAACTTTCATGGAGTATTGCGATGAGAGTTGGAATGGCACACTGTGATGACAAGGGCATGGAGCATTGTGATGACCAGGTCATGCCGTATTGTGAAGACAGGTGTCAGGGAGCATTGTGATCACATATGTAATGGCCCATTGTGATGAGGATGGCATGGAGCATTGTGATGCCAAGTGTCAGGGAGGATTCTGATGACAAAGGTATTGGAGCATTGTGATGACAATGGCTTGCAGCATTGTGATGACAAGGGTCAGGGAGCATTGTGCTGACAAGTGCATGGAGAATTGTGATGACAAGGGTCATGGAGCATTCTGAAGACAAGCTTGTGGAGTATATTGATGACAATGGCATGGAGCATTGTGATGAAAATGGCATGGGGCATTGTGATGAAAAAGGCATGGAGCCTTTTCTTGACAGGGTTCAAGGAGCATTCTGATGACAAGTGTCAGGGAGCATTGTGATGACAAGTGTATTGAGAATTGTGGTGACAAAGGTCATGGAGCATTGTGATGAAAAGGGCATGGAGTATTGTGATGACAGGCATCATGGAGCGTTGTGATGACAAGTGTTATGGAACATTGTGATCACAAGGTTTTGGAGCATTGTGATGACAGAGGTCATGGATCATTTGTATTTCAAGGAGCATGGAGAATTGTGATGACAAGGGCATGAAGCAATGTGATCCCAAAGTTCATGGAGGATTGTGATGACAATGGAAATGGAGTATTGTGATGACAAGCGCATAGAGCATTGTAATGACAAGGTCATGTAGCATTTTGCTGACAAAGGCATGGAGCATTGTGATGACATGTGTCATGGAGCACTGTGATGACAAGTGTCAAGGAGCATTGTGAATACAGGGGTCATGGAGCATTGGGATGACAAGGGCATGGAGCATTGTGGTGACAAGCGTCATGGAGCACTGTGCTGAGTAAGGCATATAGCATTGTGATGACAAGGGTCAAAGAGCATTGTGATGAAAAGTTCATGGAGCATTGTGGTTAAAAACGTCACAGAGACTGTTGATGACAAGGGCATGGACCATTGGGATGACAAAGGTCATGAAGCATTGTGATGACTGGAGTCACGGAGCATTGTGATGACAGGGGTCATGGAGCATTGTGATAACAAGGGCATGGAGCATTGTGATGACAAGGGCATGGAACATTGGACTAATAACTTTCATGGAGTATTGCGATGACAGTTGGAATAGCACACTGTGATGACAAGGGCATGGAGCATTGTGATGACCAGGTCATGCCATATTGTGAAGACAGGTGTCAGGGAGCATTGTGATCACATATGTAATGGCCCATTGTGATGAGGATGGCATGGAGCATTGTGATGCCAAGTGTCAGGGAGGATTCTGATGACAAAGGTAATGGAGCATTGTGATGACAATGGCTTGGAGCATTGTGAGAACAAGGGTCAGGGAGCATTGTGCTGACAAGTGCATGGAGAATTGTGATGACAAGGGTCATGGAGCATTCTGATGACAAGCTTGTGGAGTATTTTGATGGCAATGGCATGGAGCATTGTGATGAAAATGGCATGGGACATTGTGATGAAAAAGGCATGGAGCCTTTTCGTGACAGGGTTCAAGGAGCATTCTGATGACAAGTGTCAGGGAGCATTGTGATGACAAGTGTATTGAGAATTGTGGTGACTAAGGTCATGGAGCATTGTGATGAAAAGGGCATGGAGTATTGTGATGACAGGCATCATGGAGCGTTGTGATGACAAGTGTTATGGAACATTGTGATCACAAGAGTATGGAGCATTGTGATGACAGAGGTCATGGATCATTTTGATTTCAAGGAGCATGGAGCTTTGTGATGACAAGGGCATGGAGCAATGTGATGAGAGCGTTCATGGAGCATTGTGATGACAATGACATGGAGCATTGTGATGCCAAGTGTCTTGGAGCTTTGTGATGACAAGTCACGGAGCATTTTGATGAGAAGGGCAGGGAGCATTTTGATGACCGAGTCATGCAGCAATTTGATAAAAAGTGTAATGGAACATTTAGATGGCAGGGGTTATAGAACATTGTGATGGCAGGGGTCTTGGAGTTTTGGGATGGAAAGGGTCATGGAGCATTTTGATGACAGGGCTTATGGAACATTGTTATGGCAGGGGTCATAGAACATTGTGATGATAAGTGGATGTAGCATTGTGATGACAGGGTCATGGATCATTGTGATTCCAGGGGTGAGGGAGTATTGTGATGACTAGTGATGGAACATTGTGATATCTCTGGTGAGAGAGCATTTTGATGAGAAGTGCATGGACCATTGTGATTACAAGGTTTATGGAGCATTGCAATGACAAGGTTGTGGACAGTTGTGATGAAATGCATGTGGCATACTGTGATGACAATGGTCATGGAGCATTGTTCAGACAAAGACATGGAGCATTGTGATGACAAGGGTCACAGAGAATTGTGATGAAAAATTCATGGAGCATTGTGGTTAAAAAGGTCACAGAGACTGTTGATGACGAGGGCATGGACCATTGTGATGACAAAGGTCATGAAGCATTGGGATGACTGGAGTCATGGAGCATTGTGATGACAGGGGTCATGGAGCATTGTGATGACAAGGGCATGGAGCATTGTGATGACAGTGGCATGGAGCATTGGTCTGACAAGTTTCATAGATTATTGTGATGAGAGTGGGCATGGTGCATTGTGATGAAAAGGGCATGGAGCATTGTGATGATAAGGTCATGGAGTATTGTGAAGACAGGTGTCAGGGAGCATTGTGATGACATATGTCATGGTCCATGGCGATGACAATGGCATGGAGCTTTGTGATACCAAATGTGATGGAGGATTGTGATGACAAATATAATGGAGCATTGTGATGATTAGGGTTTGGAGCATTATGATGACAAGGGCCATTGAAAATTTTGATGACAATGTCGTGAAGCATTGTGATGACCAGGTCCTGGAGCATTGTGATGACAAAACCATGGAGCCTTGTGATGACAATTCTCATGGAGCATACTGATTAAAAGGGGAAAGGAGCATTGTGATTACGGGGGTCTTGGAACATTGTGAAGACAAGGGCATGGAGCATTGTGAGGAGAAGACCAAGGAGCATTCTGATATCATGCGTCATTGAGCTTTGTGATGACAATGGCATGGACCATTGTGATTACATGGGACTTGGAGCTTTGTGATGAAAAGGGCATGGATCATTGTGATGAAAAAGGCATGGAGCCTTGTCATGACAGGGTTCAAGGAGCATACAGACAACAAGTGTCAGGGAGCATGTTGATGACAAGTGTATTGAGCATTGTGATGACGAAGGTCATGGAGCATTGTGATGAGAAGACCATGGATAATTGTGAGGACGAACATACTGGGGCATTGTGATGACAAGTGCATGGAGAATTGTGATGACAAGGGTCATGGAGCATTCTGATGACAAGCTTGTGGAGTATTTTGATGACAATGGCATGGAGCATTGTGATGAAAATGGCATGGGACATTGTGATGAAAAAGGCATGGAGCCTTTTCGTGACAGGGTTCAAGGAGCATTCTGATGACAAGTGTCAGGGAGCATTGTGATGACAAGTGTATTGAGAATTGTGGTGACTAAGGTCATGGAGCATTGTGATGAAAAGGGCATGGAGTATTGTGATGACAGGCATCATGGAGCGTTGTGATGACAAGTGTTATGGAACATTGTGATCACAAGGGTATGGAGCATTGTGATGACAGAGGTCATGGATCATTTTGATTTCAAGGAGCATGGAGCTTTGTGATGACAAGGGCATGGAGCAATGTGATGAGAGCGTTCATGGAGCATTGTGATGACAATGACATGGAGCATTGTGATGCCAAGTGTCTTGGAGCTTTGTGATGACAAGTCACGGAGCATTTTGATGAGAAGGGCAGGGAGCATTTTGATGACCGAGTCATGCAGCAATTTGATAAAAAGTGTAATGGAACATTTAGATGGCAGGGGTTATAGAACATTGTGATGGCAGGGGTCTTGGAGTTTTGGGATGGAAAGGGTCATGGAGCATTTTGATGACAGGGCTTATGGAACATTGTTATGGCAGGGGTCATAGAACATTGTGATGATAAGTGGATGTAGCATTGTGATGACAGGGTCATGGATCATTGTGATTCCAGGGGTGAGGGAGTATTGTGATGACTAGTGATGGAACATTGTGATATCTCTGGTGAGAGAGCATTTTGATGAGAAGTGCATGGACCATTGTGATTACAAGGTTTATGGAGCATTGCAATGACAAGGTTGTGGACAGTTGTGATGAAATGCATGTGGCATACTGTGATGACAATGGTCATGGAGCATTGTTCAGACAAAGACATGGAGCATTGTGATGACAAGGGTCACAGAGAATTGTGATGAAAAATTCATGGAGCATTGTGGTTAAAAAGGTCACAGAGACTGTTGATGACGAGGGCATGGACCATTGTGATGACAAAGGTCATGAAGCATTGGGATGACTGGAGTCATGGAGCATTGTGATGACAGGGGTCATGGAGCATTGTGATGACAAGGGCATGGAGCATTGTGATGACAGTGGCATGGAGCATTGGTCTGACAAGTTTCATAGATTATTGTGATGAGAGTAGGCATGGTGCATTGTGATGACAAGGGCATGGAGCATTGTGATGATAAGGTCATGGAGTATTGTGAAGACAGGTGTCAGGGAGCATTGTGATGACATATGTCATGGTCCATGGCGATGACAATGGCATGGAGCTTTGTGATACCAAATATGATGGAGGATTGTGATGACAAATATAATGGAGCATTGTGATGATTAGGGTTTGGAGCATTATGATGACAAGGGCCATTGAAAATTTTGATGACAATGTCGTGAAGCATTGTGATGACAAGGTCCTGGAGCATTGTGATGACAAAACCATGGAGCCTTGTGATGACAATTCTCATGGAGCATACTGATTAAAAGGGGAAAGGAGCATTGTGATTACGGGGGTCTTGGAACATTGTGAAGACAAGGGCATGGAGCATTGTGAGGAGAAGACCAAGGAGCATTCTGATGTCATGCGTCATTGAGCTTTGTGATGACAATGGCATGGACCATTTTGATTACATGGGACTTGGAGCATTGTGATGAAAAGGGCATGGATCATTGTGATGAAAAAGGCATGGAGCCTTGTCATGACAGGGTTCAAGGAGCATACAGACAACAAGTGTCAGGGAGCATGTTGATGACAAGTGTATTGAGCATTGTGATGACGAAGGTCATGGAGCATTGTGATGAGAAGACCATGGATAATTGTGAGGACGAGCATACTGGGGCATTGTGATGACAAGTGTTATGGAATATTGTGATCACAAGGGTTTGGAGCATTGTTATGACAGAGGTCATGGAACATTTTGATTTCGTTGTTATGACAATAGCATGACGCATTATGATGATGGGCATAGTGCATTGTGATGACAGGGTTCAAGGATCATTGAGATGAAAAGGGGCATAGAGCATTGTGATTACAGTGTTCTTGGAGCATTGTGATGAGAAGGGTCATGGAGCCTTGTGATGACAAGGTCATGGAACATCGTGATGGCAGGGGTCATGGAGCATTGTTATGACAGGGGTAATGGACCATTGTGATGGCCAGGGCTTGGAGCATTGTGATGAGAAGGCCATGGAGCATTCTGATGACATGTGTCATGGAGCTATGTGAAGACAAGGGCATGGAGCAATGTGATGAGAGCGTTCATGGAGCACTGTGATGACAATGACATGGAGCATTGTGATGCCAAGGGTCATGGATCTTTGTGATGACAAAGGTCATGGAGCATTTTGATGGCAAGGGCGTTGTGAATTGTGATGAGAAGGGCAGGGAGCATTGTGATGACAGGGTCATGGAGCAATTTGATGAAAAGTGTCATGGAACATTTTGATGACAGGTGTTATGGAACATTGTGATTTCAGGGGTCATCGAACATTGTGATGATAAGTGCATGTAGCATTGTGATGACAGGAGTCATGGAACATTGTGATGACAGGTGTGAGGGAGTATTGTGACAAATAGTGATGTAGCATTGTGATATCAGTGGTGAGAGAGCATTTTGATTAGAAGTGCATGGAGCATTGTGATGACAAATTTTATGGAGCATTGTGATGACAATGTTGTGGAGCACTGTGATGACAAGCGCATGGTGCATTGTGATGACATGTGTCATGGAGCATTGGGCTGACAAGCGCATGGAGCATTGTGATGACAAGGGTCATGGAGCATTGTGCTGAGAAAGGCATAGAGCATTGTGATGACAAGGGTCAAAGAGCATTGTGACGAAAAGATCATGGAGCACTGTGGTTAAAAAGGTCACAGAGACTGTTGATGACGAGGGCATGGACCATTGTGATGACAAAGGTCATGAAGCATTGTGATGACTGGAGTCACGGAGCATTGTGATGACAGGGGTCATTGAGCATTGTGATAGCAAGGGCATGGAGCATTGTGATGACAGGGCATGGAACATTGGTCTAATAACTTTCATGGAGTATTGCGATGAGAGTTGGAATGGCACACTGTGATGACAAGGGCATGGAGCATTGTGATGAACAGGTCATGCCGTATTGTGAAGACAGGTGTCAGGGAGCATTGTGATCACATATGTAATGGCCCATTGTGATGAGGAAGGTATGGAGCATTGTGATGCCAAGTGTCAGGGAGGATTCTGATGACAAAGGTAAGGGAGCATTGTGATGACAATGGCTTGGAGCATTGTGATGACAAGGGTCAGGGAGCATTGTGCTGACAAGTGCATGGAGAATTGTGATGACAAGGGTCATGGAGCATTCTGATGACAAGCTTGTGGAGTATCTTGATGACAATGGCATGGATCATTGTGATGAAAATGGCATGGGGCATTGTGATGAAAAAGGCATGGAGCCTTTTTGTGACAGGGTTCAAGGAGCATTCTGATGACAAGTGTCAGGGAGCATTGTGATGACAAGTGTATTGAGAAATGTGGTTACAAAGGTCATGGAGCATTGCGATGAAAAGGGCATGGAGTATTGTGATGACAGGCATCATGGAGCGTTGTGATGACAAGTGTTATGGAACATTGTGATCACAAGGGTTTGGAGCATTGTGATGACAGAGGTCATGGATCATTTTGATTTCAAGGAGCATGGAGCATTGTGATGACAAGAGCATGAAGCAATGTGATCCCAAAGTTCATGGAGGATTTTGATGACAATGGAAATGGAGTATTGTGATGACTAGCGCATAGAGCATTGTAATGACAAGGTCATGTAGCATTTTGCTGACAAAGGCATGGAGCATTGTGATGACATGTGTCATGGAGCACTGTGAGGACAAGCGTCAAGGAGCATTGTGAATACAGGGGTCATGGAGCATTGGGCTGACAAGGGCATGGATCATTGTGATGACAAGGGTCATGGAGCACTGGGCTGAAAATGTTCAT
The DNA here is from genome assembly GCF_025265405.1 of Mesoplodon densirostris. Taxonomy (NCBI): domain Eukaryota; kingdom Metazoa; phylum Chordata; class Mammalia; order Artiodactyla; family Ziphiidae; genus Mesoplodon; species Mesoplodon densirostris. Next base: position 197,685 of record NW_026778198.1, read on the forward strand.
GGAGAGTTGTGATGACAGGTGTCATGTAGCATTGTGACGACAAGTTAATGGAGCATTGTGATGACAAGAGTCCTGGATCATTGTGTTGTCAGGTGTCATGGAGTGTTGTGATGACAGTGGTCATGGAGCATTGTGATGATATTGGCAATGGAGCATTGTGATGAGAAGGTCGTGGAGCATTGGGCTGAAAATGTTCATGGATTATTGTGATGACAGGGGTTATGGAGCATTGTGATGACAAGGGAATGGATCATGGTGATGTCAAGGTCCTGGAACATTGTGATGAGAAGACCATGGAGACTTGTGATGACAAGTCTCATGGAGCATTCTGATGAAAAGGGGCATGGAGCATTGTGATTACAGGGGTCTTGGAGCATTGTTATGACTAGGGCATAGAGCATTGTGATAAGAAGGCCATGGAGCATTCTGATGACATGCGTCATGGAGTTTTGTGATGACAAGGGCATGGAGCATTGTGATTACAGGGAACTTGGAGCATTGTGATGAAATGGTCATGGATCATTGTGATGAAAAATGCATGGAAACTTGTCATGACAGGGTTCAAGGAGCATACAGACGACAAGGGTCAGGGAGCATTGTGATGCCAAGTGTATTGAGCATTGTGATGACAAAGATCATGGAGCATTGTGATGAGAAGACCATGGATAATTGTGATGATGAGCGTCATGGGGTGTTGTGATGATACGTGTTATGCAACATTGTGATCACAAGGGTTTGGAGCATTATGATGACAGAGGTCATGCAGAATATTGATTTCATTGTGAAGACAATAGCCTGAAGCATTATGATGATGGGAATGGTGCATTGTGATGACAGGGTTCATGGAGCATTGAGATGAAAAGGGGCATGGAGCATTGTGACTACAAGGGTCTTGGAGCATTGTGATGACAGATTTCAGGGAGCATTGAGATGAAATGGGGCATGGAGCATTGTGATGACAAGGGTCTTGGAGCATTGTGATGACAAGGGCATGGAGCATTGTGATATCAGGGGTCTTGAGCATTGTGATGAGAATTATCATGGAACCTTGTGATGATTAGGCCGTGGATCATTGTGATGGCAGGTGTCATGGTGCATTGTGATGGCAGGTGTCATGGTGCATTGTTATGACAGGGGTAATGGAGCATTGTGATGAGAAGGGTATAGAAATTTGGTCTGAAATGTTTCATGGATTATTGTGATGAGAGTGGGCATGGAGCATTGTGATGACAAGGGCACGGAACACTGTGATACATGGGTCATGCAGGACTGTAATGACAAGGGCATGGAGCATTGTGATGAGAAGGGCATCAAGCATTTTGATGACAAGTGTCACGGAGCTGTGTGATGAGAAGGGCATGGAGCAATGTGATGAGAGGGTTCATGGAGCATTGTGATGACAATGACATGGAGCATTGTGATGCCAAGGGTCTTGGAGCTTTGTGATGACAATTCATGGAGCATTTTGATGAGAAGGGAAGGGAGCATTTTGATGACCGGGTCATGCAGCAATTTGATAAAAAGTGTAATGGAATATTTTGATGGCAGGGGTTATAGAACATTGTGATGTCAGGGGTCTTGGAGATTTGGGATGGAAAGGGTCATGGAGCATTTTGATGACAGGGCTTATGGAACATTGTGATGGCAGGGGTCATGGAACATTGTGATGATAAGGGGATGTAGCATTGTGATGACAGTGTCATGGAACATTGTGATTACAAGGACGAGGGTGTATTGTGATGACTAGTGATGGAACATTGTGATATCTCTGGTGAGAGAGCATTTTGATGAGAAGTGCATGGACCATTGTGATTACAAGGTTTATGGAGCATTGCAATGACAAGGTTTGGAACGTTGTGATGAAATGCACGTGGCACATTGTGATGACAATGGTCATGGAGCATTGTTCTGACAAAGACATGGAGCATTGTTATGACAAGTTTCTCAGAGAATTGTGATGAAAAGTTCATGGAGCATTGTGGTTACAAAGGTCACAGAGCCTTGTGATGACGAGGGCATGGACCATTGTGATGACAAACGTTATGAAACATTGTGATGACTGGAGTCACGGAGCATTGTGATGACAGGGGTCATGGAGCATTGTGATGACAAGGGCATGGAGCATTGTGATGACAGTGGCATGGAGCATTGGTCTGACAAGTTTCATAGATTATTGTGATGAGAGTAGGCATGGTGCATTGTGATGACAAGGGCATGGAGCATTGTGATGATAAGGTCATGGAGCATTGTGAAGACAGGTGTCAGGGAGCATTGTGATGACATATGTCATGGTCCATGGCGATGACAATGGCATGGAGCTTTGTGATACCAAATGTAATGGAGGATTGTGATGACAAATATAATGGAGCATTGTGATGATTAGGGTTTGGAGCATTATGATGACAAGGGCCATTGAAAATTTTGATGACAAGGTCGTGAAGCATTGTGATGACCAGGTCCTGGAGCACTGTGATGACAAAACCATGGAGCCTTGTGATGACAAGTCTCATGGCGCATACTGATTAAAAGGGGAAAGGAGCATTGTGATTACAGGGGTCTTGGAACATTGTGAAGACAAGGGCATGGAGCATTGTGAGGGGAAGACCAAGGAGCATTCTGATGGCATGCATCATTGAGTTTTATGATGACAAAGGCATGGACCATTGTGATTACATGGGACTTGGAGCATTGTGATGAAAAGGGCATGGATCTTTGTGATGAAAAAGGCATGGAGCCTTGTCATGACAGGGTTCAAGGAGCATACAGACAACAAGTGTCAGGGAGCATGTTGATGACAAGTGTATTGAGCATTGTGATGATGAAGGTCAAGGAGCATTGTGATGAGAAGACCATGGATAATTGTGATGGCGAGCATTCTGGGGCATTGTGATGACAAGTGTTATGGAATATTGTGATCACAAGGGTTTGGAGCATTGTTATGACAGAGGTCATGGTACATTTTGATTTCGTTGTTATGACAATAGCATGAAGCATTATGATGATGGGCATAGTGCATTGTGATGACAGGGTTCATGGATCATTGAGATGAAAAGGGGCATAGAGCATTGTGATTACAGTGTTCTTGGAGCATTGGGATGAGAAGGGTCATGGAGCCTTGTGATGACAAGGCCATGGAACATCGTGATGGCAAGGGTCATGGAGCATTGTTATGACAGGGGTAATGGAGCATTGTGATGGCAAGGGCTTGGAGCATTGTGATGAGAAGGCCATGGAGCATTCTGATGACATGTGTCATGGAGCTATGTGAAGACAAGGGCATGGAGAAATGTGATGAGAGCGTTCATGGAGCATTGTGATGACAATGACATGGAGCATTGTGATGCCAAGGGTCATGGATTTTTGTGATGACAAAGGTCATGGAGCATTGTGATGGCAAGGGCGTTGTGCATTGTGATGAGAAGGTCAGGGAGCATTCTGATGACAGGGTCATGGAGCAATTTGATGAAAAGTGTCATGGAACATTTTGATGACAGGTGTTATGGAACATTGTGATTTCAGGGATCATCGAACATTGTGATGATAAGTGCATGTAGCATTGTGATGACAGGAGTCATGGAACATTGTGATGACAGGGGTGAGGGAGTATTGTGACAAATAGTGATGTAGCATTGTGATATCAGTGGTGAGAGAGCATTTTGATGAGAAGTGCATGGAGCATTGTGATGACAAATTTTATGGAGCATTGTGATGACAATGTTGTGGAGCACTGTGGTGACAAGCGCATGGTGCATTGTGATGACATGTGTCATGGAGCATTGTGCTGACAAGCGCATGGAGCATTGTGATGACAAGGGTCATGGAGCACTGTGCTGAGAAAGGCATAGAGCATTGTGATGACAAGGGTCAAAGAGCATTGTGACGAAAAGATCATGGAGCACTGTGGTTAAAAAGGTCACAGAGACTGTTGATGACGAGGGCATGGACCATTGTGATGACAAAGGTCATGAAGCATTGTGATGACTGGAGTCATGGAGCATTGTGATGACAGGGGTCATGGAGCATTGTGATAGCAAGGGCATGGAGCATTGTGATGACAAGTGCATGGAACATTGGTCTAATAACTTTCATGGAGTATTGCGATGAGAGTTGGAATGGCACACTGTGATGACAAGGGCATGGAGCATTGTGATGACCAGGTCATGCCGTATTGTGAAGACAGGTGTCAGGGAGCATTGTGATCACATATGTAATGGCCCATTGTGATGAGGATGGCATGGAGCATTGTGATGCCAAGTGTCAGGGAGGATTCTGATGACAAAGGTATTGGAGCATTGTGATGACAATGGCTTGGAGCATTGTGATGACAAGGGTCAGGGAGCATTGTGCTGACAAGTGCATGGAGAATTGTGATGACAAGGGTCATGGAGCATTCTGATGACAAGCTTGTGGAGTATTTAGATGACAATGGCATGGAGCATTGTGATGAAAATGGCATGGGGCATTGTGATGAAAATGGCATGGAGCCTTTTCGTGACAGGGTTCAAGGAGCATTCTGATGACAAGTGTCAGGGAGCATTGTGATGACAAGTGTATTGAGAATTGTGGTGACAAAGGTCATGGAGCATTGTGATGAAAAGGTCATGGAGTATTGTGATGACAGGCATCATGGAGCGTTGTGATGACAAGTGTTATGGAACATTGTGATCACAAGGGTTTGGAGCATTGTGATGACAGAGGTCATGGATCATTTTGATTTCAAGGAGCATGGAGCATTGTGATGACAAGGGCATGAAGCAATGTGATCCCAAAGTTCATGGAGGATTGTGATGACAATGGAAATGGAGTATTGTGATGACAAGTGCATAGAGCATTGTAATGACAAGGTCATGTAGCATTTTGCTGACAAAGGCATGGAGCATTGTGATGACATGTGTCATGGAGCACTGTGATGACAAGTGTCAAGGAGCATTGTGAATACAGGGGTCATGGAGCATTGGGATGACAAGGGCATGGATTATTGTGATGACAAGGGTCATGGAGCACTGGGCTGAAAATGTTCATGGAGAGTTGTGATGACAGGTGTCATGTAGCATTGTGACGACAAGTTAATGGAGCATTGTGATGACAAGAGTCCTGGATCATTGTGTTGTCAGGTGTCATGGATTGTTGTGATGACAGTGGTCATGGAGCATTGTGATGATATTGGCAATGGAGCATTGTGATGAGAAGGTCGTGGAGCATTGGGCTGAAAATGTTCATGGATTATTGTGATGACAGTGGTCATGGAGCATTGTGATGACAAGGGAATGGATCATGGTGATGTCAAGGTCCTGGAACATTGTGATGAGAAGACCATGGAGACTTGTGATGGCAAGTCTCATGGAGCATTCTGATGAAAAGGGGCATGCAGCATTGTGATTACAAGGGTCTTGGAGCATTGTTATGCCTAGGGCATATAGCACTGTGATGAGAAGTCCATGGAGCATTCTGATGACAAGCGTCATGGAGTTTTGTGATGACAACGGCATGGAGCATTGTGATTACAGGGACCTTGGAGCATTGTGATGAAATGGTCATGGATCATTGTGATGAAAAATGCATGGAAACTTGTCATGCCAGTGTTCAAGGAGCATACAGACGACAAGGGTCAGAGAGCATAGTGATGCCAAGTGTATTGAGCATTGTGATGACAAAGATCATGGAGCATTGTGATGAGAAGACCATGGATATTTGTGATGATGAGCGTCATGGGGTGTTTTGATGATACGTGTTATGCAACATTGTGATCACAAGGGTTTGGAGCATTATGATGACAGAGGTCATGCAGAATATTGATTTCATTGTGAAGACAATAGCCTGAAGCATTATGATGATGGGCATGGTGCATTGTGATGACAGGGTTCATGGAGCATTGAGATGAAAAGGGGCATGGAGCATTGTGACTACAAGGGTCTTGGAGCATTGTGATGACAGATTTCAGGGAGCATTGAGATGAAATGGGGCATGGAGCATTGTGATGACAAGGGTCTTGGAGCATTGTGATGAAAAGGTCATGGAGCATTGTGATATCAGGGGTCTTGAGCATTGTGATGAGAATTATCATGGAACCTTGTGATGATTAGGCCGTGGATCATTGTGATGGCAGGTGTCATGGTGCATTGTGATGGCAGGTGTCATGGTGCATTGTTATGACAGGGGTAATGGAGCATTGTGATGAGAAGGGTATAGAAATTTGGTCTGAAATGTTTCATGGATTATTGTGATGAGAGTGGGCATGGAGCATTGTGATGACAAGGGCACGGAACACTGTGATACATGGGTCATGCAGGACTGTAATGACAAGGGCATGGAGCATTGTGATGAGAAGGGCATCAAGCATTTTGATGACAAGTGTCACGGAGCTGTGTGATGAGAAGGGCATGGAGCAATGTGATGAGAGGGTTCATGGAGCATTGTGATGACAATGACATGGAGCATTGTGATGCCAAGGGTCTTGGAGCTTTGTGATGACAATTCATGGAGCATTTTGATGAGAAGGGAAGGGAGCATTTTGATGACCGGGTCATGCAGCAATTTGATAAAAAGTGTAATGGAATATTTTGATGGCAGGGGTTATAGAACATTGTGATGTCAGGGGTCTTGGAGATTTGGGATGGAAAGGGTCATGGAGCATTTTGATGACAGGGCTTATGGAACATTGTGATGGCAGGGGTCATGGAACATTGTGATGATAAGGGGATGTAGCATTGTGATGACAGTGTCATGGAACATTGTGATTACAAGGACGAGGGTGTATTGTGATGACTAGTGATGGAACATTGTGATATCTCTGGTGAGAGAGCATTTTGATGAGAAGTGCATGGACCATTGTGATTACAAGGTTTATGGAGCATTGCAATGACAAGGTTTGGAACGTTGTGATGAAATGCACGTGGCACATTGTGATGACAATGGTCATGGAGCATTGTTCTGACAAAGACATGGAGCATTGTGATGACAAATTTCTCAGAGAATTGTGATGAAAAGTTCATGGAGCATTGTGGTTAAAAAGGTCACAGAGCCTTGTGATGACGCGGGCATGGACCATTGTGATGACAAACGTTATGAAACATTGTGATGACTGGAGTCACGGAGCATTGTGATGACAGCGGTCATGGAGCATTGTGATGACAAGGGCATGGAGCATTGTGATGACAGTGGCATGGAGCATTGGTCTGACAAGTTTCATAGATTATTGTGATGAGAGTAGGCATGGTGCATTGTGATGACAAGGGCATGGAGCATTGCGATGATAAGGTCATGGAGCATTGTGAAGACAGGTGTCAGGGAGCATTGTGATGACATATGTCATGGTCCATGGCAATGACAATGGCATGGAGCTTTGTGATACCAAATGTAATGGAGGATTGTGATGACAAATATAATGGAGCATTGTGTTGATTAGGGTTTGGAGCATTATGATGACAAGGGCCATTGAAAATTTTGATGACCAGGTCGTGAAGCATTGTGATGACAAGGTCCTGGAGCATTGTGATGACAAAACCATGGAGCCTTGTGATGATAAGTCTCATGGCGCATACTGATTAAAAGGGGAATGGAGCATTGTGATTACAGGGGTCTTGGAACATTGTGAAGACAAGGGCATGGAGCATTGTGAGGGGAAGACCAAGGAGCATTCTGATGGCATGCATCATTGAGTTTTGTGATGACAAAGGCATGGACCATTGTGATTACATGGGACTTGGAGCATTGTGATGAAAAGGGCATGGATCATTGTGATGAAAAAAGCATGGAGCCTTGTCATGACAGGGTTCAAGGAGCATACAGATAACAAGTGTCAGGGAGCATGTTGATGACAAGTGTATTGAGCATTGTGATGACGAAGGTCAAGGAGCATTGTGATGAGAAGACCATGGATAATTGTGATGGCGAGCATTCTGGGGCATTGTGATGACAAGCGTTATGGAATATTGAGATCACAAGGGTTTGGAGCATTGTTATGACAGAGGTCATGGAACATTTTGATTTCGTTGTTATGACAATAGCATGAAGCATTATGATGATGGGCATAGTGCATTGTGATGACAGGGTTCATGGATCATTGAGATTAAAAGGGGCATAGAGCATTGTGATTACAGTGTTCTTGGAGCATTGGGATGAGAAGGGTCATGGAGCCTTGTGATGACAAGGCCATGGAACATCGTGATGGCAAGGGTCATGGAGCATTGTTATGACAGGGGTAATGGAGCATTGTGATGGCAAGGGCTTGGAGCATTGTGATGAGAAGGCCATGGAGCATTCTGATGACATGTGTCATGGAGCTATGTGAAGACAAGGGCATGGAGAAATGTGATGAGAGCGTTCATGGAGCATTGTGATGACAATGACATGGAGCATTGTGATGCCAAGGGTCATGGATCTTTGTGATGACAAAGGTCATGGAGCATTGTGATGGCAAGGGCGTTGTGCATTGTGATGAGAAGGTCAGGGAGCATTCTGATGACAGGGTCATGGAGCAATTTGATGAAAAGTGTCATGGAACATTTTGATGACAGGTGTTATGGAACATTGTGATTTCACGGATCATCGAACATTGTGATGATAAGTGCATGTAGCATTGTGATGACAGGAGTCATGGAGCATTGTGCTGACAAGCGCATGGAGCATTGTGATGACAAGGGTCATGGAGCATTGTGCTGAGAAAGGCATAGAGCATTGTGATGACAAGGGTCAAAGAGCATTGTGATGAAAAGTTCATGGAGCATTGTGGTTAAAATGGTCACAGAGACTGTTGATGACGAGGGCATGGACCATTGTGATGACAAAGGTCATGAAGCATTGTGATGACTGGAGTCATGGAGCATTTTGATGACAGGGGTCATGGAGCATTGTGATAAGAAGGGCATGGAGCATTGTGATGACAAGTGCATGGAACATTGGTCTAATAACTTTCATGGAGTATTGCGATGAGAGTTGGAATGGCACACTGTGATGACAAGGGCATGGAGCATTGTGATGACCAGGTCATGCCGTATTGTGAAGACAGGTGTCAGGGAGCATTGTGATCACATATGTAATGGCCCATTGTGATGAGGATGGCATGGAGCATTGTGATGCCAAGTGTCAGGGAGGATTCTGATGACAAAGGTATTGGAGCATTGTGATGACAATGGCTTGCAGCATTGTGATGACAAGGGTCAGGGAGCATTGTGCTGACAAGTGCATGGAGAATTGTGATGACAAGGGTCATGGAGCATTCTGATGACAAGCTTGTGGAGTATTTTGATGACAATGGCATGGAGCATTGTGATGAAAATGGCATGGGGCATTGTGATGAAAAAGGCATGGAGCCTTTTCTTGACAGGGTTCAAGGAGCATTCTGATGACAAGTGTCAGGGAGCATTGTGATGACAAGTGTATTGAGAATTGTGGTGACAAAGGTCATGGAGCATTGTGATGAAAAGGGCATGGAGTATTGTGATGACAGGCATCATGGAACGTTGTGATGACAAGTGTTATGGAACATTGTGATCACAAGGTTTTGGAGCATTGTGATGACAGAGGTCATGGATCATTTGTATTTCAAGGAGCATGGAGAATTGTGATGACAAGGGCATGAAGCAATGTGATCCCAAAGTTCATGGAGGATTGTGATGACAATGGAAATGGAGTATTGTGATGACAAGCGCATAGAGCATTGTAATGACAAGGTCATGTAGCATTTTGCTGACAAAGGCATGGAGCATTGTGATGACATGTGTCATGGAGCACTGTGATGACAAGTGTCAAGGAGCATTGTGAATACAGGGGTCATGGAGCATTGGGATGACAAGGGCATGGATCATTGTGATGACAAGGGTCATCGAGCACTGGGCTGAAAATGTTCATGGAGAGTTGTGATGACAGGTGTCATGTAGCATTGTGACGACAAGTTAATGGAGCATTGTGATGACAAGAGTCCTGGATCATTGTGTTGTCAGGTGTCATGGATTGTTGTGATGACAGTGGTCATGGAGCATTGTGATGATATTGGCAATGGAGCATTGTGATGAGAAAGTCGTGGAGCATTGGGCTGAAAATGTTCATGGATTATTGTGATGACAGGGGTCATGGAGCATTGTGATGACAAGGGAATGGATCATGGTGATGTCAAGGTCCTGGAATATTGTGATGAGAAGACCATGGAGACTTGTGATGGCAAGTCTCATGGAGCATTCTGATGAAAAGGGGCATGGAGCATTGTGATTACAGGGGTCTTGGAGCATTGTTATGCCTAGGGCATATAGCACTGTGATGAGAAGTCCAGGGAGCATTCTGATGACAAGCGTCATGGAGTTTTGTGATGACAACGGCATGGAGCATTGTGATTACAGGGACCTTGGAGCATTGTGATGAAATGGTCATGGATCATTGTGATGAAAAATGCATGGAAACTTGTCATGACAGGGTTCAAGGAGCATACAGATGACAAGGGTCAGGGAGCATTGTGATGCCATGTGTATTGAGCATTGTGATGACAAAGATCATGGAGCATTGTGATGAGAAGACCATGGATATTTGTGATGATGAGCGTCATGGGGTGTTTTGATGATACGTGTTATGCAGCATTGTGATCACAAGGGTTTGGAGCATTATGATGACAGAGGTCATGCAGAATATTGATTTCATTGTGATGACAATAGTCTGAAGCATTATGATGATGGGCATGGTGCATTGTGATGACAGGGTTCATGGAGCATTGAGATGAAAAGAGGCATGGAGCATTGTGATTACAAGGGTCTTGGAGCATTTTGATGACAGATTTCATGGAGCATTGAGATGAAATGGGGCATGGAGCATTGTGATGGCAAGGGTCTTTGAGCATTGTGATGACAAGGGCATGGAGCATTGTGATGAGAAGGCCATGGAACATTCTGATGACATGCGTCATGGAGCTTTGTGATGACAAGGGCATGGAGCATTGTGATATCAGGGGTCTTGAGCATTGTGATGAGAATTATCATGGAACCTTGTGATGACTAGGCCGTGGATCATTGTGATGTGAGGTGTCATGGTGCATTGTTATGACAGGGGTAATGGAGCATTGTGATGAGAAGGGTATGGAACTATGGTCTGAAATGTTTCATGGATTATTGTGATGAGAGTGGGCATGGAACATTGTGATGAAAAGGGCACGGAACACTGTGATACATGTGTCATGCAGGACTGTAATGACAAGGGCATGGAGCATTGTGATGAGAAGGGCATCGAGCATTGTGATGACAAGTGTCATGGAGCTTTGTGATGACAAGGGCATGGAACAATGTGATGAGAGGGTTCATGGAACATTGTGATGACAATGACATGGAGCATTGTGATGCCAAGGGTCTTGGAGCTTTGTGATGACAAGTCATGGAGCATTTTGATGAGAAGGGCATGGAGCATTTTGATGACTGGGTCATGCAGCAATTTGATAAAAAGTGTAATGGAACATTTTGATGGCAGGGGTTACAGAACATTGTGATGTCAGGGGTCTTGGGGCTTTGGGATGGAAAGGGTCATGGAGCATTTTGATGACAGGGCTTATGGAACATTGTGATGGCAGGGGTCATGGAACATTGTGATGATAAGGGGATGTAGCATTGTGATGACAGGGTCATGGAACATTGTGATTACATGGATGAGGGTGTATTGTGATGACTAGTGATGAAACATTGTGATATCTCTGGTGAGAGAGCATTTTGATGAGAAGTGCATGGACAATTGTGATTACAAGGTTTATGGAGCATTGCAATGACAAGGTTTGGAACGTTGTGATGAAATGCGCGTGGCACACTGTGATGACAATGGTCATGGAGCATTGTTCTGACAAAGACATGGAGCATTGTGATGACAAGTTTCTCAGAGAATTGTGATGAAAAGTTCATGGAGCATTGTGGTTACAAAGGTCACAGAGCCTTGTGATGACGCGGGCATGGACCATTGTGATGACAAACGTTATGAAGCATTGTGATGACTGGAGTCACGGAGAATTGTGATGACAGGGTTCATGGAGCATTGTGATGACAAGGGCATGGAGCATTGTGATGACAGTGGCATGGAGCATTGGTCTGACAAGTTTCATAGATTATTGTGATGAGAATGGGCATGGTGCATTGTGATGACAAGGGCATGGAGCATTGTGATGATAAGGTCATGGAGTATTGTGAAGACATGTGTCAGGGAGCATTGTGATGACATATGTCATGGTCCATGGCGATGACAATGGCATGGAGCTTTGTGATACCAAATGTAATGGAGGATTGTGATGACAAATATAATGGAGCATTGTGATGATTAGGGTTTGGAGCATTATGATGACAAGGGCCATTGAAAATTTTGATGACAAGGTCGTGAAGCATTGTGATGACAATGTCCTGGAGCATTGTGATGACAAAACCATGGAGCCTTGTGATGACAAGTCTCATGGAGCATACTGATTAAAAGGGGAATGGAGCATTGTGATTACAAGGGTCTTGGAACATTGTGAAGACAAGAGCAGGGAGTATTGTGAGGAGAAGACCAAGGAGCATTCTGATGGCATGCGTCATTGAGCATTGTGATGACAATGGCATGGACCATTGTGATTACATGGGACTTGGAGCATTGTGATGAAAAGGGCATGGATCATTGTAATGAAAATGGCATGGAGCCTTGTCATGACAGAGTTCATGGAGCATACAGACAACAAGTGTCAGGGAGCATGTTGATGACAAGTGTATTGAGCATTGTGATGACGAAGGTCATGGAGCATTGTGATGAGAAGACCATGGATAATTGTGATGACGAGCATCCGGGGCATTGTGATGACAAGTGTTATGGAATATTGTGATCACAAGGGTTTGGAGCATTGTTATGACAGAGGTCATGGAACATTTTGATTTCGTTGTTATGACAATAGCATGAAGCATTATGATGATGGGCATAGTGCATTGTGATGACAGGGTTCATGGATCATTCAGATGAAAAGGGGCAAGGATCATTGTGATGACAAGGGTCAAGGAGCTTTGTGATGACAAGGCCATGGAACATCGTGATGGCAGGGGTCATGGAGCATTGTTATGACAGGGGTAATGGAGCATTGTGATGGCAAGGGCTTGGAGCATTGTGATGAGAAGGCCATGGAGCATTCTGATGACATGTGTCATGGAGCTATGTGAAGACAAGGACATGGAGCAATGTGATGAGAGCGTTCAAGGAGCATTGTGATGACAATGACATGGAGCATTGTGATGCCAAGGGTCATGGAGCTTTGTGATGACAAAGGTCATGGAGCATTTGATGGCAAGGGCGTTGTGCATTGTGATGAGAAGGGCAGGGAGCATTCTGATGACAGGGTCATGGAGCAATTTGATGAAAAGTGTCATGGAACATTTTGATGACAGGTGTTATGGAACATTGTGATTTCAGGGATCATCGAACATTGTGATGATAAGTGCATGTAGCATTGTGATGACAGGAGTCATGGAACATTGTGATGACAGGGATGAGGGAGTATTGTGACAAATAGTGATGTAGCATTGAGATATCAGTGGTGAGAGAGCATTTTGATGAGAAGTGCATGGAGCATTGTGATGACAAATTTTATGGAGCATTGTGATGACAATGTTGTGGAGCACTGTGATGACAAGCGCATGGTGCATTGTGATGACATGTGTCATGGAGCATTGTGCTGACAAGCGCATGGAGCATTGTGATGACAAGGGTCATGGAGCATTGTGCTGCGAAAGGCATAGAGCATTGTGATGACAAGGGTCAAAGAGCATTGTAATGAAAATTTCATGGAGCATTGTGGTTAAAATGGTCACAGAGACTGTTGATGACGAGGGCATGGACCATTGTGATGACAAAGGTCATGAAGCATTGTGATGACTGGAGTCATGGAGCATTGTGATGACAGGGGTCATGGAGCATTGTGATAGCAAGGGCATGGAGCATTGTGATGACAAGTGCATGGAACATTGGTCTAATAACTTTCATGGAGTATTGCGATGAGAGTTGGAATGGCACACTGTGATGACAAGGGCATGGAGCATTGTGATGACCAGGTCATGCCGTATTGTGAAGACAGGTGTCAGGGAGCATTGTGATCACATATGTAATGGCCCATTGTGATGAGGATGGCATGGAGCATTGTGATGCCAAGTGTCAGGGAGGATTCTGATGACAAAGGTATTGGAGCATTGTGATGACAATGGCTTGCAGCATTGTGATGACAAGGGTCAGGGAGCATTGTGCTGACAAGTGCATGGAGAATTGTGATGACAAGTGTCATGGAGCATTCTGATGACAAGCTTGTGGAGTATTTTGATGACAATGGCATGGAGCATTGTGATGAAAATGGCATGGGGCATTGTGATGAAAAATGCATGGAGCCTTTTCTTGACAGGGTTCAAGGAGCATTCTGATGACAAGTGTCAGGGAGCATTGTGATGACAAGTGTATTGAGAATTGTGGTGACAAAGGTCATGGAGCATTGTGATGAAAAGGGCATGGAGTATTGTGATGACAGGCATCATGGAGCGTTGTGATGACAAGTGTTATGGAACATTGTGATCACAAGGGTTTGGATCATTGTGATGACAGAGGTCATGGATCATTTTGATTTCAAGGAGCATGGAGCATTGTGATGACAAGGGCATGAAGCAATGTGATCCCAAAGTTCATGGAGGATTGTGATGACAATGGAAATGGAGTATTGTGATGACAAGTGCATAGAGCATTGTAATGACAAGGTCATGTAGCATTTTGCTGACAAAGGCATGGAGCATTGTGATGACATGTGTCATGGAGCACTGTGATGACAAGTGTCAAGGAGCATTGTGAATACAGGGGTCATGGAGCATTGGGATGACAAGGGCATGGATCATTGTGATGACAAGGGTCATGGAGCACTGGGCTGAAAATGTTCATGGAGAGTTGTGATGACAGGTGTCATGTAGCATTGTGACGACAAGTTAATGGAGCATTGTGATGACAAGAGTCCTGGATCATTGTGTTGTCAGGTGTCATGGATTGTTGTGATGACAGTGGTCATGGAGCATTGTGATGATATTGGCAATGGAGCATTGTGATGAGAAGGTCGTGGAGCATTGGGCTGAAAATGTTCATGGATTATTGTGATGACAGGTGTCATGGAGCATTGTGATGACAAGGGAATGGATCATGGTGATGTCAAGGTCCTGGAACATTGTGATGAGAAGACCATGGAGACTTGTGATGGCAAGTCTCATGGAGCATTCTGATGAAAAGGGGCATGGAGCATTGTGATTACAAGGGTCTTGGAGCATTGTTATGCCTAGGGCATATAGCACTGTGATGAGAAGTCCATGGAGCATTCTGATGACAAGCGTCATGGAGTTTTGTGATGACAACGGCATGGAGCATTGTGATTACAGGGACCTTGGAGCATTGTGATGAAATGGTCATGGATCATTGTGATGAAAAATGCATGGAAACTTGTCATGCCAGGGTTCAAGGAGCATACAGACGACAAGGGTCAGAGAGCATAGTGATGCCAAGTGTATTGAGCATTGTGATGACAAAGATCATGGAGCATTGTGATGAGAAGACCATGGATATTTGTGATGATGAGCGTCATGGGGTGTTTTGATGATACGTGTTATGCAACATTGTGATCACAAGGGTTTGGAGCATTATGATGACAGAGGTCATGCAGTATATTGATTTCATTGTGAAGACAATAGCCTGAAGCATTATGATGATGGGCATGGTGCATTGTGATGACAGGGTTCATGGAGCATTGAGATGAAAAGGGGCATGGAGCATTGTGACTACAAGGGTCTTGGAGCATTGTGATGACAGATTTCAGGGAGCATTGAGATGAAATGGGGCATGGAGCATTGTGATGACAAGGGTCTTGGAGCATTGTGATGAAAAGGTCATGGAGCATTGTGATATCAGGGGTCTTGAGCATTGTGATGAGAATTATCATGGAACCTTGTGATGATTAGGCCGTGGATCATTGTGATGGCAGGTGTCATGGTGCATTGTGATGGCAGGTGTCATGGTGCATTGTTATGACAGGGGTAATGGAGCATTGTGATGAGAAGGGTATAGAAATTTGGTCTGAAATGTTTCATGGATTATTGTGTTGAGAGTGGGCATGGAGCATTGTGATGACAAGGGCACGGAACACTGTGATACATGGGTCATGCAGGACTGTAATGACAAGGGCATGGAGCATTGTGATGAGAAGGGCATCAAGCATTTTGATGACAAGTGTCACGGAGCTGTGTGATGACAAGGGCATGGAGCAATGTGATGAGAGGGTTCATGGAGCATTGTGATGACAATGACATGGAGCATTGTGATGCCAAGGGTCTTGGAGCTTTGTGATGACAATTCATGGAGCATATTGATGAGAAGGGAAGGGAGCATTTTGATGACCGGGTCATGCAGCAATTTGATAAAAAGTGTAATGGAATATTTTGATGGCAGGGGTTATAGAACATTGTGATGTCAGGGGTCTTGGAGATTTGGGATGGAAAGGGTCATGGAGCATTTTGATGACAGGGCTTATGGAACATTGTGATGGCAGGGGTCATGGAACATTGTGATGATAAGGGGATGTAGCATTGTGATGACAGTGTCATGGAACATTGTGATTACAAGGACGAGGGTGTATTGTGATGACTAGTGATGGAACATTGTGATATCTCTGGTGAGAGAGCATTTTGATGAGAAGTGCATGGACCATTGTGATTACAAGGTTTATGGAGCATTGCAATGACAAGGTTTGGAACGTTGTGATGAAATGCACGTGGCACATTGTGATGACAATGGTCATGGAGCATTGTTCTGACAAAGACATGGAGCATTGTGATGACAAATTTCTCAGAGAATTGTGATGAAAAGTTCATGGAGCATTGTGGTTAAAAAGGTCACAGAGCCTTGTGATGACGCGGGCATGGACCATTGTGATGAAAAACGTTATGAAACATTGTGATGACTGGAGTCACGGAGCATTGTGATGACAGCGGTCATGGAGCATTGTGATGACAAGGGCATGGAGCATTGTGATGACAGTGGCATGGAGCATTGGTCTGACAAGTTTCATAGATTATTGTGATGAGAGTAGGCATGGTGCATTGTGATGACAAGGGCATGGAGCATTGCGATGATAAGGTCATGGAGCATTGTGAAGACAGGTGTCAGGGAGCATTGTGATGACATATGTCATGGTCCATGGCGATGACAATGGCATGGAGCTTTGTGATACCAAATGTAATGGAGGATTGTGATGACAAATATAATGGAGCATTGTGATGATTAGGGTTTGGAGCATTATGATGACAAGGGCCATTGAAAATTTTGATGACCAGGTCGTGAAGCATTGTGATGACAAGGTCCTGGAGCATTGTGATGACAAAACCATGGAGCCTTGTGATGATAAGTCTCATGGCGCATACTGATTAAAAGGGGAATGGAGCATTGTGATTACAGGGGTCTTGGAACATTGTGAAGACAAGGGCATGGAGCATTGTGAGGGGAAGACCAAGGAGCATTCTGATGGCATGCATCATTGAGTTTTGTGATGACAAAGGCATGGACCATTGTGATTACATGGGACTTGGAGCATTGTGATGAAAAGGGCATGGATCATTGTGATGAAAAAAGCATGGAGCCTTGTCATGACAGGGTTCAAGGAGCATACAGACAACAAGTGTCAGGGAGCATGTTGATGACAAGTGTATTGAGCATTGTGATGACGAAGGTCAAGGAGCATTGTGATGAGAAGACCATGGATAATTGTGATGGCGAGCATTCTGGGGCATTGTGATGACAAGCGTTATGGAATATTGAGATCACAAGGGTTTGGAGCATTGTTATGACAGAGGTCATGGAACATTTTGATTTCGTTGTTATGACAATAGCATGAAGCATTATGATGATGGGCATAGTGCATTGTGATGACAGGGTTCATGGATCATTGAGATTAAAAGGGGCATAGAGCATTGTGATTACAGTGTTCTTGGAGCATTGGGATGAGAAGGGTCATGGAGCCTTGTGATGCAAGGCCATGGAACATCGTGATGGCAAGGGTCATGGAGCATTGTTATGACAGGGGTAATGGAGCATTGTGATGGCAAGGGCTTGGAGCATTGTGATGAGAAGGCCATGGAGCATTCTGATGACATGTGTCATGGAGCTATGTGAAGACAAGGGCATGGAGAAATGTGATGAGAGCGTTCATGGAGCATTGTGATGACAATGACATGGAGCATTGTGATGCCAAGGGTCATGGATATTTGTGATGACAAAGGTCATGGAGCATTGTGATGGCAAGGGCGTTGTGCATTGTGATGAGAAGGTCAGGGAGCATTCTGATGACAGGGTCATGGAGCAATTTGATGAAAAGTGTCATGGAACATTTTGATGACAGGTGTTATGGAACATTGTGATTTCACGGATCATCGAACATTGTGATGATAAGTGCATGTAGCATTGTGATGACAGGAGTCATGGAGCATTGTGCTGACAAGCGCATGGAGCATTGTGATGACAAGGGTCATGGAGCATTGTGCTGAGAAAGGCATAGAGCATTGTGATGACAAGGGTCAAAGAGCATTGTGATGAAAAGTTCATGGAGCATTGTGGTTAAAATGGTCACAGAGACTGTTGATGACGAGGGCATGGACCATTGTGATGACAAAGGTCATGAAGCATTGTGATGACTGGAGTCATGGAGCATTTTGATGACAGGGGTCATGGAGCATTGTGATAAGAAGGGCATGGAGCATTGTGATGACAAGTGCATGGAACATTGGTCTAATAACTTTCATGGAGTATTGCGATGAGAGTTGGAATGGCACACTGTGATGACAAGGGCATGGAGCATTGTGATGACCAGGTCATGCCGTATTGTGAAGACAGGTGTCAGGGAGCATTGTGATCACATATGTAATGGCCCATTGTGATGAGGATGGCATGGAGCATTGTGATGCCAAGTGTCAGGGAGGATTCTGATGACAAAGGTATTGGAGCATTGTGATGACAATGGCTTGCAGCATTGTGATGACAAGGGTCAGGGAGCATTGTGCTGACAAGTGCATGGAGAATTGTGATGACAAGGGTCATGGAGCATTCTGAAGACAAGCTTGTGGAGTATATTGATGACAATGGCATGGAGCATTGTGATGAAAATGGCATGGGGCATTGTGATGAAAAAGGCATGGAGCCTTTTCTTGACAGGGTTCAAGGAGCATTCTGATGACAAGTGTCAGGGAGCATTGTGATGACAAGTGTATTGAGAATTGTGGTGACAAAGGTCATGGAGCATTGTGATGAAAAGGGCATGGAGTATTGTGATGACAGGCATCATGGAGCGTTGTGATGACAAGTGTTATGGAACATTGTGATCACAAGGTTTTGGAGCATTGTGATGACAGAGGTCATGGATCATTTGTATTTCAAGGAGCATGGAGAATTGTGATGACAAGGGCATGAAGCAATGTGATCCCAAAGTTCATGGAGGATTGTGATGACAATGGAAATGGAGTATTGTGATGACAAGCGCATAGAGCATTGTAATGACAAGGTCATGTAGCATTTTGCTGACAAAGGCATGGAGCATTGTGATGACATGTGTCATGGAGCACTGTGATGACAAGTGTCAAGGAGCATTGTGAATACAGGGGTCATGGAGCATTGGGATGACAAGGGCATGGATCATTGTGATGACAAGGGTCATCGAGCACTGGGCTGAAAATGTTCATGGAGAGTTGTGATGACAGGTGTCATGTAGCATTGTGACGACAAGTTAATGGAGCATTGTGATGACAAGAGTCCTGGATCATTGTGTTGTCAGGTGTCATGGATTGTTGTGATGACAGTGGTCATGGAGCATTGTGATGATATTGGCAATGGAGCATTGTGATGAGAAAGTCGTGGAGCATTGGGCTGAAAATGTTCATGGATTATTGTGATGACAGGGGTCATGGAGCATTGTGATGACAAGGGAATGGATCATGGTGATGTCAAGGTCCTGGAATATTGTGATGAGAAGACCATGGAGACTTGTGATGGCAAGTCTCATGGAGCATTCTGATGAAAAGGGGCATGGAGCATTGTGATTACAGGGGTCTTGGAGCATTGTTATGCCTAGGGCATATAGCACTGTGATGAGAAGTCCAGGGAGCATTCTGATGACAAGCGTCATGGAGTTTTGTGATGACAACGGCATGGAGCATTGTGATTACAGGGACCTTGGAGCATTGTGATGAAATGGTCATGGATCATTGTGATGAAAAATGCATGGAAACTTGTCATGACAGGGTTCAAGGAGCATACAGACGACAAGGGTCAGGGAGCATTGTGATGCCATGTGTATTGAGCATTGTGATGACAAAGATCATGGAGCATTGTGATGAGAAGACCATGGATATTTGTGATGATGAGCGTCATGGGGTGTTTTGATGATACGTGTTATGCAGCATTGTGATCACAAGGGTTTGGAGCATTATGATGACAGAGGTCATGCAGAATATTGATTTCATTGTGATGACAATAGTCTGAAGCATTATGATGATGGGCATGGTGCATTGTGATGACAGGGTTCATGGAGCATTGAGATGAAAAGAGGCATGGAGCATTGTGATTACAAGGGTCTTGGAGCATTGTGATGACAGATTTCATGGAGCATTGAGATGAAATGGGGCATGGAGCATTGTGATGGCAAGGGTCTTGGAGCATTGTGATGACAAGGGCATGGAGCATTGTGATGAGAAGGCCATGGAACATTCTGATGACATGCGTCATGGAGCTTTGTGATGACAAGGGCATGGAGCATTGTGATATCAGGGGTCTTGAGCATTGTGATGAGAATTATCATGGAACCTTGTGATGACTAGGCCGTGGATCATTGTGATGTGAGGTGTCATGGTGCATTGTTATGACAGGGGTAATGGAGCATTGTGATGAGAAGGGTATGGAACTATGGTCTGAAATGTTTCATGGATTATTGTGATGAGAGTGGGCATGGAACATTGTGATGACAAGGGCACGGAACACTGTGATACATGTGTCATGCAGGACTGTAATGACAAGGGCATGGAGCATTGTGATGAGAAGGGCATCGAGCATTGTGATGACAAGTGTCATGGAGCTTTGTGATGACAAGGGCATGGAGCAATGTGATGAGAGGGTTCATGGAGCATTGTGATGACAATGACATGGAGCATTGTGATGCCAAGGGTCTTGGAGCTTTGTGATGACAAGTCATGGAGCATTTTGATGAGAAGGGCATGGAGCATTTTGATGACTGGGTCATGCAGCAATTTGATAAAAAGTGTAATGGAACATTTTGATGGCAGGGGTTACAGAACATTGTGATGTCAGGGGTCTTGGGGCTTTGGGATGGAAAGGGTCATGGAGCATTTTGATGACAGGGCTTATGGAACATTGTGATGGCAGGGGTCATGGAACATTGTGATGATAAGGGGATGTAGCATTGTGATGACAGGGTCATGGAACATTGTGATTACATGGATGAGGGTGTATTGTGATGACTAGTGATGAAACATTGTGATATCTCTGGTGAGAGAGCATTTTGATGAGAAGTGCATGGACAATTGTGATTACAAGGTTTATGGAGCATTGCAATGACAAGGTTTGGAACGTTGTGATGAAATGCGCGTGGCACACTGTGATGACAATGGTCATGGAGCATTGTTCTGACAAAGACATGGAGCATTGTGATGACAAGTTTCTCAGAGAATTGTGATGAAAAGTTCATGGAGCATTGTGGTTACAAAGGTCACAGAGCCTTGTGATGACGCGGGCATGGACCATTGTGATGACAAACGTTATGAAGCATTGTGATGACTGGAGTCACGGAGAATTGTGATGACAGGGTTCATGGAGCATTGTGATGACAAGGGCATGGAGCATTGTGATGACAGTGGCATGGAGCATTGGTCTGACAAGTTTCATAGATTATTGTGATGAGAATGGGCATGGTGCATTGTGATGACAAGGGCATGGAGCATTGTGATGATAAGGTCATGGAGTATTGTGAAGACATGTGTCAGGGAGCATTGTGATGATATATGTCATGGTCCATGGCGATGACAATGGCATGGAGCTTTGTGATACCAAATGTAATGGAGGATTGTGATGACAAATATAATGGAGCATTGTGATGATTAGGGTTTGGAGCATTATGATGACAAGGGCCATTGAAAATTTTGATGACAAGGTCGTGAAGCATTGTGATGACAAGGTCCTGGAGCATTGTGATGACAAAACCATGGAGCCTTGTGATGACAAGTCTCATGGAGCATACTGATTAAAAGGGGAATGGAGCATTGTGATTACAAGGGTCTTGGAACATTGTGAAGACAAGAGCAGGGAGCATTGTGAGGAGAAGACCAAGGAGCATTCTGATGGCATGCGTCATTGAGCATTGTGATGACAATGGCATGGACCATTGTGATTACATGGGACTTGGAGCATTGTGATGAAAAGGGCATGGATCATTGTGATGAAAATGGCATGGAGCCTTGTCATGAGAGGGTTCAAGGAGCATACAGACAACAAGTGTCAGGGAGCATGTTGATGACAAGTGTATTGAGCATTGTGATGACGAAGGTCATGGAGCATTGTGATGAGAAGACCATGGATAATTGTGATGACGAGCATCCGGGGCATTGTGATGACAAGTGTTATGGAATATTGTGATCACAAGGGTTTGGAGCATTGTTATGACAGATTTCATGGAACATTTTGATTTCGTTGTTATGACAATAGCATGAAGCATTATGATGATGGGTATAGTGCATTGTGATGACAGGGTTCATGGATCATTCAGATGAAAAGGGGCAAGGATCATTGTGATGACAAGGGTCAAGGAGCTTTGTGATGACAAGGCCATGGAACATCGTGATGGCAGGGGTCATGGAGCATTGTTATGACAGGGGTAATGGAGCATTGTGATGGCAAGGGCTTGGAGCATTGTGATGAGAAGGCCATGGAGCATTCTGATGACATGTGTCATGGAGCTATGTGAAGACAAGGGCATGGAGCAATGTGATGAGAGCGTTCAAGGAGCATTGTGATGACAATGACATGGAGCATTGTGATGCCAAGGGTCATGGAGCTTTGTGATGACAAAGGTCATGGAGCATTTGATGGCAAGGGCGTTGTGCATTGTGATGAGAAGGGCAGGGAGCATTCTGATGACAGGGTCATGGAGCAATTTGATGAAAAGTGTCATGGAACATTTTGATGACAGGTGTTATGGAACATTGTGATTTCAGGGATCATCGAACATTGTGATGATAAGTGCATGTAGCATTGTGATGACAGGAGTCATGGAACATTGTGATGACAGGGATGAGGGAGTATTGTGACAAATAGTGATGTAGCATTGAGATATCAGTGGTGAGAGAGCATTTTGATGAGAAGTGCATGGAGCATTGTGATGACAAATTTTATGGAGCATTGTGATGACAATGTTGTGGAGCACTGTGATGACAAGCACATGGTGCATTGTGATGACATGTGTCATGGAGCATTGTGCTGACAAGCGCATGGAGCATTGTGATGACAAGGGTCATGGAGCATTGTGCTGCGAAAGGCATAGAGCATTGTGATGACAAGGGTCAAAGAGCATTGTAATGAAAATTTCATGGAGCATTGTGGTTAAAAAGGTCACAGAGACTGTTGATGACGAGGGCATGGACCATTGTGATGACAAAGGTCATGAAGCATTGTGATGACTGGAGTCACGGATCATTGTGATGATAGGGGTCATGGAGCATTGTGATAAGAAGGGCATGGCGCATTGTGATGACAAGTGCATGGAACATTGGTCTAATAACTTTCATGGAGTATTGCGATGAGAGTTGGAATGGCACACTGTGATGACAAGGGCATGGAGCATTGTGATGACCAGGTCATGCCGTATTGTGAAGAGAGGTGTCAGGGAGCATTGTGATCACATATGTAATGGCCCATTGTGATGAGGATGGCATGGAGCATTGTGATGCCAAGTGTCAGGGAGGATTCTGATGACAAAGGTATTGGAGCATTGTGATGACAATGGCTTGCATCATTGTGATGAAAAGGGTCAGGGAGCATTGTGCTGACAAGTGCATGGAGAATTGTGATGACAAGGGTCATGGAGCATTCTGATGACAAGCTTGTGGAGTATTTTGATGACAATGGCATGGAGCATTGGGATGAAAATGGCATGGGGCATTGTGATGAAAAAGGCATGGAGCCTTTTCGTGACAAGGTTCAAGGAGCATTTTGATGACAAGTGTCAGGGAGCATTGTGATGACATGTGTATTGAGAATTGTGGTGACAAAGGTCATGGAGCTTTGTGATGAAAAGGGCATGGAGTATTGTGATGACAGGCATCATGGAGCGTTGTGATGACAAGTGTTATGGAACATTGTGATCACAAGGGTTTGGAGCATTGTGATGACAGAGGTCATGGATCATTTGGATTTCAAGGAGAATGGATCACTGTGATGACAAGGGCATGAAGCAATGTGATCCCAAAGTTCATGGAGGATTGTGATGACAATGGAAATGGAGTATTGTGATGACAAGTGCATAGAGCATTGTAATGACAAGGTCATGTAGCATTTTGCTGACAAATGCATGGAGCATTGTGATGACATGTGTCATGGAGCACTGTGATGACAAGCGTCAAGGAGCATTGTGAATACAGGGGTCATGGAGCATTGGGATGACAAGGGCATTGATCATTGTGATGACAAGGGTCATGGAGCACTGGGCTGAAAATGTTCATGGAGAGTTGTGATGACAGGTGTCATGTAGCATTGTGACGACAAGTTAATGGAGCATTGTGATGACAAGAGTCCTGGATCATTGTGTGGTCAGGTGTCATGGATTGTTGTGATGACAGTGGTCATGGAGCATTGTGATGATATTGGCAATGGAGCATTGTGATGAGAAGGTCGTGGAGCATTGGGCTGAAAATGTTCATAGATTATTGTGATGACAGGGGTCATGGAGCATTGTGATGACAAGGGAATGGATCATGGTGATGTCAAGGTCCTGGAACATTGTGATGAAAAGACCATGGAGACTTGTGATGGCAAGTCTCATGGAGCATTCTGATGAAAAGGGGCATGGAGCATTGTGATTACAGGGGTCTTGGAGCATTGTTATGACTAGGGCATAGAGCATTGTGATGAGAAGTCCATGGAGCATTCTGATGACATGCGTCATGGAGTTTTGTTATGAAAAGGGCATGCAGCATTGTGATTACAGGGACCTTGGAGCATTGTGATGAAATGGTCATGGATCATTGTGATGAAAAATGCATGGAAACTTGTCATGACAGGGTTCAAGGAGCATACTGACGACAAGGGTCAGGGAGCATTGTGATGACAAGTGTATTGAGCATTATGATGACAAAGATCATGGAACATTGTGATGAGAAGACCATGGATAATTGTGATGATGAGTGTCATGGGGTGTTGTGATGATACGTGTTATGCAGCATTGTGATCACAAGGGTTTGGAATATTATGATGACAGAGGTCATGCAGAATATTGATTTCATTGTGATGACAATAGCCTGAAGCATTATGATGATGGGCATGGTGCATTGTGATGACAGGGTTCATGGAGCATTGAGATGAAAAGGGGCATGGAGCATTGTAATGACAAGGGTCTTGGAGCATTGTGATGACAAGAGCATGGAGCATTGTGATGAGAAGGCCATGGAACATTATGATGACATGCGTCATGGAGCTTTGTGATGACAAGGGCATGGAGCATTGTGATATCAGGGGTCTTGAGCATTGTGATGAGAATTATCATGGAACCTTGTGATGACTAGGCCGTGGATCATTGTGATAGCAGGTGTCATGGTGCATTGTTATGACAGGGGTAATGGAGCATTGTGATGAGAAGGGTATGGAACTTTGGTCTGAAATGTTTCATGGATTATTGTGATGAGAGTCGGCATGGAGCACTGTGATGACAAGGGCATGGAGCAATGTGATGAGAGCGTTCATGGAGCATTGTGATGACAATGACATGGAGCATTGTGATGCCAAGTGTCTTGGAGCTTTGTGATGACAAGTCACGGAGCATTTTGATGAGAAGGGCAGGGAGCATTTTGATGACCGATTCATGCAGCAATTTGATAAAAAGTGTAATGGAACATTTAGATGGCAGGGGTTATAGAACATTGTGATGGCAGGGGTCTTGGAGTTTTGGGATGGAAAGGGTCATGGAGCATTTTGATAACAGGGCTTATGGAACATTGTGATGGCAGGGGTCATAGAACATTGTGATGATAAGTGGATGTAGCATTGTGATGACAGGGTCATGGATCATTGTGATTCCAGGGGTGAGGGAGTATTGTGATGACTAGTGATGGAACATTGTGATATCTCTGGTGAGAGAGCATTTTGATGAGAAGTGCATGGACCATTGTGATTTCAAGGTTTATGGAGCATTGCAATGACAAGGTTGTGGACAGTTGTGATGAAATGCATGTGGCATACTGTGATGACAATAGTCATGGAGCATTGTTCTGACAAAGACATGGAGAATTGTGATGACAAGGGTCACAGAGAATTGTGATGAAAAATTCATGGAGCATTGTGGTTACAAAGGTCACAGAGCCTTGTGATGACGCGGGCATTGACCATTGTGATGACAATCTTTATGAAGCATTGTGATGACTGGAGTCACAGAGCATTGTGATGACAGGGGTCATGGAGCACTGTGATGAAAAGGGCATGGTGCATTGTGATGAGAAGGGTATGGAACTTTGGTCTGAAATGTTTCATGGATTATTGTGATGAGAGTCGGCATGGAGCACTGTGATGACAAGGGCACGTTACACTGTGATACATGTGTCATGCAGGACTGTAATGACAAGGGCATGGAGCATTGTGATGAGAAGGGCATCGAGCATTGTGATGACAAGTGTCATGGAGCTGTGTGATGACAAGGGCATGGAGCAATGTGATGAGAGGGTTCATGGAGCATTGTGATGACAATGACATGGAGCATTGTGATGCCAAGGGTCTTGGAGCTTTGTGATGACAAGTCATGGAACATGTTGATGAGAAGGGCAGGGAGCATTTTGATGACCGCGTCATGTAGCAATTTGATAAAAAGTGTAATGGAACATTTTGATGGCAGGGGTTATAGAACATTGTGATGTCAGGGGTCTTGGAGCTTTGGGATGGAAAGTGTCATGGAGCATTTTGATGACAGGGCTTATGGAACATTGTGCTGGCAGGGGTCATGGAACTTTGTGATGATAAGGGGATGTAGCATTGTGATGACAGGGTCATGGAACATTGTGATTACAAGGATGAGGGTGTATTGTGATGACTAGTAATGGAACATTGTGACATCTCTGGTGAGAGAGCATTTTGATGAGAAGTGCATGGACCATTGTGATTACAAGGTTTATGGAGCATTGCAATGACAAGGTTTGGAACGTTGTGATGAAATGTGCGTGGCACATTGTGATGACAATGGTCATGGAGCATTGTTCTGACAAAGACATGGAGCATTGTGATGACAAGTTTCTCAGAGAATTGTGATGAAAAGTTCATGGAGCATTGTGGTTACAAAGGTCACAGAGCCTTGTGATGACGCCGGCATGGACCATTGTGATGACAAACGTTATGAAGCATTGTGATGACTGGAGTCACGGAGCATTGTGATGACAGGGTTCATGGAGCATTGTGATGACAAGGGCATGGAGCATTGTGATGTCAGTGGCATGGAGCATTGGTCTGACAAGTTTCATAGGTTATTGTGATGAGAGTGGGCATGGTGCATTGTGATGACAAGGGCATGGAGCATTGTGATCATAAGGTCATGGAGTATTGTGAAGACAGGTGTCAGGGAGCATTGTGATGACTTATGTCATGGTCCATGGCGATGACAATGGCATGGAGCTTTGTGATACCAAATGTAATGGAGGATTGTGATGACAAATATAATGGAGCATTGTGATGATTAAGGTTTGGAGCATTATGATGACAAGGGCCATTGAAAATTTTGATGACAATGTCGTGAAGCATTGTGATGACAAAGTCCTGGAGCATTGTGATGACAAAACCATGGAGCCTTGAGATGACAAGTCTCATGGAGCATACTGATTAAAAGGGGAATGGAACATTGTGATTACAGGGGTCTTGGAACATTGTGAAGACAAGGGCATGGAGCATTGTGAGGAGAAGACCAAGGAGCATTCTGATGGCATGCGTCATTGAGCTTTGTGATGACAATGGCATGGACCACTGTGATTACATGGGACTTGGAGCACTGTGATGAAAAGGGCATGGATCACTGTGATGAAAAAGGCATGCAGCCTTGTCATGACAGGGTTCAAGGAGCATACAGACAACAAATGTCAGGGAGCATGTTGATGACATGTGTATTGAGCATTGTGATGACGAAGGTCATGGAGCATTGTGATGAGAAGACCGTGGATAATTGTGGTGACGAGCCTCATGGGGCATTGTGATGACAAGTGTTATGGAATATTGTGATCACAAGGGTTTGGAGCATTGTTATGACAGAGGTCATGGAACAATTTGATTTCGTTGTTATGACAATAGCATGAAGCATTATGATGATGGGCATGGTGCATTTTGATGACAGGGTTCATGGATCATTGAGAGGAAAAGGGGCATAGAGCATTGTGATTACAGTGTTACTGGAGCATTGTGATGAGAAGGGTCATAGAGCCTTGTGATGACAAGGCCATGGAACATCGTGATGGCATGGGTCATGGTGCATTGTTATGACAGGGGTATTGGAGCATTGTGATGACAAGGGCATGGAGCATTGTGATGAGAAGGCCATGGAGCATTCTGATGACATGTGTCATGGAGCTATGTGAAGACAAGGGCATGGAGCATTGTGATGAGAGTGTTCATGGAGCATTGTGATGACAATGACATGGAGCATTGTGATGCCAAGGGTCATGGATCTTTGTGATGACAAAGGTCATGGAGCATTTTGATGGCAAGGACGTTGTGTATTGTGATGAGAAGGGCAGAGAGCATTCTGATGACAGGGTCATGGAGCAATTTGATGAAAAGTGTCATGGAACATTTTGATGACAGGTGTTATGGAACATTGTGATTTCAGGGGTCATCGAACATTGTGATGATAAGTGCATGTAGCATTGTGATGACAGGAGCCATGGAACATTGTGATGACAGGGGTGAGGGAGTATTGTGACAAAGAGTGATGTAGCATTGTGATATCAGTAGTGAGAGAGCATTTTGATGAGAAGTGCATGGAGCATTGTGATGACAAATTTTATGGAGCATTGTGATGACAATGTTGTGGAGCACTGTGATGACAAGCGCATGGTGCATTGTGATGACATGTGTCATGGAGCATTGGGCTGACAAGCGCATGGAGCATTGTGGTGACAAGCGTCATGGAGCACTGTGCTGAGTAAGGCATAAAGCATTGTGATGACAAGGGTCAAAGAGCATTGTGATGAAAAGTTCATGGAGCATTGTGGTTAAAAACGTCACAGAGACTGTTGATGACAAGGGCATGGACCATTGGGATGACAAAGGTCATGAAGCATTGTGATGACTGGAGTCACGGAGCATTGTGATGACAGGGGTCATGGAGCATTGTGATAACAAGGGCATGGAGCATTGTGATGACAAGGGCATGGAACATTGGACTAATAACTTTCATGGAGTATTGCGATGACAGTTGGAATAGCACACTGTGATGACAAGGGCATGGAGCATTGTGATGACCAGGTCATGCCATATTGTGAAGACAGGTGTCAGGGAGCATTGTGATCACATATGTAATGGCCCATTGTGATGAGGATGGCATGGAGCATTGTGATGCCAAGTGTCAGGGAGGATTCTGATGACAAAGGTAATGGAGCATTGTGATGACAATGGCTTGGAGCATTGTGAGAACAAGGGTCAGGGAGCATTGTGCTGACAAGTGCATGTAGAATTGTGATGACAAGGGTCATGGAGCATTCTGATGACAAGCTTGTGGAGTATTTTGATGACAATGGCATGGAGCATTGTGATGAAAATGGCATGGGACATTGTGATGAAAAAGGCATGGAGCCTTTTCGTGACAGGGTTCAAGGAGCATTCTGATGACAAGTGTCAGGGAGCATTGTGATGACAAGTGTATTGAGAATTGTGGTGACTAAGGTCATGGAGCATTGTGATGAAAAGGGCATGGAGTATTGTGATGACAGGCATCATGGAGCGTTGTGATGACAAGTGTTATGGAACATTTTGATCACAAGGGTATGGAGCATTGTGATGACAGAGGTCATGGATCATTTTGATTTCAAGGAGCATGGAGCTTTGTGATGACAAGGGCATGGAGCAATGTGATGAGAGCGTTCATGGAGCATTGTGATGACAATGACATGGAGCATTGTGATGCCAAGTGTCTTGGAGCTTTGTGATGACAAGTCACGGAGCATTTTGATGAGAAGGGCAGGGAGCATTTTGATGACCGAGTCATGCAGCAATTTGATAAAAAGTGTAATGGAACATTTAGATGGCAGGGGTTATAGAACATTGTGATGGCAGGGGTCTTGGAGTTTTGGGATGGAAAGGGTCATGGAGCATTTTGATGACAGGGCTTATGGAACATTGTTATGGGAGGGGTCATAGAACATTGTGATGATAAGTGGATGTAGCATTGTGATGACAGGGTCATGGATCATTGTGATTCCAGGGGTGAGGGAGTATTGTGATGACTAGTGATGGAACATTGTGATATCTCTGGTGAGAGAGCATTTTGATGAGAAGTGCATGGACCATTGTGATTACAAGGTTTATGGAGCATTGCAATGACAAGCTTGTGGACAGTTGTGATGAAATGCATGTGGCATACTGTGATGACAATGGTCATGGAGCATTGTTCAGACAAAGACATGGAGCATTGTGATGACAAGGGTCACAGAGAATTGTGATGAAAAATTCATGGAGCATTGTGGTTACAAAGGTCACAGAGCCTTGTGAAGACGCGGGCATTGACCATTGTGATGACAATCTTTATGAAGCATTGTGATGACTGGAGTCACAGAGCATTGTGATGACAGGGGTCATGGAGCACTGTGATGAAAAGGGCATGGTGCATTGTGATGACAGGGGCATGGTGCATTGGTCTGACAAGTTTCATAGATTATTGTGATGAGAGTGGGCATGGTGCATTGTGATGACAAGGGCATGGAGCATTGTGATGATAAGGTCATGGAGTATTGTGAAGACAGGTGTCAGGGAGCATTGTGATGACATATGTCATGGTCCATTGCGATAACAATGGCATGGAGCATTGTGATGCCAAATTTAATGGAGGATTGTGATGACAAATATAATGGAGCATTGTGATGATTATGGCTTGGAGCATTATGATGACAAGGGCCATTGAAAATTTTCATGACAAGGTCATGAAGCATTGTGATGACAAGGTCCTGGAGCATTGTGATGACAAAACCATGGAGCCTTTTGATGACAAGTCTCATGGAGCATACTGAAGAAAAGGGGCATGGAGCATTGTGATTACAGGGGTCTTGGAACATTGTGATGACAAGGGCATGGAGCATGGTGAGGAGAAGACCAAGGAGCATTCTGATGGCATGCGTCATTGAGCTTTGTGATGACAAGTGCATGGAGCTTTGTGATTACATTGGTCTTGGAGCACTGTGATGAAAAGTGCATGGATCATTGTGATGAAAAAGGCATGGAGCCTTGTCATGACAGAGTTCAAGGAGCATACAGACAACAAGTGTCAGGGAGCAATTTGATGACAAATGTATTGAGCATTGTGATGACGAAGGTCATGGAGCATTGTGATGAGAAGACCATGGATAATTGTGATGAAGAGCGTCATGGGGCTTTGTGATGACAAGTGTTATGGAATATTGTGATCACAAGGATTTGGAGCATTTTTATGACAGAGGTCATGGAGCATTTTTATTTCTTTGTGATGACAATAGCATGAAGCATTATAATGATGGGCATGGTGCATTGTGATGACAGGGTTCATGGATCACTGAGATGAAAAGGGGCATAGAGCATTGTGATTACAGTGTTCTTGGAGCATTGTGATGATAGGGGTCATGGAGCATTGTGATAACAAGGGCATGGAGCATTGTGATGACAAGGGCATGGAACATTGGTCTAATAACTTTCATGGAGTATTGCGATGAGAGTTGGAATGGCACACTGTGATGACAAGGGCATGGAGCATTGTGATGACCAGGTCATGCCGTATTGTGAAGACAGGTGTCAGGGAGCATTGTGATCACATATGTAATGGCCCATTGTGATGAGGATGGCATGGAGCATTGTGATGCCAAGTGTCAGGGAGGATTCTGATGACAAAGGTATTGGAGCATTGTGATGACAATGGCTTGCATCATTGTGATGAAAAGGGTCAGGGAGCATTGTGCTGACAAGTGCATGGAGAATTGTGATGACAAGGGTCATGGAGCATTCTGATAACAAGCTTGTGGAGTATTTTGATGACAATGGCATGGAGCATTGTGATGAAAATGGCATGGGGCATTGTGATGAAAATGGCATGGAGCCTTTTCGTGACAGGGTTCAAGGAGCATTCTGATGACAAGTGTCAGGGAACATTGTGATGACAAGTGTATTGAGAATTGTGGTGACAAAGGTCATGGAGCATTGTGATGAAAAAGGCATGGAGTATTGTGATGACAGGCATCATGGAGCGTTGTGAGGACAAGTGTTATGGAACATTGTGATCACAAGGGTTTGGAGCACTGTGATGACAGAGGTCATGGATCATTGTGTGTTCAGGTGTCATGGATTGTTGTGATGACAGTGGTCATGGAGCATTGTGATGATATTGGCAATGGAGCATTGTGATGAGAAGGTCGTGGAGCATTGGGCTGAAAATGTTCATGGATTATTGTGATGACAGTGGTCATGGAGCATTGTGGCGACAAGTTAATGGAGCATTGTGATGACAAGAGTCCTGGATCATTGTGTGTTCAGGTGTCATGGATTGTTGTGATGACAGTGGTCATGGAGCATTGTGATGATATTGGCAATGGAGCATTGTGATGAGAAGGTCGTGGAGCATTGGGCTTAAAATGTTCATGGATTATTGTGATGACAGTGGTCATGGAGCATTGTGATGACAAGGGAATGGATCATGGTGATGTCAAGGTCCTGGAACATTGTGATGAGAAGATCATGGAGACTTGTGATGGCAAGTCTCATGGAGCATTCTGATGAAAAGGGGCATGGAGCATTGTGATTACAGGGGTCTTGGAGCATTGTTATGACTAGGGCATAGAGCATTTTGATGAGAAGGCCATGGAGCATTCTGATGACATGCGTCATGGAGTTTTGTGATGAAAAGTGCATGCAGCATTGTGATTACAGGGACCTTGGAGCATTGTGATGAAATGGTCATGGATCATTGTGATGAAAAATGCATGGAAACTTGTCATGACAGGGTTCAAGGAGCATACTGACGACAAGGGTCAGGGAGCATTGTGATGACAAGTGTATTGAGCATTATGATGACAAAGATCATGGAGCATTGTGATGAGAAGACCATGGATAATTGTGATGATGAGCGTCATGGGGTGTTGTGATGATACGTGTTATGCAGCATTGTGATCACAAGGGTTTGTAGCATTATGATGACAGAGGTCATGCAGAATATTGATTTCATTGTGATGACAATAGCCTGAAGCATTATGATGATGGGCATGGTGCATTGTGATGACTGGGTTCATGGAGCATTGAGATGAAAAGGGGCATGGAGCATTGTGATGACAAGGGTCTTGGAGCATTGTGATGACAAGGGCATGGAGCATTGTGATGAGAAGGCCATGGAACATTATGATGACATGCGTCATGGAACTTTGTGATGACAAGGGCATGGAGCATTGTGATATCAGGGGTCTTGAGCATTGTGATGAGAATTATCATGGAACCTTGTGGTGACTAGTCCATGGGTCATTGTGATAGCAGGTGTCATGGTGCATTGTTATGACAGGGGTAATGGAGCATTGTGATGAGAAGGGTATGGAACTTTGGTCTGAAATGTTTCATGGATTATTGTGATGAGAGTGGGCATGGAGCATTGTGATGACAAGGGCACGGAACACTGTGATACATGTGTCATGCAGGACTGTAATGACCACGGCATGGAGCATTGTGATGAGAAGGGCATTGAGCATTGTGATGACAAGTGTCATGGAGCTGTGTGATGACAAGGGCATGGAGCAATGTGATGAGAGGGTTCATGGAGCATTGTGATGACAATGACATGGAGCATTGTGGTGCCAAGGGTCTTGGAGCTTTGTGATGACAAGTCATGCAGCATTTTGATGAGAAGGGCAGGGGGCATTTTGATGACCGGGTCATGCAGCAATTTGATAAAAAGTGTAATGGAACATTTTCATGGCAGGGGTTATAGAACATTGTGATGTCAGGGGTCTTGGAGCTTTGGGATGGAAAGGGTCATGGAGCATTTTGATGACAGGGCTTATGGAACATTGTGCTGGCAGGGGTCATGGAACATTGTGATGATAAGGGGATGTAGCATTGTGATGACAGGGTCATGGAACATCGTGATTACAAGGATGAGGGTGTATTGTGATGACTAGTGATGGAACATTGTGACATCTCTGGTGAGAGAGCATTTTGATGAGAAGTGCATGGACCATTGTGATTACAAGGTTTATGGAGCATTGCAATGACAAGGTTTGGAACGTTGTGATGAAATGTGCATGGCACATTGTGATGACAATGATCATGGAGCATTGTTCTGACAAAGACATGGAGCATTGTGATGACAAGTTTCTCAGAGAATTGTGATGAAAAGTTCATGGAGCATTGTGGTTACAAAGGTCACAGAGCCTTGTGATGACGCGGGCATGGACCATTGTGATGACAAACGTTATGAAGCATTGTGATGACTGGAGTCACGGAGCATTGTGATGACAGTGGTCATGGAGCCTTGTGATGACAAGGGCATGGAGCATTGTGATGACAGTGGCATGGAGCATTGGTCTGACAAGTTTCATAGATTATTGTGATGAGAGTGGGCATGGTGCATTGTGATGACAAGGGCATGGAGCATTGTGATGATAAGGTCATGGAGTATTGTGAAGACAGGTGTCAGGGAGCATTGTGATGATTTTTGTCATGATCCATGGCCATGACAATGGCATGGATCTTTGTGATACCAAATGTAATGGAGGATTGTGATGACAAATATAATGGAGCATTGTGATGATTAAGGTTTGGAGCATTATGATGACAAGGGCCATTGAAAATTTTGATGACAATGTCGTGAATCATTGTGATGACAAGGTCCTGGAGCATTGTGATGACAAAACCATGGAGCCTTGAGATGACAAGTCTCATGGAGCATACTGATTAAAAGGGGAATGGAGCATTGTGATTACAGGGGTCTTGGAACATTGTGAAGACAAGGGCCTGGAGCATTGTGAGGAGAAGACCAAGTAGCATTCTGATGGCATGCGTCATTGAGCTTTGTGATGACAATGGCATGGACCACTGTGATTACATGGGACTTGGAGCACTGTGATGAAAAGGGCATGGATCACTGTGATGAAAAAGGCATGCAGCCTTGTCATGACAGGGTTCAAAGAGCTTACAGACAACAAGTGTCAGGGAGCATGTTGATGACATGTGTATTGAGCATTGTGATGACGAAGGTCATGGAGTATTGTGATGAGAAGACCATGGATAATTGTGATGACGAGCCTCATGGGGCATTGTGATGACAAGTGTTATGGAATATTGTGATCACAAGGGTTTGGAGCATTGTTATGACAGAGGTCATGGAACAATTTGATTTCGTTGTTATGACAATAGCATGAAGCATTATGATGATTGGCATGGTGCATTTTGATGACAGGGTTCATGGATCATTGAGAGGAAAAGGGGCATAGAGCATTGTGATTACAGTGTTACTGGAGCATTGTGATGAGAAGGGTCATAGAGCCTTGTGATGACAAGGCCATGGAACATCGTGATGGCATGGGTCATGGTGAATTGTTATGACAGGGGTAATGGAGCATTGTGATGGCAAGCGCATGGAGCATTGTGATGAGAAGGCCATGGAGCATTTTGATGACATGTGTCATGGAGCTATGTGAAGACAAGGGCATGGAGCAATGTGATGAGAGCGTTCATGGAGCATTGTGATGACAATGACATGGAGCATTGTGATGCCAAGGGTCATGGATCTTTGTGATGACAAAGGTCATGGAGCATTTTGATGGCAAGGGCGTTGTGCATTGTGATGAGTAGGTCAGGGAGCATTCCGATGACAGGGTCATGGAGCAATTTGATGAAAAGTGTCATGGAATATTTTGATGACAGTTGTTATGGAACATTGTGATGTCAGGCGTCATCGAACATTGTGATGATAAGTGCATGTAGCATTGTGATGACAGGAGTCATGGAACATTGTGATGACAGGGGTGAGGGAGTATTTTGACAAATAGTGATGTAGCATTGTGATATCAGTGGTGAGAGAGCATTTTGATGAGAAGTGCATGGAGCACTGTGATGACAAATTTTATGGAGCATTGTGATGACAATGTTGTGGAGCACTGTGATGACAAGCGCATGGTGCATTGTGATGACATGTGTCATGGAGCATTGGGCTGACAAGCGCATGGAGCTTTGTGGTGACAAGCGTCATGGAGCACTGTGCTGAGTAAGGCATAGAGCATTGTGATGACAAGGGTCAAAGAGCATTGTGATGAAAAGTTCATGCAGCATTGTGGTTAAAAACGTCACAGAGACTGTTGATGACAAGGGCATGGACCATTGGGATGACAAAGGTCATGAAGCATTGTGATGACTGGAGTCACGGAGCATTGTGATGACAGGGGTCATGGAGCATTGTGATAACAAGGGCATGGAGCATTGTGATGACAAGGGCATGGAACATTGGAGTAATAACTTTCATGGAGTATTGCGATGAGAGTTGGAATGGCACACTGTGATGACAAGGGCATGGAGCATTGTGATGACCATGTCATGCCCTATTGTTAAGAAAGGTGTCAGGGAGCATTGTGATCACATATGTAATGGCCCATTGTGATGAGGATGGCATGGAGCATTGTGGTGCCAAGTGTCAGGGAGGATTTTGATGACAAAGGTAATGGAGCATTGTGATGACAATGGCTTGGAGTATTGTGATGACAAGGGTCAGGGAGCATTGTGCTGACAAGTGCATGGAGAATTGTGATGACAAGGGTCATGGAGCATTCTGATGACAAGCTTGTGGAGTATTTTTATGACAATGGCATGGAGCATTGTGATGAAAATGGCATGGGGCATTGTTATGAAAAAGGCATGGAGCCTTTTTGTGACAGGGTTCAAGGAGCATTCTGATGACAAGTGTCAGGGAGCATTGTGATGACAAGTTTATTGAGAATTGTGGTGACAAAGGTCATGGAGCATTGTGATGAAAAGTGCATGGAGTATTGTGATGACAGGCATCATGGAGCGTTGTGATGACAAGTGCTATGGAACATTGTGATCACAAGGGTTTGGAGCATTGTGATGACAGAGGTCATGGATCATTTTGATTTCAAGGAGCATGGAGCATTGTGACGACATGCGCATGAAGCAATGTGATCCTAAGGTACATGGAGGATTGTGATGACAATGGAAATGGAGTATTGTGATGACAAGTGCATAGAGCATTGTAATGAAAAGGTCATGTAGCATTTTGCTGACAAAGGCATGGAGCATTGTGATGACATGTGTCATGGAGCACTGTGATGACAAGCGTCAAGGAGCATTGTGAATACAGGGGTCATGGAGCATTGGGATGGCAAGGGCATGGATCACTGTGATGACAAGGGTCATGGAGCACTGGGCTGAAAATGTTCATGGAGAGTTTTGATGACAGGTGTCATGTAGCAATGTGACGACAAGGGAATGGAGCATTGTGATGACAAGAGTCCTGGATCATTGTGTGGTCAGGTGTCATGGAGTGTTGTGATGACAGTGGTCATGGGGCATTGTGATGATATTGGCAATGGAGCATTGTGAGGAGAAGGTCGTGGAGCATTGGGCTGAAAATGTTCATGGATTATTGTGATGACAGGGGTCATGGAGCATTGTGATGACAAGGGAATGGATCATGGTGATGTCAAGGTCCTGGAACATTGTGATGAGAAGACCATGGAGACTTGTGATGGCAAGTCTCATGGAGCATTGTGATGAATAGGAGCATGGAGCATTGTGATTACAGGGGTCTTGGAGCATTGTGATGAAATGGTCATGGATCATTGTGATGAAAAATGCATGGAAACTTGTTATGACAGTGTTGAAGGAGCATACTGATGACAAGGGTCAGGGAGCATTGTGATGACAAGTTTATTGAGCATTGTGATGACAAATGTCATGGAGCTGTGTGATGACAAGGGCATGGAGCAATGTGATGAGAGGGTACATGGAGCATTGTGATGACAATGACATGGAGCATTGTGATGCCAAGAGTCTTCGGGCTTTGTGATGACAAGTCATGGAGCATTTTGATGAGAAGGGCAGGGAGCATTTTGATAACCGGGTCCTGCAGCAATTTGATAAAAAGTGTAATGGAACATTTAGATGGCAGGGGTTATAGAACATTGTGATGGCAGGGGACTTGGATCTTTGGGATGGAAAGGGTCATGGAGCATTTTGATGACAGGGCTTATGGAACATTGTGATGGAAGGGGTCATGGAACATTGTGATGACAAGTGGATGTAGCATTGTGATGACAGGGTCATGGATCA
The DNA here is from genome assembly GCF_025265405.1 of Mesoplodon densirostris. Lineage (NCBI taxonomy): Eukaryota > Metazoa > Chordata > Mammalia > Artiodactyla > Ziphiidae > Mesoplodon > Mesoplodon densirostris. Next base: position 236,472 of record NW_026778198.1, read on the forward strand.
CTGTGATTCCAGGGGTGAGGGAGTATTGTGATGACTAGTGATGGAACATTGTGATATCTCTGGTGAGAGAGCATTTTGATGAGAAGTGCATGGACCATTGTGATTACAAGGATTATGGAGCATTGCAATGACAAACTTGTGGACAGTTGTGATGAAATGCACGTGGCACACTGTGATGACAATGGTCATGGAGCATTGTTCAGACAAAGACATGGAGCATTGTGATGACAAGGGTCACAGAGAATTGTGATGAAAAATACATGGAGCATTGTGGATACAAAGGTCACAGAGCCTTGTGATGACGCGAGCATGGACCATAGTGATGACAATCTTTATGAAGCATTGTGATGACTGGAGGCACAGAGCCTTGTGATGACAGGGGTCATGGAGCACTGTGATGACAAGGGCATGGTGCATTGTGATGACAGGGGCATGGTGCATTGGTCTGACAAGTTTCATAGATTATTGTGATGAGAGTGGGCATGGTGCATTGTGATGACAAGGGCATGGAGCATTGTGATGATAAGGTCATGGAGTATTGTGAAGACAGGTGTCAGGGAGCATTGTGATGACATATGTCATGGTCCATTGCGATGACAATGGCATGGAGCATTGTGATGCCAAAGATAATGGAGGTTTCTGATGACAAATATAATGGAGCATTGTGATGATTAGGGCTTGGAGCATTATGATGACAAGGGCCATTGAAAATTTTCATGACAAGGTCATGAAGCATTGTGATGACAAGGTCCTGGAGCATTGTGATGACAAAACCATGGAGCCTTTTGATGACAAGTCTCATGGAGCATACTGATGAAAAGGGGCATGGAGCATTGTGATTACAGGGGTCTTGGAACATTTTGATGACAAGGGCATGGAGCATGGTGAGGAGAAGACCAAGGAGCATTCTGATGGCATGCGTCATTGAGCTTTGTGATGACAATGGCATGGAGCATTGTGATAACATTTGTCTTGGAGCACCGTGATGAAAAGTGCATGGATCATTTTGATGAAAAAGGCATGGAGCCGTGTCTTGACAGAGTTCAAGGAGCATACAGACAACAAGTGTCAGGGAGCATTTTGATGACAAGTGTATTGAGCATTGTGATGACGAAGGTCATGGAGCATTGTGATGAGAAGACCATGGATAATTGTGATGAAGAGCGTCATGGGGCTTTGTGATGACAAGTGTTATGGAATATTGTGATCACAAGGGTTTGGAGCATTTTTATGACAGAGGTCATGGAGCATTTTTATTTCTTTGTGATGACAATAGCATGAATCATTATGATGATGGGCATGGTGCATTGTGATGACAGGGTTCATGGATCATTGAGATGAAAAGGGGCATAGAGCATTGTGATTACAGTGTTCTTGGAGCATTGTGATGAGAAGGGTCATGGAGCCTTGTGATGACAAGGCCATGGAACATCGTGATGGCAGGGGTTATGGAGCATTGTTATGACAGGGGTAATGCAGCATTGTGATGACAAGGGCATGGAGCTTTTTGTGGAGAAGGCCATGGAACATTCTGATGACATGCGTCATGGAGCTTTGTAATGACAAGTGCATGGACCATTGTGATTACATGGGTCTTGGATCATTGTGATGACAAGGGTCATGGGGCCTTGTGATGACAAGGCCATGGATCCTTGTGATGGCAGGGGTCATGGAGCATTGTTATGACAGAGGTAATGGAGCATTGTGATGAGAAGGGCATTGAGCATTGGTCGGATATATTTCATGGATTATTGTGATGAGAGTGGGCGTGGCGCTTTGTGATGTCAAGGGCACGGTACACTGTGATACATGGGTCATGGAGGATTGTAATGACAAGGGCATGGAGCATTCTGATGAGAAGGGCATCGAGCATTGTGATGACAAGTGTCATGGAGCTTTGTGATGACAAGGGCATGGAGCAATGTGATGAGAGGGTTCATGGAGCATTGTGATGACAATGAAATGGAGCATTGTAATGCCAAGGGTCATGGATCTTAGTGATGACAATGGTCATGGAGCATTTTGATGACAAGTGTGTGGTACATTGTGATGAGAAGGGCAGGGAGCATTTTGATGACTGGGTCATGCAGCAATTTGAAGAAAAGTGTAATGGAACATTTTGATGACAGGGTTATGGAATATTTTGATGTCAGGGGTCATGGAACATTGTGATAACAGGGGTGAGGGAGGATTGTGATGACTAGTGATGGAACATTGTGATATCTCATGTGAGAGAGCATTTGGATGAGAAGTGAATGGAGCATTGTGATTACAAGGTTTATGGAGCATAGTGATGACAATGTTGTGGATCATTGTGATGAAAAGCGCATGGCACATTGTGATGACAAGTGTCATGGAGCATTGTTCTTACAAAGACATGGAGTATTGTGAGGACAAGGGTCACTGAGGATTGTGAGGAAAAGTTTATGGAGCATTGTGTTTACAAACGTCACAGAGCCTTGTGATGACGTGGGCATGGACCGTTGTGATGACAAACTTTATGAAGCATTGTGATGACTGGAGTCACGGAGCACTCTGATGACAGGGGACATGGAGCATTGTGATGACAAGGTCCTGGAGCATTGTGATGAGAAAACCATGGAGACTTGTGATGACAAGTCTCATGGAGCACCCTGATGAAAAGGGGCATGGAGGATTCTGATTACAGGGGTCTTGGAACATTGTGATAACAAGGTCATGGAGAAATGTGACGACAAAGGCATGGAGCATTGGTCTAATAAGTTTCATGGATTATTGTGATGACAGTTGGAATGGCTCATTGTGATGACAAGGGCATGGAGGATTGTGATGACCAGGTCATGCAGTATTGTCAAGAGAGGTGTCAGGGAGCATTGTGATGACATATGTAATGGCCCATTGTGATGAAAATGGTATGGAGCATTGTGATGCCAAGTGTCAAGGAGGATTCTGATGCCAAAGGTAATGGAGCATTTTGGTGACAATGGCTTGGAGCATTGTGATGACAAGGGTCAAGGAGCATTGTGCTGACAAGTGCATGGAGAATTGTGATGACAAGTGTCATGGAGCATTCTGATGACAAGCTTGTGGAGTATTTTTATGACAGTGGCATGGAGCATTAGGAGGAAAACGGCATGGGGCAATGTGATGAAAAAGGCATGGAGACTTTTCGTGACAGGGTTCAAGGAGCATTATGTTGACAAGTGTCAGGGAGCATTGTGATGACAAGTGTATTGAGAATTGTGATGAAAAATTTCATGGAGCACTGTGATGAAAAGGGCATGGAGTATTGTGATGACAGACATCATGGATCATAGTGATGACAAGTGTTATGGAACATTGTGATCACAAGGGTTTGGAGCATTGTGATGACAGAGGTCATGGATCATTTTCATTTCAAGGAGCATGGAGCATTGTGATGACAAGGGCATGAAGCAATGTGATCCCAAGGTTCATTGAGGATTGTGATGACAATGGTAATGGAGCATTGTGATGATAAGCACATAGAGCATTGTAATGAAAAGGTCATGTAGCATTTTGCTGACAAAGGCATGGAGCATTGTGATGACAGGTGTCATGGAGCACTGTGATGACAAGCGTCATGGAGCATTGTGAATACAGGGGTCATGGAGCATTGGGATGAGAAGGGCATTGAGCATTGGTCTGAAATGTTTCATGGATTATTGTGATGACAGTGGGCATGGCGCATTGTGATGACAAGGGCACGGTACACTGTGATACATGGGTGATGGAGGATTGTAATGACAAGGACATGGAGCATTGTGATGAGAAGGGCATCGAGCATTGTGATGACAAGTGTCATGGAGCTTTGTGATGACAAGTGCAGGGAGCAATGTGATGAGAGGGTTCATGGAGCATTGTGATGTCCATGGCATGGAGCATTGTGATGCTAAGGTTCATGGAGCTTAGTGATGACCATGGTCATGGAGCATTTTGATGACAAGTGTGTGGTGCATTGTGATGAGAAGGGCAGGGAGCATTTTGATGACAGGGTCATGCAGCAATTTGATGAAAAATGTAATGTAATATTTTGATGACAGGGGTTATAGAACATTGTGATGCCAGGGGTCATAGAGCTTTGGGATGAAAATGGTCATGGAGCATTTTGATGACAGGGGTTATGGAACATTGTGATGTCAGGGGTCATGGAAAATTGTGCTGATAAGGGGATGTAGCATTGTGATGACAGGGGTCATGGAACATTGTGATAACAGGGGTGAGGGAGGATTGTGATGACTAGTGATGGAACATTGTGATATCTCATGTGAGAGAGTATTTGGATGAGAAGTTCATGGAGCATTGTGATTACAAGGTTTATGGAGCATAGCGATGACAAGGTTGTGGATCATTGTGGTGTAAAGCACATGGCACATTGTGATGACAAGTGTCATGGAGCATTGTTCTGAAAAAGGCATGGAGCATTGTGATGACAAGGGTCACGAGAATTGTGATGAAAAGTTCATGGAGCATTGTGGTCACAAAGGTCACAGAGCCTTGCGATGACGCAGGCATGGACCGTTGTGATGACAAACGTTATGAAGCATTGTGATGACTGGAGTCACGGAGCATTGTGATGACAAGGGTCATGGAGCATTCTGATAACAAGCTTGTGGAGTATTTTGATGACAATGGCATGGAGCATTGGGATGAAAATGGCATGGGGCTTTGTGATGAAAAAGGCATGGAGCCTTTTCGTGACACGGTTCAAGGAGCATTCTGACGACAAGAGTCAGAGAGCATTGTGATGACAAGTGTATTGATAATTGTGATGACAAAGGTCATGGAGCATTGTGATGAAAAGGGCATGGAGTATTGTGATGACAGGCATCATGGAGCATTGTGAGGACAAGTGTTATGGAACATTGTGATCACAAGGGTTTGGAGCATTGTGATGATAGAGGTTATGGATCATGTTGATTTCAAGGAGCATGGAGCATTGTGATGACAAGGGCATGAAGCAATGTGATCCCAATGTTCATGGCGGATAGTGATGACAATGGTAATGGAGTATTGTGATGACAAGTGCATAGAGCATTGTAATGAAAAGGTCATGTAGCATTTTGCTGACAAATTCATGGGGCATTGTGATGACAGGTGTCATGGAGCACTGTGATGACAAGCGTCAAGGAGCATTCTGAATACAGTGGTTATGGAACATCGGGATGACAAGGGCATGGATCAATTTGATGACAAGGGTCATGGAGCATTCGGCTGAAAATGTTCATGGAGTATTGTGATGACAGGGGTCATGGAGCATTGTGATTACAGGGGTCTTGGAGCATTGTGATGACAGGAGTCCCTGATCATTGTGTTGTCAGGTTTCATGGAGCATTGTGATGATATTGGTCATGGAGCATTGTGATGAGAAGTTAATGGAGCATTGGGCTGAAAATTTTCATGGAGTATTGTGATGACAGGGGTCATGAAGCATTGTGATGACAAGGGAATGGAGAATGGAGATGACAAGGTCCTAGAGCATTGTGATGAGATGACCATGGAGAATTGTGATGACAAGTCTAATGGAGCATTCTGATGAAAAGGGGCATGGAAACTTGTGATTACGAGGGTCTTGGAGCATTGTGATGACAAGGGCATGGAGCATTGTCATGTCAGGTGTCATGGAGCATTGTTATGACAGAGGTAATGGAGCATTGTGATGAGAAGGGCATTGAGCATTAGTCTGAAATGTTTCATGGATTATTGTGATGAGAGTGGGCATGGAGCATTGTGATGACAAGTGCACGGTACACTGTGATACATGGGTGATGGAGGATTGTAATGACAAGGGCATGGAGCATTGTGATGAAAAGGGCATCGAGCATTGTGATGACAAGAGTCATGGAGCTTTGTGATGACAAGGGCATGGAGCAATGTGATGAGAAGGTTCATGGAGCATTGTGATGACAATGACATGGAGCATTGTGATGCCAAGGGTCATGGAGCTTAGTGAGGGCAATGGTCATGGAGCTTTTTGGTGACAAGGGTGTGGTGCATTGTGATGAGAAGGGCAGGGAGCATTTTGATGACATGTTCATGCAGCAATTTGATGAAAAGTGTAATGGAACATTTTGATGACAGGCCTTATAGAACATTGTGATGCCAGCGGTCATGGAGCTTTGGGATGAAATGGGTCATGGAGCATTTTGATGACAGGGGATATAGAACATTGTGATGTCAGGGGTCATGGAACATTGTGCTGATAAGGGGATGTAGCATGGTGATGACAAGGGTTATTGAACATTGTGATAACAGGGGTGAGGGAGGATTTTGATGACTAGTGATGGAACATTGTGATATCTCATGTGAGAGAGCATTTGGATGAGAAGTGCATGGAGCATTGTGATTACAAGGTTTATGGAGCATAGCGATGACAAGGTTGTGGATCATTGTGATGAAAAGCGCATGGCACATTGTGATGACAAGTGTCATGGAGCATTGTTCTGACAAAGGCATGTAGCTTTGTGATGACAAGGGTCACGGAGCATTGTGATGAAAAGTTCATGGAGCGTTGGGATTAAAAATGTCACAGAGACTGTTGATGGTGAGGGCATGGACCACTGTGATGACAAAGTCATGAAGCATTGTGATGATTGGAGTAACGGAGCATTGTGATGACAGGGGTCATGGAGCATTGTGATAACAAGGGCATGGAGCATTTTGATGACAAGGGCATGGAACATTGGTCTAATAACTTTCATGGTTCGTTGCGATGACAGTTGGAATGGCCTATTGTGATGACAAGGGCATGGAGCATTGTGATGACCAGGTCATGCAGTATTGTGAAGATAAGTGTCAGGGAGCATTGTGATGACATATGTAATGGCCCATTGTGATGACAATGGCATGTAGCACTGTGATGCCAAGTGTCACGGAGGATTCTGATGAGAAAGGTAATGGAGCATTGTGATGACAAGGGTCCGGGAGCATTCTGATGACAAGCTTGTGGAGTATTTGATGACAATGGTATGGAACATTGTGATGAAAATGGCATGGGGCATTGTGAAGAAAAAGGCATGGAGCCTTTTCGTGACGGGTTTCAAGGAGCATTCTGATGACAAGTGTCAGGGAGCATTGTGATCACAAGTGTATTGAGAATTGTGATGACAAAGGTCATGGAGCATTGTGATGAAAAGGGCATGGAGTATTGTGATGACAGGCATCATTGAGCGTTGTGATGACAAGTGTTATGGAACAATGTGATCACAAGGGTTTGGAGCATTGTGATGACAGAGGTCATGGATCATTTTGATTTCAAGGAGCATGGAGCATTGTGATGACAAGGGCATGAAGCAATGTGATCCCAAGGTTGATGGAGGATTGTGATGACAATGGAAATGGAGTATTGTGATGACAAGCGCATAGAGGATTGTAATGACAAGGTCATTTAGCATTGTGATGACAATGGCATGGAGCATTGTGATGCCAAGTGTCATGGAGGATTCTGATGACAATGGTAATGGAGCATTGTGATGACAATGGCTTGGAGCATTGTGATGGCAAGGGTCAGGGAGCATTGTGCTGACAAGTGCATGGAGAATTGTGATGACAAGGGTCATGGAGCATTCTGATGACAAGCCTGTGGTGTATTTGGATGACAATGGCATGCAGCATTGGGATGAAAACGGCATGGGGCTTTTTGATGAAAACGACATGGAGCCTTTTTGTGACATGGTTCAAGGAGCATTCTGACGACAAGTGTCAGCGAGCATTGTGATGACAAGTTTATTGAGAATTTTGATGACAAAGGTCATGGAGCCTTGTGATGAGACGACCATGGATCATTGTGATGATGAGCGTCATGGGGTGTTGTGATGATAAGTGTTATTCAACATTGTGATCACCAGGATTTTGAGCATTGTGATGACAGAGGTCATGGAGCATTTTGATTTGATTGTGATGACAATTGCCTGAATCATTATGATGATGGGCATTGTTCATTGTGCTGACAGGGTTCCTAGGAGCATTGAGATGAAAAGGGGCATGGAGCATTGTGATTACAGGGGTCTTAGTGCTTTGTGATGACAAGAGCAGGGAGCATTGTGATGAGAAGTCCATGGAACATTCTGATGACATGCGTCATGGAGCTTTGGATGGCAAGGGCATGGAGCATTGTGATTACAGGGGTCTTGGAGCATTTTGATGAAAAGGGCATGGATCATTGTGATGAAAAAGGCATGGAGCCTTGTCCTGATAGGTTTCATGGAGCATACTGACGACAAGTGTCAGGGAGCACTGTGATGAAAAGTGTATTGAGAATTGTGATGACAAAGGTCATGGAGAATTGTGATGAAAAGTGTATGGAGTATTGTGATGACAGGCATCTTGGAGCGTTGTGAGGACAATTGTTATGGAACATTGTGATCACAAGGGTTTGGAGCATTGTGATGACAGAGGTCATGGATCATTTTGATTTCAAGGAGTATGTAGCATTGTGATGACAAGGGCATGAAGCAATGTGATTCCAAGGTTCATGGAGGATTGTGATGACAATGGTAATCGAGTATTGTGATGACAAGCGCATAGAGCATTGTAATGACAAGGCCATGTAGCATTTTGCTGACAAAGGCATGGAGCATTGTGATGACAGGTGTCATGGAGCACTGTGATGACAAGCGTCACGGAGCACTGTGAATACAGGGGTCATGGAACATTGGGATGACAAGGGCATGGATCATTGTGATGACAAGGGTCATGGAGCATTGGGCTGAAAATGTTCATGGAGTATTGTGATGACAGGGGTCATGGAGCATTGTGATTGCATGGTCTTGGAGCATTGTGATGACAAGAGTCCCGGATCGTTGTGTTGTCAGGTGTCATGGAGTGTTGTGATGACAGTGGTCATGGAGCATTGTGATGATATTGGTCATGGAGCATTGTGATGAGAAGGTCATGGAGCATTGGGCTGAAAATGTTCATGGAGTATTGTGATGACAGGAGTCATGGAGCATTGTGATGACAAGGGAATGGAGCATGGTGATGACAAGGTCTTGGAGCATTGTGATGAGTTGACCATGGAGACTTGTGATGACAAATATCATGGAGCCTTCTGATGAAAAGGGGCATGGAGCATTGTGATTACGAGTGTCTTGGAGCATTGTGATGACAAGGGCATGGAGCATTGTGTGGAGAAGGCCATGGAACATTCTGATGACATGCGTCATAGAGCTCTGTGATGACAAGGGCATGGAGCATTGTGATTACATGGGTTTTGGAGCATTTTGATGACAATGGTCATTTAGTCTTGTGATCACAAGGCCGTGGAACATTGTGATGGCAGGGGTCATGGAGCATTGTTGACAGTGGTAATGGAGCATTGTGATGAGAAGTGCATTGAGCATTGGTCTGAAATGTTTCATGGATTATTGTGATGACAGTGGGCATGGCACATTGTGATGACAAGGGCACGGTACACTGTGATACATGGGTGATGGAGGATTGTAATGACAAGGACATGGAGCATTGTGATGAGAAGGGCATCGAGCATTGTGATGACAAGTGTCATGGAGCTTTGTGATGACAAGTGCAGGGAGCAATGTGATGAGAGGGTTCATGGAGCATTGTGATGTCCATGGCATGGAGCATTGTGATGCCAAGGTTCATGGAGCTTAGTGATGACCATGGTCATGGAGCATTTTGATGACAAGTGTGTGGTGCATTGTGATGAGAAGGGCAGGGAGCATTTTGATGACAGGGTCATGCAGCAATTTGATGAAAAATGTAATGTAATATTTTGATGACAGGGGTTATAGAACATTGTGATGCCAGGGGTCATAGAGCTTTGGGATGAAAATGGTCATGGAGCATTTTGATGACAGGGGTTATGGAACATTGTGATGTCAGGGGTCATGGAAAATTGTGCTGATAAGGGGATGTAGCATTGTGATGACAGGGGTCATGGAACATTGTGATAACAGGGGTGAGGGAGGATTGTGATGACTAGTGATGGAACATTGTGATATCTCATGTGAGAGAGTATTTGTATGAGAAGTTCATGGAGCATTGTGATTACAAGGTTTATGGAGCATAGCGATGACAAGGTTGTGGATCATTGTGGTGTAAAGCACATGGCACATTGTGATGACAAGTGTCATGGAGCATTGTTCTGAAAAAGGCATGGAGCATTGTGATGACAAGGGTCACGAGAATTGTGATGAAAAGTTCATGGAGCATTGTGGTCACAAAGGTCACAGAGCCTTGCGATGACGCAGGCATGGACCGTTGTGATGACAAACGTTATGAAGCATTGTGATGACTGGAGTCACGGAGCATTGTGATGACAAGGGTCATGGAGCATTCTGATGACAAGGGCATGGAACAATGTGATGACAGGGGCATGGAGCATTGGTCTGACAAGTTTAATAGATTATTGTGATGACATTGGACATGGTGCATTGTGATGACAAGGGCATGGAGCATTGTGATGACAAGGGCATGGAGTATTGTGAAAACTGGTGTAAGGGGGCATTGTGATGACATATGTCATGGTCAATTTCAAAGACAATGCCATGGAGTATTGTGATGCCAAATGTCATGGTCCATTGCGATGACAGGGGCATGAAGCATTGTGATTACATGGGTCTTGGAGCATTGTGATGACAAAGGTCATGGAGCATTGTGATGAGAAATCCATGGAGCCTTCTGATGACATGTCATATGGAGCATTCTGATGAAAAGGGGCATGGAGCATTCTGATTACAGTGGACTTGGAACATTGTGATAACAAGGGCAAGGAGCATTGGTCTAATAATTTTCATGGATTATTGTGATGAGAGTTGGAATGGCACATTGTGATGACAAGGGCATGTAGCATTGTGATGACCAGGTTATGCAGTATTGTGAAGAGAGGTGTCAGGGAGCATTGTGATGACATATGTAATGGCCCATTGTGATGACAATGGCATGGAGCATTGTGATGCCAAGTGTCATGGAGGATTCTGATGACAAAGGTAATGGAGCATTGTGATGACAATGGCTTGGAGCATTGTGATGATAAGGGTCAGGGAGCATTTTGCTGACAAGTGCATGGAGAATTGTGATGACAAGCGTCATGGAGCATTCTGATGACAAACTTGTGGAGTATTTTGATGACAATGGCATGGAGCACTGGGATGAAAACGGCATGTGGATTTGTGATGAAAATGGCATGGAGCCTTTTCGTGACACGGTTCAAGGAGCATTCTGACGACAAGTGTCAGGGAGCATTGTGATGACAAGTGTATTGAGAATTGTGATGACAAATTTCATGGAGCACTGTGATGAAAAGGGCATGGATTATTGTGATGACAGACATCATGGATCATAGTGATGACAAGTGTTATGGAACATTGTGATCACAAGGGTTTGGAGCATTGTGATGACAGAGGTCATGGATCATTTTCATTTCAAGGAGCATGGAGCATTGTGATGACAAGGGCATGAAGCAATGTGATCCCAAGGTTCATTGAGGATTGTGATGACAATGGTAATGGAGTATTGTGATGATAAGCACATAGAGCATTGTAATGACAAGGTCATGTAGCATTTTGCTGACAAAGGCATGGAGCATTGTGATGACAGGTGTCATGGAGCACTGTGATGACAAGCGTCATGGAGCATTGTGAATACAGGGGTCATGGAGCATTGGGATGAGAAGGGCATATATCATTGTGATGACAAGGGTCATGGAGCATTGGGCTGAAAATGTTCATGAAGTGTTGTGATGACAGGGGTCATGGAGCATTGTCATTAGAGCGGTCTTGGAGCATTGTGATGACAAGAGTCCCGGATCATTGTGTTGTCTGGTGTGATGGAGTGTTGTGATGACTGTGGTCTTGGAGCATTGTGATGATATTGGTCATGGAGCATTGTGATGAGAATGTCATGGAGCATTGGGCTGAAAATTTTCATGGAGTATTGTGATGACAGGGGTCATGGAGCATTGTGATGACAAGGGAATGGAGCATGGTGATGACAAGGTCCTGGAGCATTGTTATGAGATGACCAAGGAGACTTGTGATGACAAGTCTCATGGAGCATTCTGATGAAAAGGGGCATGGAGCATTGTGATTACTGGGGTCTTCGAGCATTGTGATGACAAGGGCATGGAGCATTTTGAGGAGAAGGCCATGGAACTTTCTGATGACATGCGTCATCGAGCTTTGTTATGACTAGGGCATTGAGCATTGTGATTACAGGGGTCTTGGGCTATTTTGATGACAAGGGTCATGGAGCCTTGTGATAACAAGGCCGTGGAACATTGTGATGGCAGGGGTATTGGAGCATTGTTATGACAGAAGTAATGGAGCATTGTGATGAGAAGGGCATTGAGCATTGGTCTGAAATGTTTCATGGATTATTGTGATGAGATGGGGCATGGAGCATTGTGATGACAAGGGCACGGAACACTGTGATACATGGGTCATGGAGGATTGTAATGACAAGGGCATGGAGCATTGTGATGAGAAAGGCATCGAGCATTGTGATGACAAGTGTTATTGAGCTTTGTGATGACAAGGGCATGGAGCAATGTGATGACTGAGTTCATGGAGCATTGTGATGACAATGACATGGAGCATTGTGATGCCAAGTGTCATGGAGCTTTGGGATGACAAAGGTCATGGAGCATTTTGATGACAAGGGTGTGGTGCATTGTGATGAGAAAGGCAGGCAGCATTTTGATGACAGGGTCATGCAGCAATTTGATGAAAAGTGTAATGGAATATTTTGATGACAGGGGTTATTGAACATTGTGTGGCCAGGGATCATGGAGCTTTGGGATGAAAAGGGTCATGGAGCATTTTGATGACAGTGGTTATGGAACATTGTGATGTCAGGTGTCATGGAATATTGTGTTGATAAGGGGATGTAGCATTGTGATGACAGGGGTCATGGTACATTGTGATAACTGGGGTGAGGGAGGATTGTGATGACTAGTGATGGAACATTGTGATATCTCATGTGAGAGAGCATTTGGAGGAAAAGTGCATGGAGCATTGTGATTACAAGGTTTATTGAGCATAGTGATGACAAGGTTGTGGATCATTGTGATGAAAAGCGCATGGCACATTGTGATGACAAGGGTCATGGAGAATTGTTCTGACAAAGGCATGGAGCATTGTGAGGACAAGGGTCATGGAGCATTGTGATGAAAAGTTCATGGAGCATTGTGGTTACAAAGGTCACAGAGCCTTGTGATGACGTGGGCATGGACTGCTGTGATGACAAACTTTATGAAGCATTGTTATGACTGGAGTCACCGAGCATTGTGATGACAGGGGACATGGAGCATTGTGATGACAAGGGCATGGAGAATTGTGATGACAGGGTCATGGAGCTTTGGTCTGACAATTTTCATAGATTATTGTGATGACAGTGGACATGGTGCATTGTGAAGACAAGGGCATGGAGCTTTGTGATGATAAGGGCATGGAGTATTGTGAAGAGAGGTGTCAGGGTATTGTGATGACATATATCCTGGTCCATTGCGATGACAATGGCATGGAGCATTGTGATGCCAAATGTAAGGGAGGATTGTGATGACCAATATCATGGAGCATTGTGATGACTAGGGCTTGGAGCATTATGATGACAAGTGCCATTGAGAATTTTCATGACAATGTTGTGAAGCATTGTGATGACAAGTTCCTGGAGCATTATGATGAGAAAACCATGGAACCATGTGATGAAAAGTCTCATGGAGCATACTGATGAAAAGGGGCATGGAGCATTCTGATTACAGGGGTCTTGGAACATTGTGATAACAAGGTCATGGAGCATTGTGATGACAAGGGCATGGAGCATTGGTCTAATAAGTTTCATGGATTATTGTGATGACAGTTTGAATGGCGCATTGTTAAGACAAGGGCATGAAGTATGGTGAAGAGATGTGTCAGGGAGCATTGTGATGACATATGTAATGGCCCATTTTGATGACAATGGCATGGAGCATTGTGATGCCAAGTGTCATGGAGGATTCTGATGACAAAGGTAATGGAGCATTGTGATGATAATGGCTTGGAGCATTGTGATGACAAGTGTCAGTGAGCATTCTGATGACAAGCTTGTGGAGTATTTTGATGACAATGGCTTGGAGCATTGTGATGACAAGGGTCAGGGTGCATTGTGCTGACAAGTGCATGGAGAATTGTGATGACAAGGGTCACGGAGCATTCTGATGACAAGCTTGTGGAGTATTTTGATGACAATGGCATGGAGCATTGGGATGAAAATGGCATGGGGCTTTGTGATGAAAAAGGCATGGAGCCTTTTCGTGACACGGTTCAAGGAGCATTCTGACGACAAGAGTCAGGGAGCATTGTGATGACAAGTGTATTGATAATTGTGATGACAAAGGTCATGGAGCATTGTGATGAAAAGGGCATGGAGTATTGTGATGACAGGCATCATGGAGCATTGTGAGGACAAGTGTTGTGGAACATTGTGATCACAAGGGTTTGGAGCATTGTGATGATAGAGGTTATGGATCATGTTGATTTCAAGGAGCATGGAGCATTGTGATGACAAGGGCATGAAGCAATGTGATCCCAATGTTCATGGCGGATAGTGATGACAATGGTAATGGAGTACTGTGATGACAAGCGCATAGAGCATTGTAATGAAAAGGTCATGTAGCATTTTGCTGACAAATTCATGGAGCATTGTGATGACAGGTGTCATGGAGCACTGTGATGACAAGCGTCAAGGAGCATTGTGAATACAGTGGTTATGGAACATTGGGATGACAAGGGCATGGATCAATTTGATGACAAGGGTCATGGAGCATTAGGCTGAAAATGTTCATGGAGTATTGTGATGACAGGGGTCATGGAGCATTGTGATTACAGGGGTCTTGGAGCATTGTGATGACAGGAGTCCCTGATCATTGTGTTGTCAGGTGTCATGGAGTGTTGTGATGACAGTGGTCATGGAGCATTGTGATGATATTGGTCATGGAGCATTGTGATGAGAAGGTAATGGAGCATTGGGCTGAAAATTTTCATGGAGTATTGTGATGACAGGGGTCATGAAGCATTGTGATGACAAGGGAATGGAGAATGGAGATGACAAGGTCCTGGAGCATTGTGATGAGATGACCATGGAGAATTGTGATGACAAGTCTAATGGAGCATTCTGATGAAAAGGGGCATGGAAACTTGTGATTATGAGGGTCTTGGAGCATTGTGATGACAAGGGCATGGAGCATTGTCATGTCAGGTGTCATGGAGCATTGTTATGACAGAGGTAATGGAGCATTGTGATGAGAAGGGTATTGAGCATTAGTCTGAAATGTTTCATGGATTATTGTGATGAGAGTGGGCATGGAGCATTGTGATGACAAGTGCACGGTACACTGTGATACATGGGTGATGGAGGATTGTAATGACAAGGGCATGGAGCATTGTGATGAAAAGGGCATCGAGCATTGTGATGACAAGTGTCATGGAGCTTTGTGATGACAAGGGCATGGAGCAATGTGATGAGAAGGTTCATGGAGCATTGTGATGACAATGACATGGAGCATTGTGATGCCAAGGGTCATGGAGCTTAGTGAGGGCAATGGTCATGGAGCTTTTTGGTGACAAGGGTGTGGTGCATTGTGATGAGAAGGGCAGGGAGCATTTTGATGACATGTTCATGCAGCAATTTGATGAAAAGTGTAATGGAACATTTTGATGACAGGCCTTATAGAACATTGTGATGCCAGCGGTCATGGAGCTTTGGGATGAAATGGGTCATGGAGCATTTTGATGACAGGGGATATAGAACATTGTGATGTCAGGGGTCATGGAACATTGTGCTGATAAGGGGATGTAGCATGGTGATGACAAGGGTTATTGAACATTGTGATAACAGGGGTGAGGGAGGATTTTGATGACTAGTGATGGAACATTGTGATATCTCATGTGAGAGAGCATTTGGATGAGAAGTGCATGGAGCATTGTGATTACAAGGTTTATGGAGCATAGCGATGACAAGGTTGTGGATCATTGTGATGAAAAGCGCATGGCACATTGTGATGACAAGTGTCATGGAGCATTGTTCTAACAAAGGCATGTAGCATTGTGATGACAAGGGTCACGGAGCATTGTGATGAAAAGTTCATGGAGCGTTGGGGTTAAAAATGTCACAGAGACTGTTGATGGTGAGGGCATGGACCACTGTGATGACAAAGTCATGAAGCATTGTGATGATTGGAGTAACGGAGCATTGTGATGACAGGGGTCATGGAGCATTGTGATAACAAGGGCATGGAGCATTGTGATGACAAGGGAATGGAACATTGGTCTAATAACTTTCATGGTTCATTGCGATGACAGTTGGAATGGCCTATTGTGATGACAAGGGCATGGAGCATTGTGATGACCAGGTCATGCAGTATTGTGAAGATAAGTGTCAGGGAGCATTGTGATGACATATGTAATGGCCCATTGTGATGACAATGGCATGTAGCACTGTGATGCCAAGTGTCATGGAGGATTCTGATGAGAAAGGTAATGGAGCATTGTGATGACAAGGGTCCGGGAGCATTCTGATGACAAGCTTGTGGAGTATTTTGATGACAATGGTATGGAACATTGTGATGAAAATGGCATGGGGCATTGTGAAGAAAAAGGCATGGAGCCTTTTCGTGACGGGTTTCAAGGAGCATTCTGATGACAAGTGTCAGGGAGCATTGTGATCACAAGTGTATTGAGAATTGTGATGACAAAGGTCATGGAGCATTGTGATGAAAAGGGCATGGAGTATTGTGATGACAGGCATCATTGAGCGTTGTGATGACAAGTGTTATGGAACAATGTGATCACAAGGGTTTGGAGCATTGTGATGACAGAGGTCATGGATCATTTTGATTTCAAGGAGCATGGAGCATTGTGATGACAAGGGCATGAAGCAATGTGATCCCAAGGTTGATGGAGGATTGTGATGACAATGGAAATGGAGTATTGTGATGACAAGCGCATAGAGGATTGTAATGACAAGGTCATTTAGCATTGTGATGACAATGGCATGGAGCATTGTGATGCCAAGTGTCATGGAGGATTCTGATGACAATGGTAATGGAGCATTGTGATGACAATGGCTTGGAGCATTGTGATGGCAAGGGTCAGGGAGCATTGTGCTGACAAGTGCATGGAGAATTGTGATGACAAGGGTCATGGAGCATTCTGATGACAAGCCTGTGGTGTATTTGGATGACAATGGCATGCAGCATTGGGATGAAAACGGCACGGGGCTTTTTGATGAAAACGACATGGAGCCTTTTTGTGACATGGTTCAAGGAGCATTCTGACGACAAGTGTCAGCGAGCATTGTGATGACAAGTTTATTGAGAATTTTGATGACAAAGGTCATGGAGCCTTGTGATGAGACGACCATGGATCATTGTGATGATGAGCGTCATGGGGTGTTGTGATGATAAGTGTTATTCAACATTGTGATCACCAGGATTTTGAGCATTGTGATGACAGAGGTCATGGAGCATTTTGATTTGATTGTGATGACAATTGCCTGAATCATTATGATGATGGGCATTGTTCATTGTGCTGACAGGGTTCCTAGGAGCATTGAGATAAAAAGGGGCATGGAGCATTGTGATTACAGGGGTCTTAGTGCTTTGTGATGACAAGAGCAGGGAGCATTGTGATGAGAAGTCCATGGAACATTCTGATGACATGCGTCATGGAGCTTTGGATGGCAAGGGCATGGAGCATTGTGATTACAGGGGTCTTGGAGCATTTTGATGAAAAGGGCATGGATCATTGTGATGAAAAAGGCATGGAGCCTTGTCATGATAGGTTTCATGGAGCATACTGACGACAAGTGTCAGGGAGCACTGTGATGAAAAGTGTATTGAGAATTGTGATGACAAAGGTCATGGAGAATTGTGATGAAAAGTGTATGGAGTATTGTGATGACAGGCATCTTGGAGCGTTGTGAGGACAATTGTTATGGAACATTGTGATCACAAGGGTTTGGAGCATTGTGATGACAGAGGTCATGGATCATTTTGATTTCAAGGAGTATGTAGCATTGTGATGACAAGGGCATGAAGCAATGTGATCCCAAGGTTCATGGAGGATTGTGATGACAATGGTAATCGAGTATTGTGATGACAAGCGCATAGAGCATTGTAATGACAAGGCCATGTAGCATTTTGCTGACAAAGGCATGGAGCATTGTGATGACAGGTGTCATGGAGCACTGTGATGACAAGCGTCACGGAGCACTGTGAATACAGGGGTCATGGAACATTGGGATGACAAGGGCATGGATCATTGTGATGACAAGGGTCATGGAGCATTGGGCTGAAAATGTTCATGGAGTATTGTGATGACAGGGGTCATGGAGCATTGTGATTGCATGGTCTTGGAGCATTGTGATGACAAGAGTCCCGGATCGTTGTGTTGTCAGGTGTCATGGAGTGTTGTGATGACAGTGGTCATGGAGCATTGTGATGATATTGGTCATGGAGCATTGTGATGAGAAGGTCATGGAGCATTGGGCTGAAAATGTTCATGGAGTATTGTGATGACAGGAGTCATGGAGCATTGTGATGACAAGGGAATGGAGCATGGTGATGACAAGGTCTTGGAGCATTGTGATGAGTTGACCATGGAGACTTGTGATGACAAATATCATGGAGCCTTCTGATGAAAAGGGGCATGGAGCATTGTGATTACGAGTGTCTTGGAGCATTGTGATGACAAGGGCATGGAGCATTGTGTGGAGAAGGCCATGGAACATTCTGATGACATGCGTCATAGAGCTCTGTGATGACAAGGGCTTGGAGCATTGTGATTACATGGGTTTTGGAGCATTTTGATGACAATGGTCATTTAGTCTTGTGATCACAAGGCCGTGGAACATTGTGATGGCAGGGGTCATGGAGCATTGTTGACAGTGGTAATGGAGCATTGTGATGAGAAGTGCATTGAGCATTGGTCTGAAATGTTTCATGGATTATTGTGATGACAGTGGGCATGGCACATTGTGATGACAAGGGCACGGTACACTGTGATACATGGGTGATGGAGGATTGTAATGACAAGGACATGGAGCATTGTGATGAGAAGGGCATCGAGCATTGTGATGACAAGTGTCATGGAGCTTTGTGATGACAAGTGCAGGGAGCAATGTGATGAGAGGGTTCATGGAGCATTGTGATGTCCATGGCATGGAGCATTGTGATGCCAAGGTTCATGGAGCTTAGTGATGACCATGGTCATGGAGCATTTTGATGACAAGTGTGTGGTGCATTGTGATGAGAAGGGCAGGGAGCATTTTGATGACAGGGTCATGCAGCAATTTGATGAAAAATGTAATGTAATATTTTGATGACAGGGGTTATAGAACATTGTGATGCCAGGGGTCATAGAGCTTTGGGATGAAAATGGTCATGGAGCATTTTGATGACAGGGGTTATGGAACATTGTGATGTCAGGGGTCATGGAAAATTGTGCTGATAAGGGGATGTAGCATTGTGATGACAGGGGTCATGGAACATTGTGATAACAGGGGTGAGGGAGGATTGTGATGACTAGTGATGGAACATTGTGATATCTCATGTGAGAGAGTATTTGTATGAGAAGTTCATGGAGCATTGTGATTACAAGGTTTATGGAGCATAGCGATGACAAGGTTGTGGATCATTGTGGTGTAAAGCACATGGCACATTGTGATGACAAGTGTCATGGAGCATTGTTCTGAAAAAGGCATGGAGCATTGTGATGAAAGGGTCACGAGAATTGTGATGAAAAGTTCATGGAGCATTGTGGTCACAAAGGTCACAGAGCCTTGCGATGACGCAGGCATGGACCGTTGTGATGACAAACGTTATGAAGCATTGTGATGACTGGAGTCACGGAGCATTGTGATGACAAGGGTCATGGAGCATTCTGATGACAAGGGCATGGAACAATGTGATGACAGGGGCATGGAGCATTGGTCTGACAAGTTTAATAGATTATTGTGATGACATTGGACATGGTGCATTGTGATGACAAGGGCATGGAGCATTGTGATGACAAGGGCATGGAGTATTGTGAAAACTGGTGTAAGGGGGCATTGTGATGACATATGTCATGGTCAATTTCAAAGACAATGCCATGGAGTATTGTGATGCCAAATGTCATGGTCCATTGCGATGACAGGGGCATGAAGCATTGTGATTACATGGGTCTTGGAGCATTGTGATGACAAAGGTCATGGAGCATTGTGATGAGAAATCCATGGAGCCTTCTGATGACATGTCATATGGAGCATTCTGATGAAAAGGGGCATGGAGCATTCTGATTACAGTGGACTTGGAACATTGTGATAACAAGGGCAAGGAGCATTGGTCTAATAATTTTCATGGATTATTGTGATGAGAGTTGGAATGGCACATTGTGATGACAAGGGCATGTAGCATTGTGATGACCAGGTTATGCAGTATTGTGAAGAGAGGTGTCAGGGAGCATTGTGATGACATATGTAATGGCCCATTGTGATGACAATGGCATGGAGCATTGTGATGCCAAGTGTCATGGAGGATTCTGATGACAAAGGTAATGGAGCATTGTGATGACAATGGCTTGGAGCATTGTGATGATAAGGGTCAGGGAGCATTTTGCTGACAAGTGCATGGAGAATTGTGATGACAAGCGTCATGGAGCATTCTGATGACAAACTTGTGGAGTATTTTGATGACAATGGCATGGAGCACTGGGATGAAAACGGCATGTGGATTTGTGATGAAAATGGCATGGAGCCTTTTCGTGACACGGTTCAAGGAGCATTCTGACGACAAGTGTCAGGGAGCATTGTGATGACAAGTGTATTGAGAATTGTGATGACAAATTTCATGGAGCACTGTGATGAAAAGGGCATGGAGTATTGTGATGACAGACATCATGGATCATAGTGATGACAAGTGTTATGGAACATTGTGATCACAAGGGTTTGGAGCATTGTGATGACAGAGGTCATGGATCATTTTCATTTCAAGGAGCATGGAGCATTGTGATGACAAGGGCATGAAGCAATGTGATCCCAAGGTTCATTGAGGATTGTGATGACAATGGTAATGGAGTATTGTGATGATAAGCACATAGAGCATTGTAATGACAAGGTCATGTAGCATTTTGCTGACAAAGGCATGGAGCATTGTGATGACAGGTGTCATGGAGCACTGTGATGACAAGCGTCATGGAGCATTGTGAATACAGGGGTCATGGAGCATTGGGATGAGAAGGGCATATATCATTGTGATGACAAGGGTCATGGAGCATTGGGCTGAAAATGTTCATGAAGTGTTGTGATGACAGGGGTCATGGAGCATTGTCATTAGAGCGGTCTTGGAGCATTGTGATGACAAGAGTCCCGGATCATTGTGTTGTCTGGTGTGATGGAGTGTTGTGATGACTGTGGTCTTGGAGCATTGTGATGATATTGGTCATGGAGCATTGTGATGAGAATGTCATGGAGCATTGGGCTGAAAATTTTCATGGAGTATTGTGATGACAGGGGTCATGGAGCATTGTGATGACAAGGGAATGGAGCATGGTGATGACAAGGTCCTGGAGCATTGTTATGAGATGACCAAGGAGACTTGTGATGACAAGTCTCATGGAGCATTCTGATGAAAAGGGGCATGGAGCATTGTGATTACTGGGGTCTTCGAGCATTGTGATGACAAGGGCATGGAGCATTTTGAGGAGAAGGCCATGGAACTTTCTGATGACATGCGTCATCGAGCTTTGTTATGACTAGGGCATTGAGCATTGTGATTACAGGGGTCTTGGGCTATTTTGATGACAAGGGTCATGGAGCCTTGTGATAACAAGGCCGTGGAACATTGTGATGGCAGGGGTATTGGAGCATTGTTATGACAGAAGTAATGGAGCATTGTGATGAGAAGGGCATTGAGCATTGGTCTGAAATGTTTCATGGATTATTGTGATGAGATGGGGCATGGAGCATTGTGATGACAAGGGCACGGAACACTGTGATACATGGGTCATGGAGGATTGTAATGACAAGGGCATGGAGCATTGTGATGAGAAAGGCATCGAGCATTGTGATGACAAGTGTTATTGAGCTTTGTGATGACAAGGGCATGGAGCAATGTGATGACTGGGTTCATGGAGCATTGTGATGACAATGACATGGAGCATTGTGATGCCAAGTGTCATGGAGCTTTGGGATGACAAAGGTCATGGAGCATTTTGATGACAAGGGTGTGGTGCATTGTGATGAGAAAGGCAGGCAGCATTTTGATGACAGGGTCATGCAGCAATTTGATGAAAAGTGTAATGGAATATTTTGATGACAGGGGTTATTGAACATTGTGTGGCCAGGGATCATGGAGCTTTGGGATGAAAAGGGTCATGGAGCATTTTGATGACAGTGGTTATGGAACATTGTGATGTCAGGTGTCATGGAATATTGTGTTGATAAGGGGATGTAGCATTGTGATGACAGGGGTCATGGTACATTGTGATAACTGGGGTGAGGGAGGATTGTGATGACTAGTGATGGAACATTGTGATATCTCATGTGAGAGAGCATTTGGAGGAAAAGTGCATGGAGCATTGTGATTACAAGGTTTATTGAGCATAGTGATGACAAGGTTGTGGATCATTGTGATGAAAAGCGCATGGCACATTGTGATGACAAGGGTCATGGAGAATTGTTCTGACAAAGGCATGGAGCATTGTGAGGACAAGGGTCATGGAGCATTGTGATGAAAAGTTCATGGAGCATTGTGGTTACAAAGGTCACAGAGCCTTGTGATGACGTGGGCATGGACTGCTGTGATGACAAACTTTATGAAGCATTGTTATGACTGGAGTCACCGAGCATTGTGATGACAGGGGACATGGAGCATTGTGATGACAAGGGCATGGAGAATTGTGATGACAGGGTCATGGAGCTTTGGTCTGACAATTTTCATAGATTATTGTGATGACAGTGGACATGGTGCATTGTGAAGACAAGGGCATGGAGCTTTGTGATGATAAGGGCATGGAGTATTGTGAAGAGAGTTGTCAGGGTATTGTGATGACATATATCCTGGTCCATTGAGATGACAATGGCATGGAGCATTGTGATGCCAAATGTAAGGGAGGATTGTGATGACCAATATCATGGAGCATTGTGATGACTAGGGCTTGGAGCATTATGATGACAAGTGCCATTGAGAATTTTCATGACAATGTTGTGAAGCATTGTGATGACAAGTTCCTGGAGCATTATGATGAGAAAACCATGGAACCATGTGATGAAAAGTCTCATGGAGCATACTGATGAAAAGGGGCATGGAGCATTCTGATTACAGGGGTCTTGGAACATTGTGATAACAAGGTCATGGAGCATTGTGATGACAAGGGCATGGAGCATTGGTCTAATAAGTTTCATGGATTATTGTGATGACAGTTTGAATGGCGCATTGTTAAGACAAGGGCATGAAGTATGGTGAAGAGATGTGTCAGGGAGCATTGTGATGACATATGTAATGGCCCATTTTGATGACAATGGCATGGAGCATTGTGATGCCAAGTGTCATGGAGGATTCTGATGACAAAGGTAATGGAGCATTGTGATGATAATGGCTTGGAGCATTGTGATGACAAGTGTCAGTGAGCATTCTGATGACAAGCTTGTGGAGTATTTTGATGACAATGGCTTGGAGCATTGTGATGACAAGGGTCAGGGTGCATTGTGCTGACAAGTGCATGGAGAATTGTGATGACAAGGGTCACGGAGCATTCTGATGACAAGCTTGTGGAGTATTTTGATGACAATGGCATGGAGCATTGGGATGAAAATGGCATGGGGCTTTGTGATGAAAAAGGCATGGAGCCTTTTCGTGACACGGTTCAAGGAGCATTCTGACGACAAGAGTCAGGGAGCATTGTGATGACAAGTGTATTGATAATTGTGATGACAAAGGTCATGGAGCATTGTGATGAAAAGGGCATGGAGTATTGTGATGACAGGCATCATGGAGCATTGTGAGGACAAGTGTTGTGGAACATTGTGATCACAAGGGTTTGGAGCATTGTGATGATAGAGGTTATGGATCATGTTGATTTCAAGGAGCATGGAGCATTGTGATGACAAGGGCATGAAGCAATGTGATCCCAATGTTCATGGCGGATAGTGATGACAATGGTAATGGAGTACTGTGATGACAAGCGCATAGAGCATTGTAATGAAAAGGTCATGTAGCATTTTGCTGACAAATTCATGGAGCATTGTGATGACAGGTGTCATGGAGCACTGTGATGACAAGCGTCAAGGAGCATTGTGAATACAGTGGTTATGGAACATTGGGATGACAAGGGCATGGATCAATTTGATGACAAGGGTCATGGAGCATTAGGCTGAAAATGTTCATGGAGTATTGTGATGACAGGGGTCATGGAGCATTGTGATTACAGGGGTCTTGGAGCATTGTGATGACAGGAGTCCCTGATCATTGTGTTGTCAGGTGTCATGGAGTGTTGTGATGACAGTGGTCATGGAGCATTGTGATGATATTGGTCATGGAGCATTGTGATGAGAAGGTAATGGAGCATTGGGCTGAAAATTTTCATGGAGTATTGTGATGACAGGGGTCATGAAGCATTGTGATGACAAGGGAATGGAGAATGGAGATGACAAGGTCCTGGAGCATTGTGATGAGATGACCATGGAGAATTGTGATGACAAGTCTAATGGAGCATTCTGATGAAAAGGGGCATGGAAACTTGTGATTATGAGGGTCTTGGAGCATTGTGATGACAAGGGCATGGAGCATTGTCATGTCAGGTGTCATGGAGCATTGTTATGACAGAGGTAATGGAGCATTGTGATGAGAAGGGCATTGAGCATTAGTCTGAAATGTTTCATGGATTATTGTGATGAGAGTGGGCATGGAGCATTGTGATGACAAGTGCACGGTACACTGTGATACATGGGTGATGGAGGATTGTAATGACAAGGGCATGGAGCATTGTGATGAAAAGGGCATCGAGCATTGTGATGACAAGAGTCATGGAGCTTTGTGATGACAAGGGCATGGAGCAATGTGATGAGAAGGTTCATGGAGCATTGTGATGACAATGACATGGAGCATTGTGATGCCAAGGGTCATGGAGCTTAGTGAGGGCAATGGTCATGGAGCTTTTTGGTGACAAGGGTGTGGTGCATTGTGATGAGAAGGGCAGGGAGCATTTTGATGACATGTTCATGCAGCAATTTGATGAAAAGTGTAATGGAACATTTTGATGACAGGCCTTATAGAACATTGTGATGCCAGCGGTCATGGAGCTTTGGGATGAAATGGGTCATGGAGCATTTTGATGACAGGGGATATAGAACATTGTGATGTCAGGGGTCATGGAACATTGTGCTGATAAGGGGATGTAGCATGGTGATGACAAGGGTTATTGAACATTGTGATAACAGGGGTGAGGGAGGATTTTGATGACTAGTGATGGAACATTGTGATATCTCATGTGAGAGAGCATTTGGATGAGAAGTGCATGGAGCATTGTGATTACAAGGTTTATGGAGCATAGCGATGACAAGGTTGTGGATCATTGTGATGAAAAGCGCATGGCACATTGTGATGACAAGTGTCATGGAGCATTGTTCTAACAAAGGCATGTAGCATTGTGATGACAAGGGTCACGGAGCATTGTGATGAAAAGTTCATGGAGCGTTGGGGTTAAAAATGTCACAGAGACTGTTGATGGTGAGGGCATGGACCACTGTGATGACAAAGTCATGAAGCATTGTGATGATTGGAGTAACGGAGCATTGTGATGACAGGGGTCATGGAGCATTGTGATAACAAGGGCATGGAGCATTGTGATGACAAGGGAATGGAACATTGGTCTAATAACTTTCATGGTTCATTGCGATGACAGTTGGAATGGCCTATTGTGATGACAAGGGCATGGAGCATTGTGATGACCAGGTCATGCAGTATTGTGAAGATAAGTGTCAGGGAGCATTGTGATGACATATGTAATGGCCCATTGTGATGACAATGGCATGTAGCACTGTGATGCCAAGTGTCATGGAGGATTCTGATGAGAAAGGTAATGGAGCATTGTGATGACAAGGGTCCGGGAGCATTCTGATGACAAGCTTGTGCAGTATTTTGATGACAATGGTATGGAACATTGTGATGAAAATGGCATGGGGCATTGTGAAGAAAAAGGCATGGAGCCTTTTCGTGACGGGTTTCAAGGAGCATTCTGATGACAAGTGTCAGGGAGCATTGTGATCACAAGTGTTTTGAGAATTGTGATGACAAAGGTCATGGAGCATTGTGATGAAAAGGGCATGGAGTATTGTGATGACAGGCATCATTGAGCGTTGTGATGACAAGTGTTATGGAACAATGTGATCACAAGGGTTTGGAGCATTGTGATGACAGAGGTCATGGATCATTTTGATTTCAAGGAGCATGGAGCATTGTGATGACAAGGGCATGAAGCAATGTGATCCCAAGGTTGATGGAGGATTGTGATGACAATGGAAATGGAGTATTGTGATGACAAGCGCATAGAGGATTGTAATGACAAGGTCATTTAGCATTTTGCTGACAAAGACATGGAGCATTGTGATGACAATGGCATGGAGCATTGTGATGCCAAGTGTCATGGAGGATTCTGATGACAATGGTAATGGAGCATTGTGATGACAATGGCTTGGAGCATTGTGATGACAAGGGTCAGGGAGCATTGTGCTGACAAGTGCATGGAGAATTGTGATGACAAGGGTCATGGAGCATTCTGATGACAAGCCTGTGGTGTATTTGGATGACAATGGCATGCAGCATTGGGATGAAAACGGCATGGGGCTTTTTGATGCAAACGACATGGAGCCTTTTTGTGACATGGTTCAAGGAGCATTCTGACGACAAGTGTCAGCGAGCAATGTGATGACAAGTTTATTGAGAATTTTGATGACAAAGGTCATGGAGCCTTGTGATGAGACGACCATGGATCATTGTGATGATGAGCGTCATGGGGTGTTGTGATGATAAGTGTTATTCAACATTGTGATCACCAGGATTTTGAGCATTGTGATGACAGAGGTCATGGAGCATTTTGATTTGATTGTGATGACAATTGCCTGAATCATTATGATGATGGGCATTGTTCATTGTGCTGACAGGGTTCCTAGGAGCATTGAGATGAAAAGGGGCATGGAGCATTGTGATTACAGGGGTCTTAGTGCTTTGTGATGACAAGAGCAGGGAGCATTGTGATGAGAAGTCCATGGAACATTCTGATGACATGCGTCATGGAGCTTTGGATGGCAAGGGCATGGAGCATTGTGATTACAGGGGTCTTGGAGCATTTTGATGAAAAGGGCATGGATCATTGTGATGAAAAAGGCATGGAGCCTTGTCATGATAGGTTTTATGGAGCATACTGACGACAAGTGTCAGGGAGCACTGTGATGAAAAGTGTATTGAGAATTGTGATGACAAAGGTCATGGAGAATTGTGATGAAAAGTGTATGGAGTATTGTGATGACAGGCATCTTGGAGCGTTGTGAGGACAATTGTTATGGAACATTGTGATCACAAGGGTTTGGAGCATTGTGATGACAGAGGTCATGGATCATTTTGATTTCAAGGAGTATGTAGCATTGTGATGACAAGGGCATGAAGCAATGTGATCCCAAGGTTCATGGAGGATTGTGATGACAATGGTAATCGAGTATTGTGATGACAAGCGCATAGAGCATTGTAATGACAAGGCCATGTAGCATTTTGCTGACAAAGGCATGGAGCATTGTGATGACAGGTGTCATGGAGCACTGTGATGACAAGCGTCACGGAGCACTGTGAATACAGGGGTCATGGAACATTGGGATGACAAGGGCATGGATCATTGTGATGACAAGGGTCATGGAGCATTGGGCTGAAAATGTTCATGGAGTATTGTGATGACAGGGGTCATGGAGCATTGTGATTGCATGGTCTTGGAGCATTGTGATGACAAGAGTCCCGGATCGTTGTGTTGTCAGGTGTCATGGAGTGTTGTGATGACAGTGGTCATGGAGAATTGTGATGATATTGGTCATGGAGAATTGGGCTGAAAATGTTCATGGAGTATTGTGATGACAGGAGTCATGGAGCATTGTGATGACAAGGGAATGGAGCATGGTGATGACAAGGTCTTGGAGCATTGTGATGAGTTGAGCATGGAGACTTGTGATGACAAATATCATGGAGACTTCTGATGAAAAGGGGCATGGAGCATTGTGATTACGAGTGTCTTGGAGCATTGTGATGACAAGGGCATGGAGCATTGTGTGGAGAAGGCCATGGAACATTCTGATGACATGCGTCATGGAGCTCTGTGATGACAAGGGCATGGAGCATTGTGATTACATGGGTTTTGGAGCATTTTGATGACAATGGTCATTTAGTCTTGTGATCACAAGGCCGTGGAACATTGTGATGGCAGGGGTCATGGAGCATTGTTGACAGTGGTAATGGAGCATTGTGATGAGAAGTGCATTGAGCATTGGTCTGAAATGTTTCATGGATTATTGTGATGACAGTGGGCATGGCACATTGTGATGACAAGGGCACGGTACACTGTGATACATGGGTGATGGAGGATTGTAATGACAAGGACATGGAGCATTGTGATGAGAAGGGCATCGAGCATTGTGATGACAAGTGTCATGGAGCTTTGTGATGACAAGTGCAGGGAGCAATGTGATGAGAGGGTTCATGGAGCATTGTGATGTCCATGGCATGGAGCATTGTGATGCCAAGGTTCATGGAGCTTAGTGATGACCATGGTCATGGAGCATTTTGATGACAAGTGTGTGGTGCATTGTGATGAGAAGGGCAGGGAGCATTTTGATGACAGGGTCATGCAGCAATTTGATGAAAAATGTAATGTAATATTTTGATGACAGGGGTTATAGAACATTGTGATGCCAGGGGTCATAGAGCTTTGGGATGAAAATGGTCATGGAGCATTTTGATGACAGGGGTTATGGAACATTGTGATGTCAGGGGTCATGGAAAATTGTGCTGATAAGGGGATGTAGCATTGTGATGACAGGGGTCATGGAACATTGTGATAACAGGGGTGAGGGAGGATTGTGATGACTAGTGATGGAACATTGTGATATCTCATGTGAAAGAGTATTTGGATGAGAAGTTCATGGAGCATTGTGATTACAAGGTTTATGGAGCATAGCGATGACAAGGTTGTGGATCATTGTGGTGTAAAGCACATGGCACATTGTGATGACAAGGGTCATGGAGCATTGTTCTGAAAAAGGCATGGAGCATTGTGATGACAAGGCTCACGAGAATTGTGACGAAAAGTTCATGGAGCATTGTGGTCACAAAGGTCACAGAGCCTTGCGATGACGCAGGCATGGACCGTTGTGATGACAAACGTTATGAAGCATTGTGATGACTGGAGTCACGGAGCATTGTGATGACAAGGGTCATGGAGCATTGTGATGACAAGGGCATGGAACATTGTGATGACAGGGGCATGGAGCATTGGTCTGACAAGTTTAATAGATTATTGTGATGACATTGGACATGGTGCATTGTGATGACAAGGGCATGGAGCATTGTGATGACAAGGGCATGGAGTATTGTGAAAACTGGTGTAAGGGGGCATTGTGATGACATATGTCATGGTCAATTTCAAAGACAATGCCATGGAGTATTGTGATGCCAAATGTCATGGTCCATTGCGATGACAGGGGCATGAAGCATTGTGATTACATGGGTCTTGGAGCATTGTGATGACAAAGGTCATGGAGCATTGTGATGAGAAATCCATGGAGCCTTCTGATGACATGTCATATGGAGCATTCTGATGAAAAGGGGCATGGAGCATTCTGATTACAGTGGACTTGGAACATTGTGATAACAAGGGCAAGGAGCATTGGTCTAATAATTTTCATGGATTATTGTGATGAGAGTTGGAATGGCACATTGTGATGACAAGGGCATGTAGCATTGTGATGACCAGGTTATGCAGTATTGTGAAGAGAGGTGTCAGGGAGCATTGTGATGACATATGTAATGGCCCATTGTGATGACAATGGCATGGAGCATTGTGATGCCAAGTGTCATGGAGGATTCTGATGACAAAGGTAATGGAGCATTGTGATGACAATGGCTTGGAGCATTGTGATGATAAGGGTCAGGGAGCATTTTGCTGACAAGTGCATGGAGAATTGTGATGACAAGCGTCATGGAGCATTCTGATGACAAACTTGTGGAGTATTTTGATGACAATGGCATGGAGCACTGGGATGAAAACGGCATGTGGATTTGTGATGAAAATGGCATGGAGCCTTTTCGTGACACGGTTCAAGGAGCATTCTGACGACAAGTGTCAGGGAGCATTGTGATGACAAGTGTATTGAGAATTGTGATGACAAATTTCATGGAGCACTGTGATGAAAAGGGCATGGAGTATTGTGATGACAGACATCATGGATCATAGTGATGACAAGTGTTATGGAACATTGTGATCACAAGGGTTTGGAGCATTGTGATGACAGAGGTCATGGATCATTTTCATTTCAAGGAGCATGGAGCATTGTGATGACAAGGGCATGAAGCAATGTGATCCCAAGGTTCATTGAGGATTGTGATGACAATGGTAATGGAGTATTGTGATGATAAGCACATAGAGCATTGTAATGACAAGGTCATGTAGCATTTTGCTGACAAAGGCATGGAGCATTGTGATGACAGGTGTCATGGAGCACTGTGATGACAAGCGTCATGGAGCATTGTGAATACAGGGGTCATGGAGCATTGGGATGAGAAGGGCATATATCATTGTGATGACAAGGGTCATGGAGCATTGGGCTGAAAATGTTCATGAAGTGTTGTGATGACAGGGGTCATGGAGCATTGTCATTAGAGCGGTCTTGGAGCATTGTGATGACAAGAGTCCCGGATCATTGTGTTGTCTGGTGTGATGGAGTGTTGTGATGACTGTGGTCTTGGAGCATTGTGATGATATTGGTCATGGAGCATTGTGATGAGAATGTCATGGAGCATTGGGCTGAAAATTTTCATGGAGTATTGTGATGACAGGGGTCATGGAGCATTGTGATGACAAGGGAATGGAGCATGGTGATGACTAGGTCCTGGAGCATTGTTATGAGATGACCAAGGAGACTTGTGATGACAAGTCTCATGGAGCATTCTGATGAAAAGGGGCATGGAGCATTGTGATTACTGGGGTCTTCGAGCATTGTGATGACAAGGGCATGGAGCATTTTGAGGAGAAGGCCATGGAACTTTCTGATGACATGCGTCATCGAGCTTTGTTATGACTAGGGCATTGAGCATTGTGATTACAGGGGTCTTGGGCTATTTTGATGACAAGGGTCATGGAGCCTTGTGATAACAAGGCCGTGGAACATTGTGATGGCAGGGGTATTGGAGCATTGTTATGACAGAAGTAATGGAGCATTGTGATGAGAAGGGCATTGAGCATTGGTCTGAAATGTTTCATGGATTATTGTGATGAGATGGGGCATGAAGCATTGTGATGACAAGGGCACGGAACACTGTGATACATGGGTCATGGAGGATTGTAATGACAAGGGCATGGAGCATTGTGATGAGAAAGGCATCGAGCATTGTGATGACAAGTGTTATTGAGCTTTGTGATGACAAGGGCATGGAGCAATGTGATGACTGGGTTCATGGAGCATTGTGATGACAATGACATGGAGCATTGTGATGCCAAGTGTCATGGAGCTTTGGGATGACAAAGGTCATGGAGCATTTTGATGACAAGGGTGTGGTGCATTGTGATGAGAAAGGCAGGCAGCATTTTGATGACAGGGTCATGCAGCAATTTGATGAAAAGTGTAATGGAATATTTTGATGACAGGGGTTATTGAACATTGTGTGGCCAGGGATCATGGAGCTTTGGGATGAAAAGGGTCATGGAGCATTTTGATGACAGTGGTTATGGAACATTGTGATGTCAGGTGTCATGGAATATTGTGTTGATAAGGGGATGTAGCATTGTGATGACAGGGGTCATGGTACATTGTGATAACTGGGGTGAGGGAGGATTGTGATGACTAGTGATGGAACATTGTGATATCTCATGTGAGAGAGCATTTGGAGGAAAAGTGCATGGAGCATTGTGATTACAAGGTTTATTGAGCATAGTGATGACAAGGTTGTGGATCATTGTGATGAAAAGCGCATGGCACATTGTGATGACAAGGGTCATGGAGAATTGTTCTGACAAAGGCATGGAGCATTGTGAGGACAAGGGTCATGGAGCATTGTGATGAAAAGTTCATGGAGCATTGTGGTTACAAAGGTCACAGAGCCTTGTGATGACGTGGGCATGGACTGCTGTGATGACAAACTTTATGAAGCATTGTTATGACTGGAGTCACCGAGCATTGTGATGACAGGGGACATGGAGCATTGTGATGACAAGGGCATGGAGAATTGTGATGACAGGGTCATGGAGCTTTGGTCTGACAATTTTCATAGATTATTGTGATGACAGTGGACATGGTGCATTGTGAAGACAAGGGCATGGAGCTTTGTGATGATAAGGGCATGGAGTATTGTGAAGAGAGGTGTCAGGGTATTGTGATGACATATATCCTGGTCCATTGCGATGACAATGGCATGGAGCATTGTGATGCCAAATGTAAGGGAGGATTGTGATGACCAATATCATGGAGCATTGTGATGACTAGGGCTTGGAGCATTATGATGACAAGTGCCATTGAGAATTTTCATGACAATGTTGTGAAGCATTGTGATGACAAGTTCCTGGAGCATTATGATGAGAAAACCATGGAACCATGTGATGAAAAGTCTCATGGAGCATACTGATGAAAAGGGGCATGGAGCATTCTGATTACAGGGGTCTTGGAACATTGTGATAACAAGGTCATGGAGCATTGTGATGACAAGGGCATGGAGCATTGGTCTAATAAGTTTCATGGATTATTGTGATGACAGTTTGAATGGCGCATTGTTAAGACAAGGGCATGAAGTATGGTGAAGAGATGTGTCAGGGAGCATTGTGATGACATATGTAATGGCCCATTTTGATGACAATGGCATGGAGCATTGTGATGCCAAGTGTCATGGAGGATTCTGATGACAAAGGTAATGGAGCATTGTGATGATAATGGCTTGGAGCATTGTGATGACAAGTGTCAGTGAGCATTCTGATGACAAGCTTGTGGAGTATTTTGATGACAATGGCTTGGAGCATTGTGATGACAAGGGTCAGGGTGCATTGTGCTGACAAGTGCATGGAGAATTGTGATGACAAGGGTCACGGAGCATTCTGATGACAAGCTTGTGGAGTATTTTGATGACAATGGCATGGAGCATTGGGATGAAAATGGCATGGGGCTTTGTGATGAAAAAGGCATGGAGCCTTTTCGTGACACGGTTCAAGGAGCATTCTGACGACAAGAGTCAGGGAGCATTGTGATGACAAGTGTATTGATAATTGTGATGACAAAGGTCATGGAGCATTGTGATGAAAAGGGCATGGAGTATTGTGATGACAGGCATCATGGAGCATTGTGAGGACAAGTGTTGTGGAACATTGTGATC
Organism: Mesoplodon densirostris; assembly: GCF_025265405.1. NCBI lineage: Eukaryota > Metazoa > Chordata > Mammalia > Artiodactyla > Ziphiidae > Mesoplodon > Mesoplodon densirostris. Next base: position 270,055 of record NW_026778198.1, read on the forward strand.
ACAAGGGTTTGGAGCATTGTGATGATAGAGGTTATGGATCATGTTGATTTCAAGGAGCATGGAGCATTGTGATGACAAGGGCATGAAGCAATGTGATCCCAATGTTCATGGCGGATAGTGATGACAATGGTAATGGAGTACTGTGATGACAAGCGCATAGAGCATTGTAATGAAAAGGTCATGTAGCATTTTGCTGACAAATTCATGGAGCATTGTGATGACAGGTGTCATGGAGCACTGTGATGACAAGCGTCAAGGAGCATTGTGAATACAGTGGTTATGGAACATTGGGATGACAAGGGCATGGATCAATTTGATGACAAGGGTCATGGAGCATTAGGCTGAAAATGTTCATGGAGTATTGTGATGACAGGGGTCATGGAGCATTGTGATTGCATGGTCTTGGAGCATTGTGATGACAAGAGTCCCGGATCGTTGTGTTGTCAGGTGTCATGGAGTGTTGTGATGACAGTGGTCATGGAGCATTGTGATGATATTGGTCATGGAGCATTGTGATGAGAAGGTAATGGAGCATTGGGCTGAAAATTTTCATGGAGTATTGTGATGACAGGGGTCATGAAGCATTGTGATGACAAGGGAATGGAGAATGGAGATGACAAGGTCCTGGAGCATTGTGATGAGATGACCATGGAGAATTGTGATGACAAGTCTAATGGAGCATTCTGATGAAAAGGGGCATGGAAACTTGTGATTATGAGGGTCTTGGAGCATTGTGATGACAAGGGCATGGAGCATTGTCATGTCAGGTGTCATGGAGCATTGTTATGACAGAGGTAATGGAGCATTGTGATGAGAAGGGCATTGAGCATTAGTCTGAAATGTTTCATGGATTATTGTGATGAGAGTGGGCATGGAGCATTGTGATGACAAGTGCACGGTACACTGTGATACATGGGTGATGGAGGATTGTAATGACAAGGGCATGGAGCATTGTGATGAAAAGGGCATCGAGCATTGTGATGACAAGAGTCATGGAGCTTTGTGATGACAAGGGCATGGAGCAATGTGATGAGAAGGTTCATGGAGCATTGTGATGACAATGACATGGAGCATTGTGATGCCAAGGGTCATGGAGCTTAGTGAGGGCAATGGTCATGGAGCTTTTTGGTGACAAGGGTGTGGTGCATTGTGATGAGAAGGGCAGGGAGCATTTTGATGACATGTTCATGCAGCAATTTGATGAAAAGTGTAATGGAACATTTTGATGACAGGCCTTATAGAACATTGTGATGCCAGCGGTCATGGAGCTTTGGGATGAAATGGGTCATGGAGCATTTTGATGACAGGGGATATAGAACATTGTGATGTCAGGGGTCATGGAACATTGTGCTGATAAGGGGATGTAGCATGGTGATGACAAGGGTTATTGAACATTGTGATAACAGGGGTGAGGGAGGATTTTGATGACTAGTGATGGAACATTGTGATATCTCATGTGAGAGAGCATTTGGATGAGAAGTGCATGGAGCATTGTGATTACAAGGTTTATGGAGCATAGCGATGACAAGGTTGTGGATCATTGTGATGAAAAGCGCATGGCACATTGTGATGACAAGTGTCATGGAGCATTGTTCTAACAAAGGCATGTAGCATTGTGATGACAAGGGTCACGGAGCATTGTGATGAAAAGTTCATGGAGCGTTGGGGTTAAAAATGTCACAGAGACTGTTGATGGTGAGGGCATGGACCACTGTGATGACAAAGTCATGAAGCATTGTGATGATTGGAGTAACGGAGCATTGTGATGACAGGGGTCATGGAGCATTGTGATAACAAGGGCATGGAGCATTGTGATGACAAGGGAATGGAACATTGGTCTAATAACTTTCATGGTTCATTGCGATGACAGTTGGAATGGCCTATTGTGATGACAAGGGCATGGAGCATTGTGATGACCAGGTCATGCAGTATTGTGAAGATAAGTGTCAGGGAGCATTGTGATGACATATGTAATGGCCCATTGTGATGACAATGGCATGTAGCACTGTGATGCCAAGTGTCATGGAGGATTCTGATGAGAAAGGTAATGGAGCATTGTGATGACAAGGGTCCGGGAGCATTCTGATGACAAGCTTGTGGAGTATTTTGATGACAATGGTATGGAACATTGTGATGAAAATGGCATGGGGCATTGTGAAGAAAAAGGCATGGAGCCTTTTCGTGACGGGTTTCAAGGAGCATTCTGATGACAAGTGTCAGGGAGCATTGTGATCACAAGTGTATTGAGAATTGTGATGACAAAGGTCATGGAGCATTGTGATGAAAAGGGCATGGAGTATTGTGATGACAGGCATCATTGAGCGTTGTGATGACAAGTGTTATGGAACAATGTGATCACAAGGGTTTGGAGCATTGTGATGACAGAGGTCATGGATCATTTTGATTTCAAGGAGCATGGAGCATTGTGATGACAAGGGCATGAAGCAATGTGATCCCAAGGTTGATGGAGGATTGTGATGACAATGGAAATGGAGTATTGTGATGACAAGCGCATAGAGGATTGTAATGACAAGGTCATTTAGCATTTTGCTGACAAAGACATGGAGCATTGTGATGACAATGGCATGGAGCATTGTGATGCCAAGTGTCATGGAGGATTCTGATGACAATGGTAATGGAGCATTGTGATGACAATGGCTTGGAGCATTGTGATGACAAGGGTCAGGGAGCATTGTGCTGACAAGTGCATGGAGAATTGTGATGACAAGGGTCATGGAGCATTCTGATGACAAGCCTGTGGTGTATTTGGATGACAATGGCATGCAGCATTGGGATGAAAACGGCATGGGGCTTTTTGATGCAAACGACATGGAGCCTTTTTGTGACATGGTTCAAGGAGCATTCTGACGACAAGTGTCAGCGAGCAATGTGATGACAAGTTTATTGAGAATTTTGATGACAAAGGTCATGGAGCCTTGTGATGAGACGACCATGGATCATTGTGATGATGAGCGTCATGGGGTGTTGTGATGATAAGTGTTATTCAACATTGTGATCACCAGGATTTTGAGCATTGTGATGACAGAGGTCATGGAGCATTTTGATTTGATTGTGATGACAATTGCCTGAATCATTATGATGATGGGCATTGTTCATTGTGCTGACAGGGTTCCTAGGAGCATTGAGATGAAAAGGGGCATGGAGCATTGTGATTACAGGGGTCTTAGTGCTTTGTGATGACAAGAGCAGGGAGCATTGTGATGAGAAGTCCATGGAACATTCTGATGACATGCGTCATGGAGCTTTGGATGGCAAGGGCATGGAGCATTGTGATTACAGGGGTCTTGGAGCATTTTGATGAAAAGGGCATGGATCATTGTGATGAAAAAGGCATGGAGCCTTGTCATGATAGGTTTCATGGAGCATACTGACGACAAGTGTCAGCGAGCACTGTGATGAAAAGTGTATTGAGAATTGTGATGACAAAGGTCATGGAGAATTGTGATGAAAAGTGTATGGAGTATTGTGATGACAGGCATCTTGGAGCGTTGTGAGGACAACTGTTATGGAACATTGTGATCACAAGTGTTTGGAGCATTGTGATGACAGAGGTCATGGATCATTTTGATTTCAAGGAGTATGTAGCATTGTGATGACAAGGGCATGAAGCAATGTGATCCCAAGGTTCATGGAGGATTGTGATGACAATGGTAATCGAGTATTGTGATGACAAGCGCATAGAGCATTGTAATGACAAGGCCATGTAGCATTTTGCTGACAAAGGCATGGAGCATTGTGATGACAGGTGTCATGGAGCACTGTGATGACAAGCGTCACGGAGCACTGTGAATACAGGGGTCATGGAACATTGGGATGACAAGGGCATGGATCATTGTGATGACAAGGGTCATGGAGCATTGGGCTGAAAATGTTCATGGAGTATTGTGATGACAGGGGTCATGGAGCATTGTGATTGCATGGTCTTGGAGCATTGTGATGACAAGAGTCCTGGATCGTTGTGTTGTCAGGTGTCATGGAGTGTTGTGATGACAGTGGTCATGGAGCATTGTGATGATATTGGTCATGGAGCATTGTGATGAGAAGGTCATGGAGCATTGGGCTGAAAATGTTCATGGAGTATTGTGATGACAGGAGTCATGGAGCATTGTGATGACAAGGGAATGGAGCATGGTGATGACAAGGTCTTGGAGCATTGTGATGAGTTGACCATGGAGACTTGTGATGACAAATATCATGGAGCCTTCTGATGAAAAGGGGCATGGAGCATTGTGATTACGAGTGTCTTGGAGCATTGTGATGACAAGGGCATGGAGCATTGTGTGGAGAAGGCCATGGAACATTCTGATGACATGCGTCATAGAGCTCTGTGATGACAAGGGCATGGAGCATTGTGATTACATGGGTTTTGGAGCATTTTGATGACAATGGTCATTTAGTCTTGTGATCACAAGGCCGTGGAACATTGTGATGGCAGGGGTCATGGAGCATTGTTGACAGTGGTAATGGAGCATTGTGATGAGAAGTGCATTGAGCATTGGTCTGAAATGTTTCATGGATTATTGTGATGACAGTGGGCATGGCGCATTGTGATGACAAGGGCACGGTACACTGTGATACATGGGTGATGGAGGATTGTAATGACAAGGACATGGAGCATTGTGATGAGAAGGTCATCGAGCATTGTGATGACAAGTGTCATGGAGCTTTGTGATGACAAGTGCAGGGAGCAATGTGATGAGAGGGTTCATGGAGCATTGTGATGTCCATGGCATGGAGCATTGTGATGCCAAGGTTCATGGAGCTTAGTGATGACCATGGTCATGGAGCATTTTGATGAGAAGTGTGTGGTGCATTGTGATGAGAAGGGCAGGGAGCATTTTGATGACAGGGTCATGCAGCAATTTGATGAAAAATGTAATGTAATATTTTGATGACAGGGGTTATAGAACATTGTGATGCCAGGGGTCATAGAGCTTTGGGATGAAAATGGTCATGGAGCATTTTGATGACAGGGGTTATGGAACATTGTGATGTCAGGGGTCATGGAAAATTGTGCTGATAAGGGGATGTAGCATTGTGATGACAGGGGTCATGGAACATTGTGATAACAGGGGTGAGGGAGGATTGTGATGACTAGTGATGGAATATTGTGATAACTCATGTGAGAGAGTATTTGGATGAGAAGTTCATGGAGCATTGTGATTACAAGGTTTATGGAGCATAGCGATGACAAGGTTGTGGATCATTGTGGTGTAAAGCACATGGCACATTGTGATGACAAGGGTCATGGAGCATTGTTCTGAAAAAGGCATGGAGCATTGTGATGACAAGGGTCACGAGAATTGTGATGAAAAGTTCATGGAGCATTGTGGTCACAAAGGTCACAGAGCCTTGCGATGACGCAGGCATGGACCGTTGTGATGACAAACGTTATGAAGCATTGTGATGACTGGAGTCACGGAGCATTGTGATGACAAGGGTCATGGAGCATTCTGATGACAAGCTTGTGGAGTATTTTTATGACAATGGCATGGAGCATTGGGATGAAAATGGCATGGGGCTTTGTGATGAAAAAGGCATGGAGCCTTTTCATGACACGGTTCAAGGAGCATTCTGACGACAAGAGTCAGGGAGCATTGTGATGACAAGTGTATTGATAATTGTGATGACAAAGGTCATGGAGCATTGTGATGAAAAGGGCATGGAGTATTGTGATGCCAAGGGTCATGGAGCTTAGTGAGGGCAATGGTCATGGAGCTTTTTGGTGACAAGGGTGTGGTGCATTGTGATGAGAAGGGCAGGGAGCATTTTGATGACATGTTCATGCAGCAATTTGATGAAAAGTGTAATGGAACATTTTGATGACAGGCCTTATAGAACATTGTGATGCCAGCGGTCATGGAGCTTTGGGATGAAATGGGTCATGGAGCATTTTGATGACAGGGGATATAGAACATTGTGATGTCAGGGGTCATGGAACATTGTGCTGATAAGGGGATGTAGCATGGTGATGACAAGGGTTATTGAACATTGTGATAACAGGGGTGAGGGAGGATTTTGATGACTAGTGATGGAACATTGTGATATCTCATGTGAGAGAGCATTTGGATGAGAAGTGCATGGAGCATTGTGATTACAAGGTTTATGGAGCATAGCGATGACAAGGTTGTGGATCATTGTGATGAAAAGCGCATGGCACATTGTGATGACAAGTGTCATGGAGCATTTTTCTGACAAAGGCATGTAGCTTTGTGATGACAAGGGTCACGGAGCATTGTGATGAAAAGTTCATGGAGCGTTGGGGTTAAAAATGTCACAGAGACTGTTGATGGTGAGGGCATGGACCACTGTGATGACAAAGTCATGAAGCATTGTGATGATTGGAGTAACGGAGCATTGTGATGACAGGGGTCATGGAGCATTGTGATAACAAGGGCATGGAGCATTTTGATGACAAGGGCATGGAACATTGGTCTAATAACTTTCATGGTTCGTTGCGATGACAGTTGGAATGGCCTATTGTGATGACAAGGGCATGGAGCATTGTGATGACCAGGTCATGCAGTATTGTGAAGATAAGTGTCAGGGAGCATTGTGATGACATATGTAATGGCCCATTGTGATGACAATGGCATGTAGCACTGTGATGCCAAGTGTCATGGAGGATTCTGATGAGAAAGGTAATGGAGCATTGTGATGACAAGGGTCCGGGAGCATTCTGATGACAAGCTTGTGGAGTATTTTGATGACAATGGTATGGAACATTGTGATGAAATTGGCATGGGGCATTGTGAAGAAAAAGGCATGGAGCCTTTTCGTGACGGGTTTCAAGGAGCATTCTGATGACAAGTGTCAGGGAGCATTGTGATCACAAGTGTATTGAGAATTGTGATGACAAAGGTCATGGAGCATTGTGATGAAAAGGGCATGGAGTATTGTGATGACAGGCATCATTGAGCGTTGTGATGACAAGTGTTATGGAACAATGTGATCACAAGGGTTTGGAGCATTGTGATGACAGAGGTCATGGATCATTTTGATTTCAAGGAGCATGGAGCATTGTGATGACAAGGGCATGAAGCAATGTGATCCCAAGGTTGATGGAGGATTGTGATGACAATGGAAATGGAGTATTGTGATGACAAGCGCATAGAGGATTGTAATGACAAGGTCATTTAGCATTTTGCTGACAAAGACATGGAGCATTGTGATGACAATGGCATGGAGCATTGTGATGCCAAGTGTCATGGAGGATTCTGATGACAATGGTAATGGAGCATTGTGATGACAATGGCTTGGAGCATTGTGATGGCAAGGGTCAGGGAGCATTGTGCTGACAAGTGCATGGAGAATTGTGATGACAAGGGTCATGGAGCATTCTGATGACAAGCCTGTGGTGTATTTGGATGACAATGGCATGCAGCATTGGGATGAAAACGGCACGGGGCTTTTTGATGAAAACGACATGGAGCCTTTTTGTGACATGGTTCAAGGAGCATTCTGACGACAAGTGTCAGCGAGCATTGTGATGACAAGTTTATTGAGAATTTTGATGACAAAGGTCATGGAGCCTTGTGATGAGACGACCATGGATCATTGTGATGATGAGCGTCATGGGGTGTTGTGATGATAAGTGTTATTCAACATTGTGATCACCAGGATTTTGAGCATTGTGATGACAGAGGTCATGGAGCATTTTGATTTGATTGTGATGACAATTGCCTGAATCATTATGATGATGGGCATTGTTCATTGTGCTGACAGGGTTCCTAGGAGCATTGAGATGAAAAGGGGCATGGAGCATTGTGATTACAGGGGTCTTAGTGCTTTGTGATGACAAGAGCAGGGAGCATTGTGATGAGAAGTCCATGGAACATTCTGATGACATGCGTCATGGAGCTTTGGATGGCAAGGGCATGGAGCATTGTGATTACAGGGGTCTTGGAGCATTTTGATGAAAAGGGCATGGATCATTGTGATGAAAAAGGCATGGAGCCTTGTCATGATAGGTTTTATGGAGCATACTGACGACAAGTGTCAGGGAGCACTGTGATGAAAAGTGTATTGAGAATTGTGATGACAAAGGTCATGGAGAATTGTGATGAAAATTGTATGGAGTATTGTGATGACAGGCATCTTGGAGCGTTGTGAGGACAATTGTTATGGAACATTGTGATCACAAGGGTTTGGAGCATTGTGATGACAGAGGTCATGGATCATTTTGATTTCAAGGAGTATGTAGCATTGTGATGACAAGGGCATGAAGCAATGTGATCCCAAGGTTCATGGAGGATTGTGATGACAATGGTAATCGAGTATTGTGATGACAAGCGCATAGAGCATTGTAATGAAAAGGCCATGTAGCATTTTGCTGACAAAGGCATGGAGCATTGTGATGACAGGTGTCATGGAGCACTGTGATGACAAGCGTCACGGAGCACTGTGAATACAGGGGTCATGGAACATTGGGATGACAAGGGCATGGATCATTGTGATGACAAGGGTCATGGAGCATTGGGCTGAAAATGTTCATGGAGTATTGTGATGACAGGGGTCATGGAGCATTGTGATTGCATGGTCTTGGAGCATTGTGATGACAAGAGTCCCGGATCGTTGTGTTGTCAGGTGTCATGGAGTGTTGTGATGACAGTGGTCATGGAGAATTGTGATGATATTGGTCATGGAGCATTGGGCTGAAAATGTTCATGGAGTATTGTGATGACAGGAGTCATGGAGCATTGTGATGACAAGGGAATGGAGCATGGTGATGACAAGGTCTTGGAGCATTGTGATGAGTTGACCATGGAGACTTGTGATGACAAATATCATGGAGACTTCTGATGAAAAGGGGCATGGAGCATTGTGATTACGAGTGTCTTGGAGCATTGTGATGACAAGGGCATGGAGCATTGTGTGGAGAAGGCCATGGAACATTCTGATGACATGCGTCATGGAGCTCTGTGATGACAAGGGCATGGAGCATTGTGATTACATGGGTTTTGGAGCATTTTGATGACAATGGTCATTTAGTCTTGTGATCACAAGGCCGTGGAACATTGTGATGGCAGGGGTCATGGAGCATTGTTGACAGTGGTAATGGAGCATTGTGATGAGAAGTGCATTGAGCATTGGTCTGAAATGTTTCATGGATTATTGTGATGACAGTGGGCATGGCACATTGTGATGACAAGGGCACGGTACACTGTGATACATGGGTGATGGAGGATTGTAATGACAAGGACATGGAGCATTGTGATGAGAATGGCATCGAGCATTGTGATGACAAGTGTCATGGAGCTTTGTGATGACAAGTGCAGGGAGCAATGTGATGAGAGGGTTCATGGAGCATTGTGATGTCCATGGCATGGAGCATTGTGATGCCAAGGTTAATGGAGCTTAGTGATGACCATGGTCATGGAGCATTTTGATGACAAGTGTGTGGTGCATTGTGATGAGAAGGGCAGGGAGCATTTTGATGACAGGGTCATGCAGCAATTTGATGAAAAATGTAATGTAATATTTTGATGACAGGGGTTATAGAACATTGTGATGCCAGGGGTCATAGAGCTTTGGGATGAAAATGGTCATGGAGCATTTTGATGACAGGGGTTATGGAACATTGTGATGTCAGGGGTCATGGAAAATTGTGCTGATAAGGGGATGTAGCATTGTGATGACAGGGGTCATGGAACATTGTGATAACAGGGGTGAGGGAGGATTGTGATGACTAGTGATGGAACATTGTGATATCTCATGTGAAAGAGTATTTGGATGAGAAGTTCATGGAGCATTGTGATTACAAGGTTTATGGAGCATAGCGATGACAAGGTTGTGGATCATTGTGGTGTAAAGCACATGGCACATTGTGATGACAAGGGTCATGGAGCATTGTTCTGAAAAAGGCATGGAGCATTGTGATGACAAGGCTCACGAGAATTGTGACGAAAAGTTCATGGAGCATTGTGGTCACAAAGGTCACAGAGCCTTGCGATGACGCAGGCATGGACCGTTGTGATGACAAACGTTATGAAGCATTGTGATGACTGGAGTCACGGAGCATTGTGATGACAAGGGTCATGGAGCATTGTGATGACAAGGGCATGGAACATTGTGATGACAGGGGCATGGAGCATTGGTCTGACAAGTTTAATAGATTATTGTGATGACATTGGACATGGTGCATTGTGATGACAAGGGCATGGAGCATTGTGATGACAAGGGCATGGAGTATTGTGAAAACTGGTGTAAGGGGGCATTGTGATGACATATGTCATGGTCAGTTTCAAAGACAATGCCATGGAGTATTGTGATGCCAAATGTCATGGTCCATTGCGATGACAGGGGCATGAAGCATTGTGATTACATGGGTCTTGGAGCATTGTGATGACAAAGGTCATGGAGCATTGTGATGAGAAATCCATGGAGCCTTCTGATGACATGTCATATGGAGCATTCTGATGAAAAGGGGCATGGAGCATTCTGATTACAGTGGACTTGGAACATTGTGATAACAAGGGCAAGGAGCATTGGTCTAATAATTTTCATGGATTATTGTGATGAGAGTTGGAATGGCACATTGTGATGACAAGGGCATGTAGCATTGTGATGACCAGGTTATGCAGTATTGTGAAGAGAGGTGTCAGGGAGCATTGTGATGACATATGTAATGGCCCATTGTGATGACAATGGCATGGAGCATTGTGATGCCAAGTGTCATGGAGGATTCTGATGACAAAGGTAATGGAGCATTGTGATGACAATGGCTTGGAGCATTGTGATGATAAGGGTCAGGGAGCATTTTGCTGACAAGTGCATGGAGAATTGTGATGACAAGCGTCATGGAGCATTCTGATGACAAACTTGTGGAGTATTTTGATGACAATGGCATGGAGCACTGGGATGAAAACGGCATGTGGATTTGTGATGAAAATGGCATGGAGCCTTTTCGTGACACGGTTCAAGGAGCATTCTGACGACAAGTGTCAGGGAGCATTGTGATGACAAGTGTATTGAGAATTGTGATGACAAATTTCATGGAGCACTGTGATGAAAAGGGCATGGAGTATTGTGATGACAGACATCATGGATCATAGTGATGACAAGTGTTATGGAACATTGTGATCACAAGGGTTTGGAGCATTGTGATGACAGAGGTCATGGATCATTTTCATTTCAAGGAGCATGGAGCATTGTGATGACAAGGGCATGAAGCAATGTGATCCCAAGGTTCATTGAGGATTGTGATGACAATGGTAATGGAGTATTGTGATGATAAGCACATAGAGCATTGTAATGACAAGGTCATGTAGCATTTTGCTGACAAAGGCATGGAGCATTGTGATGACAGGTGTCATGGAGCACTGTGATGACAAGCGTCATGGAGCATTGTGAATACAGGGGTCATGGAGCATTGGGATGAGAAGGGCATATATCATTGTGATGACAAGGGTCATGGAGCATTGGGCTGAAAATGTTCATGAAGTGTTGTGATGACAGGGGTCATGGAGCATTGTCATTAGAGCGGTCTTGGAGCATTGTGATGACAAGAGTCCCGGATCATTGTGTTGTCTGGTGTGATGGAGTGTTGTGATGACTGTGGTCTTGGAGCATTGTGATGATATTGGTCATGGAGCATTGTGATGAGAATGTCATGGAGCATTGGGCTGAAAATTTTCATGGAGTATTGTGATGACAGGGGTCATGGAGCATTGTGATGACAAGGGAATGGAGCATGGTGATGACAAGGTCCTGGAGCATTGTTATGAGATGACCAAGGAGACTTGTGATGACAAGTCTCATGGAGCATTCTGATGAAAAGGGGCATGGAGCATTGTGATTACTGGGGTCTTCGAGCATTGTGATGACAAGGGCATGGAGCATTTTGAGGAGAAGGCCATGGAACTTTCTGATGACATGCGTCATCGAGCTTTGTTATGACTAGGGCATTGAGCATTGTGATTACAGGGGTCTTGGGCTATTTTGATGACAAGGGTCATGGAGCCTTGTGATAACAAGGCCGTGGAACATTGTGATGGCAGGGGTATTGGAGCATTGTTATGACAGAAGTAATGGAGCATTGTGATGAGAAGGGCATTGAGCATTGGTCTGAAATGTTTCATGGATTATTGTGATGAGATGGGGCATGGAGCATTGTGATGACAAGGGCACGGAACACTGTGATACATGGGTCATGGAGGATTGTAATGACAAGGGCATGGAGCATTGTGATGAGAAAGGCATCGAGCATTGTGATGACAAGTGTTATTGAGCTTTGTGATGACAAGGGCATGGAGCAATGTGATGACTGGGTTCATGGAGCATTGTGATGACAATGACATGGAGCATTGTGATGCCAAGTGTCATGGAGCTTTGGGATGACAAAGGTCATGGAGCATTTTGATGACAAGGGTGTGGTGCATTGTGATGAGAAAGGCAGGCAGCATTTTGATGACAGGGTCATGCAGCAATTTGATGAAAAGTGTAATGGAATATTTTGATGACAGGGGTTATTGAACATTGTGTGGCCAGGGATCATGGAGCTTTGGGATGAAAAGGGTCATGGAGCATTTTGATGACAGTGGTTATGGAACATTGTGATGTCAGGTGTCATGGAATATTGTGTTGATAAGGGGATGTAGCATTGTGATGACAGGGGTCATGGTACATTGTGATAACTGGGGTGAGGGAGGATTGTGATGACTAGTGATGGAACATTGTGATATCTCATGTGAGAGAGCATTTGGAGGAAAAGTGCATGGAGCATTGTGATTACAAGGTTTATTGAGCATAGTGATGACAAGGTTGTGGATCATTGTGATGAAAAGCGCATGGCACATTGTGATGACAAGGGTCATGGAGAATTGTTCTGACAAAGGCATGGAGCATTGTGAGGACAAGGGTCATGGAGCATTGTGATGAAAAGTTCATGGAGCATTGTGGTTACAAAGGTCACAGAGCCTTGTGATGACGTGGGCATGGACTGCTGTGATGACAAACTTTATGAAGCATTGTTATGACTGGAGTCACCGAGCATTGTGATGACAGGGGACATGGAGCATTGTGATGACAAGGGCATGGAGAATTGTGATGACAGGGTCATGGAGCTTTGGTCTGACAATTTTCATAGATTATTGTGATGACAGTGGACATGGTGCATTGTGAAGACAAGGGCATGGAGCTTTGTGATGATAAGGGCATGGAGTATTGTGAAGAGAGGTGTCAGGGTATTGTGATGACATATATCCTGGTCCATTGCGATGACAATGGCATGGAGCATTGTGATGCCAAATGTAAGGGAGGATTGTGATGACCAATATCATGGAGCATTGTGATGACTAGGGCTTGGAGCATTATGATGACAAGTGCCATTGAGAATTTTCATGACAATGTTGTGAAGCATTGTGATGACAAGTTCCTGGAGCATTATGATGAGAAAACCATGGAACCATGTGATGAAAAGTCTCATGGAGCATACTGATGAAAAGGGGCATGGAGCATTCTGATTACAGGGGTCTTGGAACATTGTGATAACAAGGTCATGGAGCATTGTGATGACAAGGGCATGGAGCATTGGTCTAATAAGTTTCATGGATTATTGTGATGACAGTTTGAATGGCGCATTGTTAAGACAAGGGCATGAAGTATGGTGAAGAGATGTGTCAGGGAGCATTGTGATGACATATGTAATGGCCCATTTTGATGACAATGGCATGGAGCATTGTGATGCCAAGTGTCATGGAGGATTCTGATGACAAAGGTAATGGAGCATTGTGATGATAATGGCTTGGAGCATTGTGATGACAAGTGTCAGTGAGCATTCTGATGACAAGCTTGTGGAGTATTTTGATGACAATGGCTTGGAGCATTGTGATGACAAGGGTCAGGGTGCATTGTGCTGACAAGTGCATGGAGAATTGTGATGACAAGGGTCACGGAGCATTCTGATGACAAGCTTGTGGAGTATTTTGATGACAATGGCATGGAGCATTGGGATGAAAATGGCATGGGGCTTTGTGATGAAAAAGGCATGGAGCCTTTTCGTGACACGGTTCAAGGAGCATTCTGACGACAAGAGTCAGGGAGCATTGTGATGACAAGTGTATTGATAATTGTGATGACAAAGGTCATGGAGCATTGTGATGAAAAGGGCATGGAGTATTGTGATGACAGGCATCATGGAGCATTGTGAGGACAAGTGTTGTGGAACATTGTGATCACAAGGGTTTGGAGCATTGTGATGATAGAGGTTATGGATCATGTTGATTTCAAGGAGCATGGAGCATTGTGATGACAAGGGCATGAAGCAATGTGATCCCAATGTTCATGGCGGATAGTGATGACAATGGTAATGGAGTACTGTGATGACAAGCGCATAGAGCATTGTAATGAAAAGGTCATGTAGCATTTTGCTGACAAATTCATGGAGCATTGTGATGACAGGTGTCATGGAGCACTGTGATGACAAGCGTCAAGGAGCATTGTGAATACAGTGGTTATGGAACATTGGGATGACAAGGGCATGGATCAATTTGATGACAAGGGTCATGGAGCATTAGGCTGAAAATGTTCATGGAGTATTGTGATGACAGGGGTCATGGAGCATTGTGATTGCATGGTCTTGGAGCATTGTGATGACAAGAGTCCCGGATCGTTGTGTTGTCAGGTGTCATGGAGTGTTGTGATGACAGTGGTCATGGAGCATTGTGATGATATTGGTCATGGAGCATTGTGATGAGAAGGTAATGGAGCATTGGGCTGAAAATTTTCATGGAGTATTGTGATGACAGGGGTCATGAAGCATTGTGATGACAAGGGAATGGAGAATGGAGATGACAAGGTCCTGGAGCATTGTGATGAGATGACCATGGAGAATTGTGATGACAAGTCTAATGGAGCATTCTGATGAAAAGGGGCATGGAAACTTGTGATTATGAGGGTCTTGGAGCATTGTGATGACAAGGGCATGGAGCATTGTCATGTCAGGTGTCATGGAGCATTGTTATGACAGAGGTAATGGAGCATTGTGATGAGAAGGGCATTGAGCATTAGTCTGAAATGTTTCATGGATTATTGTGATGAGAGTGGGCATGGAGCATTGTGATGACAAGTGCACGGTACACTGTGATACATGGGTGATGGAGGATTGTAATGACAAGGGCATGGAGCATTGTGATGAAAAGGGCATCGAGCATTGTGATGACAAGAGTCATGGAGCTTTGTGATGACAAGGGCATGGAGCAATGTGATGAGAAGGTTCATGGAGCATTGTGATGACAATGACATGGAGCATTGTGATGCCAAGGGTCATGGAGCTTAGTGAGGGCAATGGTCATGGAGCTTTTTGGTGACAAGGGTGTGGTGCATTGTGATGAGAAGGGCAGGGAGCATTTTGATGACATGTTCATGCAGCAATTTGATGAAAAGTGTAATGGAACATTTTGATGACAGGCCTTATAGAACATTGTGATGCCAGCGGTCATGGAGCTTTGGGATGAAATGGGTCATGGAGCATTTTGATGACAGGGGATATAGAACATTGTGATGTCAGGGGTCATGGAACATTGTGCTGATAAGGGGATGTAGCATGGTGATGACAAGGGTTATTGAACATTGTGATAACAGGGGTGAGGGAGGATTTTGATGACTAGTGATGGAACATTGTGATATCTCATGTGAGAGAGCATTTGGATGAGAAGTGCATGGAGCATTGTGATTACAAGGTTTATGGAGCATAGCGATGACAAGGTTGTGGATCATTGTGATGAAAAGCGCATGGCACATTGTGATGACAAGTGTCATGGAGCATTGTTCTAACAAAGGCATGTAGCATTGTGATGACAAGGGTCACGGAGCATTGTGATGAAAAGTTCATGGAGCGTTGGGGTTAAAAATGTCACAGAGACTGTTGATGGTGAGGGCATGGACCACTGTGATGACAAAGTCATGAAGCATTGTGATGATTGGAGTAACGGAGCATTGTGATGACAGGGGTCATGGAGCATTGTGATAACAAGGGCATGGAGCATTGTGATGACAAGGGAATGGAACATTGGTCTAATAACTTTCATGGTTCATTGCGATGACAGTTGGAATGGCCTATTGTGATGACAAGGGCATGGAGCATTGTGATGACCAGGTCATGCAGTATTGTGAAGATAAGTGTCAGGGAGCATTGTGATGACATATGTAATGGCCCATTGTGATGACAATGGCATGTAGCACTGTGATGCCAAGTGTCATGGAGGATTCTGATGAGAAAGGTAATGGAGCATTGTGATGACAAGGGTCCGGGAGCATTCTGATGACAAGCTTGTGGAGTATTTTGATGACAATGGTATGGAACATTGTGATGAAAATGGCATGGGGCATTGTGAAGAAAAAGGCATGGAGCCTTTTCGTGACGGGTTTCAAGGAGCATTCTGATGACAAGTGTCAGGGAGCATTGTGATCACAAGTGTATTGAGAATTGTGATGACAAAGGTCATGGAGCATTGTGATGAAAAGGGCATGGAGTATTGTGATGACAGGCATCATTGAGCGTTGTGATGACAAGTGTTATGGAACAATGTGATCACAAGGGTTTGGAGCATTGTGATGACAGAGGTCATGGATCATTTTGATTTCAAGGAGCATGGAGCATTGTGATGACAAGGGCATGAAGCAATGTGATCCCAAGGTTGATGGAGGATTGTGATGACAATGGAAATGGAGTATTGTGATGACAAGCGCATAGAGGATTGTAATGACAAGGTCATTTAGCATTTTGCTGACAAAGACATGGAGCATTGTGATGACAATGGCATGGAGCATTGTGATGCCAAGTGTCATGGAGGATTCTGATGACAATGGTAATGGAGCATTGTGATGACAATGGCTTGGAGCATTGTGATGACAAGGGTCAGGGAGCATTGTGCTGACAAGTGCATGGAGAATTGTGATGACAAGGGTCATGGAGCATTCTGATGACAAGCCTGTGGTGTATTTGGATGACAATGGCATGCTGCATTGGGATGAAAACGGCATGGGGCTTTTTGATGCAAACGACATGGAGCCTTTTTGTGACATGGTTCAAGGAGCATTCTGACGACAAGTGTCAGCGAGCAATGTGATGACAAGTTTATTGAGAATTTTGATGACAAAGGTCATGGAGCCTTGTGATGAGACGACCATGGATCATTGTGATGATGAGCGTCATGGGGTGTTGTGATGATAAGTGTTATTCAACATTGTGATCACCAGGATTTTGAGCATTGTGATGACAGAGGTCATGGAGCATTTTGATTTGATTGTGATGACAATTGCCTGAATCATTATGATGATGGGCATTGTTCATTGTGCTGACAGGGTTCCTAGGAGCATTGAGATGAAAAGGGGCATGGAGCATTGTGATTACAGGGGTCTTAGTGCTTTGTGATGACAAGAGCAGGGAGCATTGTGATGAGAAGTCCATGGAACATTCTGATGACATGCGTCATGGAGCTTTGGATGGCAAGGGCATGGAGCATTGTGATTACAGGGGTCTTGGAGCATTTTGATGAAAAGGGCATGGATCATTGTGATGAAAAAGGCATGGAGCCTTGTCATGATAGGTTTCATGGAGCATACTGACGACAAGTGTCAGCGAGCACTGTGATGAAAAGTGTATTGAGAATTGTGATGACAAAGGTCATGGAGAATTGTGATGAAAAGTGTATGGAGTATTGTGATGACAGGCATCTTGGAGCGTTGTGAGGACAACTGTTATGGAACATTGTGATCACAAGTGTTTGGAGCATTGTGATGACAGAGGTCATGGATCATTTTGATTTCAAGGAGTATGTAGCATTGTGATGACAAGGGCATGAAGCAATGTGATCCCAAGGTTCATGGAGGATTGTGATGACAATGGTAATCGAGTATTGTGATGACAAGCGCATAGAGCATTGTAATGACAAGGCCATGTAGCATTTTGCTGACAAAGGCATGGAACATTGTGATGACAGGTGTCATGGAGCACTGTGATGACAAGCGTCACGGAGCACTGTGAATACAGGGGTCATGGAACATTGGGATGACAAGGGCATGGATCATTGTGATGACAAGGGTCATGGAGCATTGGGCTGAAAATGTTCATGGAGTATTGTGATGACAGGGGTCATGGAGCATTGTGATTGCATGGTCTTGGAGCATTGTGATGACAAGAGTCCCGGATCGTTGTGTTGTCAGGTGTCATGGAGTGTTGTGATGACAGTGGTCATGGAGCATTGTGATGATATTGGTCATGGAGCATTGTGATGAGAAGGTCATGGAGCATTGGGCTGAAAATGTTCATGGAGTATTGTGATGACAGGAGTCATGGAGCATTGTGATGACAAGGGAATGGAGCATGGTGATGACAAGGTCTTGGAGCATTGTGATGAGTTGACCATGGAGACTTGTGATGACAAATATCATGGAGCCTTCTGATGAAAAGGGGCATGGAGCATTGTGATTACGAGTGTCTTGGAGCATTGTGATGACAAGGGCATGGAGCATTGTGTGGAGAAGGCCATGGAACATTCTGATGACATGCGTCATAGAGCTCTGTGATGACAAGGGCATGGAGCATTGTGATTACATGGGTTTTGGAGCATTTTGATGACAATGGTCATTTAGTCTTGTGATCACAAGGCCGTGGAACATTGTGATGGCAGGGGTCATGGAGCATTGTTGACAGTGGTAATGGAGCATTGTGATGAGAAGTGCATTGAGCATTGGTCTGAAATGTTTCATGGATTATTGTGATGACAGTGGGCATGGCGCATTGTGATGACAAGGGCACGGTACACTGTGATACATGGGTGATGGAGGATTGTAATGACAAGGACATGGAGCATTGTGATGAGAAGGTCATCGAGCATTGTGATGACAAGTGTCATGGAGCTTTGTGATGACAAGTGCAGGGAGCAATGTGATGAGAGGGTTCATGGAGCATTGTGATGTCCATGGCATGGAGCATTGTGATGCCAAGGTTCATGGAGCTTAGTGATGACCATGGTCATGGAGCATTTTGATGAGAAGTGTGTGGTGCATTGTGATGAGAAGGGCAGGGAGCATTTTGATGACAGGGTCATGCAGCAATTTGATGAAAAATGTAATGTAATATTTTGATGACAGGGGTTATAGAACATTGTGATGCCAGGGGTCATAGAGCTTTGGGATGAAAATGGTCATGGAACATTTTGATGACAGGGGTTATGGAACATTGTGATGTCAGGGGTCATGGAAAATTGTGCTGATAAGGGGATGTAGCATTGTGATGACAGGGGTCATGGAACATTGTGATAACAGGGGTGAGGGAGGATTGTGATGACTAGTGATGGAACATTGTGATATCTCATGTGAGAGAGTATTTGGATGAGAAGTTCATGGAGCATTGTGATTACAAGGTTTATGGAGCATAGCGATGACAAGGTTGTGGATCATTGTGGTGTAAAGCACATGGCACATTGTGATGACAAGGGTCATGGAGCATTGTTCTGAAAAAGGCATGGAGCATTGTGATGACAAGGGTCACGAGAATTGTGATGAAAAGTTCATGGAGCATTGTGGTCACAAAGGTCACAGAGCCTTGCGATGACGCAGGCATGGACCGTTGTGATGACAAACGTTATGAAGCATTGTGATGACTGGAGTCACGGAGCATTGTGATGACAAGGGTCATGGAGCATTCTGATGACAAGCTTGTGGAGTATTTTTATGACAATGGCATGGAGCATTGGGATGAAAATGGCATGGGGCTTTGTGATGAAAAAGGCATGGAGCCTTTTCGTGACACGGTTCAAGGAGCATTCTGACGACAAGAGTCAGGGAGCATTGTGATGACAAGTGTATTGATAATTGTGATGACAAAGGTCATGGAGCATTGTGATGAAAAGGGCATGGAGTATTGTGATGCCAAGGGTCATGGAGCTTAGTGAGGGCAATGGTCATGGAGCTTTTTGGTGACAAGGGTGTGGTGCATTGTGATGAGAAGGGCAGGGAGCATTTTGATGACATGTTCATGCAGCAATTTGATGAAAAGTGTAATGGAACATTTTGATGACAGGCCTTATAGAACATTGTGATGCCAGCGGTCATGGAGCTTTGGGATGAAATGGGTCATGGAGCATTTTGATGACAGGGGATATAGAACATTGTGATGTCAGGGGTCATGGAACATTGTGCTGATAAGGGGATGTAGCATGGTGATGACAAGGGTTATTGAACATTGTGATAACAGGGGTGAGGGAGGATTTTGATGACTAGTGATGGAACATTGTGATATCTCATGTGAGAGAGCATTTGGATGAGAAGTGCATGGAGCATTGTGATTACAAGGTTTATGGAGCATAGCGATGACAAGGTTGTGGATCATTGTGATGAAAAGCGCATGGCACATTGTGATGACAAGTGTCATGGAGCATTTTTCTGACAAAGGCATGTAGCTTTGTGATGACAAGGGTCACGGAGCATTGTGATGAAAAGTTCATGGAGCGTTGGGGTTAAAAATGTCACAGAGACTGTTGATGGTGAGGGCATGGACCACTGTGATGACAAAGTCATGAAGCATTGTGATGATTGGAGTAACGGAGCATTGTGATGACAGGGGTCATGGAGCATTGTGATAACAAGGGCATGGAGCATTTTGATGACAAGGGCATGGAACATTGGTCTAATAACTTTCATGGTTCGTTGCGATGACAGTTGGAATGGCCTATTGTGATGACAAGGGCATGGAGCATTGTGATGACCAGGTCATGCAGTATTGTGAAGATAAGTGTCAGGGAGCATTGTGATGACATATGTAATGGCCCATTGTGATGACAATGGCATGTAGCACTGTGATGCCAAGTGTCATGGAGGATTCTGATGAGAAAGGTAATGGAGCATTGTGATGACAAGGGTCCGGGAGCATTCTGATGACAAGCTTGTGGAGTATTTTGATGACAATGGTATGGAACATTGTGATGAAATTGGCATGGGGCATTGTGAAGAAAAAGGCATGGAGCCTTTTCGTGACGGGTTTCAAGGAGCATTCTGATGACAAGTGTCAGGGAGCATTGTGATCACAAGTGTATTGAGAATTGTGATGACAAAGGTCATGGAGCATTGTGATGAAAAGGGCATGGAGTATTGTGATGACAGGCATCATTGAGCGTTGTGATGACAAGTGTTATGGAACAATGTGATCACAAGGGTTTGGAGCATTGTGATGACAGAGGTCATGGATCATTTTGATTTCAAGGAGCATGGAGCATTGTGATGACAAGGGCATGAAGCAATGTGATCCCAAGGTTGATGGAGGATTGTGATGACAATGGAAATGGAGTATTGTGATGACAAGCGCATAGAGGATTGTAATGACAAGGTCATTTAGCATTTTGCTGACAAAGACATGGAGCATTGTGATGACAATGGCATGGAGCATTGTGATGCCAAGTGTCATGGAGGATTCTGATGACAATGGTAATGGAGCATTGTGATGACAATGGCTTGGAGCATTGTGATGGCAAGGGTCAGGGAGCATTGTGCTGACAAGTGCATGGAGAATTGTGATGACAAGGGTCATGGAGCATTCTGATGACAAGCCTGTGGTGTATTTGGATGACAATGGCATGCAGCATTGGGATGAAAACGGCACGGGGCTTTTTGATGAAAACGACATGGAGCCTTTTTGTGACATGGTTCAAGGAGCATTCTGACGACAAGTGTCAGCGAGCATTGTGATGACAAGTTTATTGAGAATTTTGATGACAAAGGTCATGGAGCCTTGTGATGAGACGACCATGGATCATTGTGATGATGAGCGTCATGGGGTGTTGTGATGATAAGTGTTATTCAACATTGTGATCACCAGGATTTTGAGCATTGTGATGACAGAGGTCATGGAGCATTTTGATTTGATTGTGATGACAATTGCCTGAATCATTATGATGATGGGCATTGTTCATTGTGCTGACAGGGTTCCTAGGAGCATTGAGATGAAAAGGGGCATGGAGCATTGTGATTACAGGGGTCTTAGTGCTTTGTGATGACAAGAGCAGGGAGCATTGTGATGAGAAGTCCATGGAACATTCTGATGACATGCGTCATGGAGCTTTGGATGGCAAGGGCATGGAGCATTGTGATTACAGGGGTCTTGGAGCATTTTGATGAAAAGGGCATGGATCATTGTGATGAAAAAGGCATGGAGCCTTGTCATGATAGGTTTTATGGAGCATACTGACGACAAGTGTCAGGGAGCACTGTGATGAAAAGTGTATTGAGAATTGTGATGACAAAGGTCATGGAGAATTGTGATGAAAATTGTATGGAGTATTGTGATGACAGGCATCTTGGAGCGTTGTGAGGACAATTGTTATGGAACATTGTGATCACAAGGGTTTGGAGCATTGTGATGACAGAGGTCATGGATCATTTTGATTTCAAGGAGTATGTAGCATTGTGATGACAAGGGCATGAAGCAATGTGATCCCAAGGTTCATGGAGGATTGTGATGACAATGGTAATCGAGTATTGTGATGACAAGCGCATAGAGCATTGTAATGAAAAGGCCATGTAGCATTTTGCTGACAAAGGCATGGAGCATTGTGATGACAGGTGTCATGGAGCACTGTGATGACAAGCGTCACGGAGCACTGTGAATACAGGGGTCATGGAACATTGGGATGACAAGGGCATGGATCATTGTGATGACAAGGGTCATGGAGCATTGGGCTGAAAATGTTCATGGAGTATTGTGATGACAGGGGTCATGGAGCATTGTGATTGCATGGTCTTGGAGCATTGTGATCACAAGAGTCCCGGATCGTTGTGTTGTCAGGTGTCATGGAGTGTTGTGATGACAGTGGTCATGGAGCATTGTGATGATATTGGTCATGGAGCATTGTGATGAGAAGGTCATGGAGCATTGGGCTGAAAATGTTCATGGAGTATTGTGATGACAGGAGTCATGGAGCATTGTGATGACAAGGGAATGGAGCATGGTGATGACAAGGTCTTGGAGCATTGTGATGAGTTGACCATGGAGACTTGTGATGACAAATATCATGGAGCCTTCTGATGAAAAGGGGCATGGAGCATTGTGATTACGAGTGTCTTGGAGCATTGTGATGACAAGGGCATGGAGCATTGTGTGGAGAAGGCCATGGAACATTCTGATGACATGCGTCATGGAGCTCTGTGATGACAAGGGCATGGAGCATTGTGATTACATGGGTTTTGGAGCATTTTGATGACAATGGTCATTTAGTCTTGTGATCACAAGGCCGTGGAACATTGTGATGGCAGGGGTCATGGAGCATTGTTGACAGTGGTAATGGAGCATTGTGATGAGAAGTGCATTGAGCATTGGTCTGAAATGTTTCATGGATTATTGTGATGACAGTGGGCATGGCACATTGTGATGACAAGGGCACGGTACACTGTGATACATGGGTGATGGAGGATTGTAATGACAAGGACATGGAGCATTGTGATGAGAAGGGCATCGAGCATTGTGATGACAAGTGTCATGGAGCTTTGTGATGACAAGTGCAGGGAGCAATGTGATGAGAGGGTTCATGGAGCATTGTGATGTCCATGGCATGGAGCATTGTGATGCCAAGGTTCATGGAGCTTAGTGATGACCATGGTCATGGAGCATTTTGATGACAAGTGTGTGGTGCATTGTGATGAGAAGGGCAGGGAGCATTTTGATGACAGGGTCATGCAGCAATTTGATGAAAAATGTAATGTAATATTTTGAT
This sequence comes from Mesoplodon densirostris, assembly GCF_025265405.1. NCBI lineage: Eukaryota > Metazoa > Chordata > Mammalia > Artiodactyla > Ziphiidae > Mesoplodon > Mesoplodon densirostris. The sequence goes on from NW_026778198.1 coordinate 293,784, forward strand.
GACAGGGGTTATAGAACATTGTGATGCCAGGGGTCATAGAGCTTTGGGATGAAAATGGTCATGGAGCATTTTGATGACAGGGGTTATGGAACATTGTGATGTCAGGGGTCATGGAAAATTGTGCTGATAAGGGGATGTAGCATTGTGATGACAGGGGTCATGGAACATTGTGATAACAGGGGTGAGGGAGGATTGTGATGACTAGTGATGGAACATTGTGATATCTCATGTGAGAGAGTATTTGGATGAGAAGTTCATGGAGCATTGTGATTACAAGGTTTATGGAGCATAGCGATGACAAGGTTGTGGATCATTGTGGTGTAAAGCACATGGCACATTGTGATGACAAGGGTCATGGAGCATTGTTCTGAAAAAGGCATGGAGCATTGTGATGACAAGGCTCACGAGAATTGTGACGAAAAGTTCATGGAGCATTGTGGTCACAAAGGTCACAGAGCCTTGCGATGACGCAGGCATGGACCGTTGTGATGACAAACGTTATGAAGCATTGTGATGACTGGAGTCACGGAGCATTGTGATGACAAGGGTCATGGAGCATTGTGATGACAAGGGCATGGAACATTGTGATGACAGGGGCATGGAGCATTGGTCTGACAAGTTTAATAGATTATTGTGATGACATTGGACATGGTGCATTGTGATGACAAGGGCATGGAGCATTGTGATGACAAGGGCATGGAGTATTGTGAAAACTGGTGTAAGGGGGCATTGTGATGACATATGTCATGGTCAATTTCAAAGACAATGCCATGGAGTATTGTGATGCCAAATGTCATGGTCCATTGCGATGACAGGGGCATGAAGCATTGTGATTACATGGGTCTTGGAGCATTGTGATGACAAAGGTCATGGAGCATTGTGATGAGAAATCCATGGAGCCTTCTGATGACATGTCATATGGAGCATTCTGATGAAAAGGGGCATGGAGCATTCTGATTACAGTGGACTTGGAACATTGTGATAACAAGGGCAAGGAGCATTGGTCTAATAATTTTCATGGATTATTGTGATGAGAGTTGGAATGGCACATTGTGATGACAAGGGCATGTAGCATTGTGATGACCAGTTTATGCAGTATTGTGAAGAGAGGTGTCAGGGAGCATTGTGATGACATATGTAATGGCCCATTGTGATGACAATGGCATGGAGCATTGTGATGCCAAGTGTCATGGAGGATTCTGATGACAAAGGTAATGGAGCATTGTGATGACAATGGCTTGGAGCATTGTGATGATAAGGGTCAGGGAGCATTTTGCTGACAAGTGCATGGAGAATTGTGATGACAAGCGTCATGGAGCATTCTGATGACAAACTTGTGGAGTATTTTGATGACAATGGCATGGAGCACTGGGATGAAAACGGCATGTGGATTTGTGATGAAAATGGCATGGAGCCTTTTCGTGACACGGTTCAAGGAGCATTCTGACGACAAGTGTCAGGGAGCATTGTGATGACAAGTGTATTGAGAATTGTGATGACAAATTTCATGGAGCACTGTGATGAAAAGGGCATGGAGTATTGTGATGACAGACATCATGGATCATAGTGATGACAAGTGTTATGGAACATTGTGATCACAAGGGTTTGGAGCATTGTGATGACAGAGGTCATGGATCATTTTCATTTCAAGGAGCATGGAGCATTGTGATGACAAGGGCATGAAGCAATGTGATCCCAAGGTTCATTGAGGATTGTGATGACAATGGTAATGGAGTATTGTGATGATAAGCACATAGAGCATTGTAATGACAAGGTCATGTAGCATTTTGCTGACAAAGGCATGGAGCATTGTGATGACAGGTGTCATGGAGCACTGTGATGACAAGCGTCATGGAGCATTGTGAATACAGGGGTCATGGAGCATTGGGATGAGAAGGGCATATATCATTGTGATGACAAGGGTCATGGAGCATTGGGCTGAAAATGTTCATGAAGTGTTGTGATGACAGGGGTCATGGAGCATTGTCATTAGAGCGGTCTTGGAGCATTGTGATGACAAGAGTCCCGGATCATTGTGTTGTCTGGTGTGATGGAGTGTTGTGATGACTGTGGTCTTGGAGCATTGTGATGATATTGGTCATGGAGCATTGTGATGAGAATGTCATGGAGCATTGGGCTGAAAATTTTCATGGAGTATTGTGATGACAGGGGTCATGCAGCATTGTGATGACAAGGGAATGGAGCATGGTGATGACAAGGTCCTGGAGTATTGTTATGAGATGACCAAGGAGACTTGTGATGACAAGTCTCATGGAGCATTCTGATGAAAAGGGGCATGGAGCATTGTGATTACTGGGGTCTTCGAGCATTGTGATGACAAGGGCATGGAGCATTTTGAGGAGAAGGCCATGGAACTTTCTGATGACATGCGTCATCGAGCTTTGTTATGACTAGGGCATTGAGCATTGTGATTACAGGGGTCTTGGGCTATTTTGATGACAAGGGTCATGGAGCCTTGTGATAACAAGGCCGTGGAACATTGTGATGGCAGGGGTATTGGAGCATTGTTATGACAGAAGTAATGGAGCATTGTGATGAGAAGGGCATTGAGCATTGGTCTGAAATGTTTCATGGATTATTGTGATGAGATGGGGCATGGAGCATTGTGATGAAAAGGGCACGGAACACTGTGATACATGGGTCATGGAGGATTGTAATGACAAGGGCATGGAGCATTGTGATGAGAAAGGCATCGAGCATTGTGATGACAAGTGTTATTGAGCTTTGTGATGACAAGGGCATGGAGCAATGTGATGACTGGGTTCATGGAGCATTGTGATGACAATGACATGGAGCATTGTGATGCCAAGTGTCATGGAGCTTTGGGATGACAAAGGTCATGCAGCATTTTGATGACAAGGGTGTGGTGCATTGTGATGAGAAAGGCAGGCAGCATTTTGATGACAGGGTCATGCAGCAATTTGATGAAAAGTGTAATGGAATATTTTGATGACAGGGGTTATTGAACATTGTGTGGCCAGGGATCATGGAGCTTTGGGATGAAAAGGGTCATGGAGCATTTTGATGACAGTGGTTATGGAACATTGTGATGTCAGGTGTCATGGAATATTGTGTTGATAAGGGGATGTAGCATTGTGATGACAGGGGTCATGGTACATTGTGATAACTGGGGTGAGGGAGGATTGTGATGACTAGTGATGGAACATTGTGATATCTCATGTGAGAGAGCATTTGGAGGAAAAGTGCATGGAGCATTGTGATTACAAGGTTTATTGAGCATAGTGATGACAAGGTTGTGGATCATTGTGATTAAAAGCGCATGGCACATTGTGATGACAAGGGTCATGGAGAATTGTTCTGACAAAGGCATGGAGCATTGTGAGGACAAGGGTCATGGAGCATTGTGATGAAAAGTTCATGGAGCATTGTGGTTACAAAGGTCACAGAGCCTTGTGATGACGTGGGCATGGACCGCTGTGATGACAAACTTTATGAAGCATTGTGATGACTGGAGTCACCGAGCATTGTGATGACAGGGGACATGGAGCATTGTGATGACAAGGGCATGGAGAATTGTGATGACAGGGTCATGGAGCTTTGGTCTGTCAATTTTCATAGATTATTGTGATGACAGTGGACATGGTGCATTGTGAAGACAAGGGCATGGAGCTTTGTGATGATAAGGGCATGGAGTATTGTGAAGAGAGGTGTCAGGGTATTGTGATGACATATATCCTGGTCCATTGCGATGACAATGGCATGGAGCATTGTGATGCCAAATGTAAGGGAGGATTGTGATGACCAATATCATGGAGCATTGTGATGACTAGGGCTTGGAGCATTATGATGACAAGTGCCATTGAGAATTTTCATGACAATGTTGTGAAGCATTGTGATGACAAGTTCCTGGAGCATTATGATGAGAAAACCATGGAACCATGTGATGAAAAGTCTCATGGAGCATACTGATGAAAAGGGGCATGGAGCATTCTGATTACAGGGGTCTTGGAACATTGTGATAACAAGGTCATGGAGCATTGTGATGACAAGGGCATGGAGCATTGGTCTAATAAGTTTCATGGATTATTGTGATGACAGTTTGAATGGCGCATTGTTAAGACAAGGGCATGAAGTATGGTGAAGAGATGTGTCAGGGAGCATTGTGATGACATATGTAATGGCCCATTTTGATGACAATGGCATAGAGCATTGTGATGCCAAGTGTCATGGAGGATTCTGATGACAAAGGTAATGGAGCATTGTGATGATAATGGCTTGGAGCATTGTGATGACAAGTGTCAGTGAGCATTCTGATGACAAGCTTGTGGAGTATTTTGATGACAATGGCTTGGAGCATTGTGATGACAAGGGTCAGGGTGCATTGTGCTGACAAGTGCATGGAGAATTGTGATGACAAGGGTCACGGAGCATTCTGATGACAAGCTTGTGGAGTATTTTGATGACAATGGCATGGAGCATTGGGATGAAAATGGCATGGGGCTTTGTGATGAAAAAGGCATGGAGCCTTTTCGTGACACGGTTCAAGGAGCATTCTGACGACAAGAGTCAGGGAGCATTGTGATGACAAGTGTATTGATAATTGTGATGACAAAGGTCATGGAGCATTGTGATGAAAAGGGCATGGAGTATTGTGATGACAGGCATCATGGAGCATTGTGAGGACAAGTGTTGTGGAACATTGTGATCACAAGGGTTTGGAGCATTGTGATGATAGAGGTTATGGATCATGTTATTTTCAAGGAGCATGGGGCATTGTGATGACAAGGGCATGAAGCAATGTGATCCCAATGTTCATGGCGGATAGTGATGACAATGGTAATGGAGTACTGTGATGACAAGCGCATAGAGCATTGTAATGAAAAGGTCATGTAGCATTTTGCTGACAAATTCATGGAGCATTGTGATGACAGGTGTCATGGAGCACTGTGATGACAAGCGTCAAGGAGCATTGTGAATACAGTGGTTATGGAACATTGGGATGACAAGGGCATGGATCAATTTGATGACAAGGGTCATGGAGCATTAGGCTGAAAATGTTCATGGAGTATTGTGATGACAGGGGTCATGGAGCATTGTGATTACAGGGGTCTTGGAGCATTGTGATGACAGGAGTCCCTGATCATTGTGTTGTCAGGTGTCATGGAGTGTTGTGATGACAGTGGTCATGGAGCATTGTGATGATATTGGTCATGGAGCATTGTGATGAGAAGGTAATGGAGCATTGGGCTGAAAATTTTCATGGAGTATTGTGATGACAGGGGTCATGAAGCATTGTGATGACAAGGGAATGGAGAATGGAGATGACAAGGTCCTGGAGCATTGTGATGAGATGACCATGGAGAATTGTGATGACAAGTCTAATGGAGCATTCTGATGAAAAGGGGCATGGAAACTTGTGATTACGAGGGTCTTGGAGCATTGTGATGACAAGGGCATGGAGCATTGTCATGTCAGGTGTCATGGAGCATTGTTATGACAGAGGTAATGGAGCATTGTGATGAGAAGGGCATTGAGCATTAGTCTGAAATGTTTCATGGATTATTGTGATGAGAGTGGGCATGGAGCATTGTGATGAGAAGTGCACGGTACACTGTGATACATGGGTGATGGAGGATTGTAATGACAAGGGCATGGAGCATTGTGATGAAAAGGGCATCGAGCATTGTGATGACAAGAGTCATGGAGCTTTGTGATGACAAGGGCATGGAGCAATGTGATGAGAAGGTTCATGGAGCATTGTGATGACAATGACATGGAGCATTGTGATGCCAAGGGTCATGGAGCTTAGTGAGGGCAATGGTCATGGAGCTTTTTGGTGACAAGGGTGTGGTGCATTGTGATGAGAAGGGCAGGGAGCATTTTGATGACATGTTCATGAAGCAATTTGATGAAAAGTGTAATGGAACATTTTGATGACAGGCCTTATAGAACATTGTGATGCCAGCGGTCATGGAGCTTTGGGATGAAATGGGTCATGGAGCATTTTGATGACAGGGGATATAGAACATTGTGATGTCAGGGGTCATGGAACATTGTGCTGATAAGGGGATGTAGCATGGTGATGACAAGGGTTATTGAACATTGTGATAACAGGGGTGAGGGAGGATTTTGATGACTAGTGATGGAACATTGTGATATCTCATGTGAGAGAGCATTTGGATGAGAAGTGCATGGAGCATTGTGATTACAAGGTTTATGGAGCATAGCGATGACAAGGTTGTGGATCATTGTGATGAAAAGCGCATGGCACATTGTGATGACAAGTGTCATGGAGCATTGTTCTAACAAAGGCATGTAGCATTGTGATGACAAGGGTCACGGAGCATTGTGATGAAAAGTTCATGGAGCGTTGGGGTTAAAAATGTCACAGAGACTGTTGATGGTGAGGGCATGGACCACTGTGATGACAAAGTCATGAAGCATTGTGATGATTGGAGTAACGGAGCATTGTGATGACAGGGGTCATGGAGCATTGTGATAACAAGGGCATGGAGCATTGTGATGACAAGGGCATGGAACATTGGTCTAATAACTTTCATGGTTCGTTGCGATGACAGTTGGAATGGCCTATTGTGATGACAAGGGCATGGAGCATTGTGATGACCAGGTCATGCAGTATTGTGAAGATAAGTGTCAGGGAGCATTGTGATGACATATGTAATGGCCCATTGTGATGACAATGGCATGTAGCACTGTGATGCCAAGTGTCATGGAGGATTCTGATGAGAAAGGTAATGGAGCATTGTGATGACAAGGGTCCGGGAGCATTCTGATGACAAGCTTGTGCAGTATTTTGATGACAATGGTATGGAACATTGTGATGAAAATGGCATGGGGCACTGTGAAGAAAAAGGCATGGAGCCTTTTCGTGACGGGTTTCAAGGAGCATTCTGATGACAAGTGTCAGGGAGCATTGTGATCACAAGTGTATTGAGAATTGTGATGACAAAGGTCATGGAGCATTGTGATGAAAAGGGCATGGAGTATTGTGATGACAGGCATCATTGAGTGTTGTGATGACAAGTGTTATGGAACAATGTGATCACAAGGGTTTGGAGCATTGTGATGACAGAGGTCATGGATCATTTTGATTTCAAGGAGCATGGAGCATTGTGATCCCAAGGTTGATGGAGGATTGTGATGACAATGGAAATGGAGTATTGTGATGACAAGCGCATAGAGGATTGTAATGACAAGGTCATTTAGCATTTTGCTGACAAAGACATGGAGCATTGTGATGACAATGGCATGGAGCATTGTGATGCCAAGTGTCATGGAGGATTCTGATGACAATGGTAATGGAGCATTGTGATGACAATGGCTTGGAGCATTGTGATGACAAGGGTCAGGGAGCATTGTGCTGACAAGTGCATGGAGAATTGTGATGACAAGGGTCATGGAGCATTCTGATGACAAGCCTGTGGTGTATTTGGATGACAATGGCATGCAGCATTGGGATGAAAACGGCATGGTGCTTTTTGATGCAAACGACATGGAGCCTTTTTGTGACATGGTTCAAGGAGCATTCTGACGACAAGTGTCAGCGAGCATTGTGATGACAAGTTTATTGAGAATTTTGATGACAAAGGTCATGGAGCCTTGTGATGAGACGACCATGGATCATTGTGATGATGAGCGTCATGGGGTGTTGTGATGATAAGTGTTATTCAACATTGTGATCACCAGGATTTTGAGCATTGTGATGACAGAGGTCATGGAGCATTTTGATTTGATTGTGATGACAATTGCCTGAATCATTATGATGATGGGCATTGTTCATTGTGCTGACAGGGTTCCTAGGAGCATTGAGATGAAAAGGGGCATGGAGCATTGTGATTACAGGGGTCTTAGTGCTTTGTGATGACAAGAGCAGGGAGCATTGTGATGAGAAGTCCATGGAACATTCTGATGACATGCGTCATGGAGCTTTGGATGGCAAGGGCATGGAGCATTGTGATTACAGGGGTCTTGGAGCATTTTGATGAAAAGGGCATGGATCATTGTGATGAAAAAGGCATGGAGCCTTGTCATGATAGGTTTCATGGAGCATACTGACGACAAGTGTCAGGGAGCACTGTGATGAAAAGTGTATTGAGAATTGTGATGACAAAGGTCATGGAGAATTGTGATGAAAAGTGTATGGAGTATTGTGATGACAGGCATCTTGGAGCGTTGTGAGGACAATTGTTATGGAACATTGTGATCACAAGGGTTTGGAGCATTGTGATGACAGAGGTCATGGATCATTTTGATTTCAAGGAGTATTTAGCATTGTGATGACAAGGGCATGAAGCAATGTGATCCCAAGGTTCATGGAGGATTGTGATGACAATGGTAATCGAGTATTGTGATGACAAGCGCATAGAGAATTGTAATGACAAGGCCATGTAGCATTTTGCTGACAAAGGCATGGAGCATTGTGATGACAGGTGTCATGGAGCACTGTGATGACAAGCGTCACGGAGCACTGTGAATACAGGGGTCATGGAACATTGGGATGACAAGGGCATGGATCATTGTGATGACAAGGGTCATGGAGCATTGGGCTGAAAATGTTCATGGAGTATTGTGATGACAGGGGTCATGGAGCATTGTGATTGCATGGTCTTGGAGCATTGTGATGACAAGAGTCCCGGATCGTTGTGTTGTCAGGTGTCATGGAGTGTTGTGATGACAGTGGTCATGGAGCATTGTGATGATATTGGTCATGGAGCATTGTGATGAGAAGGTAATGGAGCATTGGGCTGAAAATGTTCATGGAGTATTGTGATGACAAGAGTCATGGAGCATTGTGATGACAAGGGAATGGAGCATGGTGATGACAAGGTCTTGGAGCATTGTGATGAGTTGACCATGGAGACTTGTGATGACAAATATCATGGAGCCTTCTGATGAAAAGGGGCATGGAGCATTGTGATTACGAGTGTCTTGGAGCATTGTGATGACAAGGGCATGGAGCATTGTGTGGAGAAGGCCATGGAACATTCTGATGACATGCGTCATGGAGCTCTGTGATGACAAGGGCATGGAGCATTGTGATTACATGGGTTTTGGAGCATTTTGATGACAATGGTCATTTAGTCTTGTGATCACAAGGCCGTGGAACATTGTGATGGCAGGGGTCATGGAGCATTGTTGACAGTGGTAATGGAGCATTGTGATGAGAAGTGCATTGAGCATTGGTCTGAAATGTTTCATGGATTATTGTGATGACAGTGGGCATGGCACATTGTGATGACAAGGGCACGGTACACTGTGATACATGGGTGATGGAGGATTGTAATGACAAGGACATGGAGCATTGTGATGAGAAGGGCATCGAGCATTGTGATGACAAGTGTCATGGAGCTTTGTGATGACAAGGGCATGGAGCAATGTGATGAGAGGGTTCATGGAGCATTGTGATGTCCATGGCATGGAGCATTGTGACGCCAAGGTTCATGGAGCTTAGTGATGACCATGGTCATGGAGCATTTTGATGACAAGTGTGTGGTGCATTGTGATGAGAAGGGCAGGGAGCATTTTGATGACAGGGTCATGCAGCAATTTGATGAAAAATGTAATGTAATATTTTTATGACAGGGGTTATAGAACATTGTGATGCCAGGGGTCATAGAGCTTTGGGATGAAAATGGTCATGGAGCATTTTGATGACAGGGGTTATGGAACATTGTGATGTCAGGGGTCATGGAAAGTTGTGCTGATAAGGGGATGTAGCATTGTGATGACAGGGGTCATGGAACATTGTGATAACAGGGGTGAGGGAGGATTGTGATGACTAGTGATGGAACATTGTGATATCACATGTGAGAGAGTATTTGGATGAGAAGTTCATGGAGCATTGTGATTACAAGGTTTATGGAGCATAGCGATGACAAGGTTGTGGATCATTGTGGTGTAAAGCACATGGCACATTGTGATGACAAGGGTCATGGAGCATTGTTCTGAAAAAGGCATGGAGCATTGTGATGACAAGGGTCACGGAGAATTGTGATGAAAAGTTCATGGAGCATTGTGGTCACAAAGGTCACAGAGCCTTGCGATGACGCAGGCATGGACCGTTGTGATGACAAACGTTATGAAGCATTGTGATGACTGGAGTCACGGAGCATTGTGATGACAAGGGTCATGGAGCATTGTGATGACAAGGGCATGGAACATTGTGATGACAGGGGCATGGAGCATTGGTCTGACAAGTTTAATAGATTATTGTGATGACATTGGACATGGTGCATTGTGATGACAAGGGCATGGAGCATTGTGATGACAAGGGAATGGAGTATTGTGAAAACTGGTGTAAGGGGGCATTGTGATGACATATGTCATGGTCAATTTCAAAGACAATGCCATGGAGTATTGTGATGCCAAATGTCATGGTCCATTGCGATGAATGGGGCATGAAGCATTGTGATTACATGGGTCTTGGAGCATTGTGATGACAAAGGTCATGGAGCATTGTGATGAGAAATCCATGGAGCCTTCTGATGACATGTCATATGGAGCATTCTGATGAAAAGGGGCATGGAGCATTCTGATTACAGTGGACTTGGAACATTGTGATAACAAGGGCAAGGAGCATTGGTCTAATAAGTTTCATGGATTATTGTGATGAGAGTTGGAATGGCACATTGTGATGACAAGGGCATGGAGCATTGTGATGACCAGGTTATGCAGTATTGTGAAGAGAGGTGTCAGGGAGCATTGTGATGACATATGTAATGGCCCATTGTGATGACAATGGCATGGAGCATTGTGATGCCAAGTGTCATGGAGGATTCTGATGACAAAGGTAATGGAGCATTGTGATGACAATGGCTTGGAGCATTGTGATGATAAGGGTCAGGGAGCATTTTGCTGACAAGTGCATGGAGAATTGTGATGACAAGCGTCATGGAGCATTCTGATGACAAACTTGTGGAGTATTTTGATGACAATGGCATGGAGCACTGGGATGCAAACGGCATGTGGATTTGTGATGAAAATGGCATGGAGCCTTTTCGTGACACAGTTCAAGGAGCATTCTGACGACAAGTGTCAGGGAGCATTTTGATGACAAGTGTATGGAGAATTGTGATGACAAAGTTCATGGAGCATTGTGATGAAAAGGACATGGAGTATTGTGATGACAGGCATCATGGAGCGTTGTGAGAACAAGTGTTATTGAACATTTTGATCACAGGGGTTTGGAGCATTGTGATGACAGAGGTCATGGATCATTTTGATTTCAAGGAGCATGGAGCATTTTGATGACAAGGGCCTGAAGCAATGTGATCCCAAGGTTCCTGGAGGATTGTGATGACAATGGTAATGGAGTATTGTGATGACATGCACATAGAGCATTGTAATGACAAGGTCATATAGCATTTTGCTGACAAAGGCATGGAGCATTGTGATGACAGATGTCATGGAGCACTGTGATTACAAGCGTCATGGAACATTGGGATGACAAGTGCATGGATCATTGTGATGAAAAGGGTCATGGAGCACTGGGCTGAAAATGTTCATGGAGTATTGTGATGACAGGGTTCATGGAGCATTGTGATGACAAGGTCATGGAGCATTGTTATGACAGGGGCATGGAGCATTGGTCTGACAAGTTTCATAGATTATTGTGATGACAGTGGACATGGTGCATTGTGATGACAAGGGCATGGAGCATTGTGATGACAAGGGCATGGAGTATTGTAAAGACAGGTGTCAGGGGGCATTGTGATGAAATATGTCATGGTCCATTGCGATGACAATAGCATGGAGCATATTGATGCCAAATGCAAGGGAGGATTGTGATGACAAATATAATGGAGCACTGTGATGACTAGGGCATGGAGCATTATGAAGACAAGGGCCATTGAGAATTTTCATGACAATGTCGTGAACCTTTGTGATGACAAGTTCCTGGAGCATTGTGATGAGAAAACCATGGAGCCTTGCGATGACAAGTCTCATGGAGCATACTGATGAAAAGGGGCATGGGGCATTCTGATTACAGGGGTCTTGGAACATTGTGATAACAAGAGCATGGAGCAATGTGATGACAAGGGCATGGATCATTGGTCTAATAAGTTTCATGGATTATTGTGATGACAGTTGGAATGGCGCATTATGAAGACAAGAGCATGGAGCATTGTGATAACCAGTTCATGCAGTATTGTGAATAGAGGTGTCAGGGAGCATTGTGATTACATATGTAATGGCCCATTGTGATGACAATGGCTTGGAGCTTTGTGATTAAAAGTGTCATGGAGGATTCTAATGACAAAGGTAATGGAGCATTGTGATGACCATGGCTTGGATCATTGTGATGACAAGGGTCAGGAAGCATTGTGCTGACAAGTGCATGGAGAATTGTGATGACAAGGGTCATGGAGCATTCTGATGACAAGCTTGTGTAGTATTTTGATGACAATGGCATGGAGCTTTGGGATGAAAACAGCATGGGGCTTTGTGATGAAAATGGCATGGAGCCTTTTCGTCACAGGGTTCAAGGTGCATTCTGACGACAAGTGTCAGGGAGCATTGTGATGACAAGTGTATTGAGAATTGTGATGACAAAGGTCATGGAGCATTGTGATGAGAAGACCATGGATAATTGTGATGATGAGCGTCATGGGGTGTTGTGATGATAAGTGATTTGCAACATTGTGATCACCAGGGTTTGGAGCATTTTGATTTCACTGTGATGACAATAGCCTGAAGCATTATGATGATGGGCATGGTGCATTGTTATGACAGTGTTCATGGAGCATTGAGATGAAAAGGGGCATGGAGCATTGTGATTACAGGGGTCTTGGAGCATTGTGATGACAAGGGCATGGAGCATTGTGATGAGAAGTGCATGGAACATTCTGATGATATGCATCATGGAGCTTTGTGATGACAAGGGCAAGGAGCATTATGATTACAGTGGTCTTAGTGCACTGTGATGAAAAGGGCATGGATCATTGTGATGAAAAAGGCATGGAGCCTTGTCATGACAGAGTTCATGGAGCATACTGACGACAAGTGTCAGGGAGCATTGTGATGAAAAGAGTATTGAGAATTGTGATGACAAAGGTCATGGAGCCTTGTGATGAGAAGACCATGGATAATAGTGATGATTAGCGTCATGGGGTTTTGTGATGATAAGTGTTATGCAACATTGTGATCACCAGGGTTTGGAGCATTGTGATGACAGAGGTCATGGAGCATTTTGATTTCATTGTGATGACAATAGCCTGAAGCATTATGATGATGGGCATGGTTCATTGTGATGACAGGGTTCATGGAGCACTGTGATGAAAAGGGGCATGGAGCATTGTGATTACAGGAGTTTGGAGCATTGTGATGAGAAGGGTCATGGAGCCTTGTGATGACAGGGGTCATGGAGCATTGTGATGACCAGGGAATGGAGCATGGTGATGACAAGGTCTTGGAGCATTGTGATGAGATGACCATGGAGACTTGTGATGACAAGTCTCATGGAGCATTCTGATGAAAAGGGGCATGGAGCATTGTGATTACGAGGGTATGGAGCATTGTGATGACAAGGGCATGGAGCATTGTGAGGAGAAGGCCATGGAACATTCTGATGACATGTGTCATGGAGCTTTGTGATGACAAGGGCATGGATCATTGTGATTACATGGCTCTTGGAGCATTGTGATGACAATGGTCATGGAGCCTTGTGATCACAAGGCCTTGGAACATTGTGATGGCAGGGGTCATGGAGCATTGTTGATAGAGGTAATGGAGCATTGTGATGAGAAGGGCATTGAGCATTGGTCTGAAATGTTTCATGGATTATTGTGATGAGAGTGGGCATGGAGCATTGTGATGACAAGGGCACGGTACACTGTGATACATGGGTCATGGAGGATTGTAATGAAAAGGACATGGAGCATTATGATGAGAAGGGCATCGAGCATTGTGATGACAAGTGTCATGGAGATTTATGATGACAAGGGCATGGAGCATTTTGATGACAAGCGTGTGGTGCATTGTTATGAGTTGGCTAGGGAGCATTTTGATGACAGGGTCATGCAGCAATTTGATGAAAAGTGCAATGGAACATTTTGATGACAGGGGTTATAGAACACTGTGATTCCAGGGGTCATGGAGCTTTGGGATGAAAAGGGTCATGGAGCATTTTGATGACAGTGGTTATGGAACATTGTGATGTCAGGGGTCATGGAACATTGTGCTGATAAGGGGATATAGCATTGTGATGACAGGGGTCATGGAACATTGTGATAACAGGGTTGAGGGAGGAATGTGATGACTAGTGATGGAACATTGTGATATCTCATGTGAGAGAGCATTTGGAAGAGAAGTGAATGGAGCATTGTGATTACAGGGGTCTTGGAGCATTGCGATGAAAAGGCATGGATCATTGTGATGATAAAGGCATGGAGCCTTGTCATGACAGGGTTCATGGAGCATCCTGACGACAAGTGTCAGGGAGGATTGTGAAGAAAAGTGTATTGAGCATCGTGATGACAAAGTTCATGGAGCATTGTGATGATAAGACCATGGATAATTGTGATGATGAGCGTCATGGGGTGCTGTGATGATAAGTTTTATGGAACATTGTGATCACAAGTGTTTGTAGCATTATGATGTCAGAGGTCATGGAGAATATTAATTTCATTGTGATGACAATAGACTGAAGTATTATGATGATGGGCATCGTGCACTGTGATGACAGGGTTCAGGGAGCATTGAGATGAAAAGGGGCATGGAGCATTGTGGTTACAAGGGTCTTGGAGCATTGTGATGACAAGGGCATGGAGTATTGTGATGAGATGGCCATGGAACATTCTGATGACATGCGTCATGGAGCTTTGTGATGAGAAGGGCATGGAGCATTGTGATTACAGTGGTTTTCAGCATTGTGATGACAAGTGTCATGGAACCTTGTGAAGACTAGGCCGTGGAACACTGTGATGGCAGGGGTCATGGTGCATTGTTATGACAGAGGTAATGCAGCATTGTGATGAGAAGGGCATGGAACATTGGTGTGAAATATTTCATGTATTATTTTGATGAGAGTGGTCATGGAGCATTTTGATGACAAGTGTACGGAACACTATGATACATTCATCATGCAGGATTGTAATGACAAAGGCATGGAGCATTGTGATGAGAAGGGCATCGAGCATTGTTATGACACGTGTCATGGAGCTTTGTGATGACAAGGGCATTGAGCAATGTTATGAGAGGGTTCATGGAGCATTGTGATGACAATCACATTTAGCATTGTGATGCCAGGGGTCATGTAGATATCTGCTGACCAGTCATGGAGCATTTTGATGACAAGGACATGGTGCTTTGTGATGAGAAGTGCAGGGAGCATTTTGATGACCGGGTCATGCAGCAATTTGATGAAAAGTGTAATGGAACATTTTGATGGGAGGGGTTATAGAACATTGTGAGGTCAGGGGTCTTGGAGCTTTGGGATGAAATGGGTCATGGAGCATTTTGATGACATGCGTTATGGAACATTGTGATGTCAGGTGTCTTGGAACATTGTGCTGATAAGGGGATGTAGCATTGTGATGACAGGGTCATGGATCATTGTGATTACAGGGTTGAGGGAGTATTGTGATGACTAGGGATGGAATACTGTGATATCTCTGGTAACAGCGCATTTTGATGAGAAGTGCATGGAGCATTGTGATTACAAGTTTTATGGAGCATTGCAATGACAAGGTTTGGAACGTTGTGATGAAATGCACGTGGCACCTTGTGATGACAATGGTCATGGAGCATTGTTCTGACAAAGACATGTAGCATTGTGATGACGAGGGTCACAGAGAATTGTGATGAAAAGTTCATGGAGCAGTGTGGTAACAAATGTCACAGAGCCTTGTGATGACGCGGTTGGAACATTTTGAGGAAAAACGTTATGAAGCATTGTGATGACTGGAGTCACTGAGCATTATGATGACAGGGGTCATGGAGCACTGTGATGACATGTGTCATGGAACATTGTGCTGACAAGTGCATGGAGCATTGTGATGACCAGGGTCATGGAGCATTGTGCTGAGAAAGGCATAGATCATTGTGATGACAAGGGTCAAAGAGCATTGTGATGAAAAGTTCATGGAGCATTGGGGTTAAAAACGTCACAGAGACTGTTGATGGTGAGGGCATGGACCACTGTGATGACAAAGGTCATGAAGCATTGTGATGACTGGAGTAACGGAGCATTGTGATGACAGGGGTCATGGAGCATTGTGATAACAAGGGCATGGAGCATTGTGATGACAAGGGCATGGAACATTGGTCTAATAACTTTCATGGTTTGTTGCGATGACAGTTGGAATGGCCTATTGTGATGACAAGGGCATGGAGCATTGTGATGACCAGGTCATGCAGTATTGTGAAGATAAGTGTCAGGGAGCATTGTGATGACATATGTAATGGCCCATTGTGATGACAATGGCATGTAGCACTGTGATGCCAAGTGTCATGGAGGATTCTGATGAGAAAGGTAATGGAGCATTGTGATGACAAGGGTCCGGGAGCATTCTGATGACAAGCTTGTGGAGTATTTTGATGACAATGGTATGGAACATTGTGATGAAAATGGCATGGGGCATTGTGATGAAAAAGCCATGGAGCCTTTTCGTGATGGGTTTCAAGGAGCATTCTGATGACAAGTGTCAGGGAGCATTGTGATCACAAGTGTATTGAGAATTGTGATGACAAAGGTCATGGAGCATTGTGATGAAAAGGGCATGGAGTATTGTGATGACAGGCATCATGGAGCGTTGTGATGACAAATGTTATGGAACAATGTGATCACAAGGGTTTGGAGCATTGTGATGACAGAGGTCATCGATCATTTTGATTTCAAGGAGCATGGAGCATTGTGATGACAAGGGCATGAAGCAATGTGATCCCAAGGTTGATGGAGGATTGTGATGACAATGGAAATGGAGTATTGTGATGACAAGCGCATAGAGGATTGTAATGACAAAGTCATTTAGCATTTTGCTGACAAAGACATGGAGCATTGTGATGACAATGGCATGGAGCATTGTGATGCCAAGTGTCATGGAGGATTCTGATGACAATGGTAATGGAGCATTGTGATGACAATGGCTTGGAGCATTGTGATGACAAGGGTCAGGGAGCATTGTGCTGACAAGTGCATGGAGAATTGTGATGACAAGGGTCATGGAGCATTCTGATGACAAGCCTGTGGTGTATTTTCATGAAAATGACATGCAGCATTGGGATGAAAACGGCATGTGGCTTTGTGATGAAAAAGACATGGAGCCTTTTTGTGACAGGGTTCAAGGAGCATTCTGACGACAAGTTTCAGCGAGCATTGTGATGACAAGTTTATTGAGAATTTTGATGACAAAGGTCATGGAGCCTTGTGATGAGACGACCATGGATCATTGTGATGATGAGAGTCATGGGGTGTTGTGATGATAAGTGTTATTCAACATTGTTATCACCAGGATTTTGAGCATTGTGATGACAGAGGTCATGGAGCATTTTGATTTGATTGTGATGACAATTGCCTGAAGCATTATGATGATGGGCATTGTTCATTGTGCTGACAGGGTTCATAGGAGCATTGAGATGAAAAGTGGCATGGAGCATTGTGATTACAGGGGTCTTAGTGCTTTGTGATGACAAGAGCAGGGAGCATTGTGATGAGAAGTCCATGGAACATTCTGATGTCATGCGTCATGGAGCTTTGGATGGCAAGGGCATGGATCATTGTGACTACAGGGGTCTTGGAGCATTGTGATGAAAAGGGCATGGATCATTGTGATGAAAAAGGCATGGAGCCTTGTCATGACAGGGTTCATGGAGCCTACTGACGTCATGTGTCAGGGAGCACTGTGATGAAAAGTGTATTCAGAATTGTGATGACAAAGGTCATGGAGAATTGTGATGAAAAGTGTATGGAGTATTGTGATGACAGCATCATGGAGCGTTGTGAGGACAAGTGTTATGGAACATTGTGATCACATGGGTTTGGAGCATTGTGATGACAGAGGTCATGGATCATTTTGATTTCAAGGAGCATGTAGCATTGTGATGACAAGGGCATGAAGCAATGTGATCCCAAGGTTCATGGAGGATTGTGATGACAATGGTAATCGAGTATTGTGATGACAATCGCATAGAGCATTGTAATGACAAGGTCATGTAGCATTTTGCTGACAAAGGCATGGAGCATTGTGATGACAGGTGTCATGGAGCACTGTGATGACGAGCGTCATGGATCACTGTGAATACAGGGGTCATGGAACATTGGGATGACAAGGGCATGGATCATTGTGATGACAAGGGTCATGGAGGATTGGGCTGAAAATGTTCATGGAGTATTGTGATGACAGGGTTCATGGAGCATTGTGATTACCGGGGACTTGGAGCATTGTGATGACAAGAGTCCCGGATCATTGTGTTGTCAGGGGTCATGGAGTGTTGTGATGACAGTGGTCATGGAGCATTGTGATGATATTTGTCATGGAGCATTGTGATGAGAATGTCATGGAGCATTGGGCTGAAAATGTTCATGGAGTATTGTGATGACAGGAGTCATGGAGCATTGTGATGACAAGGGAATGGAGCATGGTGATGACAAGGTCTTGGAGCATTGTGATGAGTTGACCATGGAGACTTGTGATGACAAATATCATGGAGCCTTCTGATGAAAAGGGGCATGGAGCATTGTGATTACGAGTGTCTTGGAGCATTGTGATGACAAGGGCATGGAGCATTGTGAGGAGAAGGCCATGGAACATTCTGATGACATGCGTCATGGAGCTCTGTGATGACAAGGGCATGGAGCATTGTGATTACATGGGTCTTGGAGCATTGTGATGACAATGGTCATGGAGTCTTGTGATCACAAGGCCGTGGAACATTGTGATGGCAGGGGTCATGGAGCATTGTTGACAGTGGTAATGGAGCATTGTGATGAGAAGTGCATTGAGCATTGGTCTGAAATATTTCATGGATAATTGTGATGACAGTGGGCATGGCGCATTGTGATGACAAGGGCACGGTACACTGTGATACATGGGTGATGGAGGATTGTAATGACAAGGACATGGAGCATTGTGATGAGAAGGGCATCGAGCATTGTGATGACAAGTGTCATGGAGCTTTGTGATGACAAGTGCATGGAGCAATGTGATGAGAGGGTTCATGGAGCATTGTGATGTCCATGGCATGGAGCATTGTGATGCCAAGGGTCATGGAGCTTAGTGATGGCCATGGTCATGGAGCATTTTGATGACAAGTGTGTGGTGCATTGTGATGAGAAGGGCAGGGCGCATTTTGATGACAGGGTCATGCAGCAATTTGATGAAAAGTGTAATGTAATATTTTGATGACAGTGGTTATAGAACATTGTGATGCCAGGGGTCATAGAGCTTTGGGATGAAAATGGTCATGGAGCATTTTGTTGACAGGGGTTATGGAACATTGTGATGTCAGGGGTCATGGAAAATTGTGCTGATAAGGGGATGTAGCATTGTGATGACAGGGGTCATGGAACATTGTGATAACAGGGGTGAGGGAGGATTGTGATGACAAGTGATGGAACATTGTGATATCTCATGTGAGAGAGCATTTGGATGAGAAGTGCATGGAGCATTGTGATTACAAGGTTTATGGAGCATAGCGATTACAATGTTGTTGATCAGTGTGATGAAAAGCACATGGCACATTTTGATGACAAGGGTCATGGAGCATTGTTCTGACAAAGGCATGGAGCATTGTGATGACAAGGGTCACGGAGAATTGTGATGAAAAGTTCATGGAGCATTGTGGTCACAAAGGTCACAGAGCCTTGCGATGACGCAGGCATGGACCGTTGTGATGACAAACGTTATGAAGCATTGTGATGACTGGAGTCACGGAGCATTGTGATGACAAGGGTCATGGAGCATTGTGATGACAAGGGCATGGAACATTGTGATGACAGGGGCATGGAGCATTGGTCTGACAAGTTTAATAGATTATTGTGATGACATTGGACCTGGTGCATTGTGATGACAAGGGCATGGAGCATTGTGATGACAAGGGCATGGAGTATTGTGAAAACAGGTGTAAGGGCGCATTGTGATGACATATGTCATGGTCAATTTCAAAGACAATGGCATGGAGCATTGTGATGCCAAATGTCATGGTCCATTGCGATGAATGGGGCATGAAGCATTGTGATTACATGGGTCTTGGAGCATTGTGATGACAAAGGTCATGGAGCATTGTGATGAGAAATCCATGGAGCCTTCTGATGACATGTCATATGGAGCATTCTGATGAAAAGGGGCATGGAGCATTCTGATTACAGGGGTCTTGGAACATTGTGATAACAAGGGCAAGGAGCATCGGTCTAATAAGTTTCATGGATTATTGTGATGAGAGTTGGAATGGCACATTGTGATGACAACGGAATGGAGCATTGTGATGACCAGGTTATGCAGTATTGTGAAGAGAGGTGTCAGGGAGCATTGTGATGACATATGTAATGGCCCATTGTGATGACAATGGCATGGAGCATTGTGATGCCAAGTGTCATGGAGGATTCTGATGACAAAGGTAATGGAGCATTGTTATGACAATGGTTTGGAGCATTGTGATGATAAGGGTCAGGGAGCATTTTGCTGACAAGTGCACGGAGAATTGTGATGACAAGCGTCATGGAGCATTCTGATGACAAGCTTGTGGAGTATTTTGATGACAATGGCATGGAGCACTGGGATGAAAATGGCATGTGGATTTGTGATGAAAATGGCATGGAGCCTTTTCGTGACACAGTTCAAGGAGCATTCTGACGACAAGTGTCAGGGAGCATTTTGATGACAAGTGTATGGAGAATTGTGATGACAAAGTTCATGGAGCATTGTGATGAAAAGAGCATGGAGTATTGTGATGACAGGCATCATGGAGTTTTGTGAGGACAAGTGTTATTGAACACTTTGATCACAAGTGTTTGGAGCATTGTGATGACAGAGGTCATGGATCATTTTGATTTCAAGGATCATGGAGCATTTTGATGACAAGGGCCTGAAGCAATGTGATCCCAAGGTTCCTGGAGGATTGTGATGACAATGGTAATGGAGTATTGTGATGACATTCGCATAGAGAATTGTAATGACAAGTTCATGTAGCATTTTGCTGACAAAGGCATGGAGCATTGTGATAACACATGTCATGGAGCACTGTGATTACAAGCGTCAGGGAACATTGGGATGACAAGTGCGTGGATCATTGTGATGACAAGGGTCATGGAGCACTGGGCTGAATATGTTCATGGAGTATTGTGATGACAGGGGTCATGGAGCATTGTGATGACAAGGTCATGGAGCATTGTTATGACAGGGGCATGGAGCATTGGTCTGACAAGTTTCATAGATTATTGTGATGACAGTGGACATGGTGCATTGTGATGACAAGGGCATGGAGCATTGTGATGACAAGGGCATGGAGTATTGTTAAAACAGGTGTAAGGGGGCATTGTGATGACATATGTCATGGTCAATTTCAAAGACAATGGCATGGAGCATTGTTATGCCAAATGTCATGGTCCATTGCGATGACAGGGGCATGAAGCATTGTGATTACATGGGTCTTGGAGCATTGTGATGACAAAGGTCATGGAGCATTGTGATGAGAAATCCATGGAGCCTACTGATGACATGTCATATGGAGCATTCTGATGAAAAGGGGCATGGAGCATTCTGATTACAGGGGTCTAGGAACATTGTGATAACAAGGGCAAGGAGCATCGGTCTAATAAGTTTCATGGATTATTGTGATGAGAGTTGGAATGGCACATTGTGATGACAAGGGCATGGAGCATTGTGATGACCAGGTTATGCAGTATTGTGAAGAGAGGTGTCAGGGAGCATTGTGATGACATATGTAATGGCCCATTGTGATGACAATGGCATGGAGCATTGTGATGCCAAGTGTCTTGGAGGATTCTGATGACAAAGTTAATGGAGCATTGTGATGACAATGGCTTGGAGCATTGTGATGATAAGGGTCAGGGAGCATTTTGCTGACAAGTGCACGGAGAATTGTGATGACAAGCGTCATGGAGCATTCTGATGACAAGCTTGTGGAGTATTTTGATGACAATGGCATGGAGCACTGGGATGAAAACGGCATGTGGATTTGTGATGAAAATGGCATGGAGCCTTTTCGTGACACAGTTCAAGGAGCATTCTGACGACAAGTGTCAGGGAGCATTTTGATGACAAGTGTATGGAGAATTGTGATGACAAAGTTCATGGAGCATTGTGATGAAAAGGGCATGGAGTATTGTGATGACAGGCATCATGGAGCGTTGTGAGGACAAGTGTTATTGAACATTTTGATCACAGGGGTTTGGAGCATTGTGATGACAGAGGTCATGGATCATTTTGATTTCAAGGATCATGGAGCATTTTGATGACAAGGGCCTGAAGCAATGTGATCCCAAGGTTCCTGGAGGATTGTGATGACAATGGTAATGGAGTATTGTGATGACATGCACATAGAGCATTGTAATGACAAGGTCATGTAGCATTTTGCTGACAAAGGCATGGAGCATTGTGATGACAGATGTCATGGAGCACTGTGATTACAAGCGTCATGGAACATTGGGATGACAAGTGCATGGATCATTGTGATGACAAGGGTCATTGAGCACTGGGCTGAAAATATTCATGGAATATTGTGATGACAGGGGACATGGAGCATTGTGTTGACAAGGTCATGGAACATTGTTATGACAGGGGCATGGAGCATTGGTCTGACAAGTTTCATAGATTATTGTGATGACAGTGGACATGGTGCATTGTGAAGACAAGGGCATGGAACATTGTGATGACAAGGGTATGGAGTATTGTGAAGACAGGTGTCAGGGGGCATTGTGATGAAATATGTCATGGTCCATTGCGATGACAATAGCATGGAGCATAGTGATGCCAAATGCAAGGGAGGATTGTGATGACAAATATAATGGAGCACTGTGATGACTAGGGCTTGGAGCATTATGAAGACAAGGGCCATTGAGAATTTTCATGACAATGTCGTGAACCATTGTGATGACAAGGTCCTGGAGCATTGTGATGAGAAAACCATGGAGCCTTGCGATGACAAGTCACATGGAGCATACTGATGAAAAGGGGCATGGGGCATTCTGATTACAGGGGTCTTGGAACACTGTGAAAACAAGAGCATGGTGCAATGTGATGACAAGGGCATGGACCATTGGTCTAATAAGTTTCATGGATTATTGTGATGACAGTTGGAATGGTGCATTATGAAGACAAGGGCATGGAGCATTGTGATGACCAGGTCATGCAGTATTGTGAAGAGAGTTGTCAGGGAGCATTGTGATTACATATGTAATGGCCCATTGTGATGACAATTGCTTGGAGCATTGTGATTCCAAGTGTCATGGAGGATTCTAATGACAAAGGTAATGGAGCATTGTGATGACAATGGCTTGGATCATTGTGATGACAAGGGTCAGGGAGCATTGTGCTGACAAGTGCATGGAGAATTGTGATGACAAGGGTCATGGAGCATTCTGATGACAAGCTTG
Organism: Mesoplodon densirostris; assembly: GCF_025265405.1. Classification (NCBI taxonomy): domain Eukaryota; kingdom Metazoa; phylum Chordata; class Mammalia; order Artiodactyla; family Ziphiidae; genus Mesoplodon; species Mesoplodon densirostris. Next base: position 317,338 of record NW_026778198.1, read on the forward strand.
TGTAGTATTTTGATGACAATGGCATGGAGCTTTGGGATGAAAACTGCATGGGGCTTTGTGATGAAAAAGACATGGAGCCTTTTCGTCACAGGGTTCAAGGTGCATTCTGACGACAAGTGTCAGGGAGCATTGTGATGACAAGTGTATTGAGAATTGTGATGACAAAGGTTATGGAGCATTGTGATGAGAAGACAATCGATAATTGTGATGATGAGCGTCATGGGGTGTTGTGATGATAAGTGTTTTGCAACATTGTGATCACCAGGGTTTGGAGCATTGTGATGACAGAGGTCATGGAGCATTTTGATTTCACTGTGATGACAATAGCCTGAAGCATTATGATGATGGGCATGGTGCATTGTTATGACAGTGTTCATGGAGCACTGAGATGAAAAGGGGCATGGAGCATTGTGATTACAGGGGTCTTGGAGCATTGTGATGACAAGGGCATGGAGCATTGTGATGAGAAGTGCATGGAACATTCTGATGATATGCATCATGGAGCTTTGTGATGACAAGGGCAAGGAGCATTATGATTACAGTGGTCTTGGAGAACTGTGATGAAAAGGGCATGGATCATTGTGATGAAAAAGGCATGGAGCCTTGTCATGACAGAGTTCATGGAGCATACTGACGACAAGTGTCAGGGAGCATTGTGATGAAAAGAGTATTGAGAATTGTGATGACAAAGGTCATGGAGCCTTGTGATGAGAAGACCATGGATAATAGTGATGATTAGCGTCGTGGGGTTTTGTGATGATAAGTGTTATGCAACATTGTGATCACCAGGGTTTGGAGCATTGTGATGACAGAGGTCATGGAGCATTTTGATTTCATTGTGATGACAATAGCCTGAAGCATTATGATGATGGGCATGGTTCATTGTGATGACAGGGTTCATGGAGCATTGTGATGAAAAGGGGCATGGAGCATTGTGATTACAGGGGTTTGGAGCATTGTGATGAGAAGGGTCATGGAGCCTTGTGATGACAGGGGTCATGGAGCATTGTGATGACCAGGGAATGGAGCATGGTGATGACAAGGTCTTGGAGCATTGTGATGAGATGACCATGGAGACTTGTGATGACAAGTCTCATGGAACATTCTGATGAAAAGGGGAATGGAGCATTGTGATTACGAGGGTATGGAGCATTGTGATGACAAGGGCATGGAGCATTGTGAGGAGAAGGCCATGGAACAATCTGATGACATGTGTCATGGAGCTTTGTGATGACAAGGGCATGGAGCATTGTGATTACATGGCTCTTGGAGCATTGTGATGACAATGGTCATGGAGCCTTGTGATCACAAGGCCGTGGAACATTGTGATGGCAGGGGTCATGGAGCATTGTTGATAGAGGTAATGGAGCATTGTGATGAGAAGGGCATTGAGCATTGGTCTGAAATGTTTCATGGATTATTGTGATGAGAGTGGGCATGGAGCATTGTGATGACAAGGGCACGGTACACTGTGATACATGGGTCATGGAGGATTGTAATGACAAGGACATGGAGCATTATGATGAGAAGGGCATCGAGCATTGTGATGACAAGTGTCATGGAGATTTGTGATGACAAGGGCATGGAGCAATGTGAAGAGAGGTTTCATGGAGCATTGTGATGACAATGACATGGAGCATTGTGATGCCAAGGGTCATGGAGCTTTGTGATGACAAAGGTCATGGAGCATTTTGATGACCAGCGTGTGGTGCATTGTTATGAGTAGGGCAGGGAGCATTTTGATGAGAGTGTCATGCAGCAATTTGATGAAAAGTGCAATGGAACATTTTGATGACAGTGGTTATAGAACACTGTGATTCCAGGGGTCATGTAGCTTTGGGATGAAAAGGGTCATGGAGCATTTTGATGACAGTGGTTATGGAACATTGTGATGTCAGGGGTCATGGAACATTGTGCTGATAAGGGGATGTAGCCTTGTGATAACAGGGGTCATGGAACATTGTGATAACAGGGTTGAGGGAGGAATGTGATGACTAGTGATGGAACATTGTGATATCTAATGTGAGAGAGCATTTGGATGACAAGTGCATGGAGCATTGTGATTGCAATGGTCTTGGAGCATTGCGATGAAAAGGCATGGATCATTGTGATGATAAAGGCATGGAGCCTTGTCATGACAGTGTTCATGGAGCATACTGACGACAAGTGTCAGGGAGCATTGTGATGAAAAGTGTATTGAGCATCGTGATGACAAAGATCATGGAGCATTGTGATGATAAGACCATGGATAATTGTGATGATGAGCGTCATGGGGTGCTGTGATGATAAGTTTTATGGAACATTGTGATCACAAGGGTTTGTAGCATTATGATGTCAGAGGTCATGGAGAATATTAATTTCATTGTGATGACAATAGACTGAAGTATTATGATGATGGGCATCGTGCACTGTGATGACAGGGTTCAGGGAGCATTGAGATGAAAAGGGGCATGGAGCATTGTGGTTACAAGGGTCTTGGAGCATTGTGATGACAAGGGCATGGAGCATTGTGATGAGATGGCCATGGAACATTCTGATGACATGCGTCATGGAGCTTTGTGATGAGAAGGGCATGGAGCATTGTGATTACAGTGGTTTTCAGCATTGTGATGAAAAGTGTCATGGAACCTTGTGAAGACTAGGCCGTGGAACATTGTGATGGCAGGGGTCATGGTGCATTGTTATGACAGAGGTAATCTAGCATTGTGATGAGAAGGGCATGGAATATTGGTCTGAAATATTTCATGTATTATTTTGATGAGAGTGGGCATGCAGCATTTTGATGACAAAGGCACGGAACACTATGATACATTCATCATGCAGGATTGTAATGACAAGGGCATGGAGCATTGTGATGAGACGGGCATCGAGCATTGTTATGACAAGTGTCATGGAGCTTTGTGATGACAAGGGCATTGAGCAATGTTATGAGAGGGTTCATGGAGCATTGTGATGACAATGACATTTAGCATTGTGATGCCAGGGGTCATGGAGCTTTCTGCTGACCAGTCATGGAGCATTTTGATGACAAGGACATGGTGCATTGTGATGAGAAGTGCAGGGAGCATTTTGATGACCGGGTCATGCAGCAATTTGATGAAAAGTGTAATGGAACATTTTGATGGCAGGGGTTATAGAACATTGTGATGTCAGGGGTCTTGGAGCTTTGGGATGAAAAGGGTCATGGAGCATTTTGATGACATGGGTTATGGAACATTGTGATGTCAGGAATCTTGGAAGATTGTGCTGATAAGGGGATGTAGCAGTGTGATGACAGGGTCATCGAACATTGTGATTACAGGGGTGAGGGGGTATTGTGATGACTAGGGATGGAATACTGTGATATCTCTGGTAACAGCACATTTTGATGGGAAGTGCATGGAGCATTGTGATTAAAAGGTTTATGGAGCATTGCAATGACAAGGTTTGGAACATTTGATGAAATGCGCGTGGCACATTGTGATGACAATGGTCATGGAGCATTGTTCTGACAAAGACATGTAGCATTGTGATGACGAGGGTCACAGAGAATTGTGATGAAAAGTTCATGGAGCATTGTGGTAACAAATATCACAGAGCCTTGTGATGACGCGGGCTTGGAACATTGTGAGGAAAAACGTTATGAAGCATTGTGATGACTGGAGTCACTGAGCATTATGATGACAGGGGTCATGGAGCACTGTGATGACATGTGTCATGGAACATTGTGCTGACAAGTGCATGGAGCATTGTGATGACCAGGATCATGGAGCATTGTGCTGAGAAAGGCATAGATCATTGTGATGACAAGGGTCAAAGAGCATTGTGATGAAAAGTTCATGGAGCATTGGGGTTAAAAAAGTCACAGAGACTGTTGATGGTGAGGGCATGGACCATTGTGATGACAAAGTTCATGAAGCATTGTGATGACTGGAGTAACGGAGAATTGTGATGACAGGGGTCATGGAGCATTGTGATAACAAGGGCATGGAGCATTGTGATGACAAGGGCATGGAACATTGGTCTAATAACTTTCATGGTTTGTTGCGATGACAGTTGGAATGGCCTATTGTGATGACAATGGCATGTAGCACTGTGATGCCAAGTGTCATGGAGGATTCTGATGAGAAAGGTAATGGAGCATTGTGATGACAAGGGTTCGGGAGCATTCTGATGACAAGCTTGTGCAGTATTTTGATGACAATGGTATGGAACATTGTGATGAAAATGGCATGGGGCATTGTGATGAAAAATGCATGGAGCCTTTTCGTGACGGGTTTCAAGGAGCATTCTGATGAGAAGGGTCAGGGAGCATTGTGATCACAAGTGTATTGAGAATTGTGATGACAAAGGTCATGGAGCATTGTGATGAAAAGGGCATGGAGTATTGTGATGACAGGCATCATGGAGCGTTGTGATGACAAGTGTTATGGAACAATGTGATCACAAGGGTTTGGAGCATTGTGATGACAGAGGTCATGGATCATTTTGATTTCAAGGAGCATGGAGCATTGTGATGACAAGGGCATGAAGCAATGTGATCCCAAGGTTGATGGAGGATTGTGATGACAATGGAAATGGAGTATTGTGATGACAAGCGCATAGAGGATTGTAATGACAAGGTCATTTAGCATTTTGCTGACAAAGACATGGAGCATTGTGATGACAATGGCATGGAGCACTGTGATGCCAAGTGTCATGGAGGATTCTGATGACAATGGTAATGGAGCATTGTGATGACAATGGCTTGGAGCATTGTGATGACAAGGGTCAGGGTGCATTGTGCTGACAAGTGCATGGAGAATTGTGATGACAAGGGTCATGGAGCATTCTGATGACAAGCCTGTGGTGTATTTTGATGACAATGGCATGCAGCATTGGGATGAAAACGGCATGTGGCTCTGTGATGAAAAAGACATGGAGCCTTTTTGTGACAGGGTTCAAGGAGCATTCTGACGACAAGTGTCAGCGAGCATTGTGATGACAAGTTTATTGAGAATTTTGATGACAAAGGTCATGGAGCCTTGTGATGAGACGACCATGGATCATTGTGATGATGAGCGTCATGGGGTGTTGTGATGATAAGAGTTATGCAACATTGTGATCACCAGGATTTTGAGCATTGTGATGACAGAGGTCATGGAGCATTTTGATTTGATTGTGATGACAATTGCCTGAAGCATTATGATGATGGGCATTGTTCATTGTGCTGACAGGGTTCATAGGAGCATTGAGATGAAAAGGGGCATGGAGCATTGTGATTACAGGGGTCTTAGTCCTTTGTGATGACAAGAGCAGGGAGCATTGTGATGAGAAGTCCATGGAACATTCTGATGACATGCGTCATGGAGCTTTGGATGGCAAGGGCATGGAGCATTGTGATTACAGGGGTCTTGGAGCATTGTGATGAAAAGGGCATGGAACATTGTGATGAAAAAGGCATGGAGCCTTGTCATGACAGGGTTCCTGGAGCATACTGACGACAAGTATCAGGGAGCACTGTGATGAAAAGTGTATTGAGAATTGTGATGACAAAGGTCATGGAGAATTGTGATGAAAAGTGTATGGAGTATATTGTGATGACAGGCATCATGGAGCGTTGTGAGGACAAGTGTTATGGAACATTGTGATCACAAGGGTTTGGAGCATTGTGATGACAGAGGTCATGGATCATTTTGATTTCAAGGAGCATGTAGCATTGTGATGACAAGGGCATGAAGCAATGTGATCCCAAGGTTCATGGAGGATTGTGATGACAATGGTAATCGAGTATTGTGATGACAATCGCATAGAGCATTGTAATGACAAGGTCATGTAGCATTTTGCTGACAAAGGCATGGAGCATTGTGATGACAGGTGTCATGGAGCACTGTGATGACAAGCGTCACGGAGCACTGTGAATACAGGCGTCATGGAACATTGGGATGACAAGGGCATGGATCATTGTGATGACAAGGGTCATGGAGCATTGGGCTGAAAATATTCATGGAATATTTTGATGACAGGGGTCATGGAGCATTGTGATTACAGGGGTCTTGGAGCATTGTGATGACAAGAGTCCCGGATCATTGTGTTGTCAGGTGTCATGGAGTGTTGTGATGACAGTGGTCATGGAGCCTTGTGATGATATTGGTCGTGGAGCATTGTGATGAGAAGGTCATGGAGCATTGGGCTGAAAATATTCATGGAGTATTGTGATGACAGGAGTCATGGAGCATTGTGATGACAAGGGAATGGAGCATGGTGATGACAAGGTCTTGGAGCATTGTGATGAGTTGACCATGAAGACTTGTGATGACAAATATCATGGAGCCTTCTGATGAAAAGGGGCATGGAGCACTGTGATTACGAGTGTCTTGGAGCATTGTGATGACAAGGGCATGGAGCATTGTGAGGAGAAGGCCATGGAACATTCTGATGACATGCGTCATGGAACTCTGTGATGACAAGGGCATGGAGCATTGTGATTACATGGGTCTTGGAGCATTGTGATGACAAAGGTCATGGAGCATTGTGATGAGAAATCCATGGAGCCTTCTGATGACATGTCATATGGAGCATTCTGATGAAAAGGTGCATGGAGCATTCTGATTACAGGGGTTTTGGAACATTGTGATAACAAGGGAAAGGAGCATTGGTCTAATAAGTTTCATGGATTATTGTGATGAGAGTTGGAATGGCACATTGTGATGACAAGTGCATGGAGTATTGTGATGACCAGGTTATGGAGTATTGTGAAGAGAGGTGTCAGGGAGCATTGTGATGACATATGTAATGGCCCATTGTGATGACAATGGCATGGAGCATTGTGATGCCAAGTGTCATGGAGGATTCTGATGACAAAGGTAATGGAGCATTGTGATGACAATGGCTTGGAGCATTGTGATGATAAGGGTCAGGGAGCATTTTGCTGACAAGTGCACGGAGAATTGTGATGACAAGCGTCATGGAGCATTCTGATGACAATCTTGTGGAGTATTTTGATGACAATGGCATGGAGCACTAGGATGAAAACGGCATGTGGATTTGTGATGAAAATGGCATGGAGCCTTTTCGTGACACAGTTCAAGGAGCATTCTGACGACAAGTGTCAGGGAGCATTTTGATGACAAGTGTATGGAGAATTGTGATGACAAATTTCATGGAGCATTGTGATGAAAAAGGCATGGAGTATTGTGATGACAGGCATCATGGAGCGTTGTGAGGACAAGTGTTATTGAACATTTTGATCACAAGGGTTTGGAGCATTGTGATGACAGAGGTCATGGATCAATTTGATTTCAAGGAGCATGGAGCATTTTGATGACAAGAGCCTGAAGCAATGTGATCCCAAGGTTCCTGGAGGATTGTGATGACAATGGTAATGGAGTATTGTGATGACAATTGCATAGAGCATTGTAATGACAAGGTCATGTAGCATTTTGCTGACAAAGGCATGGAGCACTGTGATGACAGATGTCATGGAGCACTGTGATTACAAGCGTCATGGAACATTGGGATGACAAGTGCATGGATCATTGTGATGACAAGGGTCATGGAGCACTGGGCTGAAAATGTACATGGAGTATTGTGATGACAGGGGTCATGGAGCATTGTGATGACAAGGTCATGGAGCATTGTTATGACAGGGGCATGGAGCATTGGTCTTACAAGTTTCATAGATTATTGTGATGACAGTGGACATGGTGCATTGTGATGACCAGGGCATGGAGCATTGTGATGACAAGGGCATGGAGTATTGTGAAGACAGGTGTCAGGGGGCATTGTGATGAAATATGTCATGGTCCATTGCGATGACAATAGCATGGAGCATAGTGATGCCAAATGCAAGTGAGGATTGTGATGACAAATATAATGGAGCACTGTGATGACTAGGGCTTGGAGCATTATGAAGACAAGGGCCATTGAGAATTTTCATGACAATGTCGTGAACCATTGTGATGACAAGGTCCTGGAGCATTGTGATGAGAAAACCATGGAGCCTTGCGATGACAAGTCTCATGGAGCATACTGATGAAAAGCGGCATGGGGCATTCTGTTTACAGGGGTCTTAAACATTGTGATAACAAGAGCATGGAGCAATGTGATGACAAGGGCATGGACCATTGGTCTAATAAGTTTCATGGATTATTGTGATGACAGTTGGAATGGCGCATTATGAAGACAAGAGCATGGAGCATTGTGATGACCAGATCATGCAGTATTGTGAAGAGAGGTGTCAGGGAGCATTGTGATTACATATGTAATGGCCCATTGTGATGACAATGGCTTGGAGCACTGTGATTCCAAGTGTCATGGAGGATTCTAATGACAAAGGTAATGGAGCATTGTGATGACAATGGCTTGGATCATTGTGATGACAAGGGTCAGGGAGCATTGTGCTGACAAGTGCATGGAGAATTGTGATGACAATGGTCATGGAGCATTCTGATGACAAGCTTGTGTAGTATTTTGATGACAATGGCATGGAGCTTTGGGATGAAAACAGCATGGGGCTTTGTGATGAAAAAGGCATGGAGCCTTTTCGTCACAGGGTTCAAGGTGCATTCTGACGACAAGTGTCAGGGAGCATTGTGATGACAAGTGTATTGAGAATTGTGATGACAAAGGTCATGGAGCATTGTGATGAGAAGACCATGGATAATTGTGATGATGAGCGTCATGGGGTGTTGTGATGATAAGTGTTTTGCAACATTGTGATCACCAGGGTTTGGAGCATTGTGATGACAGAGGTCATGGAGCATTTTGATTTCACTGTGATGACAATAGCCTGAAGCATTATGATGATGGGCATGGTGCATTGTTATGACAGTGTTCATGGAGCATTGTGATGAAAAGGGGCATGGAGCATTGTGATTACAGGGGTCTTGGAGCATTGTGATGACAAGGGCATGGAGCATTGTGATGAGAAGTGCATGGAACATTCTGATGATATGCATCATGGAGCTTTGTGATGACAAGGGCAAGGAGCATTATGATTACAGTGGTCTTGGAGAACTGTGATGAAAAGGGCATGGATCATTGTGATGAAAAAGGCATGGAGCCTTGTCATGACAGAGTTCATGGAGCATACTGACGACAAGTGTCAGGGAGCATTGTGATGAAAAGAGTATTGAGAATTGTGATGACAAAGGTCATGGAGCCTTGTGATGAGAAGACCATGGATAATAGTGATGATTAGCGTCATGGGGTTTTGAGATGATAAGTGTTATGCAACATTGTGATCACCAGGGTTTGGAGCATTGTGATGACAGAGGTCATGGAGCATTTTGATTTCATTGTGATGACAATAGCCTGAAGCATTATGATGATGGGCATGGTTCATTGTGATGACAGGGATCATGGAGCATTGTGATGAAAAGGGTCTTGGAGCATTGTGATTACAGGAGTTTGGAGCATTGTGATGAGAAGGGTCATGGAGCCTTGTGATGACAGGGCTCATGGAGCATTGTGATGACCAGGGAATGGAGCATGGTGATGACAAGGTCTTGGAGCATTGTGATGAGATGACCATGGAGACTTGTGATGACAAGTCTCATGGAGCATTCTGATGAAAAGGGGCATGGAGCATTGTGATTAAGAGGGTATGGAGCATTGTGATGACAAGGGCATGGAGCATTGTGAGGAGAAGGCCATGGAACATTCTGATGACATGTGTCATGGAGCTTTGTGATGACAAGGGCATGGAGCATTGTGATTACATGGCTCTTGGAGCATTGTGATGACAATGGTCATGGAGCCTTGTGATCACAAGGCCGTGGAACATTGTGATGGCAGGGGTCATGGAGCATTGTTGATAGAGGTAATGAAGCATTGTGATGAGAAGGGCATTGAGCATTGGTCTGAAATGTTTCATGGATTATTGTGATGAGAGTGGGCATGGAGCATTGTGATGACAAGGGCACGGTACACTGTGATACATGGGTCATGGAGGATTGTAATGACAAGGACATGGAGCATTATGATGAGAAGGGCATCGAGCATTGTGATGACAAGTGTCATGGAGATTTGTGATGACAAGGGCATGGAGCAATGTGAAGAGAGGTTTCATGGAGCATTGTGATGACAATGACATGGAGCATTGTGATGCCAAGGGTCATGGAGCTTTGTGATGACAAAGGTCATTGAGCATTTTGATTTCAATGTGATGACAATAGCCTGAAGCATTATGATGATGGGCATGGTGCATTTTTATGACAGTGTTTATGGAGCATTGAGATGAAAAAGGGCATGGAGCATTGTGTTTACAGGGGTCTGGGAGCATTGTGATGACAAGGGCATGGAGCATTTTGATGAGAAGTGCATGGAACATTCTGATGATATGCATCATGGAGCTTTGTGATGACAAGGGCAAGGAGCATTATGATTACAGTGGTCTTGGAGAACTGTGATGAAAAGGGCATGGATAATTGTGATGAAAACGGCATGGAGCCTTGTCATGACAGAGTTCATGGAGCATACTGACGACAAGTGTCAGTGAGCATTGTGATGACAAGGGAATGGAGCATGGTGATGACAAGGTCTTGGAGCATTGTGATGAGTTGACCATGGAGACTTGTGATGAAAAATATCATGGAGCCTTCTGATGAAAAGGGGCATGGAGCATTGTGATTACGAGTGTCTTGGAGCATTGTGATGACGAGGGCATGGAGCATTGTGAGGAGATGGCCATGGAACATTCTGATGACATGTGTCATGGAGCTTTGTGATGACAAGGGCATGGAGCATTGTGATTACATGGGTCTTGGAGCATTGTGATGACAATGGTCATGGAGCCTTGTGATCACAAGGCCGTGGAACATTGTGATGGCAGGGGGCATGGAGCATTGTTGATAGAGGAAATGGAGCATTTTGATGAGAAGGGCATTGAGCATTGTTCTGAAATGTTTCATGGATTATTGTGATGAGAGTGGGCATGGAGCATTGTGATGACAAGGGCACGGTTCACTGTGATACATGGGTCATGGAGGATTGTAATGACAAGGACATGGAGCATTATGATGAGAAGGGCATCGAGCATTGTGATGACAAGTGTCATGGAGATTTGTGATGACAAGGGCATGGAGCAATGTGAAGAGAGGTTTCATGGAGCATTGTGATGACAATGACATGGAGCATTGTGATGCCAAGGGTCATGGAGCTTTGTGATGACAAAGGTCATGGAGCATTTTGATGACCAGCGTGTGGTGCATTGTTATGAGTAGGGCAGGGAGCATTTTGATGACAGGGTCATGCAGCAATTTGATGAAAAGTGTAATGGAACTTTTTGATGACAGGGGTTATAGAACACTGTGATTCCAGGGGTCATGGAGCTTTGGGATGAAAAGGGTCATGGAGCATTTTGATGACAGTGGTTATGGAACATTGTGATGTCAGGGGTCATGGAACATTGTGCTAATAAGGGGATGTAGCATTGTGATAACAGGGGTCATGGAACATTGTGATAACAGGGTTGAGGGAGGAATGTGATGACTAGTGATGGAACATTGTGATATCTCATGTGAGAGAGCATTTGGATGAGAAGTGCATGGAGCATTGTGATTGCAGGGGTCTTGGAGCATTGCGATGAAAAGGCATGGATCATTGTGATGATAAAGGCATGGAGCCTTGTCATGACAGGGTTCATGGAGCATACTGACGACAAGTGTCAGGGAGCATTGTGATGAAAAGTGTATTGAGCATCGTGATGACAAAGATCATGGAGCATTGTGATGATAAGACCATGGATAATTGTGATGATGAGCGTCATGGTGTGCTGTGATGATAAGTTTTATGGAACATTGTGATCACAAGGGTTTGTAGCATTATGATGTCAGAGGTCATGGAGAATATTAATTTCATTGTGATGACAATAGACTGAAGTATTATGATGATGGGCATCGTGCACTGTGATGACAGGGTTCAGGGAGCATTGAGATGAAAAGAGGCATGGAGCATTGTGATGACCAGGGTCATGGAGCATTGTGCTGAGAAAGGCATAGAGCATTGTGATGACAAGGGTCAAAGAGCATTGTGATGAAAAGTTCATGGAGCATAGGGGTTAAAAAGGTCACAGAGACTGTTGATGGTGAGGGCATGGACCATTGTGATGACATAGTTCATGAAGCATTGTGATGACTGGAGTAACGGAGCATTGTGATGACAGGGGTCATGGAGCATTGTGATAACAAGGGCATGGAGCATTGTGATGACAAGGGCATGGAACATTGGTCTAATAACTTTCATGGTTTATTGCGATGACAGTTGGAATGGCCTATTGTGATGACAATGGCATGTAGCACTGTGATGCCAAGTGTCATGGAGGATTCTGATGAGAAAGGTAATGGAGCATTGTGATGACAAGGGTCCGGGAGCATTCTGATGACAAGGTTGTGCAGTATTTTGATGACAATGGTATGGAACATTGTGATGAAAATGGCATGGAGCATTGTGATGAAAAATGCATGGAGACTTTTCGTGACGGGTTTCAAGGAGCATTCTGATGACAAGTTTCAGGGAGCATTGTGATCACAAGTGTTTTGAGAATTGTGATGACAAAGGTCATGGAGCATTGTGATGAAAAGGGCATGGAGTATTGTGATGACAGGCATCATGGAGCGTTGTGATGACAAGTGTTATGGAACAATGTGATCACAAGGGTTTGGAGCATTGTGATGACAGAGGTCATGGATCATTTTGATTTCAAGGAGCATGGAGCATTGTGATGTCAATGGCATGAAGCAATGTGATCCCAAGGTTGATGGAGGATTGTGATGACAATGGAAATGGAGTATTGTGATGACAAGCGCATAGAGGATTGTAATGACAAGGTCATTTAGCATTTTGCTGACAAAGACATGGAGCATTGTGATGACAATGGCATGGAGCATTGTGATGCCAAGTGTCATGGAGGATTCTGATGACAATGGTAATGGAGCATTGTGATGACAATGGCTTGGAGCATTGTGATGACAAGGGTCAGGGAGCATTGTGCTGACAAGTGCATGGAGAATTGTGATGACAAGGGTCATGGAGCATTCTGATGACAAGCCTGTGGTGTATTTGGATGACAATGGCATGCAGCATTGGGATGAAAACGGCATGTGGCTCTGTGATGAAAAAGACATGGAGCCTTTTTGTGACAGGGTTCAAGGAGCATTCTGACGACAAGTGTCAGCGAGCATTGTGATGACAAGTTTATTGAGAATTTTGATGACAAAGGTCATGGAGCCTTGTGATGAGACGACCATGGATCATTGTGATGATGAGCGTCATGGGGTGTTGTGATGATAAGAGTTATGCAACATTGTGATCACCAGGATTTTGAGCATTGTGATGACAGAGGTCATGGAGCATTTTGATTTGATTGTGATGACAATTGCCTGAAGCATTATGATGATGGGCATTGTTCATTGTGCTGACAGGGTTCATAGGAGCATTGAGATGAAAAGGGGCATGGAGCATTGTGATTACAGGGGTCTTAGTGCTTTGTGATGACAAGAGCAGGGAGCATTGTGATGAGAAGTCCATGGAACATTCTGATGACATGCGTCATGGAGCTTTGGATGGCAAGGGCATGGAGCATTGTGATTACAGGGGTCTTGGAGCATTGTGATGAAAAGGGCATGGAACATTGTGATGAAAAAGGCATGGAGCCTTGTCATGACAGGGTTCATGGAGCATACTGACGACAAGTGTCAGGGAGCACTGTGATGAAAAGTGTATTGAGAATTGTGATGACAAAGGTCATGGAGAATTGTGATGAAAAGTGTATGGAGTATTGTGATGACAGGCATCATGGAGCGTTGTGAGGACAAGTGTTATGGAACATTGTGATCACAAGGGTTTGGAGCATTGTGATGACAGAGGTCATGGATCATTTTGATTTCAAGGAGCATGTAGCATTGTGATGACAAGGGCATGAAGCAATGTGATCCCAAGGTTCATGGAGGATTGTGATGACAATGGTAATCGAGTATTGTGATGACAATCGCATAGAGCATTGTAATGACAAGGTCATGTAGCATTTTGCTGACAAAGGCATGGAGCATTGTGATGACAGGTGTCATGGAGCACTGTGATGACAAGCGTCACGGAGCACTGTGAATACAGGCGTCATGGAACATTGGGATGACAAGGGCATGGATCATTGTGATGACAAGGGTCATGGAGCATTGGCCTGAAAATGTTCATGGAATATTTTGATGACAGGGGTCATGGAGCATTGTGATTACAGGGGTCTTGGAGCATTGTGATGACAAGAGTCCGGGATCATTGGGTTGTCAGGTGTCATGGAGTGTTGTGATGACAGTGGTCATGGAGCATTGTGATGATATTGGTCATGGAGCATTGTGATGAGAAGGTCATGGAGCATTGGGCTGAAAATGTTCATGGAGTATTGTGATGACAGGAGTCATGGAGCATTGTGATGAGAAGGGAATGGAGCATGGTGATGACAAGGTCTTGGAGCATTGTGATGAGTTGACCATGGAGACTTGTGATGACAAATATCATGGAGCCTTCTGATGAAAAGGGGCATGGAGCATTGTGATTACGAGTGTCTTGGAGCATTGTGATGACAAGGGCATGGAGCATTGTGAGGAGAAGGCCATGGAACATTCTGATGACATGCGTCATGGAGCTCTGTGATGACAAGGGCATGGAGCATTGTGATTACATGGGTCTTGGAGCATTGTGATGACAATGGTCATGGAGTCTTGTGATCACAAGGCCGTGGAACATTGTGATGGCAGGGGTCATGGAGCATTGTTGACAGTGGTAATGGAGCATTGTGATGAGAAGTGCAATGAGCATTGGTCTGAAATGTTTCATGGATTATTGTGATGACAGTGGGCATGGCGCATTGTGATGACAAGGGCACGGTACACTGTGATACATGGGTGATGGAGGATTGTAATGACAAGGACATGGAGCATTGTGATGAGAAGGGCATCGAGCATTGTGATGACAAGTGTCATGGAGCTTTGTGATGACAAGTGCATGGAGCAATGTGATGAGAGGGTTCATGGAGCATTGTGATGTCCATGGCATGGAGCATTGTGATGCCAAGGGTCATGGAGCTTAGTGATGACCATGGTCATGGAGCATTTTGATTTCAAGTGTGTGGTGCATTGTGATGAGAAGGGCAGGGAGCATTTTGATGACATGGTCATGCAGCAATTTGATGAAAAGTGTAATGTAATATTTTGATGACAGGGGTTATGGAACATTGTGATGTCAGGATCATGGAAATTTGTGCTGATAAGGGGATGTAGCATTGTGATGACAGGGGTCATGGAACATTGTGATAACAGGGGTGAGGTAGGATTGTGATGACAAGTGATGGAACATTGTGATATCTCATGTGAGAGAGCATTTGGATGAGAAGTGCATGGAGAATTGTGATTACAAGGTTTATGGAGCATAGCGATGACAAGGTTGTGGATCATTGTGATGAAAAGCACATGGCACATTGTGATGACAAGGGTCATGGAGCATTGTTCTGAAAAAGGCATGGAGCATTGTGATGACAAGGGCCACGGAGAATTGTGATGAAAAGTTCATGGAGCATTGTGCTTACAAAGGTCACAGAGCCTTGCGATGACGCAGGCATGGACCGTTGTGATGACACACGTTATGAACCATTGTGATGACTGGAGTCACGGAGCATTTTGATGACAAGGGTCATGGAGCATTGTGATGACAAGGGCATGGAACATTGTGATGACAGGGGCATGGAGCATTGGTCTGACAACTTTAATAGATTATTGTGATGACATTGGACATGGTGCATTGTGATGACAAGGGCATGGAGCATTGTGATGACAAGGGCATGGAGTATTGTGAAAACAGGTGTAAGGGGGCAATGTGATGACATATGTCATGGACAATTTCAAAGACAATGGCATGGAGTATTGTGATGCCAAATGTCATGGTCCATTGCGATGACAGGGGCATGAAGCATTGTGATTACATGGGTCTTGGAGCATTGTGATGACAAAGGTCATGGAGCATTGTGATGAGAAATCCATGGAGCCTTCTGATGACATGTCATATGGAGCATTCTGATGAAAAGGGGCATGGAGCATTCTGATTACAGGGGTCTTGGAACATTGTGATAACAAGGGCAAGGAGCATTGGTCTAATAATTTTCATGGATTATTGTGATGAGAGTTGGAATGGCACATTGTGATGACAAGGGCATGGAGCATTGTGATGACCAGGTTATGCAGTATTGTGAAGAGAGGTGTCAGGGAGCATTGTGATGACATATGTAATGGCCCATTGTGATTACAATGGCATGGAGCATTGTGATGCCAAGTGTCATGGAGGATTCTGATGACAAAGGTAATGGAGCATTGTGATGACAATGGCTTGGAACATTGTGATGATAAGGGTCAGGGAGCATTTTGCTGACAAGTGCACGGAGAATTGTGATGACAAGCGTCATGGAGCATTCTGATCACAATCTTGTGGAGTATTTTGATGACAATGGCATGGAGCACTGGGATGAAAACGGCATGTGGATTTCTGATGAAAATGGCATGGAGCCTTTTCGTGACACAGTTCAAGGAGCATTCTGACGACAAGTGTCAGGGAGCATTTTGATGACAAGTGTATGGAGAATTGTGATGGCAAAGTTCATGGAGCATTGTGATGAAAAGGGCATGGAGTATTTTGATGACAGGCATCATGGAGCGTTGTGAGGACAAGTGTTATTGAACATTTTGATCACAAGGGTTTGGAGCATTGTGATGACAGAGGTCATGGATCAATTTGATTTCAAGGAGCATGGAGCATTTTGATGACAAGGGCCTGAAGCAATGTGATACCAAGGTTCCTGGAGGATTGTGATGACAATGGTAATGGAGTATTGTGATGACAATCGCATAGAGCATTGTAATGACAAGGTCATGTAGCATTTTGCTGACAAAGGCATGGAGCACTGTGATGACAGATGTCTTGGAGCACTGTGATTACAAGCGTCATGGAACATTGGGATGACAAGTGCATGGATCATTGTGATGACAAGGGTCATGGAGCACTGGGCTGAAAATGTACATGGAGTATTGTGATGACAGGGGTCATGGAGCATTGTGATGACAAGGTCATGGAGCATTGTTATGACAGGGGCATGGAGCATTGGTCTTACAAGTTTCATAGATTATTGTGATGACAGTCGACATGGTGCATTGTGATGACCAGGGCATGGAGCATTGTGATGACAAGGGCATGGAGTATTGTGAAGACAGGTGTCAGGGGGCATTGTGATGAAATATGTCATGGTCCATTGCGATGACAATAGCATGGAGCATAGTGATGCCAAATGCAAGGGAGGATTGTGATGACAAATATAATGGAGCACTGTGATGACTAGGGCTTGGAGCATTATGAAGACAAGGGCCATTGAGAATTTTCATGACAATGTCGTGAACCATTGTGATGACAAGGTCCTGGAGCATTGTGATGAGAAAACCATGGAGCCTTGCGATGACAAGTCTCATGGAGCATACTGATGAAAAGGGGCATGGGGCATTCTGATTACAGGGGACTTAAACATTGTGATAAAAAGAGCATGGAGCAATGTGATGACAAGGGCATGGACCATTGGTCTAATAAGTTTCATGGATTATTGTGATGACAGTTGGAATGGTGCATTATGAAGACAAGAGCATGGAGCATTGTGATGACCAGATCATGCAGTATTGTGAAGAGAGGTGTCAGGGAGCATTGTGATTACATATGTAATGGCCCATTGTGATGACAATGGCTTGGAGCATTGTGATTCCAATTGTCATGGAGGATTCTAGTGACAAAGGTAATGGAGCATTGTGATGACAATGGCTTGGATCATTGTGATGACAAGGGTCAGGGAGAATTGTGCTGACAAGTGAATGGAGAATTGTGATGACAAGGGTCATGGAGCATTCTGATGACAAGCTTGTGTAGTATTTTGATGACAATGGCATGGAGCTTTGGGATGAAAACAGCATGGGGCTTTGTGATGAAAAAGGCATGGAGCCTTTTCGTCACAGGGTTCAAGGTGCATTCTGACAACAAGTGTCAGGGAGCATTGTGATGACAAGTGTATTGAGAATTGTGATGACAAAGGTCATGGAGCATTGTGATGAGAAGACCATGGATAATTGTGATGATGAGCGTCATGGGGTGTTGTGATGATAAGTGTTTTGCAACATTGTGATCACCAGGGTTTGGAGCATTGTGATGACTGAGGTCATGGAGCATTTTGATTTCACTGTGATGACAAGAGCCTGAAGCATTATGATGATGGGTATGGTGCATTGTTATGACAGTGTTCATGGAGCATTGAGATGAAAAGGGGCATGTAGCATTGTGATTACAGGGGTCTTGGAGCATTGTGATGACAAGGGCATGGAGCATTGTGATGAGAAGTGCATGGAACATTCTGATGATATGCATCATGGAGCTTTGTGATGACAAGGGCAAGGAGCATTGTGATTACATGGGTCTTGGAGCATTGTTATGACAATGGTCATGGAGCCTTGTGATCACAAGGCCGTGGAACATTGTGATGGCAGGGGTCATGGAGCATTGTTGATAGAGGTAATGGAGCAATGTGATGAGAAGGGCATTGAGCATTGGTCTGAAATGTTTCATGGATTATTGTGATGAGAGTGGGCATCGAGCATTGTGATGACAAGGGCACGGTACACTGTGATACATGGGTCATGGAGGATTTAATGACAAGGACATGGAGCATTATGATGAGAAGGGCATCGAGCATTGTGATGACAAGTGTCATGGAGATTTGTGATGACAAGGACATGGAGCAATGTGAAGAGAGGTTTCATGGAGCATTGTGATGACAATGACATGGAGCACTGTGATGCCAAGGGTCATGGAGCTTTGTGATGACAAAGGTCATGGAGGATTTTGATTTCACTGTGATGACAATAGCCTGAAGCATTATGATGATGGGCATGGTGCATTGTTATGACAGTGTTCATGGAGCATTGAGATGAAAAGGGGCATGGAGCATTGTGATTACATGGGTCTGGGAGCATTGTGATGACAAGGGCATGGAGCATTGTGATGAGAAGTGCATGGAACATTCTGATGATATGCATCATGGAGCTTTGTGATGACAAGGGCAAGGAGCATTATGATTACAGTGGTCTTGGAGAACTGTGATGAAAAGGGCATGGATCATTGTGATGAAAAAGGCATGGAGCCTTGTCATGACAGAGTTCATGGAGCATACTGACGACAAGTGTCAGGGAGCATTGTGATGACAAGGGAATGGAGCATGGTGATGACAAGGTCTTGGAGCATTGTGATGAGTTGACCATGGAGACTTGTGATGAAAAATATCATGGAGCCTTCTGATGAAAAGGGGCATGGAGCATTGTGATTACGAGTGTCTTGGAGCATTGTGATGACAAGGGCAAGGCGCATTGTGAGGAGATGGCCATGGAACATTCTGATGACATGTGTCATGGAGCTTTGTGATGACAAGGGCATGGAGCATTGTGATTACATGTGTCTTGGAGCATTGTGATGACAATGGTCATGGAGCCTTGTGATCACAAGGCCGTGGAACATTGTGATGGCAGGGGTCATGGAGCATTGTTGATAGAGGTAATGGAGCATTTTGATGAGAAGGGCATTGAGCATTGGTCTGAAATGTTTCATGGATTATTGTGATGAGAGTGAGCATGGAACATTGTGATGACAAGGGCACGGTACACTGTGATACATGGGTCATGGAGGATTGTAATGACAAGGACATGGAGAATTATGATGAGAAGGGCATCGAGCATTGTGATGACAAGTGTCATGGAGATTTGTGATGACAAGGGCATGGAGCAATGTGAAGAGAGTTTTCATGGAGCATTGTGATGACAATGACATGGAGCATTGTGATGCCAATGGTCATGGAGCTTTGTGATGACAAAGGTCATGGAGCATTTTGATGACCAGCGTGTGGTGCATTGTTATGAGTAGGGCAGGGAGCATTTTGATGACAGGGTCATGCAGCAATTTGATGAAAAGTGCAATGGAACATTTTGATGACAGGGGTTAGAGAACACTGTGATTCCAGGGGTCATGGAGCTTTGGGATGAAAAGGGTCATGGAGCATTTTGATGACAGTGGTTATGGAACATTGTGATGTCAGGGGTCATGGAACATTGTGCTGATAAGGGGATGTAGCATTGTGATAACAGGGGTCATGGAACATTGTGATAACAGGGTTGAGGGAGGAATGTGATGACTAGTGATGGAACATTGTGATATCTCATGTGAGAGAGCATTTGGATGAGAAGTGCATGGAGCATTGTGATTGCAGGTGTCTTGGAACATTGCGATGAAAAGGCATGGATCATTGTGATGATAAAGGCATGGAGCCTTGTCATGACAGGGTTCATGGAGCATACTGACGACAAGTGTCAGGGAGCATTGTGATGAAAAGTGTATTGAGCATCGTGATGACAAAGATCATGGAGCATTGTGATGATAAGACCATGGATAATTGTGATGATGAGCGTCATGGGGTGCTGTGATGATAAGTTTTATGGAACATTGTGATCACAAGGGTTTGTAGCATTATGATGTCAGAGGTCATGGAGAATATTAATTTCATTGTGATGACAAAAGACTGAAGTATTATGATGATGGGCATCGTGCACTGTGATGACAGGGTTCAGGGAGCATTGAGATGAAAAGGGGCATGGAGCATTGTGATGACCAGGGTCATGGAGCATTGTGCTGAGAAAGGAATAGATCATTGTGATGACAAGGGTCAAAGACCATTGTGATGAAAAGTTCATGGAGCATTGGGGTTAAAAAGGTCACAGAGACTGTTGATGGTGAGGGCATGGACCACTGTGATGACAAAGTTCATGAAGCATTGTGATGACTGGAGTAACGGAGCATTGTGATGACAGGGGTCATGGAGCATTGTGATAACAAGGGCATGGAGCATTGTGATGACAAGGGCATGGAACATTGGTCTAATCACTTTCATGGTTTGTTGCGATGACTTTTGGAATGGCCTATTGTGATGACAAGGGCATGGAGCATTGTGATGACCAGGTCATGCAGTATTGTGAAGATAAGTGTCAGGGAGCATTGTGATGACATATGTAATGGCCCATTGTGATGACAATGGCATGTAGCACTGTGATGCCAAGTGTCATGGAGGATTCTGATTACAAAGGTAATGGAGCATTGTGATGACAAGGGTCCGGGAGCATTCTGATGACAAGCTTGTGGAGTATTTTGATGACAATGGTATGGAACATTGTGATGAAAATGGCATGGGGCATTGTGATGAAAAAGGCATGGAGCCTTTTCGTGATGGGTTTCAAGGAGCATTCTGATGACAAGTGTCAGGGAGCGTTGTGATCACAAGTGTATTGAGAATTGTGATGACAAAGGTCATGGAGCATTGTGATGAAAAGGGCATGGAGTATTGTGATGACAGGCATCATGGAGCGTTGTGATGACAAGTGTTATGGAACAATGTGATCACAAGGGTTTGGAGCATTGTGATGACAGAGGTCATGGATAATTTTGATTTCAAGGAGCATGGAGCATTGTGATGACAAGGGCATGAAGCAATGTGATCCCAAGGTTGATGGAGGATTGTGATGACAATGGTAATGGAGTATTGTGATGACAAGCGCATAGAGGATTGTAATGACAAGGTCATTTAGCATTTTGCTGACAAAGACATGGAGCATTGTGATGACAATGGCATGGAGCATTGTGATGCCAAGTGTCATGGAGTATTCTGATGACAGTGGTAATGGAGCATTGTGATGACAATGGCTTGGAGCATTGTGATGACAAGGGTCAGGGAGCATTGTGCTGACAAGTGCATGGAGAATTGTGATGACAAGGGTCATGGACCATTCTGATAACAAGCCTGTGGTGTATTTTGATGACAATGGCATGCAGCATTGGGATGAAAACGGCAAGTGGCTTTGTGATGAAAAAGACATGGAGCCTTTTTGTGACAGGGTTCAAGGAGCATTCTGACGACAAGTGTCAGCGAGCATTGTGATGACAAGTTTATTGAGAATTTTCATGACAAAGGTCATGGAGCCTTGTGATGAGACGACCATGGATCATTGTGATGATGAGCGTCATGGGGTGTTGTGATGATAAGAGTTATGCAACATTGTGATCACCAGGATTTTGAGCATTGTGATGACAGAGGTCATGGAGCATTTTGATTTGATTGTGATGACAATTGCCTGAAGCATTATGATGATGGGCATTGTTCATTGTGCTGACAGGGTTCATAGGAGCATTGAGATGAAAAGGGGCATGGAGCATTGTGATTACAGGGGTCTTAGTGCTTTGTGATGACAAGTGCAGGGAGCATTGTGATGAGAAGTCCATGGAACATTCTGATGACATGCGTCATGGAGCTTTGGATGGCAAGGGCATGGAGCATTGTGATTACAGGGGTCTTGGAGCATTGTGATGAAAACGGCATGGATCATTGTGATGAAAAAGGCATGGAGCCTTGTCATGACAGGGTTCATGGAGCATACTGACGACAAGTGTCAGGGAGCACTGTAATGAAAAGTGTATTGAGAATTGTGATGACAAAGGGCATGGAGAATTGTGATGAAAAGTGTATGGAATATTGTGATGACAGGCATCTTGGAGCGTTGTGAGGACAAGTGTTATGGAACATTGTGATCACAAGGGTTTGGAGCATTGTGATGACAGAGGTCATGGATCATTTTGATTTCAAGGAGCATGGAGCATTGTGATGACAAGGGCATGAAACAATGTGATCCCAAGGTTCATGGAGGATTGTGATGACAATGGTAATCGAGTATTGTGATGACAATCGCATAGAGCATTGTAATGACAAGGTCATGTAGCATTTTGCTGACAAAGGCATGGAGCATTGTGATGACAGGTGTCATGGAGCACTGTGATGACGGGCGTCACAGAGCACTGTGAATACAGGGGTCATGGAACATTGGGATGACAAGGGCATGGATCATTGTGATGACAAGGGTCATGGAGCATTGGGCTGAAAATGTTCATGGAGTATTGTGATGACAGGGGTCATGGAGCATTGTGATTACAGGGGTCTTGGAGCATTGTGATGACAAGAGTCCCGGATCATTGTGTTGTCAGTTGTCATGGAGTGTTGTGATGACAGTGGTCATGGAGCATTGTGATGATATTGGTCATGGAGCATTGTGATGAGAAGGTCATGGAGCATTGGGCTGAAAATGTTCATGGAGTATTGTGATGACAGGAGTCATGGAGCATTGTGATGACAAGGGAATGGAGCATGGTGATGACAAGGTCTTGGAGCATTGTGATGAGTTGACCATGGAGACTTGTGATGACAAATATCATGGAGCCTTCTGATGAAAAGGGGCATGGAGCATTGTGATTACGAGTGTCTTTGAGCATTGTGATGACAAGGGCATGGAGCATTGTGAGGAGAAGGCCATGGAACATTCTGATGACATGCGTCATGGAGCTCTGTGATGACAAGGGCATGGAGCATTGTGATTACATGGGTCTTGGAGCATTGTGATGACAATGGTCATTGAGTCTTGTGATCACAAGGCCGTGGAACATTGTGATGGCAGGGGTCATGGAGCATTGTTGACAGTGGTAATGGAGCATTGTGATGAGAAGTGCATTGAGCATTGGTCTGAAATATTTCATGGATTATTGTGATGACAGTGGGCATGGCACATTGTGATGACAATGGCACGGTACACTGTGATACATGGGTGATGGAGGAATATAATGACAAGAACATGGAGCATTGTGATGAGAAGGGCATCGAGCATTGTGATGACAAGTGTCATGGAGCTTTGTGATGACAAGTGCATGGGGCAATGTGATGAGAGGGTTCATGGAGCATTGTGATGTCCATGGCATGGAGCATTGTGATGCCAAGGGTCATGGAGCTTAGTGATGACCATTGTCATGGAGCATTTTGATGACAAGTGTGTGGTGCATTGTGATGAGAAGGGCAGGGAGCATTTTGATGACAGGGTCATGCAGCAATTTGATGAAAAGTGTAATGTAATATTTTGATGAAATGGTTATAGAACATTGTGATGCCAGGGGTCATAGAGCTTTGGGATGAAAATGGTCATGGAGCATTTTGATGACAGGGGTTATGGAACATTGTGATGTCAGGGGTCATGGAAAATTGTGCTGATAAGGGGATGTAGCATTGTGATGACAGGGGTCATGGAATATTGTGATAACAGGGGTGAGGGAGGATTGTGATGACAAGTGATGGAACATTGTGATATCTCATGTGAGAGAGCATTTGGATGAGAAGTGCATGGAGCATTGTGATTACAAGGTTTATGGAGCATAGCGATGACAAGGTTGTGGATCATTGTGATGAAAAGCACATGGCACATTGTGATGACAAGGGTCATGGAGCATTGTTCTGAAAAAGGCATGGAGCCTTGTGATGACAAGGGCCACGGAGAATTGTGATGAAAAGTTCATGGAGCATTGTGGTTACAAAGGTCACAGAGCCTTGCGATGATGCAGGCATGGACCGTTGTGATGACAAACGTTATGAAGCATTGTGATGACTGGAGTCACGGAGCATTGTGATGACAAGGGTCATGGAGCATTGTGATGACAAGGGCATGGAACATTGTGATGACAGGGGCATGGAGCATTGCTCTGACAAATTTAATAGATTATTGTGATGACATTGGACATGGTGCATTGTGATGACAAGGGCATGGAGCATTGTGATGACAAGGGCATGGAGTATTGTGAAAACAGGTGTAAGGGGGCATTGTGATGACATATGTCATGGTCAATTTCAAAGACAATGGCATGGAGCATTGTGATGCCAAATGTCATGGTCCATTGCGATGACAGGGGCATGAAGCATTGTGATTACATGGGTCTTGGAGAATTGTGATGACAAAGGTCATGGAGCATTGTGATGAGAAATCCATGGAGCCTTCTGATGACATGTCATATGGAGCATTCTGATGAAAAGGGGCATGGAGCATTCTGATTACAGGGGTCTTGGAACATTGTGATAACAAGGGCAAGGAGCATTGGTCTAATAAGTTTCATGCATTATTGTGATGAGAGTTGGAATGGCACATTGTGATGACAAGGGCATGGAGCATTGTGATGACCAGGTTATGCAGTATTGTGAAGAGAGGTGTCAGGGAGCATTGTGATGACATATGTAATGGCCCATTGTGATGACAATGGCATGGAGCATTGTGATGCCAAGTGTCATGGAGGATTCTGATGACAAAGGTAATGGAGCATTGTGATGACAATGGCTTGGAGCATTGTGATGATAAGGGTCAGGGAGCATTTTGCTGACAAGTGCACGGAGAATTGTGATGACAAGCGTCATGGAGCATTCTGATGACAAGCTTGTGGAGTATTTTGATGACAATGGCATGGAGCACTAGGAGGAAAACGGCATGTGGATTTGTGATGAAAATGGCATGGAGCCTTTTCGTGACACAGTTCAAGGAGCATTCTGACGACAAGTGTCAGGGAGCAATTTGATGACAAGTGTATGGAGAATTGTGATGACAAAGTTCATGGAGCATTGTGATGAAAAGGGCATGGAGTATTGTGATGACAGGCATCATGGAGCGTTGTGAGGACAAGTGTTATTGAACATTTTGATCACAAGGGTTTGGAGCATTGTGATGACTGAGGTCATGGATCATTTTGATTTCAAGGAGCATGGAGCATTTTGATGACAAGGGCCTGAAGCAATGTGATCCCAAGGTTCCTGGAGGATTGTGATGACAATGGTAATGGAGTATTG
Source organism: Mesoplodon densirostris (assembly GCF_025265405.1). Lineage (NCBI taxonomy): Eukaryota > Metazoa > Chordata > Mammalia > Artiodactyla > Ziphiidae > Mesoplodon > Mesoplodon densirostris. Next base: position 343,106 of record NW_026778198.1, read on the forward strand.
TGATGACAATCGCATAGAGCATTGTAATGACAAGGTCAGGTAGCATTTTGCTGACAAAGGCATGGAGCACTGTGATGACAGATGTCATGGAGCACTGTGATTACAAGCGTCATGGAACATTGGGATGACAAGTGCATGGATCATTGTGATGACAAGGGTCATGGAGCATTGGGCTGAAAATGTACATGGAGTATTGTGATGACAGGGGTCATGGAGCATTGTGATGACAAGGTCATGGAGCATTGTTATGACAGGGGCATGGAGCATTGGTCTTACAAGTTTCATAGATTATTGTGATGACAGTGGACATGGTGCATTGTGATGACAAGGTCCTGGAGCATTGTGATGAGAAAACCATGGAGCCTTGCGATGACAAGTCTCATGGAGCATACTGATGAAAAGGGGCATGGGGCATTCTGATTACAGGGGTCTTAAACATTGTGATAACAAGAGCATGGAGCAATGTGATGACAAGGGCATGGAGCATTCGTCTAATAAGTTTCATGGATTATTGTGATGACAGTTGGAATGGCGCATTATGAAGACAAGAGCATTGAGCATTGTGATGACCAGATCATGCAGTATTGTGAAGAGAGGTGTCAGGGAGCATTGTGATTACATATGTAATGGCCCATTGTGATGACAATGGCTTGGAGCATTGTGATTCCAAGTGTCATGGAGGATTCTAATGACAAAGGTAATGGAGCATTGTGATGACAATGGCTTGGATCATTGTGATGACAAGGGTCAGGGAGCATTGTGCTGACAAGTGCATGGAGAATTGTGATGACAAGGGTCATGGAGCATTCTGATGACAAGCTTGTGTAGTATTTTGATGACAATGGCATGGAGCTTTGGGATGAAAACAGCATGGGGCTTTGTGATGAAAAAGGCATGGAGCCTTTTCGTCACAGGGTTCAAGGTGCATTCTGACGACAAGTGTCAGGGAGCATTGTGATGACAAGTGTATTGAGAATTGTGATGACAAAGGTCATGGAGCATTGTGATGAGAAGACCATGGATAATTGTGATGATGAGCGTCATGGGGTGTTGTGATGATAAGTGTTTTGCAACATTGTGATCACCAGGGTTTGGAGCATTGTGATGACAGAGGTCATGGAGCATTTTGATTTCACTGTGATGACAATAGCCTGAAGCATTATGATGATGGGCATGGTGCATTGTTATGACAGTGTTCATAGAGCATTGAGATGAAAAGGGGCATGGAGCATTGTGATTACAGGGGTCTTGGAGCATTGTGATGACAAGGGCATGGAGCATTGTGATGAGAAGTGCATGGAACATTCTGATGATATGCATCATGGAGCTTTGTGATGACAAGGGCAAGGAGCATTATGATTACAGGGGTCTTGGAGCACTGTGATGAAAAGGGCATGGATCATTGTGATGAAAAAGGCATTGAGCCTTGTCATGACAGAGTTCATGGAGCATACTGACGACAAGTGTCAGGGAGCATTGTGATGAAAAGAGTATTGATAATTGTGATGACAAAGGTCATGGAGCCTTGTGATGAGAAGACCATGGATAATAGTGATGATTAGCGTCATGGGGTTTTGTGATGATAAGTGTTATGCAACATTGTGATCACCAGGGTTTGGAGCATTGTGATGACAGAGGTCATGGAGCATTTTGATTTCATTGTGATGACAATAGCCTGAAGCATTATGATGATGGGCATTGTTCATTGTGATGACAGGGTTCATGGAGCATTGTGATGAAAAGGGGCATGGAGCATTGTGATTACAGGGGTTTGGAGCATTGTGATGAGAAGGGTCATGGAGCCTTGTGATGTGAGGGGTCATGGAGCATTGTGATGACCAGGGAATGGAGCATGGTGATGACAAGGTCTTGGAGCATTGTGATGAGATGACCATGGAGACTTGTGATGACAAGTCTCATGGAGCATTCTGATGAAAAGGGGCATGGAGCATTGTGATTACAAGGGTATGGAGCATTGTGATGACAAGGGCATCGAGCATTGTGAAGAGAAGGCCATGGAACATTGTGATAGCAGGGGTCATGGAGCATTGTTGATAGAGGTAATGGAGTATTGTGATAAGAAGGGCATTGAGCATTGGTCTGAAATATTTCATGGATTATTGTGATGAGAGTGGGCATGGAGCATTTTGATGACAAGGGCACGGTACACTGTGATACATGGGTCATGGAGGATTGTAATGACAAGGACATGGAGCATTATGATGAGAAGGGCATCGAGCATTGTGATGACAAGTGTCATGGAGATTTGTGATGACAAGAACATGGAGCAATGTGAAGAGAGGTTTCATGGAGCATTGTGATGACAATGACATGGAGCATTGTGATGCCAAGGGTCATGGAGCTTTGTGATGACAAAAGTCATGGAGCATTTTGATTTCACTGTGATGACAATAGCCTGAAGCATTATGATGATGGGCATGGTGCATTGTTATGACAGTGTTCATGGAGCATTGAGATGAAAAGGGGCATGGAGCATTGTGATTACATGGGTCTTGGAGCATTGTGATGACAAGGGCATGGAGCATTGTGATGAGAAGTGCATGGAACATTCTGATGATATGCATCATGGAGCTTTGTGATGACAAGGGCAAGGAGCATTATGATTACAGTGGTCTTGGAGCACTGTGATGAAAAGGGCATGGATCATTGTGATGAAAAAGGCATGGAGCCTTGTCATGACAAAGTTCATGGAGCATACTGACGACAAGTGTCAGGGAGCATTGTGATGACAAGGGAATGGAGCATGGTGATGACAAGGTCTTTGAGCATTGTGATGAGTTGACCATGGAGACTTGTGATGACAAATATCATGGAGCCTTCTGATGAAAAGGGGCATGGAGCATTGTGATTACGAGTGTCTTGGAGCACTGTGATGACAAGGGCATGGAACATTGTGAGGAGATGGCCATGGAACATTCTGATGACATGTGTCATGGAGCTTTGTGATGACAAGGTCATGGAGCATTGTGATTACATGGGTCTTGGAGCATTGTGATGACAATGGTCATGGAGCCTTGTGATCACAAGGCCGTGGAACATTGTGATGGCAGGGGGCATGGAGCATTGTTGATAGATGTAATGGAGCATTGTGATGAGAAGGGCATTGAGCATTGGTCTGAAATGTTTCATGGATTATTTTGATGAGAGTGGGCATGGAGCATTGTGATGACAAGGGCACGGTACACTGTGATACATGGGTCATGGAGGATTGTAATGACAAGGACTTGGAGCATTATGATGAGAAGGGCATCGAGCATTGTGATGACAAGTGTCATGGAGATTTGTGATGACAAGGGCATGGAGCAATGTGAAGAGAGGTTTCATGGAGCATTGTGATGACAATGACATGGAGCATTGTGATGCCAAGGGTCATGGAGCTTTGTGATGACAAAGGTCATGGAGCAATTTGATGACCAGCGTGTGGTGCATTGTTATGAGTAGGGCAGGGAGCATTTTGATGACAGGGTCATGCAGCAATTTGATGAAAAGTGCAATGGAACATTTTGATGACAGTGGTTATAGAACACTGTGATTCCAGGGGTCATGGAGCTTTGGGATGAAAAGGGTCATGGAGCATTTTGATGACATCGGTTATGGAACATTGTGATGTCAGGGGTCATGGAACATTGTGCTGATAAGGGGATGTAGCATTGTGATAACAGGGGTCATGGAACATTGTGATAACAGGGTTGAGGGAGGAATGTGATGACTAGTGATGGAACATTGTGATATCTCATGTGAGAGAGCATTTTGATGAGAAGTGCATGGAGCATTGTGATTGCAGGGGTCTTGGAGCATTGCGATGAAAAGGCATGGATCATTGTGATGATAAAGGCATGGAGCCTTGTCATGACAGGGTTCATGGAGCATACTGACGACAAGTGTCAGGGAGCATTGTGATGAAAAGTGTATTGAGCATCCTGATGACAAAGATCATGGAGCATTGTGATGATAAGACCATGGATAATTGTGATGATGAGCCTCATGGGGTGCTGTGATGATAAGTTTTATGGAACATTGTGATCACAAGGGTTTGTAGCATTATGATGTCAGAGGTCATGGAGAATATTAATTTCATTGTGATGACAATAGACTGAAGTATTATGATGATGGGCATCGTGCACTGTGATGACAGGGTTCAGCGAGCATTGAGATGAAAAGGGGCATGGAGCATTGTGATGACCAGGGTCATGGAGCATTGTGCTGAGAAAGGCATAGAGCATTGTGATGACAAGGGTCAAAGAGCATTGTGATGAAAAGTTCATGGAGCATTGGGGTTAAAAAGGTCACAGAGACTGTTGATGGTGAGGGCATGGACCACTGTGATGACAAAGTTCATGAAGCATTGTGATGACTGGAGTAACGGAGCATTGTGATGACAGGGGTCATGGAGCATTGTGATAACAAGGGCATGGAGCATTGTGATGACAAGGGCATGGAACATTGGTCTAATAACTTTCATGGTTTATTGCGATGACAGTTGGAATGGCCTATTGTGATAACAAGGGCATGGAGCATTGTGATGACCAGGTCATGCAGTATTGTGAAGATAAGTGTCAGGGAGCATTGTGATGACATATGTAATGGCCCATTGTGATGACAATGGCATGTATCACTGTGATGCCAAGTGTCATGGAGGATTCTGATGAGAAAGGTAATGGAGCATTGTGATGACAAGGGTCCGGGAGCATTCTGATGACAAGCTTGTGGAGTATTTTGATGACAATGGTATGGAACATTGTGATGAAAATGGCATGGGGCATTGTGATGAAAAAAGCATGGAGCCTTTTCGTGATGGGTTTCAAGGAGCATTCTGATGACAAGTGTCAGGGAGCATTGTGATCACAAGTGTATTGAGAATTGTGATGACAAAGGTCATGGAGCATTGTGATGAAAAGGGCATGGAGTATTGTGATGACAGGCATCATGGAGCATTGTGATGACAAGTGTTATGGAACAATGTGATCACAAGGGTTTGGAGCATTGTGACGACAGAGGTCATGGATAATTTTGATTTCAAGGAGCATGGAGCATTGTGATGACAAGGGCATGAAGCAATGTGATCCCAAGGTTGATGGAGGATTGTGATGACAATGGAAATGGAGTATTGTGATGACAAGCGCATAGAGGATTGTAATGACAAGGTCATTTAGCATTTTGCTGACAAAGACATGGAGCATTGTGATGACAATGGCATGGAGCATTGTGATGCCAAGTGTCATGGAGGATTCTGATGACAGTGGTAATGGAGCATTGTGATGACAATGGCTTGGAGCATTGTGATGACAAGGGTCAGGGAGCATTGTGCTGACAAGTGCATGGAGAATTGTGATGACAAGGGTCATGGAGCATTCTGATAACAAGCCTGTGGTGTATTTTGATGACAATGGCATGCAGCATTGGGATGAAAACGGCATGTGGCTTTGTGATGAAAAAGACATGGAGCCTTTTTGTGACAGGGTTCAAGGAGCATTCTGACGACAAGTGTCAGCGAGCATTGTGATGACAAGTTTATTGAGAATTTTGATGACAAAGGTCATGGAGCCTTGTGATGAGACGACCATGGATCATTGTGATGATGAGCGTCATGGGGTGTTGTGATGATAAGAGTTATGCAACATTGTGATCACCAGGATTTTGAGCATTGTGATGACAGAGGTCATGGAGCATTTTGATTTGATTGTGATGACAATTGCCTGAAGCATTATGATGATGGGCATTGTTCATTGTGCTGACAGGGTTCATAGGAGCATTGAGATGAAAAGGGGCATGGAGCATTGTGATTACAGGGGTCTTAGTGCTTTGTGATGACAAGAGCAGGGAGCATTGTGATGAGAAGTCCATGGAACATTCTGATGACATGCGTCATGGAGCTTTGGATGGCAAGGGCATGGAGCATTGTGATTACAGGGGTCTTGGAGCATTGTGATGAAAACGGCATGGATCATTGTGATGAAAAAGGCATGGAGCCTTGTCATGACAGGGTTCATGGAGCATACTGACGACAAGTGTCAGGGAGCACTGTAATGAAAAGTGTATTGAGAATTGTGATGACAAAGGGCATGGAGAATTGTGATGAAAAGTGTATGGAATATTGTGATGACAGGCATCTTGGAGCGTTGTGAGGACAAGTGTTATGGAACATTGTGATCACAAGGGTTTGGAGCATTGTGATGACAGAGGTCATGGATCATTTTTATTTCAAGGAGCATGGAGCATTGTGATGACAAGGGCATGAAGCAATGTGATCCCAAGGTTCATGGAGGATTGTGATGACAATGGTAATCGAGTATTGTGATGACAATCGCATAGAGCATTGTAATGACAAGGTCATGTAGCATTTTGCTGACAAAGGCATGGAGCATTGTGATGACAGGTGTCATGGAGCACTGTGATGACAAGCGTCATGGAGCACTGTGAATACAGGGGTCATGGAACATTGGGATGACAAGGGCATGGATCATTGTGATGACAAGGGTCATGGAGCATTGGGCTGAAAATGTTCATGGAGTATTGTGATGACAGGGGTCATGGAGCATTGTGATTACAGGGGTCTTGGAGCATTGTGATGACAAGAGTCCCGGATCATTGTGTTGTCAGGTGTCATGGAGTGTTGTGATGACAGTGGTCATGGAGCATTGTGATGATATTGGTCATGGAGCATTGTGATGAGAAGGTCATGGAGCATTGGGCTGAAAATATTCATGGAGTATTGTGATGACAGGAGTCATGGAGCATGGTGATGACAAGGGAATGGAGCATGGTGATGACAAGGTCTTGGAGCATTGTGATGAGTTGACCATGGAGACTTGTGATGACAAATATCATGGAGCCTTCTGATGAAAAGGGGCATGAAGCATTGTGATTACGAGTGTCTTGGAGCATTGTGATGACAAGGGCATGGAGCATTGTGTGGAGAAGGCCATGGAACATTCTGATGACATGCATCATGGAGCTCTGTGATGACAAGGGCATGGAGCATTGTGATGACAATGGTCATTTAGTCTTGTGATCACAAGGCCGTGGAACATTGTGATGGCAGGGGTCATGGAGCCTTGTTGACAGTGGTAATGGAGCATTGTGATGAGAAGTGCATTGAGCATTGGTCTGAAATGTTTCATGGCTTATTGTGATGACAGTGGGCATGGCGCATTGTGATGACAAGGGCACGGTACACTGTGATACATGGGTGATGGAGGATTGTAATGACAAGGACATGGAGCATTGTGATGAGAAGGGCATCGAGCATTGTGATGACAAGTGTCATGGAGCTTTGTGATGACATGTGCATGGAGCAATATGATGAGAGGGTTCATGGAGCATTGTGATGTCCATGGCATGGAGCATTGTGATGCCAAGGGTCATGGAGCTTAGTGATGACCATGGTCATGGAGCATTTTGATGACAAGTGTGTGGTGCATTGTGATGAGAAGGGCAGGGAGCATTTTGATGACAGGGTCATGAAGCAATTTGATGAAAAGTGTAATGTAATATTTTGATGACAGGGGTTATAGAACATTGTGATGCCAGGGGTCATAGAGCTTTGGGATGAAAATGGTCATGGAGCATTTTGATGACAGGGGTTATGGAACATTGTGATGTCAGGGGTCATGTAATATTGTGCTGATAAGGGGATGTAGCATTATGATGACAGGGGTCATGGAACATTGTGATAACAGGGGTGAGGGTGGATTGTGATGACAAGTGATGGAACATTGTGATATCTCATGTGAGAGAGCATTTGGATGAGAAATGCATGGAGCATTGTGATTACAAGGTTTATGGAGCATAGCGATGACAAGGTTGTGGATCATTGTGATGAAAAGCACATGGCACATTGTGATGACAAGGGTCATGGAGCATTGTTCTGAAAAAGGCATGGAGCATTGTGATGACAAGGGTCACGGAGAATTGTGATGAAATGTTCATGGAGCATTGTGGTTACAAATGTCACAGAGCCTTGCGATGACGCAGGCATGGACCGTTGTGATGACAAACGTTATGAAGCATTGTGATGACTGGAGTCACGGAGCATTGTGATGACAAGGGTCATGGAGCATTGTGATGATAAGGGCATGGAACATTGTGATGACAGGGGCATGGAGCATTGGTCTGAGAAGTTTAATACATTATTGTGATGACATTGGACATGGTGCATTGTGATGACAAGGGCATGGAGCATTGTGATGACAAGGGCAAGGAGTATTGTGAAAACAGGTGTAAGGGGGCATTGTGATGACATATGTCATGGTCAATTTCAAAGACAATGGCATGGAGCATTGTGATGCCAAATGCCATGGTCCATTGCGATGACAGGGGCATGAAGCATTGTGATTACATAGGTCTTGGAGCATTGTGATGACAAAGGTCATGGAGCATTGTGATGAGAAATCCATGGAGCCTTCTGATGACATGTCTCATGGAGCATTCTGATGAAAAGGGGCATGGAGCATTCTGATTACAGGGGTCTTGGAACATTGTGATAACAAGGGCAAGGAGCATTGGTCTAATAAGTTTCATGGATTATTGTGATGAGAGTTGGAATGGCACATTGTGATGACAAGGGCATGGAGCATTGTGATGACCAGGTTATGCAGTATTGTGAAGAGAGGTGTCAGGGAGCATTGTGATGACATATGTAATGGCCCATTGTGATCACAATGGCATGGAGCATTGTGATGCCAAGTGTCATGGAGGATTCTGATGACAAAGGTAATGGAGCATTGTGATGACAATGGCTTGGAACATTGTGATGATAAGGGTCAGGGAGCATTTTGCTGACAAGTGCACGGAGAATTGTGATGACAAGCGTCATGGAGCATTCTGATGACAAGCTTGTGGAGTATTTTGATGACAATGGCATGGAGCACTGGGATGAAAAAGGCATGTGGATTTGTGATGAAAATGGCATGGAGCCTTTTCGTGACACAGTTCAAGGAGCATTCTGACGACAAGTGTCAGGGAGCATTTTGATGACAAGTGTATGGAGAATTGTGATGACAAAGTTCATGGAGCATTGTGATGAAAAGGGCATGGAGTATTGTGATGACAGGCATCATGGAGTGTTGTGAGGACAAGTGTTATTGAACATTTTGATCACAAGGGTTTGGAGCATTGTGATGACAGAGGTCATGGATCATTTTGATTTCAAGGAGCATGGAGCATTTTGATGACAAGGGCCTGAAGCAATGTGATCCCAAGGTTCCTGGAGGATTGTGATGACAATGGTAATGGAGTATTGTGATGACATGCGCATAGAGCATTGTAATGACAAGGTCATGTAGCATTTTGCTGACAAAGGCATGGAGCACTGTGATGACAGATGTCATGGAGCACTGTGATTACAAGCGTCATGGAACATTGGGATGACAAGTGCATGGATCATTGTGATGACAAGTGTCATGGAGCATTGGGCTGAAAATGTACATGGAGTATTGTGATGACAGGGGTCATGGAGCATTGTGATGACTAGGTCATGGAGCATTGTTATGACAGGGGCATGGAGCATTGGTCTTACAAGTTTCATAGATTATTGTGATGACAGTGGACATGGTGCATTGTGATGACCAGGGCATGGAGCATTGTGATGACAAGGGCATGGAGTATTGTGAAGACAGGTGTCGGGGGCATTGTGATGAAATATGTCATGGTCCATTGCGATGACAATAGCATGGAGCATAGTGATGCCAAATGCAAGGGAGGATTGTGATGACAAATATAATGGAGCACTGTGATGACCAGGGCTTGGATCATTATGAAGACAAGGGCCATTGAGAATTTTCATCACAATGTCGTGAACCATTGTGATGACAAGGTCCTGGAGCATTGTGATGAGAAAACCATGGAGCCTTGCGATGACAAGTCTCATGGAGCATACTGATGAAAAGGGGCATGGGGCATTCTGATTACAGGGGTCTTAAACATTGTGATAACAAGAGCATGGAGCAATGTGATGACAAGGGCATGGACCATTGGTCTAATAAGTTTCATGGATTATTGTGATGACAGTTGGAATGGCGCATTATGAAGACAAGAGCATGGAGCATTGTGATGACCAGATCATGCAGTATTGTGAAGAGAGGTGTCAGGGAGCATTGTGATTACATATGTAATGGCCCATTGTGATGACAATGGCTTGGAGCATTGTGATTCCAAGTGTCATGGAGGATTCTAATGACAAAGGTAATGGAGCATTGTGATGACAATGGCTTGGATCATTGTGATGACAAGGGTCAGGGAGCATTGTGCTGACAAGTGCATGGAGAATTGTGATGACAAGGGTCATGGAGCATTCTGATGACAAGCTTGTGTAGTATTTTGATGACAATGGCATGGAGCTTTGGGATGAAAACAGCATGGGGCTTTGTGATGAAAAAGGCATGGAGCCTTTTCGTCACAGGGTTCAAGGTGCATTCTGACGACAAGTGTCAGGGAGCATTGTGATGACAAGTGTATTGAGAATTGTGATGACAAAGGTCATGGAGCATTGTGATGAGAAGACCATGGATAATTGTGATGATGAGCGTCATGGGGTGTTGTGATGATAAGTGTTTTGCAACATTGTGATCACCAGGGTTTGGAGCATTGTGATGACAGAGGTCATGGAGCATTTTGATTTCAATGTGATGACAATAGCCTGAAGCATTATGATGATGGGCATGGTGCATTGTTATGACAGTGTTCATGGAGCATTGAGATGAAAAGGGGCATGGAGCATTGTGATTACAGGGGTCTTGGAGCATTGTGATGACAAGGGCATGGAGCATTGTGATGAGAAGTGCATGGAACATTCTGATGATATGCATCATGGAGCTTTGTGATGACAAGGGCAAGGAGCATTATGATTACAGTGGTCTTGGAGCACTGTGATGAAAAGGGCATGGATCATTGTGATGAAAAAGGCATGGAGCCTTGTCATGACAGAGTTCATGGAGCATACTGACGACAAGTGTCAGGGAGCATTGTGATGAAAAGAGTATTGAGAATTGTGATGACAAAGGTCATGGAGCCTTGTGATGAGAAGACCATGGATAATAGTGATGATTGGCGTCATGGGGTTTTGTGATGATAAGTGTTATGCAACATTGTGATCACCAGGGTTTGGAGCATTGTGATGACAGAGGTCATGGAGCATTTTGATTTCATTGTGATGACAATAGCCTGAAGCATTATGATGATGGGCATGGTTCATTGTGATGACAGGGTTCATGGAGCATTGTGATGAAAAGGGGCATGGAGCATTGTGATTACAGGGGTTTGGAGCATTGTGATGACCAGGGAATTGAGCATGGTGATGACAAGGTCTTGGAGCATTGTGATGAGATGACCATGGAGACTTGTGATGACAAGTCTCATGGAGCATTCTGATGAAAAGGGGCATGGAGCATTGTGATTACAAGGGTATGGAGCATTGTGATGACAAGGGCATCGAGCATTGTGAGGAGAAGGCCATGGAACATTCTGATGACATGTGTCATGGAGCTTTGTGATGACAAGGGCATGGAGCATTGTGATTACATGGCTCTTGGAGCATTGTGATGACAATGGTCATGGAGCCTTGTGACCACAAGGCCGTGGAATATTTTGATGACAGGGGTCATGGAGCATTGTTGATAGAGGTAATGGAGCATTGTGATGAGAAGGGCATTGAGCATTGGTCTGAAATGTTTCATGGATTATTGTGATGAGAGTGGGCATGGAGCATTGTGATGACAAGGGCACGGTACACTGTGATACATGGGTCATGGAGGATTGTAATGACAAGGACATGGAGCATTATGATGAGAATGGCATCGAGCATTGTGATGACAAGTGTCATGGAGATTTGTGATGACAAGGGCATGGAGCAATGTGAAGAGAGTTTTCATGGAGCATTGTGATGACAATGACATGGAGCATTGTGATGCCAAGGGTCATGGAGCTTTGTGATGACAAAGGTCATGGAGCATTTTGATGACCAGCGTGTGGTGCATTGTTATGAGTAGGGCAGGGAGCATTTTGATGACAGGGTCATGCAGCAATTTGATGAAAAGTGCAATGGAACATTTTGATGACAGTGGTTATAGAACACTGTGATTCCAGGGGTCATGGAGCTTTGGGATGAAAAGGGTCATGGAGCATTTTGATGACATCGGTTATGGAACATTGTGATGTCAGGGGTCATGGAACATTGTGCTGATAAGGGGATGTAGCATTGTGATAACAGAGGTCATGGAACATTGTGATAACAGGGTTGATGGAGGAATGTGATGACTAGTGATGGAACATTGTGATATCTCATGTGAGAGAGCATTTGGATGAGAAGTGCATGGAGCATTGTGATTGCAGGGGTCTTGGAGCATTGCGATGACAAGGGCATGGAGTATTGTGATGAGAAGTGCATGGAACATTCTGATGATATGCATCATGGAGCTTTGTGATGACAAGGGCAAGGAGCATTATGATTACAGTGGTCTTGGAGAACTGTGATGAAAAGGGCATGGATCATTGTGATGAAAAAGGCATGGAGGCTTGTCATGACAAAGTTCATGGAGCATACTGACGTCAAGTGTCAGGGAGCATTGTGATGACAAGGGAATGGAGCATGGTGATGACAAGTTCTTGGAGCATTGTGATGAGTTGACCATGGAGACTTGTGATGACAAATATCATGGAGCCTTCTGATGAAAAGGGGCATGGAGCATTGTGATTACGAGTGTCTTGGAGCACTGTGATGAAAAGGGCATGGAACATTGTGAGGAGATGGCCATGGAACATTCTGATGACATGTGTCATGGAGCTTTGTGATGACAAGGGCATGGAGCATTGTGATTACATGGGTCTTGGAGCATTGTGATGACAATGGTCATGGAGCCTTGTGATCACAAGTCCGTGGAACATTGTGATGGCAGGGGGCATGGAGCATTGTTGATAGAGGTAATGGAGCATTGTGATGAGAAGGGCATTGAGCATTGGTCTGAAATGTTTCATGGATTATTTTGATGAGAGTGGGCATGGAGCATTGTGATGACAAGGGCACGGTACACTGTGATACATGGGTCATGGAGGATTGTAATGACAAGGACTTGGAGCATTATGATGAGAAGGGAATCGAGCATTGTGATGACAAGTGTCATGGAGATTTGTGATGACAAGGGCATGGAGAAATGTGAAGAGAGGTTTCATGGAGCATTGTGATGACAATGACATGGAGCATTGTGATGACAAGGGTCATGGAGCTTTGTGATGACAAAGGTCATGGAGCATTTTGATGACCAGCGTGTGGTGCATTGTTATGAGTAGGGCAGGGAGCATTTTGATGACAGGGTCATGCAGCAATTTGATGAAAAGTGCAATGGAACATTTTGATGACAGTGGTTATAGAACACTGTGATTCCAGGGGTCATGGAGCTTTGGGATGAAAAGGGTCATGGAGCATTTTGATGACATCGGTTATGGAACATTGTGATGTCAGGGGTCATGGAACATTGTGCTGATAAGGGGATGTAGCATTGTGATAACAGAGGTCATGGAACATTGTGATAACAGGGTTGAGGGAGGAATGTGATGACTAGTGATGGAACATTGTGATATCTCATGTGAGAGAGCATTTGGATGAGAAGTGCATGGAGCATTGTGATTGCAGGGGTCTTGGAGCATTGCGATGAAAAGGCATGGATCATTGTGATGATAAAGGCATGGAGCCTTGTCATGACAGGGTTCATGGAGCATACTGACGACAAGTGTCAGGGAGCATTGTGATGAAAAGTGTATTGAGCATCGTGATGACAAAGATCATGGAGCATTGTGATGATAAGACCATGGATAATTGTGATGATGAGCGTCATGGCGTGCTGTGATGATAAGTTTTATGGAACATTGTGATCACAAGGGTTTGTAGCATTATGATGTCAGAGGTCATGGAGAATATTAATTTCATTGTGATGACAATAGACTGAAGTATTATGATGATGGGCATCGTGCACTGTGATGACAGGGTTCAGGGAGCATTGAGATGAAAAGGGGCATGGAGCATTGTGATGACCAGGGTCATGGAGCATTGTGCTGAGAAAGGCATAGAGCATTGTGATGACAAGGGTCAAAGAGCATTGTGATGAAAAGTTCATGGAGCATTGGGGTTAAAAAGGTCACAGAGACTGTTGATGGTGAGGGCATGGACCACAGTGATGACAAAGTTCATGAAGCATTGTGATGACTGGAGTAACGGAGCATTGTGATGACAGGGGTCATGGAGCATTGTGATAACAAGGGCATGGAGCATTGTGATGACAAGGGCATGGAACATTGGTCTAATCACTTTCATGGTTTGTTGCGATGACATTTGGAATGGCCTATTGTGATGACAAGGGCATGGAGCATTGTGATGACCAGGTCATGCAGTATTGTGAAGATAAGTGTCAGGGAGCATTGTGATGACATATGTAATGGCCCATTGTGATGACAATGGCATGTAGCACTGTGATGCCAAGTGTCATGGAGGATTCTGATGAGAAAGTTAATGGAGCATTGTGATGACAAGGGTCCGGGAGCATTCTGATGACAAGCTTGTGGAGTATTTTGATGACAATGGTATGGAACATTGTGATGCCAAGTGTCATGGAGGATTCTGATGACAGTGGTAATGGAGCATTGTGATGACAATGGCTTGGAGCATTGTGATGACAAGGGTCAGGGAGCATTGTGCTGACAAGTGCATGGAGAATTGTGATGACAAGGGTCATGGAGCATTCTGATAACAAGCCTGTGGTGTATTTTGATGACAATGGCATGCAGCATTGGGATGAAAACGGCATGTGGCTTTGTGATGAAAAAGACATGGAGCCTTTTTGTGACAGGGTTCAAGGAGCATTCTGACGACAAGTGTCAGTGAGCATTGTGATGACAAGTTTATTGAGAATTTTGATGACAAAGGTCATGGAGCCTTGTGATGAGACGACCATGGATCATTGTGATGATGAGCGTCATGGGGTGTTGTGATGATAAGAGTTATGCAACACTGTGATCACCAGGATTTTGAGCATTGTGATGACAGAGGTCATGGAGCATTTTGATTTGATTGTGATGACAATTGCCTGAAACATTATGATGATGGGCATTGTTAATTGTGCTGACAGGGTTCATAGGAGCATTGAGATGAAAAGGGGCATGGAGCATTGTGATTATAGGGGTCTTAGTGTTTTGTGATGACAAGAGCAGGGAGCATTGTGATGAGAAGTCCATGGAACATTCTGATGACATGCGTCATGGAGCTTTGGATGGCAAGGGCATGGAGCATTGTGATTACAGGGGTCTTGGAGCATTGTGATGAAAAGGGCATGGATCATTGTGATGAAAAAGGCATGGAGCCTTGACATGACAGGGTTCATGGAGCATACTGACGACAAGTGTCAGGGAGCACTGTGATGAAAAGTGTATTGAGAATTGTGATGACAAAGGTCATGGAGAATTGTGATGAAAAGTGTATGGAATATTGTGATGACAGGCATCTTGGAGCGTTGTGAGGACAAGTGTTATGGAACATTGTGATCACAAGGGTTTGGAGCATTGTGATGACAGAGGTCATGGATCATTTTGATTTCAAGGAGCATGTAGCATTGTGATGACACGGGCATGAAGCAATGTGATCCCAAGGTTCATGGAGGATTGTGATGACAATGGTAATCGAATATTGTGATGACAATCGCATAGAGCATTGTAATGACAAGGTCATGTAGCATTTTGCTGACAAAGGCATGGAGCATTGTGATGACAGGTGTCATGGAGCACTGTGATGACAAGCGTCACGGAGCACTGTGAATACAGGGGTCATGGAACATTGGGATGACAAGGGCATGGATCATTGTGATGACAAGGGTCATGGAGCATTGGGCTGAAAATGTTCATGGAGTATTGTGATGACAGGGGTCATGGAGCATTGTGATTACAGGGGTCTTGGAGCATTGTGATGACAAGAGTCCCGGATCATTGTGTTGTCAGGTGTCATGGAGTGTTGTGATGACAGTGGTCAAGGAGCATTGTGATGATATTGGTCATGGAGCATTGTGATGAGAAGGTCATGGAGCATTGGGCTGAAAATGTTCATGGAGTATTGTGATGACAGGAGTCATGGAGCATTGTGATGACAAGGGAATGGAGCATGGTGATGACAAGGTCTTGGAGCATTGTGATGAGTTGACCATGGAGACTTGTGATGACAAATATCATGGAGCCTTCTGATGAAAAGGGGCATGGAGCATTGTGATTACGAGTGTCTTGGAGCATTGTGATGACAAGGGCATGGAGCATTGTGAGGAGAAGGCCATGGAACATTCTGATGACATGCGTCATGGAGCTCTGTGATGACAAGGGCATGGAGCATTGTGATTACATGTGTCTTGGAGCATTGTGATGACAATGGTCACTTAGTCTTGTGATCACAAGGCCGTGGAACATTGTATTGGCAGGGGTCATGGAGCATTGTTGACAGAGGTAATGGAGCATTGTGATGAGAAGTGCATTGAGCATTGGTCTGAAATGTTTCATGGATTATTGTGATGACAGTGTGCATGGCGCATTGTGATGACAAGGGCACGGTATACTGTGATACATGGGTGATGGAGGATTGTAATGACAAGGACATGGAGCATTGTGATGAGAAGGGCATCGAGCATTGTGATGACAAGTGTCATGGAGCTTTGTGATGACAAGGGCATGGAGCAATGTGATGAGAGGGTTCATGGAGCATTGTGATGTCCATGGCATGGAGCATTGTGATGCCAAGGGTCATGGAGCTTTGTGATGACCATGGTCATGGAGCATTTTGATGACAAGTGTGTGGTGCATTGTGATGAGAAGGGCAGGGAGCATTTTGATGACAGGGTCATGCAGCAATTTGATGAAAAGTGTAATGTAATATTTTGATGACAGGGGTTATAGAACATTGTGATGCCAGGGGTCATAGAGCTTTGGGATGAAAATGGTCATGGAGCATTTTGATGACAGGGGTTATGGAACATTGTGATGTCAGGGGTCATGGAAAATTGTGCTGATAAGGGGATGTAGCATTGTGATGACAGGGGTCATGGAACATTGTGATAACAGGGGTGAGGAAGGATTGTGATGACAAGTGATGGAACATTGTGATATCTCATGTGAGAGAGCATTTGGATGAGAAGTGCATGGAGCATTGTGATTACAAGGTTTATGGAGCATAGCGATGACAAGGTTGTGGATCATTGTGATGAAAAGCACATGGCACATTGTGATAACAAGGGTCATGGAGCATTGTTCTGAAAAAGGCATGGAGCATTGTGATGACAAGGGTCACGGAGAATTGTGATGAAAAGTTCATGGAGCATTGTGGTTACAAAGGTCACAGAGCCTTGCGATGACGCAGGCATGGACCGTTGTGATGACAAACGTTATGAAGCATTGTGATGACTGGAGTCACGGAGCATTGTGATGACAAGGGTCATGGAGCATTGTGATGACAAGGGCATGGAACATTGTGATGACAGGGGCATGGAGCATTGGTCTGACAAGTTTAATAGATTATTGTGATGACATTGGACATGGTGCATTGTGATGACAAGGGCATGGAGCATTGTGATGACAAGGACATGGAGTATTGTGAAAGCAAGTGTAAGGGGGCATTGTGATGACATATGTCATGGTCAATTTCAAAGACAATGGCATGGAGTATTGTGATGCCAAATGTCATGGTCCATTGCGATGACAGGGGCATGAAGCATTGTGATTACATGGGTCTTGGAGCATTGTGATGACAAAGGTCATGGAGCATTGTGATGAGAAATCCATGGAGCCTTCTGATGACATGTCATATGGAGCATTCTGATGAAAAGGGGCATTGAGCATTCTGATTACAGGGGTCTTGGAACATTGTGATAACAAGGGCAAGGAGCATTGGTCTAATAAGTTTCATGGATTATTGTGATGAGAGTTGGAATGGCACATTGTGATGACAAGGGCATGGAGCATTGTGATGACCAGGTTATGCAGTATTGTGAAGAGAGGTGTCAGGGAGCATTGTGATGACATATGTAATGGCCCATTGTGATCACAATGGCATGGAGCATTGTGATGCCAAGTGTCATGGAGGATTCTGATGACAAAGGTAATGGAGCATTGTGATGACAATGGCTTGGAGCATTGTGATGATAAGGGTCAGGGAGCATTTTGCTGACAAGTGCACGGAGAATTGTGATGACAAGCGTCATGGAGCATTCTGATGACAAGCTTGTGGAGTATTTTGATGACAATGGCATGGAGCACTGGGATGAAAAAGGCATGTGGATTTGTGATGAAAATGGCATGGAGCCTTTTCGTGACACAGTTCAAGGAGCATTCTGACGACAAGTGTCAGGGAGCATTTTGATGACAAGTGTATGGAGAATTGTGATGACAAAGTTCATGGAGCATTGTGATGAAAAGGGCATGGAGTATTGTGATGACAGGCATCATGGAGTGTTGTGAGGACAAGTGTTATTGAACATTTTGATCACAAGGGTTTGGAGCATTGTGATGACAGAGGTCATGGATCATTTTGATTTCAAGGAGCATGGAGCATTTTGATGACAAGGGCCTGAAGCAATGTGATCCCAAGGTTCCTGGAGGATTGTGATGACAATGGTAATGGAGTATTGTGATGACATGGGCATAGAGCATTGTAATGACAAGGTCATGTAGCATTTTGCTGACAAAGGCATGGAGCACTGTGATGACAGATGTCATGGAGCACTGTGATTACAAG
Source organism: Mesoplodon densirostris (assembly GCF_025265405.1). Lineage (NCBI taxonomy): Eukaryota > Metazoa > Chordata > Mammalia > Artiodactyla > Ziphiidae > Mesoplodon > Mesoplodon densirostris. Next base: position 361,875 of record NW_026778198.1, read on the forward strand.
CGTCATGGAACATTGGGATGACAAGTGCATGGATCATTCTGATGACAAGTGTCATGGAGCATTGGGCTGAAAATGTACATGGAGTATTGTGATGACAGGGGTCATGGAGCATTGTGATGACAAGGTCATGGAGCATTGTTATGACAGGGGCATGGAGCATTGGTCTTACAAGTTTCATAGATTATTGTGATGACAGTGGACATGGTGCATTGTGATGACCAGGGCATGGAGCATTGTGATGACAAGGGCATGGAGTATTGTGAAGACAGGTGTCGGGGGCATTGTGATGAAATATGTCATGGTCCATTGCGATGACAATAGCATGGAGCATAGTGATGCCAAATGCAAGGGAGGATTGTGATGACAAATATAATGGAGCACTGTGATGACCAGGGCTTGGATCATTATGAAGACAAGGGCCATTGAGAATTTTCATGACAATGTCGTGAACCATTGTGATGACAAGGTCCTGGAGCATTGTGATGAGAAAACCATGGAGCCTTGCGATGACAAGTCTCATGGAGCATACTGATGAAAAGGGGCATGGGGCATTCTGATTACAGGGGTCTTAAACATTGTGATAACAAGAGCATGGAGCAATGTGATGACAAGGGCATGGACCATTGGTCTAATAAGTTTCATGGATTATTGTGATGACAGTTGGAATGGCGCATTATGAAGACAAGAGCATGGAGCATTGTGATGACCAGATCATGCAGTATTGTGAAGAGAGGTGTCAGGGAGCATTGTGATTACATATGTAATGGCCCATTGTGATGACAATGGCTTGGAGCATTGTGATTCCAAGTGTCATGGAGGATTCTAAAGACAAAGGTAATGGAGCATTGTGATGACAATGGCTTGGATCATTGTGATGACAAGGGTCAGGGAGCATTGTGCTGACAAGTGCATGGAGAATTGTGATGACAAGGGTCATGGAGCATTCTGATGACAAGCTTGTGTAGTATTTTGATGACAATGGCATGGAGCTTTGGGATGAAAACAGCATGGGGCTTTGTGATGAAAAAGGCATGGAGCCTTTTCGTCACAGGGTTCAAGGTGCATTCTGACGACAAGTGTCAGGGAGCATTGTGATGACAAGTGTATTGAGAATTGTGATGACAAAGGTCATGGAGCATTGTGATGAGAAGAACATGGATAATTGTGATGATGAGCGTCATGGGGTGTTGTGATGATAAGTGTTTTGCAACATTGTGATCACCAGGGTTTGGAGCATTGTGATGACAGAGGTCATGGAGCATTTTGATTTCACTGTGATGACAATAGCCTGAAGCATTATGATGATGGGCATGGTGCATTGTTATGACAGTGTTCATGGAGCATTGTGATGAAAAGGGGCATGGAGCATTGTGATTACAGGGGTCTTGGAGCATTGTGATGACAAGGGCATGGAGCATTGTGGTGAGAAGTGCATGGAACATTCTGATGATATGCATCATGGAGCTTTGTGATGACAAGGGCAAGGAGCATTATGATTACAGTGGTCTTGGAGCACTGTGATGAAAAGGGCATGGATCATTGTGATGAAAAAGGCATGGAGCCTTGTCATGACAGAGTTCATGGAGCATACTGACGACAAGTGTCAGGGAGCATTGTGATGAAAAGAGTATTGAGAATTGTGATGACAAAGGTCATGGAGCCTTGTGATGAGAAGACCATGGATAATAGTGATGATTAGCGTCATGGGGTTTTGTGATGATAAGTGTTATGCAACATTGTGATCACCAGGGTTTGGAGCATTGTGATGACAGAGGTCATGGAGCATTTTGATTTCATTGTGATGACAATAGCCTGAAGCATTATGATGATGGGCATGGTTCATTGTGATGACAGGGTTCATGGAGCATTGTGATGAAAAGGGGCATGGAGCATTGTGATTACAGGGGTTTGGAGCATTGTGATGAGAAGGGTCATGGAGCCTTGTGATGACAGGTGTCATGGAGCATTGTGATGACCAGGGAATGGAGCATGGTGATGACAAGGTCTTGGAGCATTGTGATGAGATGACCATGGAGACTTGTGATGACAAGTCTCATGGAGCATTCTGATGAAAAGGGGCATGGAGCATTGTGATTACAAGGGTATGGAGCATTGTGATGACAAGGGCATGGAGCATTGTCAGGAGAAGGCCATGGAACATTCTGATGACATGTGTCATGGAGCTTTGTGATGACAAGGGCATGGAGCATTGTGATTACATGGCTCTTGGAGCATTGTGATGACAATGGTCATGGAGCCTTGTGATCACAAGGCCGTGGAACATTGTGATGGCAGGGGTCATGGAGCATTGTTGATAGAGGTAATGGAGCATTGTGATGAGAAGGGCATTGAGCATTGGTCTGAAATGTTTCATGGATTATTGTGATGAGAGTGGGCATGGAGCATTGTGATGACAAGGGCACGGTACACTGTGATACATGGGTCATGGAGGATTGTAATGACAAGGACATGGAGCATTATGATGAGAAAGGCATCGAGCATTGTGATGACAAGTGTCATGGAGATTTGTGATGACAAGGGCATGGAGCAATGTGAAGAGAGATTTCATGGAGCATTGTGATGACAATGACATGGAGCATTGTGATGCCAAGGGTCATGGAGCTTTGTGATGACAAAGGTCATGGAGCATTTTGATGACCAGCGTGTGGTGCATTGTTATGAGTAGGGCAGGGAGCATTTTGATGACAGGGTCATGCAGCAATTTGATGAAAAGTGCAATGGAACATTTTGATGACAGTGGTTATAGAACACTGTGATTCCAGGGGTCATGGAGCTTTGGGATGAAAAGGGTCATGGAGCATTTTGATGACAGTGGTTATGGAACATTGTGATGTCAGGGGTCATGGAACATTGTGCTGATAAGGGGATGTAGCATTGTGATAACAGAGGTCATGGAACATTGTGATAACAGGGTTGAGGGAGGAATGTGATGACTAGTGATGGAACATTGTGATATCTCATGTGAGAGAGCATTTGGATGAGAAGTGCATGGAGCATTGTGATTGCAGGGGTCTTGGAGCATTGCGATGAAAAGGCATGGATCATTGTGATGATAAAGGCATGGAGCCTTGTCATGACAGGGTTCATGGAGCATACTGACGACAAGTGTCAGGGAGCATTGTGATGAAAAGTGTATTGAGCATCGTGATGACAAAGATCATGGAGCATTGTGATGATAAGACCATGGATAATTGTGATGATGAGCGTCATGGGGTGCTGTGATGATAAGTTTTATGGAACATTGTGATCACAAGGGTTTGTAGCATTATGATGTCAGAGGTCATGGAGAATATTAATTTCATTGTGATGACAATAGACTGAAGTATTATGATGATGGGCATCGTGCACTGTGATGACAGGGTTCAGGGAGCATTGAGATGAAAAGGGGCATGGAGCATTGTGATGACCAGGGTCATGGAGCATTGTGCTGAGAAAGGCATAGAGCATTGTGATGACAAGGGTCAAAGACCATTGTGATGAAAAGTTCATGGAGCATTGGGGTTAAAAAGGTCACAGAGACTGTTGATGGTGAGGGCATGGACCACTGTGATGACAAAGTTCATGAAGCATTGTGATGACTGGAGTAACGGAGCATTGTGATGACAGGGGTCATGGAGCATTGTGATAACAAGGGCATGGAGCATTGTGATGACAAGGGCATGGGACATTGGTCTAATAACTTTCATGGTTTGTTGCGATGACAGTTGGAATGGCCTATTGTGATAACAAGGGCATGGAGCATTGTGATGACCAGGTCATGCAGTATTGTGAAGATAAGTGTCAGGGAGCATTGTGATGACATATGTAATGGCCCATTGTGATGACAATGGCATGTAGCACTGTGATGCCAAGTGTCATGGAGGATTCTGATGAGAAAGGTAACGGAGCATTGTGATGACAAGGGTCCGGGAGCATTCTGATGACAAGCTTGTGGAGTATTTTGATGACAATGGTATGGAACATTGTGATGAAAATGGCATGGGGCATTGTGATGAAAAAAGCATGGAGCCTTTTCGTGATGGGTTTCAAGGAGCATTCTGATGACAAGTGTCAGGGAGCATTGTGATCACAAGTGTATTGAGAATTGTGATGACAAAGGTCATGGAGCATTGTGATGAAAAGGGCATGGAGTATTGTGATGACAGGCATCATGGAGCGTTGTGATGACAAGTGTTATGGAACAATGTGATCACAAGGGTTTGGAGCATTGTGATGACAGAGGTCATGGATAATTTTGATTTCAAGGAGCATGGAGCATTGTGATGACAAAGGCATGAAGCAATGTGATCCCAAGGTTGATGGAGGATTGTGATGACAATGGAAATGGAGTATTGTGATGACAAGCGCATAGAGGATTGTAATGACAAGGTCATTTAGCATTTTGCTGACAAAGACATGGAGCATTGTGATGACAATGGCATGGAGCATTGTGATGCCAAGTGTCATGGAGGATTCTGATGACAGTGGTAATGGAGCATTGTGATGACAATGGCTTGGAGCATTGTGATGAAAAGGGTCAGGGAGCATTGTGCTGACAAGTGCATGGAGAATTGTGATGACAAGGGTCATGGAGCATTCTGATAACAAGCCTGTGGTGTATTTTGATGACAATGGCATGCAGCATTGGGATGAAAACGGCATGTGGCTTTGTGATGAAAAAGACATGGAGCCTTTTTGTGACAGGGTTCAAGGAGCATTCTGACGACAAGTGTCAGCGAGCATTGTGATGACAAGTTTATTGAGAATTTTGATGACAAAGGTCATGGAGCCTTGTGATGAGACGACCATGGATCATTGTGATGATGAGCGTCATGGGGTGTTGTGATGATAAGAGTTATGCAACATTGTGATCACCAGGATTTTGAGCATTGTGATGACAGAGGTCATGGAGCATTTTGATTTGATTGTGATGACAATTGCCTGAAGCATTATGATGATGGGCATTGTTCATTGTGCTGACAGGGTTCATAGGAGCATTGAGATGAAAAGGGGCATGGAGCATTGTGATTACAGGGGTCTTAGTGCTTTGTGATGACAAGAGCAGGGAGCATTGTGATGAGAAGTCCATGGAACATTCTGATGACATGCGTCATGGAGCTTTGGATGGCAAGGGCATGGAGCATTGTGATTACAGGGGTCTTGGAGCATTGGGATGAAAACGGCATGGATCATTGTGATGAAAAAGGCATGGAGCCTTGTCATGACAGGGTTCATGGAGCATACTGACGACAAGTGTCAGGGAGCACTGTAATGAAAAGTGTATTGAGAATTGTGATGACAAAGGGCATGGAGAATTGTGATGAAAAGTGTATGGAATATTGTGATGACAGGCATCTTGGAGCGTTGTGAGGACAAGTGTTATGGAACATTGTGATCACAAGGGTTTGGAGCATTGTGATGACAGAGGTCATGGATCATTTTGATTTCAAGGAGCATGGAGCATTGTGATGACAAGGGCATGAAGCAATGTGATCCCAAGGTTCATGGAGGATTGTGATGACAATGGTAATCGAGTATTGTGATGACAATCGCATAGAGCATTGTAATGACAAGGTCATGTAGCATTTTGCTGACAAAGGCATGGAGCATTGTGATGACAGGTGTCATGGAGCACTGTGATGACAAGCGTCATGGAGCACTGTGAATACAGGGGTCATGGAACATTGGGATGACAAGGGCATGGATCATTGTGATGACAAGGGTCATGGAGCATTGGGCTGAAAATGTTCATGGAGTATTGTGATGACAGGGGTCATGGAGCATTGTGATTACAGGGGTCTTGGAGCATTGTGATGACAAGAGTCCCGGATCATTGTGTTGTCAGGTGTCATGGAGTGTTGTGATGACAGTGGTCATGGAGCATTGTGATGATATTGGTCATGGAGCATTGTGATGAGAAGGTCATGGAGCATTGGGCTGAAAATATTCATGGAGTATTGTGATGACAGGAGTCATGGAGCATGGTGATGACAAGGGAATGGAGCATGGTGATGACAAGGTCTTGGAGCATTGTGATGAGTTGACCATGGAGACTTGTGATGACAAATATCATGGAGCCTTCTGATGAAAAGGGGCATGGAGCATTGTGATTACGAGTGTCTTGGAGCATTGTGATGACAAGGGCATGGAGCATTGTGTGGAGAAGGCCATGGAACATTCTGATGACATGCATCATGGAGCTCTGTGATGACAAGGGCATGGAGCATTGTGATGACAATGGTCATTTAGTCTTGTGATCACAAGGCCGTGGAACATTGTGATGGCAGGGGTCATGGAGCCTTGTTGACAGTGGTAATGGAGCATTGTGATGAGAAGTGCATTGAGCATTGGTCTGAAATATTTCATGGCTTATTGTGATGACAGTGGGCATGGCGCATTGTGATGACAAGGGCACGGTACACTGTGATACATGGGTGATGGAGGATTGTAATGACAAGGACATGGAGCATTGTGATGAGAAGGGCATCGAGCATTGTGATGACAAGTGTCATGGAGCTTTGTGATGACATGTGCATGGAGCAATATGATGAGAGGGTTCATGGAGCATTGTGATGTCCATGGCATGGAGCATTGTGATGCCAAGGGTCATGGAGCTTAGTGATGACCATGGTCATGGAGCATTTTGATGACAAGTGTGTGGTGCATTGTGATGAGAAGGGCAGGGAGCATTTTGATGACAGGGTCATGAAGCAATTTGATGAAAAGTGTAATGTAATATTTTGATGACAGGGGTTATAGAACATTGTGATGCCAGGGGTCATAGAGCTTTGGGATGAAAATGGTCATGGAGCATTTTGATGACAGGGGTTATGGAACATTGTGATGTCAGGGGTCATGGAATATTGTGCTGATAAGGGGATGTAGCATTGTGATGACAGGGGTCATGGAACATTGTGATAACAGGGGTGAGGGTGGATTGTGATGACAAGTGATGGAACATTGTGATATCTCATGTGAGAGAGCATTTGGATGAGAAATGCATGGAGCATTGTGATTACAAGGTTTATGGAGCATAGCGATGACAAGGTTGTGGATCATTGTGATGAAAAGCACATGGCACATTGTGATGACAAGGGTCATGGAGCATTGTTCTGAAAAAGGCATGGAGCATTGTGATGACAAGGGTCACGGAGAATTGTGATGAAATGTTCATGGAGCATTGTGGTTACAAATGTCACAGAGCCTTGCGATGACGCAGGCATGGACCGTTGTGATGACAAACGTTATGAAGCATTGTGATGACTGGAGTCACGGAGCATTGTGATGACAAGGGTCATGGAGCATTGTGATGATAAGGGCATGGAACATTGTGATGACAGGGGCATGGAGCATTGGTCTGAGAAGTTTAATACATTATTGTGATGACATTGGACATGGTGCATTGTGATGACAAGGGCATGGAGCATTGTGATGACAAGGGCAAGGAGTATTGTGAAAACAGGTGTAAGGGGGCATTGTGATGACATATGTCATGGTCAATTTCAAAGACAATGGCATGGAGCATTGTGATGCCAAATGCCATGGTCCATTGCGATGACAGGGGCATGAAGCATTGTGATTACATAGGTCTTGGAGCATTGTGATGACAAAGGTCATGGAGCATTGTGATGAGAAATCCATGGAGCCTTCTGATGACATGTCTCATGGAGCATTCTGATGAAAAGGGGCATGGAGCATTCTGATTACAGGGGTCTTGGAACATTGTGATAACAAGGGCAAGGAGCATTGGTCTAATAAGTTTCATGGATTATTGTGATGAGAGTTGGAATGGCACATTGTGATGACAAGGGCATGGAGCATTGTGATGACCAGGTTATGCAGTATTGTGAAGAGAGGTGTCAGGGAGCATTGTGATGACATATGTAATGGCCCATTGTGATGACAATGGCATGGAGCATTGTGATGCCAAGTGTCATGGAGGATTCTGATGACAAAGGTAATGGAGCATTGTGATGACAATGGCTTGGAGCATTGTGATGATGAGGGTCAGGGAGCATTTTGCTGACAAGTGCACGGAGAATTGTGATGACAAGCGTCATGGAGCATTCTGATGACAAGCTTGTGGAGTATTTTGATGACAATGGCATGGAGCACTGGGATGAAAACGGCATGTGGATTTGTGATGAAAATGGCATGGAGCCTTTTCGTGACACAGTTCAAGGAGCATTCTGACGACAAGTGTCAGGGAGCATTTTGATGACAAGTGTATGGAGAATTGTGATGAAAAAGTTCATGGAGCATTGTGATGAAAAGGGCATGGATTATTGTGATGACAGGCATCATGGAGCGTTGTGAGGACAAGTGTTATGGAACATTGTGATCACAAGGGTTTGGAGCATTGTGATGACACAGGTCATGGATCATTTTGATTTCAAGGAGCATGGAGCATTGTGATGACAAGGGCCTGAAGCAATGTGATCCCAAGGTTCCTGGAGGATTGTGATGACAATGGTAATGGAGTATTGTGATGACATGCGCATAGAGCATTGTAATGACAAGGTCATGTAGCATTTTGCTGACAAAGGCATGGAGCATTGTGATGACAGATGTCATGGAGCACTGTGATTACAAGCGTCATGGAACATTGGGATGACAAGTGCATGGATCATTGTGATGACAAGGGTCATGGAGCACTGGGCTGAAAATGTTCATGGAGTATTGTGATGACAGGGGTCATGGAGCATTGTGATGACAAGGTCATGGAGCATTGTTATGACAGGGGCATGGAGCATTGGTCTGACAAGTTTCATAGATTATTGTGATGACAGTGGACATGGTGCATTGTGATGACAAGGGCATAGAGCATTGTGATGACAAGGGCATGGAGTATTGTGAAGACAGGTGTCAGGGGGCATTGTGATGAAATATGTCATGGTCCATTGCGATGACAATAGCATGGAGCATAGTGATGCCAAATGCAAGGGAGGATTGTGATGACAAATATAATGGAGCACTGTGATGACTAGGGCATGGAGCATTATGAAGACAAGGGCCATTGAGAATTTTCATGACAATGTCGTGAACCATTATGATGTCAATGTCCTGGAGCATTGTGATGAGAAAACCATGGAGCCTTGCGATGACAAGTCTCATGGAGCATACTGATGAAAAGGGGCATGGGGCATTCTGATTACAGGGGTCTTGGAACATTGTGATAACAGGAGCATGGAGCAATGTGATGACAAGGGCATGGAGCATTGGTCTAATAAGTTTCATGGATTATTGTGATGACAGTTGGAATGGCACATTATGAAGACAAGAGCATGGAGCATTCTGATGACCAGTTCATACATTATTGTGAAGAGAGGTGTCAGGGAGCATTGTGATTACATATGTAATGGCCCATTGTGATTACAATGGCTTGGAGCATTGTGATTCCAAGTGTCATGGAGGATTCTAATGACAAAGGTAATGGAGCATTGTGATGACAATGGCTTGGATCATTGTGATGACAAGGGTCAGGGAGCATTGTGCTGACAAGTGCATGGAGAATTGTGATGACAAGGGTCATGGAGCACTCTGATGACAAGCTTGTGTAGTATTTTGATGACAATGGCATGGAGCATTGGGATGAAAACAGCATGGGGCTTTGTGATGAAAAAGGCATGGAGCCTTTTCGTCACAGGGTTCATGGTGCAATCTGACGACAAGTGTCAAGGAGCATTGTGATGACAAGTGTATTGAGAATTGTGATCACAAAGGTCATGGAGCATTGTGATGAGAAGACCATGGATAATTGTGATGATGAGCGTCATGGGGTGTTGTGATGATAAGTGTTTTGCAACATTGTGATCACCAGGGTTCGGAGCATTGTGATGACAGAGGTCATGGAGCATTTTGATTTCACTGTGATGACAATAGCCTGAAGCATTATGATGATGGGCATGGTGCATTGTTATGACAGTGTTCATGGAGCATTGAGATGAAAAGTGGCATGGAGCATTGTGATTACAGGGGTCTTGGAGCATTGTGATGACAAGGGCATGGAGCATTGTGATGAGAAGTGCATGGAACATTCTGATGATATGCATCATGGAGCTTTGTGATGACAAGGGCAAGGAGCATTATGATTACAGGGGTCTTGGAGCACTGTGATGAAAAGGGCATGGATCATTGTGATGAAAAAGGCATGGAGCCTTGTCATGACAGAGTTCATGGAGCATACTGACGACAAGTGTCAGGGAGCATTGTGATGAAAAGAGTATTGAGAATTGTGATGACAAAAGTCATGGAGCCTTGTGATGAGAAGACCATGGATAATAGTGATGATTAGCGTCATGGGGTTTTGTGATGATAAGTGTTATGCAACATTGTGATCACCAGGGTTTGGAGCATTGTGATGACAGAGGTCATGGAGTATTTTGATTTCATTCTGATGACAATAGCCTGAAGCATTATGATGATGGGCATGGTTCATAGTGATGACAGGGTTCATGGAGCATTGTGATGAAAAGGGGCATGGAACACTTGGCTGAAAATGTTCATGGAGTATGTGATGACAGGGGTCTTGGAGCATTGTAATTACAAGGGTCCCGGATCATTGTGTTGTCAGGTGTTATGGAGTGTTGTGATGACAGTGGTCATGGAGCATTGTGATGATATTGGTCATGGAGCACTGTCATGAGAAGGTCATGGAGCATTGGGCTGAAAATGTTCATGGAGTATTGTGATGACATGGGTCATGGAGCATTGTGATGACAAGGGAATGTGGCATGGTGATGACAAGGTCTTGGAGCATTGTGATGAGATGACAATGGAGACATGTGATGACAAGTCTCATGGAGCATTCTGTTGAAAAGGGGCATGGAGCACTGTGATTACAGGGGTCTTGGAATATTGTGATGACAAGGGCATGGAGCATTGTGAGGAGAAGGCCATGGAACATTCGAATGACATGTGTCATGGAGCTTTGTGATGACAAGGGCATGGAGCATTGTGATTACATGGGTCTTGGAGCATTGTGATGACAAGGGTCATGAAGCCTTGTGATGACAAGGCCGTGGAACATTTTGATGGCAGGGGTCATGGAGCATTGTTATGACAGAGGTAATGGAGCATTGTAATGAGAAGGGCATTGTGCATTGGGCTGAAATGTTTCATGGATTATTGTGATGAGAGTGGGCATGGAGCATTTTGATGACAAGGGCACGGTGCACTGTGATACATGGGTCATGGAGGATTGTAATGACAAGGGCATCGAGCATTGTGATGAGAAGGCCATCGAGCATTGTGATGATAAGTGTCATGGAGCTTTGTGATGACAAGGGCATGGAGCAATGTGATGAGAGTGTTCATGGAGCGTTGTGATGTCAATGACATGGAGCATTGTGATGACAAGGGTCATGGAGCTTTGTGATGACAATGGTCATGAAGCATTTTGATGACAAGGGTGTGGTGCATTGTGATGAGAAGGGCAGGGAGCCTTTTGATGACAGGGTCATGTAGTAATTTGATGAAAAGTGTCATGGAACATTTTGATGACAGAGGTTATAGAACATTGTGATGCCAGGGGTCATGGAGCTTTGGGATGAAATGGATCATGGAGCATTTTGATGACAGGGGTTATGGAAAATTGTGATGTCAGGGGTCATGGAACATTGTGCTGATAAGGGGATGTAGCACTGTGATGACAGGGGTCATGGAACATTGCGATAACAGGGGTGAGGGAGGATTGTGATGACTAGTGATGGAACATTGTTATATCTCATGTGAGAGAGCATTTGGATGAGAAGTGCATGGAGCATTGTGATTACAAGGTTTATGGAGCATAGAGATGACAAGGTTGTGGATCATTGTGATGAAAAGCGCATGGCACATTGTGATGACAAGGGTCATGGAGCATTGTGATCAAAAATTCATGGAGCATTGTGGTTACAAAGGTCACAGAGCTTTGCGATGACGCGGGCATGGACCATTGTGTTGAGAAACGTTATGAAGCATTGTGATGACTGGGGTCACGGAGCATTCTGATGACAGGGGTCATGGAGCATTGTTCTGACAAAGGCATGGAGCATTGTGATGACAAGGGTCACGGAACATTGTGATTAAAAGTTCATGTAGCATTGTGGTTACATAGGTCACAGAGCCTTGTGATGATGCGGGCATGTACCGTTGTGATGACAAATGTTATGAAGCATTGTGATGACTGGAGTCAAGGAGCATTGTGATGACAGGGGTCATGAAGCATTGTGATGACAAGGGCATGGAGCATTGTGATGAAAGGGTCATGGAGCATTGGTCTGACAAGTTTCATAGATTATTGTCATGACAGTGTACATGGTGCATTGTGATGACAAGGGCATGGATTATTGTTAAGACAGGTGTCAGGGAGCATTGTGATGACATATGTCATGGTCCATTGCGATGACAATGGCATGGAGCATTGTGATGCCAAATGTAATGGATGATTGTGATGACAAATATAATGGAGCATTGTGATGACTAGGGCTTGGAGCATTATGATGACAAGGGCCATTGAGAGTTTCATGATAAGGTCGTGAAGCAATGTGATGACAAGTTCCTGGAGCACTGTGATGAGAAAACCATGGAGCCTTGTGATGACAAGTCTCATGGAGCATACTGATGAAAAGGGGCATGGAGCATTCTGATTACAGGGGTCTTGAAACATTGTGAGAACAAGGGCATGGAGCATTGTGATGACAAGGGCATGGCGCATTGGTCTAATATGTTTCATGGATTATTGCGATGACAGTTGGAATGGCGCATAGTGATGAAAAGGGCATGGAGCGTAGTGATGACCAGGTCATGCAGTATTGTGAAGACAGGTGTCAGGGAGCATGGTGATGACATATGTTATGGCCCATTGTGATGACAATGGCATGGAGCATTGTGATGCCAAGTGTCATGGAGGATTCTGATGACAAATGTAATGGTGCATTGTGATGACAATGGCTTGGAGCATTGTGATGACAAGGGTCAGGGAGCATTGTGCTGACAAGTGCATGGAGAATTGTGATGACAAGGGTCATGGAGCATTCTGATGACAAGCTTGTGGAGTATTTTGATGACAATGGCATGGAACATTGGGATGAAAATGGCATGGGGCACTGTGATGAAAAACCATAGAGCCTTTTCTTGACAGGTTTCAAGGAGCATTCTGATGACAAATGTCAGGGAGCATTTTGATGACAAGTGTATTGAGAATTGTGATGACAAAGGTCATGGAGCATTGTGATGAAAACGGCATGGAGTATTGTGATGACAGGCATCATGGAGCGTTGTGATAACAAGTGTTATGGAACACTGTGATCACAAGGGTTTGGAGCATTGTGATGACAGAGGTCATGGATCATTTTGATTTCAAGGAGCATGGAGCAGTGTGATGACCAGGGAATGGAGCAATGTGATCCCAAGGTTCATGGAGGATTCTGATGACAATGTTAATGGAGTATTGTGATGACAAGCGCATAGAGCATTGTAATGACAAGTTCATGTACCATTTTGCAGACAATGGCATGGAGCATTGTGATGACATGTGTAATGGAGCACTGTGATGACAAGCGTCACAGAGCATTGTGAATACATGGGTCATGGAACATTGGGATGACAAGGTCATGGATCATTGTGATGACATGGGTCATGGATCACTGTGCTGAATATGTTCATAAAGTGTTGTGATGACAGGGGTCATGGAACATTGTGATGACTAGGGAATGGAGCATTGTGATGACAAGAGTCCTGGATCATTGTGTTGTCAGGTGTCATGGAGTGTTGTGATGACAGTGGTCATGGAGCATTGTGATGATATTGGCCATGGAGCATTGTGATGAGAAAGTCGTGGAGCATTGGGCTGAAAATATTCATGGATTATTGTGATGACAGGGGCCATGGAGCATTCTGATGACAACGGAATGGAGCATGGTGATGACAAGGTCGTGGAGCATTGTGAATAGAAGACCTTGGAGACTTGAGATGACAAGTCTCATGGAGCATTCTGATGAAAAGGGGCATGGAGCATTGTGATTACAGGGGTCTTGGAGCACTGTGATGACAAGGGCATGGAGCTTTGTGATGAGAAGGCCATGAAGCATTCTGATGACATGCGTTATGGAGTTCTTGATGACAAGGGCTTGGAGCATTGTGATTACAGGGATCTTGGAGCATTGTGATGAAAAGGGCATGGATTATTGTGATGAAAAAGGCATGGAGCCTTGTCATGACAGGGTTCAAGGAGCATACTGACGACAAGTGTCAGGGAGCATTGTGATGACAAGTGTATTGAGCATTGTGATGACAAAGATCATGGAGCATTGTGATGAGAAGGCCATGGATAATTGTGATGATGTGCGTCATGGGGTGTTGTGATGATACGTGTTATGGAACATTGTGATCACAAGGGTTTGGAGCATTATGATGACAGAGGTCATGGAGAATATTGATTTCATTGTGATGACAATAGCCTGAAGCATTATGATGATGGGCATGGTGCATTGTGATGACAGGATTCATGGAGCATTGAGATGAAAAGTGGCATGGAGCATTGTGTTTACAGGGGTCTTAGAGCATTATGATGACTAGGGTATGGAGCATTGTGATGTGAAGGCCATGGAACCTTCTGATCACATGCGTCATGGAGCTTTGTGATGACAAGGGCATGGAGCATTGTGATGACAGGGTCATGGAGCATTCGTCTGAAAAGTTTCACAGATTATTGTGATGACAGTGGACATGGTGCATTGTGATGACAAGCGCATGGAGCATTGTGATGACAAGGGCATAGATTATTGTGAAGACAGGTGTCAGGGAGCATTGTGATGACATATGTCATGGTCCATTGCGATGACAATGGCATGTAGCATTGTGATTCCAAATGTAAGGGAGTATTGTGATGACAAATATAATGGAGTATTGTGATGACTAGGGCAAGGAGCATTATGATGACAAGGGCCGTTGAGAATTCCCATGACAATGTCGTGAAGCATTGTCATGACAATTTCCTGGAGCATTGTGATGAGAAATACATGTAGCCTTGTGATGACAGGTCTCATGGAGCATAATGATGTAAACGGGCATGGAACATTCTGATTACAGGGGTCTTGGAACATTGTGATAACAAGGGCGTGGAGCATTGTGATGACAAGGGCATGGAGCATTGTGATGAGAATGCCATGCAACATTCTGATGACATGCGTCATGGAGATTTGTGATGAAAAGTGCATGGAGCATTGTGATTACAGTGGTCTTCAGCATTGTGATGAAAAGTGTCATGGAATCTTGTGATGACTAGGCCGTGGAACACTGTGATGGCAAGGCTCATGGTGCATTGTTATGACAGGGGTAATGGAGCATTTTGATGAGAAGGTCATGGAACATTGGTGTGAAAAGTTTCATGAATTATTGTGATGAGAGTGGGCATGGAGCATTATGATGACAAGGGCAAGGAACACTGTGATACATGTGTCATGCAGGATTGTAATGACAATGGCATGGAGCATAGTGATGAGAAGGGCATCGAGCATTGTGATGACAACTGTCATGGAGCTTTGTGATGACAAGGGCATGGAGCATTGTGATGAGAAGGGCATGGAACATTTTGATGACAGTGGCATGGAGCATTGGTCTGACAAGTTGCATAGATTATTGTGATGAGAGTGGGAATTGTGCATTGTAATGACAAGGGCATGGAGCATTGTGATGACAAAACAATGGAGCCTTGTGATGACAAGTATCATGGTGCATACTGATGAACAGGGGCATGGAGCATTGTGATTACAGGGGTCTTGGAACATTGTGAAGACAAGGGCATGGAGCATTGTGAGAAGAAGGCCAAGGAGCACTATGATGTCATGCGTCATTGAGCTTTGTGATGACAAGGGCATGGAGCATTGTGATTACAGGGGTCTTGGAGCATTGTGATGAAAAGGGTATGGAGCATTGTGATGAAAATGGCATGGAGCCTTGTCATGGCAGGGTTCAAGGAGAATACAGACAACAAGTGTCAGGGAGCAGTTTGATGACAAGTGTATTGAGCATTGTGATGACGAAGGTCATGGCACATGTGATGAGAAGACCATGGTTAATTGTGATGACGAGCGTCATGGGGCATTTTGATGACAAGTGTTATGGAATATTGAGATCACAAGGGTTTGGAGCATTGTTATGACAGAGGTCACGGAATATTTTGATTTCATTGTTATGACAATAGCATGAAGCATTATGATGATGGGCATGGTGCATTGTGATGACAGTGTTCATGGATCATTGAGATGAAAAAGGGCATAGAGCATTGTGATTACAGTGTTCTTGGAGCATTGTGATGAGAAGGCTCATGGAGCCTTGTGATGACAAGGCCATGGAACATCGTGATGGCAGGGGTCATGGATCAGTGTTATGAAAGGTCTAATGGAGCATTGTGATGGCAAGGGCACGGAGCATTGTGATGAGAAGGCCATGGAGCATTCTGATGACATGTGTCATGTAGCTATGTGAAGACAAGGGTATGGAGCAATGTGATGAGAGCGTTCATAGAGCATTGTGATGACAATGACATGGAGCATTGTGATGCCAAGGGTCATGGATCTTTGTGATGACAAAGGTCATGGAGCATTTTGATGGCAACGGCGTTGTGCATTGTGATGAGGAGGGCAGGGATTATTCTGATGACATGGTCATGGAGCAATTTGATGAAAAGTGTCATGGAATATTTTGATGACAGGTGTTATGGAACATTGTGATGTCAGGGTTCAACGAACATTGTGATGATAAGTGCATGTAGCACTGTGATGACAGGAGTCATGGATCATTGTGTTGACAGGGGTGAGAGAGTACTCTGACAAATAGTGATGTAGAATTGTGATATCAGTGGTGAGAGAGCATTTGATGAGAAGTGCATGGAGCATTGTGACTACAAATTTTATGGAGCATTGTGATGACAAGGTTGTGGAGCACTGTGATGAAAAGCGCATGGTGCATTGTGATGACATGCGTCATGGAGCATTGTGCTGACAAGCGCATGGAGCATTGTGATAACAAGGGTCATGGAGCATTGTGCTGAGAAAGGCATAGAGCATTGTGATGACAAGGATCAAAGTGCATTGTGATGAAAAGTTCATGGAGCATTTTGGTTAAAATGGTCACAGAGACTGTTGATGATGAGGGCATGGACCACTGTGATGACAAAGGTCATGGAGCATTGTGATGACTGGAGTCACGGAGCATTGTGATGACAGGGGTCATGGAGCATTGTGATAACAAGGGTATGGAGCATTGTGATGACAAGGGCATGGAACATTGGTCTAATAAGTTTCAAGGATTGTTGCGATGACAGTTGGAATGGTGCATTGTGATGACAAGGGCATGGAGCATTGTGATGACCAGGTCATGCAGTATTGTGAAGACAGGTGTCAGGGAGCATTGTGATCACATATGAAATGGCCCATTATGATGTTGATGTCATGGAGAATTGTCATGCCAAGTGTCATGGAAGATTCTGAGGACAAAGGTAATGGAGCTTTGTGATGACAATGGCTTGGAGCATTGTGATGACAAGCGTCAGTGAGCATTGTGCTGAGAAGTGCATGGAGAATTGTGATGACAAGCGTCATGGAGCATTCTGATGACAAGCTTGTGGAGTATTTTGATGACAATGGCATGGAGCATTGTGATGAAAACGGCATGGGGCATTGTGATGAAAAAAGCATGGAGCCTTTTCGTGACAGGTTTCAAGGAGCATTCTGATGACAAGTGTCAGGGAACATTGTGATGACAAGTGTATTGAGAATTGTGGTGACAAAAGTCATGGAGCATTGTGATGAAAAGGGCATGGAGTATTGTGATGACAGGCATCATGGAGCGTTGTGAAGACAAGTGTTATGGAACATTGTGATCACAAGTGTTTGGAGCATTGTGATGACAGAGGTCATGGATCATTTTGATTTCAAGGAGCATGGAGCATTCTGATGAGAAGGGCATGAAGCAATGTGATCCCAATGTTCATGGAGGATTGTGATGACAATGGAAATGGAGTATTGTGATGACAAGCGCATAGAGCATTGTAATGACAAGGTCATGTAGCATTTTGCTGACAAAGGCATGGAGCATTGTTATGACATGTGTCATGGAGCACTGTGATGACAAGCGTCAAGGAGCATTTTGAATACAGGGGTCATGGAGCATTGGGATGCCAAGGGCATAGATCATTGTGATGACAAGGGTCATGGAGCACTGGGCTGAAAATGTTCATGGAGAGTTGTGATTACAGGTGTCATGGAGCATTGTGATGACAAGGGAATGGAGCATTGTGAAGACAAGAATCCCGGATCATTGTTTTGTCGGGTGTCATGGATTGTTGTGATGACTGTGGTCATGGAGCATTGTGATGATATTGGCAATGGAGCATTGTGAAGAGAAGGTCGTGGAGCACTGGGCTGAAAATGTTCATGGATTACTGTGATGACAGGGATCATGAAGAATTGTGATGACAAGGGAATGGATCATGGTGATGAAAAGGTCCTGGAACATTGTGATGAGAAGACCATGGAGACTTGTGATGGCAAGTCTCATGGAGCATTCTGATGAAAAGGGGCATGGAGCATTGTGCTTACAGGGGTCTAGGAGCATTGTGATGATTAGGGCATAGAGCATTGTGATGAGAAGGTCATGGAGCATTCTGATGACATGCGTCATGGAGTTTTGTGATGACAAGGGCATGGAGCATTGTGATTACAGGGACCTTGGAGGATTATGATGAAATGGTCATGGATCATTGTGATGAAAAAGGCATGGAAACTTGTCATGACAGGGTTCAAGGAGCATACTGACGACAAGTGTCAGGGAGCATTGTGATGACAAATGTATTGAGAATTGTGATGACAAGATCATGGAGCATTGTGATGAGAAGACCATGGATAATTGTGATGATGAGCGTCATGGGGTGTTGTGATGATATGTGTTATGCAACATTGTGATCACAAGGGTTTGGAGCATTATGATGACAGAGGTCATGCAGAATATTGATTTCATTGTGATGAAAACAGCGTGAAGCATTATGATGATGGGTATGGTGCATTGTGATGACAGGGTTCATGGAGCACTAAGATGAAAAGGGGCATGGAGCATTGTGATTACAAGGGTCTTGGAGCATTGTGATGACAGATTTCATGGAGCATTGAGATGAAAAGGGGCATGGAGCATTTTGATTACAAGGGTCTTGGAGCATTGTGATGACAAGGGCATGGAGCATTTTGATGAGAAGGCCATGGAACATTCTGATGACATGCGTCATGGAGCTTTGTGATGACAAGCGCATGGAGCATTGTGATTTCAGAGGTCTTGAGTATTGTGATAAAAAGTATCATGGAACCTTGTGATGACTAGGCCGTGGAACATTGTGATGGCAGTTGTCAGGGTGCATTGTTATGACAGGGGTAATGGAGAATTGTGATGAAAACGGTATGGAACTTTGGTCTGAAATGTTTCATGGATTATTGTGATGAGAGTAGGCATGGAGCATTGTGATGACAATGGCACGGAACACTGTGATACATGGGTCATGCAGGACTGTAATGACAAGGGCATGGAGCATTGTGATGAGAAGCTCATCGAGCATTGTGATGACAAGTGTCATGGAGCTGTGTGATGACAAGGGCATGGAGCAATGTGATGCCAAGTGTCTTGGAGCTTTGTGATGACAAGGCATGGAACATTTTGATGAGAAGGCCAGGGAGCATTTTGATGACCAGCTCATGCAGCAATTTGATAAAAAGTATAATGGAACATTTTGATGGCAGGGGTTATAGAACATTGTGATGTCAGGGGTCTTGGAGCTTTGGGATGGAATGGGTCATGGAGCATTTTGATGACAGGGTTTATGGAATATTGTGATGGCAAGGGTCATGGAACATTGTGATGATAAGGGGATGTAGCATTGTGATGACCGGGTCATGGAACATTGTGAATACAAGGGTGAGGGTGTATTGTGATGACTAGTATTGGAACATTGTGATATCTCTGGTGAGAGAGCATTTTGATGAGAAGTGCATAGACTATTGTGATTACAAGGTTTATGGAGCATTGCAATGACAAAGTTTAGAACGTTGTGATGAAATGTTCGTGGCACATTGTGATGACAATTGTCTTGGAGCATTGTTCTGACAAATACATGGAGCATTGTGATGACAAGTTTCTCAGAGAATTGTGATGAAAAGTTCATGGAGCATTGTGGTTTCAAAGTTCACAGAGCCTTGTGATGACGTGGGCATGGACCACTGTGATGACAAAGGTTATGAAGCATTGTGATGACTGGAGTCACGGAGCATTGTGATGACAGGGGTCATGGAGCATTGTGATGACAAGGGCATGGAACATTGTGATGACAGTGGCATGGAGCATTGGTCTGACAAGTTTCATAGATTATTGTGATGAGAGTGGGCATGGTGCATTGTGATGAGAAGGTCGTGGAGCATTGGGCTGAAAATGTTCATGGATTATTGTGATGAAAGTGGTCATGGAGCATTGTGATGACAAGGGCATGGCACATTGTGATGAGAATGCCAGGAAACAGTCTGATGACATGCCTCATGGAGCTTTTTGATGACAAGGCCATGAAGCATGGTGATTACAGGGATCTTGGAGCATTGTGATGAAAAGGGCATGGATTATTGTGATGAAAAAGGCATGGAGCCTTGTCATGACAGGGTTCAAGGAGAATACTGACGACAAGTGTCAGGGAGCATTGTGATGACAAGTGTATTGAGCATCGTGATGACACAGATCATGGAGCATTGTGATGAGAAGACCATGGATAATTGTGATGATGAGCCTCATGTGGTGCTGTGATTATAAGTTTTATGGAACATTGTGATCACAAGGGTTTTCAGCATTATGATGTCAAAGGTCATGGAGAATATTGATTTCATTGTGATGACAATAGACTGAAGTATTATGATGATGGGCATCGTGCACTGTGATGACAGGGTTCATGGAGCATTGAGATGAAAAGGGGCTTGGAGCATTGTGTTTACAAGGGTCTTGGAGCATTGTGATGACAAGGGCATGGATAATTGTGATGAGAAGGCCATGGAACATTCTGATGACATGCGTCATGGAGCTTTGTGATGACAAGGGCATGGAGCATTGTGATTACAGTGTTTTTCAGCATTGTGATGACAAGTGTCATGGAACCTTGTGAAGACGAGGCCGTGGAACATTGTGATGGCAGGGATCATGGTGCATTTTTATGACGGAGGTAATGGAGCATTGTGATGAGAAGGGCATGGAACATTGGTCTGAAATGTTCCATGAATTTTTGTGATGAGAGTGCGCATCTAGCATTGTGATGATAAGGGTATGGAACACTATGATACATTCGTCATGCAGGATTGTAATGACAAAGGCATGGAGCATTGTGATGAGAAGGGCATCGAGCATTGTGATTACAAGTGTCATGGAGCTTTGTGATGACAAGTGCATTTAGCAATGTTATGAGAGGGTTCATGGAGCATTGTGATGACAATGACATTTAGCATTGTGATGCCAGGGGTCATGGAGTTTTCTGCTGACCAGTCATGGAGCATTTTGATGACAAGGACATGGTGCATTGAGATGACAAGTTTCTCAGAGAATTGTGATGAAAAGTTCATGGAGCATTGTGGTTACAAAGGTCACAGAGCCTTGTGATGACGCGGGCATGGACCATTGTGATGACAAACGTTATGAAGCATTGTGATGACAAGGGCATGGAGCATTGTGATGACAGTGTCATGGAGCATTGGTCTGACAATTTTCATAGATTATTGTGATGAGAGTGGGCATGGTGCATTGTGATGACAAGGGCATGGAGCATTGTGATGATAAGGTCATGGAGTATTGTGAAGACAGGTGTCAGGGAGCATTGTGATGACATATGTCATGATCCATGGCGATGACAATGGCATGGAGCTTTGTGATACCAAATGTAATGGAGGGTTGTGATGATTAGGGCTTGAAGCATTTTGATGACAAAGGCCATTGAAAATTTTGATGACAAGGTCGTGAAACATTGTGATGACAATGTACTGGAGCATTGTGATGATAAAACCATGGAGCCTTGTGAAGAAGAGTCTCATGGAGCATACTGATGAAATAGGCATGGATCATTGTAATTACAGGGCTCTTGGAACATTGTGAAGACAAGGGCATGGAGCATTGTGAGGAGAAGACCAAGGAGCCTTCTGATGGCATGCGTCTTTGAGGTTTGTGAAGACATTGGCATGGACCATTGTGATTACATGGGACTTGGAGCATTGTGATGAAAAGGGCATGGATCATTGTGATGAAAATGGCATGGAGCCTTGTCATGACAGGGTTCAAGAAGCACACAGACAACAAGTGTCAGGGAGCATGTTGATGACAAGTGTATTGAGCATTGTGATGACGAAGGTCATGGAGTATTGTGATGAGAAGACCATGGATAATTGTGATGACGAGCATCATTGGGCATTGTGATGACACGTGTTATAGAATATTGTGATCACAAGGGTTTGGAGCATTGTTATGACAGAGGTCATGGAACATTTTGATTTCATTGTTATGACAATAGCATGAAGCATTATGATGATGGGCATTGTGCATTGTGATGATAGGGTTCATGGATCATTGAGATGAAAAGGGGCATAGAGCACTGTGATTACAGTGTTATTGGAGCATTGTGATGAGAAGGGTCATGGAGCCTTGTATTGACAAGGCCATGGAACATCGTTATGGGAAGGGTCATGGAGCATTGTTATGACAGTTGTAATGGAGCATTGTGATGGCAAGGGCATGGAGCATTGTGATGAGAAGGCCATGGAGCATTCTGATGACATGTGTCATGGAGCTATGTGAAGACAAGGGCATGGAGCAATGTGATGAGAGCGTTCATGGAGCATTGTGATGACAATGACATTGAGCATTGTTATGCAAAGGGTCATGGATCTTTGTGATGACAAATGTCATGGAGCATTTTGATGGCAAGGGCGATGAGCATTGTGATGAGAAGGGCAGGGAGCACTGTGATGACAGGGTCTGGGAGCAATTTGATGAAAGTTGTCATGGAACATTTTGATGACAAGTGTTATGGAACATTGTGATGTCAGTGGTCATCGAACTTTGTGATGATAAGTGCATGTAGCATTGTGATGACAGGAGTCATGGAACATTGTGATGACAGGGGTGAGGGAGTATTGTGACAAATAGTGATGTAGCATTGTGATATCAGTGGTGAGAGAGCATTTTGATGAGAAGTGCATGGAGCATTGTGATGACAAATTTTATGAAGCATTGTGATGACAATGTTGTGGAGCACTGTGATGACAATCGCATGGTGCATTGTGATGATATGTGTCATGGAGCATTGGGCTGAAAAGTGCATGGAGCATTGTGATGACAAGGGTCATGGAGCATTGTGCTGAGAAAGGCATAGAGCACTGTGATGACAAGGGTCAAAGAGCATTGTGATGAAAAGTTCATGGAGCATTGTGGTTAAAAAGGTCACAGAGATTGTTGATGACGAGGGCATGGACCATTGTGATGACAAAGGTCATGAAGAATTGTGATGACTGGAGTCACGGAGCACTGTGATGACAGGGGTCAAGGAGCATTGTGATAACAAGGGCATGGAGCATTGTGATGACAAGGGCATGGAACATTGGTCTAATAAGTTTCATGGAGTATTGCGATGACAGTTGGAATGTCACACTGTGATGACAAGGGCATGGAGCATTGTGCTTACAAGTTTTATGGAGCATTGCAATGACAAGGTTGTGGACCGTTGTGATGAAATGCGCATGGCACATTTTGATGACAATGGTCATGGAGCATTGTTCTGACGAAGACATGGAGCATTGTGATGACAAGTTTCACAGAGAATTGTGATGAAATGTTCATGGAGCATTGTGGTTACAAAGGTCACAGAGCCTTTTGAAGACGTGGACATGGACCATTGTGATGACAAACGTTATGAATCATTGTGATGACTGGAGTCACGGAGCATTGTGATGACAGGGGTCATGGAGCATTGTGATGACAAGGGCATGGAGCATTGTGATGACAGTGGCATGGAGCATTGGACTGACAAGTTTCATAGATTATTGTGAAGAGAGTGTGCATGGTGCATTGTGATGAAAAGGTCATGGCACATTGTGATGACAATGGTCATGGAGCATTGTTCTGACAAAGACATGGAACATTGTTATGACAAGGGTCACAGAGAATTGTGATGAAAAGTTCATGGAGCACTGTGGTTACAAAGGTCACAGAGCCTTGTGATGACGCGGGCATGGACCTTTGTGATGACAATCGTTATGAAGCATTGTGATGACTGGAGTCACGGAGCATTGTGATGACAGGGGTCATGGAGCATTATGATGACATGTGTCATGGAGAATTGTGCTGACAAGTGCATGGAGCTTTGTGATGAAAAGGGTCATGGAGCATTGTGCTGAGAAAAGCTTAGAGCATTGTGATGACAAGTGTCAAAGAGCATTGTGATGAAAAGTTCATGGAGCATTGTGGTTAAAAAGTCACAGAGACTGTTGATGACGAAGGCATGGACCTTTGTGATGACAAAGGTCATGAAGCATTGTGATGAATGGAGTCAAGGAGCATTGTGATGACAGGAATCATGGAGCATTGTGATAACAAGGGCATGGAAAATTGTTCTATTAAGTTTCATGGATTATTGCGATGACTGTTGGAATGGCACATTGTGATGACAAGGGCATGGAGCATTGTGATGACCAGGTCATGCAGTATTGTGAAGACAAGTGTCAGGGAGCATTGTGATCACATATGTAATGGCCCATTTTGATGACAATGGCATGGAGCATTGTGATGCCAAGTGTCATGGAATATTCTGATGAAAAATGTAATGGAGCATTGTGATGACAATGGCTTGGAGCACTGTGATGACAAGGGTCAGGGAGCATTGTGCTGACAAGTGAATGGAGAATTGTGATGACAAGATTCATGGAGCATTCGGATGACAAGCTTGTGGAGTATTTTGATGACAATGGCATGGAGCATTGTGATGAAAGCGGCATGGGACATTGTGATGAAAAAGGCATGGAGCCTTTTCGTGACAGGTTTCAAGGAGCATTCTGATGACAAGTGTCAGGGAGCACTTTGATGACAAGTGTATTGAGAATTTTGATGACAAAGATCATGGAGCATTGTGATGAAAAGTGCATGGAGTATTGTGATGACAGGCATCATGGAGCATTGTGATAACAAGTGTTATGGAACATTGTGATCAAAAGGGTTTGGAGCATTGTGATGACAGAGGTCATGGATCATTTTGATTTCAAGGAGCATGGAGCATTTTGATGACAAGGGCATGTAGCAATATGACGCCAAGGTTCATGGAGGATTGTGATGACAATGGAAATGGAGTATTGTGATGACAAGCGCATATAGGATTGTAATGAAAAAGTCATGTAGCATATTGCTGACAAATGCATGGAGCATTGTGATGACATGTATCATGGAGCACTGTGATGACACGCGTCACGGAGCATTGTGAATACAGGGGTCATGGAACATTGGGATGACAAGGGCATGGATCATTGTGATGACAAGTGTCATGGAGCACTGCGCTGAAAATGTTCATGGAGTGTAGTGATGACAGGTGTCATGGAACATTGTGATGACTAGGGAATTGGACCTTGTGATGACAAGAGTCCCAGATGATTGTGTTGTCAGGTGTCATTGAGTGTTGTGATGACAGTGGTCATGGAGCATTGTGATGATATTGGCCATAGAGCATTGTGATGAGAAGTTCGTGGAGCATTGGGCTGAAAATGTTCATGGATTATTGTGATGACATAGGTCATGGAGCATTGTGATGACAATGGAATGGAGCATGGTGATGACAATGTCCTGGAGCATTGTGATGAGAAGACCATGGAGACTTGTGATGACAAGTCTCATGGAACATACTGATGAAATTGGACTTGGAGCATTGTGATTACAGGGGTGTTGGAGCATTGTGATTACAAGTGCATGGAGCATTGTGATGAGAAGGCCATGGAACATTCTGATGACATGCGTCATGGAGCTTTTTGATGACAAGGGCAAGGAGCATTGTGATTTCAGTGATCTTGGAGCATTGTAATGAAAAGGGCATGGATTATTGTGATGAAAAATTCATGGAGCCTTTTCATGACAGGGTTCAAGGAGCACACTGATGACAAGTGTCAGGGAGCATTGTGATGACAAGTGTATTGAGCATCTTGATGACAAAGATCATGGAGCACTGTGATGAGAAGACCATGGATAATTGTGATGATGAGCGTCATCAGGTGTTGTGATGATAAGTGTTATGGAACATTGTGATCCCAAGGGTTTGGAGCATTATGATGATAGAGGTCATGGAGTATATTGATTTCATTGTGCTTAAAATAGCCTGAAGCATTATGATGATGGGCATGGTGCATTGAGATGACAGGGTTCATGGAGCATTGAGATGAAAAGGGGCATTCAGCATTGTGTTTACAGGGGTCTTGGAGCATTGTGATGACAAGGGCTTGGAGCATTGTGATGAGAAGGCCATGGAACATTCTGATGACATGCGTCATGGAGCTTTGTGATGACAAGGGAATGGAGCATTGTGATTACAGGGGTCTTCAGCATTGTGATGAAAAGTTTCATGTAACCTTGTGATGATTATGCCGTGGAACATTGTGATTGCAGGCGTCATGGTGCATTGTTATGACAGAGCTAATGGAGCATTGTGATGAGAAGGGCATGGAACATTGCTCTGAAATGTTTCATGGATTATTGTGATTTGAGTGGGAAAGGAGCATTGTGATGACAAGGGTACGGAACACTATGAAACATGAGTCATGCAGGATTGTTATGACAAGGGCATGGAGCTATGTGATGACAAGGCCATGGAGCATCGTGATGACCAGGTCATGCCGTATTGTGAAGACAGGTGTCAGGGAGTACTGTGATCACATATGTAATGGCCCATTGTGATCACGATGTCATGGAGCATTGTAATGCCAAGTGTCATGGAGGATTCTGATGACAAAGGTAATGGAGCAATGTGATGACAATGGCTTGGAGTATTGTGATGACAAGGGTCAGGGAGCATTGTGCTGACAAGTGAATGGAGAATTGTGATGACAAGGGTCATGGAGCATTCTCATGACAAGCTTTTGGAGTAGTTTGATGACAATGGCATGGAGCATTGAGATGACAACGGCATGGGGCATTGTGATGAAAAAGGCATGGAGCCTTTTCGTGACAGGGTTCAAGGAGCACTGTGATGACAAGTGTCAGGGAGCATTGTGATGACAAGTGTATTGAGAATTGTGATGAGAAAGGTCATGGTGCTTTGTAATGAAAAGGGCATGGAGTATTGTGCTGACAGGCATCATGGAGTGTTGTGATGACAATTGTTATGGTACTTTGTTATCACAAGGGTTTGGAGCATTGTGATGACAGAGGTCATGGATCATTTTGATTTCAAGGAGCATGGAGCATTGTGATGACAAGGGCATGAAGCAATGTGATCCCAAGGTTCATGGAGGATTGTGATGACAATGGAAATGAAGTATTGTGATGACAAGTGCATAGAGCATTGTAATGACAAGGTCATGTAGCATTTTGCTGACAAAGGCATGGAGCATAGTGATGACTGGTGTCATGGAGAACTGTGATGACAAGCGTCACGGAGCATTTTTTTTTTTTTTTTCTTTTTTCTTTTTGTGGTATGTGGGCCTCTCACTGTTGGGGCCTCTCCCGTTGCGGAGCACAGCCTCCGGATGCGCAGGCCCAGCGGCCATGGCTCACGGCCCCAGCCGCTCCGCGGCATATGGGATGTCCCAGACCGGGGCACGAACCCGTATCCCCTTCATCGGCAGGCGGACTCTTAACCACTGCGCCACCAGGGAGGCCCCGGCGCATTGTTAATACAGGGGTCATGGAACATTGGGATGGCAAGGGCATGGATCATTGTGATAAGTGTCATGGAGCATTGGGATGAAAATGTACATGAAGTATTGTGATGTCAGGGGTCATGGAGCATTGTGATGACAGAGGTCATTGAGAATTTTGATTTCCTTGTGCTGACAATAGCCTGAAGCATTATGATGGTGGGCATGATGCATTGTGATGACAGAGTTCATGGATCATTGAGATGAAAAAGGGCATGGGGCATTGTGATTAAGGGGTCTTGGAGCATTTTGATGACAAGAGAAAGGAGCATTTTCATGAGAAAGCCATGGAACATTCTGATGACATGTGTCATAGGGCTTTGTGAAGACACGGGCATGGAACATTGTGATTACAGGGGTCTTGGAGCATTGTGATGACAAGGGTCATGGAGCCTTGTGGTGACAAGGCCGTGGAACATTGTGATGGCAGTGGTCATGGAGCATTGTTATCAGAGGGGTAATGGAGCATTGTGATGAGAAGGGCATGGAGCATTGTGATTACAAGCTTTATGGTGCATGGCGATGAGAAATTTGTGGACCATTGTGATGAAAAGTGTGTGGCACATTTTGATGACAAGAGTCATGGAGCATTTTTCTGACAAACACATGGAGCATTGTGATGACAAGTATTACGGAGCATTGTGATGAAAATATCATGGAGCATTGTGGTTACAGAGGTCACAGAGCCTTGTGACGAAGCGGGCATGGACCATTGTGATGACAAATGTTATGAAGCATTGTGATGCCTAGAGTCACGGAGCATTGTGATGACAGGGGTCATGGAGCTTTGTGATGACAAGTGCATGGAGTAATGTGATGAGAGTGTTCATGGAGCATTGTGATGACAATGATATGGAGCCTTGTGATGCCAAGGGTCATGGAGCTTTGTGATGACAAGTCATGGAGCATTTTGATGACAAGGACATGGTGCATTGTGATGAGAAAGGCAGGGAGCATTTTGATGACCGGGTCAAGCAGCAAGTTAATGAAAAGTGTAATGGAACATTTTGATGGCAGGGGTTACAGAACATTGTGATGTCAGGGTTCTTGGAGATTTGGGATGAAAAGGGTCATGGAGCATTTTGATGACAGGGGTTATGGAACATTGTGATGTCAGGTGTCAGGGAACATTGTTAGGATAAGAGGATGTAGCATTGTGATGACAGGGTCATGGAACATTGTGATTACATGTGTGAGGGAGTATTGTGATGACTAGTGATGGAACATTGTGATATCTCTGGTGAGAGAGCATTTTGATGAGAAGTGCATGGACAATTGTTATTACAAGGTTTATGGAGCATTGCAATGACAAGGTTGTGTACTGTTGTGATGAAATGTGCGTGGCACATTGTGATGACAATGGTCATGGAGCATTGTTCTGACAAAGACAAGGAGCATTGTGATGACAAGGGTCACAAAGAATTGTGAGGAAAAGTTCATGGAGCTTTGTGGTTACAAATGTCACAGAGCGTTGTGAGGACTCGGGCATGGACCATTGTGATGACACACGTTATGAAGCATTGTGATGAATGGAGTCACGGAGCATTGTGATGACAGTTGTCATGGAGCATTGTGATGACAAGGGCATGGAACATTGTGATGGCAGGGGCATGGAGCATTGGTCTGACAAGTTACATAGATTATTGTGATGACATTGAGCATGGTGCATTGTGATGACAAGGGCATGGAGCATTGTGATAAGTAGGTCATGGAGTATTGTGAAGTCAGGTGTCACGGAGCATTGTGATGAAATATGTCATGGTCCATGGCGATGACAATGGCATGGAGCATTGTGATGCCAAATGTAAGGGAGGATTGTGATGACAAATATAATGGAGCATTGTGATGATTAGGGCTTGGAGCATTATGATGACAAGGGCCATTGAAAATTTTCATGACAAGGTCGTGAAGCATTGTGATGACAAGGTCCTGGAGCATTGTGATGAGAAAACCATGGAAAGTTGTGATGACCATTCTCATGGAGCATACTGATGAAAAGGGGCATGGAGCATTGTGATTACAGGGGTCTTGGAACATTGTTCTGACAAGGGCATGGAGCATTGTGAGGAGAAGACCAAGGAGCATTCTGATGGCATGAGTCATTGAGCTTTGTGATGACAAGGGCATGGAGCATTGTGATTACAGGGGTCTTGGACCACTGTGATGAAAATGGCATGGATCATTGTGATGAAAAAGGCAAGGAGCCTTGTCATGACAGGGTTCAAGGAGCATACAAACAACAAGTGTCTGGGAGCATTTTGATGACAAGTGTATTGAGCATTGTGATGACGAATGTCATGGAGCATTGTGATGAGAAGACCATGGATAATTGTAATGACGAGCGTCATGGGGCATAGTGATGACAAGTGTTATGGAATATTGTGATCACAAGGGTTTGGAGCATTGTGATGACAGAGGTCATGGAGCATTTTGATTTCATTGTGATGACAATAGCATGAAGCATTATGATGATGGGCATGGTGCATTGTGATGACAGGTTTCATGGATCATTGAGATGAAAAGGGGCATACAGCATTGTGATTACAGGGTTTTGGAGCATTGTGATGAGAAGGGTCATGGAGCCTTGTGATGACAAGGCCATGGGACATCGTGATGGCAGGGGTTATGGAGCATTGTTATGACAGGTGTAATGGAGCATTGTCATGGCAAGGGCATGGAGCATTGTGATGAGAAGGGCAGGGAGCATACTGATGACATGTGTCATGGAGCTTTGTGAAGACAAGGGCATGGAGCAATGTGAAGAGAGCGTTCATGGAGCATTGTGATGACAATGACATGGAGCATTGTGATGCCAAGGGTCATAGATCTTTGTGATGACAAATGTCAAGGAGCATTTTGATGGCAAGGTCGTTGTACATTGTGATGAGAAGGGCAGGGAGCATTGTGATGACAGGGTCATTAAGCAATTTGATGAAAAGTGTCATGGAACATTTTGATGACAGGTGTTATGGAACATTGTGATGTCAGGGGTCATCGAACATTCTGATGATAAGTGCATGTAGCATTGTGCTGACAGGAGTCATGGAACATTGTGATGACAGGGTTGACGCAGTATTGTGACAAATAGTGATGTAGCATTGTGATATCAGTGGTGAGAGAACATTTTGATGAGAAGTGCATGGAGCATTGTGATGACAAATTTTATGGAGCATTGTGATGACAAGATTGTGGAGCACTGTGATGACAAGCACATGGTGCATTGTGATGACATGTGTCATGGAGCATTGTGCTGACAAGCGCATGGAGCATTGTGATGACAAGGGTCATGGAGCATTGTGCTGAGAAGGGCATAGAGCATTGTGATGACAAGTGTCAAAGACCATTGTGATGAAATGTTCATGGAGCATTGTGCTTAAAAAGGTCACAGAGACTGTTGATGACGACGGCATGGACCATTGTGATGACAAAGGTCAAGAAGCATTGTGATGACTGGAGTCACGGAGCATCATGATGACAAGGGTCATGGAGCATTGTGATAACAAGGGCATGGAGCATTGTGATGACAAGGGCATGGAACAATGGTCTAATAACTTTCATGGATTTTCGCGATGACAGTTGGAATGGCGCATTGTGTTGACAAGGGCATGGAGCATTGTGATGACCAGGTCATGCAGTACTGTGAAGACAGGTGTCAGGGAGCATTGTGATGACATATGTAATTGCCCATTGTGATGACAATGGCATCGAGCATTGTGATGACAAATGTCATAGAGCTTTGTGATGATAATTGTTATGCAACATTGTGATCACAAGTGTTTGGAGCATTAGGAACACAGAGGTCATGGAGAATATTGATTTAATTGTGATGACAATAGCCTGAAGCTTTTTGATGATGGGCATGGTTCTTTGTGATGACAGGGTTCATGAAGCACTGAGATGAAATGGGGCATGGAGCATTGTGATTAGAGGGGCCTTGGAGCATTGTGATGACAAAGGTATGGAACATTGTGATGAGAAGGCCATGGAACATTAAGATGGCATGCGTCATCGAGCTTTGTGATGACAAGGGAATGTAGCATTGTGATTTCAGGGGTCTTGAGCATTGTGATGAGAAGTGTCATGGAACTTGGTGATGACTAGGCCGTGGAATATTGTGATGGCAGGGGTCATGGTGCATTGTTATGACAGGGGTAATGGAGCATTGTGATGAGAAGGGTATGGAACTTTGGTCTGAAATGTTTCATGGATTATTGTGATGAGAGTGGGCATGGAGCATTGTGATGACAAGGGCAGGGAACACTGTGATACATGTGTCATGCAGGACTGTAATGACAAGGGCATGGAGCATTGTGATGAGAAGGGCATCGAGCATTGTGATGACAAGTGTCATGGAGCTGTGTGATGACAAGGGCATTGAGCAATGTTATGAGAGGGTACATGGAGCATTGTGATGACAATGACATGGAGCAGTGTGATGCCAAGTGTCATGGATCTTTGTGATGACAAAGGTCAGGAGCATTTTGATGGCAAGGGCGTTGTGCATTGTGATGAGAAGGGCAGGGAGCATCCTGATGACAGGGTCATGGAGCAATTTAATGAAAAGTTTTATGGAACATTTTGATGACAGTTGTTATGGAACACTATGATGTCAGTGGGCATGGAGCATTTTGATGACGAGGTCATGCAGTATTGTGAAGAGAGGTGTCAGGGAGCATTGTGATGACATATGTAATGGCCCATTGTGATGACAATGGAATGGAGCATTGTGATGCCAAGTGTCCTGGAGGATTCTGATGACAAAGGTAATGGAGCACTGTGATGACAATGGCTTGGAGCATTGTGATGACAAGGTTCAGGGAGCATTGTGCTGACAAGTGCATGGAGAATTGTGATGACATGGGTCATGGAGCATTCTGATGACAAGCTTGTGGAGTATTTTGATGACAATGGCATGGAGCATTGTGATGAAAACGGCATGGGGCATTGTGATGAAAAAGCATGGAGCCTTTTCGTGACAGGGTTCAAGGAGCATTCTGACGACAAGTGTCAGGGAGCATTGTGATGACATGTGTATTGAGAATTGTGATCACAAAGGTCATGGACCATTATGATGAAAAGGGTATGGAGTATTGTGATGACAGGCATCATGGAGCGTTGTGATGACCAGTGTTATGGAACATTGTGATCACAAGGGTTTGGAGCATTGTGATGACAGAGTTCATGGATCATTTTGATTTCAAGGAGCATGGAGCATTGTGATGACAACGGCATGAAGCAATGTGATCGCAAGATTCATGGAGGATTGTGATGACAATGGAAATGGAGTATTGTGATGAAAAGCGCATAGAGCATTGTAATAACAAGGTCATGTAGCATTTTGCTGACAAAGGCATGGAGCATTGTGATGACAGGTGTCATGGAGCACAGGGCTGAAAATGTTCATGGAGTGTTCTGATGACTGGGTTCATGGAGCATTGTGAGGACTAGGGAATGGAGCATTGTGATCACAAGAGTCCAGGATCATTGCGTTGTCAAGGGTCATGGAGTGTTGTGATGACAGTGGTCATGGAGCACTGTGATTATATTGGCCATTGAGGATTGTGATGAGTAGGTCGTGGAGCATTGGGCTGAAAATGATCATGGATTATCGTGATGACAGGGGTCATGGAGCATTGTGTTGACAAGGGAATGGAGTATGGTGATAACAAGGTCCTGGAGCATTGTGATGAGAAGACCAGGAGACTTGTGATGACAAGTCTCATGGAGCATTCTGATGAAAAGGGGCATGTAGCACTGTGATTACAGGGTCTTGGAGCATTGTGATGACTAGGGCATAGAGCATTCTGATGACATGCGTCATGGAGTTTTTTGATGACAAGGGCATGGAGCATTGTGATTACTGGGGTCTTGGAACATTGTGAGGACTATGGCATGAAGCATTGTGAGGAGAAGAAGAAGGAGCATTCTGATGGCATGCGTCATTGAGCTTTGTGATGACAAGGGCATGGAGCATTGAAATTACATGGGTCTCGGAGCACTGTGATGAAAAGGGCATGGATCATTGTTATGAAAAAGGCATGCAGCCTTGTCATGACAGGGTTCAAGGAGCAAACAGACAACAAGTGTCAGGGAGCGTTTTGATGACAAGTGTGTTGAGCATTGTGATGACCACCGTCATGGAGCATTGTGATGAGAAGTCCATTGATAATTGTGATGACGAGCGTCATGGGGCATTGTGATGACAAGTGTTATGGAATATTGTGATCACAAGGGTTTGGAGCATTGTTATGACAGAGGTCATGGAGCATTTTTATTTCATTGTGATGACAATAGCCTGAAACCTTAGGACGATGGGCATGGTGCATTGTGATGACAGGATTCATGGATCATTGTGATGAAAAAGGGCATAGATCATTGTGATTACAGGGTTCTTGGAGCATTGTGATGAGAAGGGTCTTGGAGCTATGTGATGACAAGCCATGGAACATCGTGATGGCAGGGGTCATGGAGCATTGTTATGACTGGGGTAATGGAGCATTGTCATGGCAAGGGCATGGAACATTGTGATGAGAAGGCCATGGAGCATTCTGATGACATTTGTCATGGAGATTTGTGAAGAGAAGGGCTTGGAGCAATGTGATGAGAGCGTTCATGGAGCATTGTGATTACAAGTGTCATGGAGCCTTGTGCTGATAAAGGCATAGAGCATTGTGATGACAAGGGTCAAAGAGCATTGTGATGAAAAGTTCATGGAGCATTGTGGTTAAAAAGGTCACAGAGTCTGTTGATGACGAGGGCATGGACCATTGTGATGACAAAGGTCATGAAGCATTGTGATGACTGGAATCACAGAGCATTGTGATGACAGGGGTCATGGAGCATTGTGATAACAAGGGCATGGAGCATTGTGATGACAAGGGCATAGAGCATTGGTCTAATAAGATTCAAGGATTATTGCGAGGACAGTTGGAATGGCACATTGTGATGACAAGGTCATGGAGCATTGTGATGACCAGGTCATGTAGTATTGTGATGACAATGGCATGGAGCATTGTGATGAAAAGGGCATGGAGTATTGTGATGACAGGCATCATGGAGCGTTGTGATGACAAGTGTTATGGAACACTGTGATCACAAGGGATTGGAGCCTTGTGGTGACAGAGGTCATGGCTCATTTGATTTCAAGGAGCATGGAGCATTGTGATGACAAGGGCATGAAGCAATGTGATCCCAAAGTTCATGGAGGAATGTGATGGCATTGGTAATGGAGTATTGGGATGACAAGCGCATAGAGCATCGTAATGACAAGGTCATGTAGCATTTTGCTGAAAAAGGCATGGAGCATTGTTATGACAGGTTTCGTGGAGCACTTTGATGACAAGCGTCACAGAGCATTGTGAATACAGTGGTCATGGAGCATTGGGATGAAAAGGGCATGCATCATTGTGATTAGAAGTGTCATGGCTCATTGGGCTGGAAATGTTCATGGAGTATTGTGATGACTGGGGTCATGGAGCATTGTGATGACAGAGGTCATGGAGCATTTTGATTTCATTGTGATGACAATAGCTTGAAGCATTATGATGATGGGCATGGTGCATTGTGATGACAGGATTCTTGGAGCATTGAGATGAAAAGTGGCATGGAGCATTGTGATTACAGGGGTCTTGGAGCATTGTGATGACAAGGGCATGGAACATTGTGATGAGAAGGCCATGGAACATTCTGATGACATGCGTCATGGAGCTTTGTGATGACAAGGGCATGGAGCATTGTGATTACAGGGGTTTTGGAGCATTGTGATGGCAAGTGTCATGGAGCCTTGTGATGACAAGGCCGTGGAAAATTTTGATGACATGGGTCATGAAGCATTGTTATGACAGGGGTAATGGAGCATTGTGATCAGAAGGGCATGGAGCATTCAATTAAAAGTTTTATGGAACATTGCTATGACAAATTTGCGGACTGTTGTGATGAAAAGCACGTTTCACATTGTGATGACAAGGGTCATCAGGCATGGTTCTGACAAAGGCATGGAGCATTGTGATGACAAGGGTCACAGAGCATTGTGATGAATAGTTCAAGGAGCATTGTGGTTACAAATGTCACAGAAACTTGTGATGACGCAGGCATGGACCATTGTGATGACAAACGTTATGCGGCATTTTGATGACTGGAGTCACGGAGCATTGTGATGACAGGGGTCATGGAGCATTGTGATGACAAGGGCATGCAGCATTGTGATGAGAAGGTCATGGAGTATTGTGAAGACAGTTGTCAGGGAGAATTGTGAGGACATATGTCATGTTCCATTGTGATGACAATGGAATGGGGCATTGTGATGCCAAATTTAATGGAGGATTGTGATGACTAATATAATGGAGCATTGTGATGACTAGGGATTGGAGCATTCTGATAACAAGGGCCATTGAGAATTTTCATGACAAGGTCGTGAAGCATTGTGATGACAATTTCCTGGAGTATTGTGATGACAAAACCATGGAGCCTTGTGATGAAAAGTCTCATGGAGCATACTGAATAAAAGGGGCATGGAGCATTGAGATTATAGGGGTCTTGGAACATTGTGATGACAAGGGCATGGAGCATTGTGAGGAGAAGGCCAAGGAGCATTCTGATGACATGGGTCATTGAGCTTTGTGATGACAAGGGCATGTAGCATTGTGATTACAAGGGTCTTGGAGCATCATGATGAAAAGGGCATGGATCATTGTGATGAAAATGGCATGGGCCCTTGTCATGACAGGGTTCAAGGAGCATACAGACAACAAGTGTCAGGGAGCATTTTGATGACAAGTGTATTGAGCATTGTGAGGACAAAGATCATGGAGCATTGTGATGGGAAGACCATGGATAATTGTGATGACGAGCGTCATGGCGCATTGTGACGACAGGTGTTATGGAATATTGTGATCACAAGGGTTTCGAGCATTGTTATGACAGAGGTCATGGAGCATTTTGATTTCATTGTGATGACAATAGTATGAAGCATTATGATGATGGGCATGGTGCATTGTGATGACTGTGTTCATGGAACATTGTGATGAAAAGGGGCATGGAGCATTTTGATTACAGGGGTCTTGGAGCATTGTGATGAGAAGGGTCATGGAGCCTTGTGATGAAAAGGTCATGGAACATCGTGATGGCAGGGGTCATGGTATATTGTTATGACAGGTGTAATGGAGCATTGTGATGGCAAGGGAATGGAGCATTTTGATGACAAGGGTGTTGTGCATTGTGATAAGAAGGGCAGGGAGCATTGTGATGACGGGGTCATGGAGCAATGTGACGAAAGAGTCATGGAATATTTTGATGACTGTGGTTATGGAACATTGTGATGTCAGGGGTCATGGACATTTTGATGAAAAAGGTCATGGAGCATTTTGATGACAGGGGTTATGGAACATTGTGATGTCAGGGGTCATCAAACAAGGTGATGACAAGTGCATGTAGCATTGTGATGACAGGCGTCATGGAACACTGTGATGACAGAGGTGTGGGAGTATTGTGACGAATAGTTATGTAACATTGTGACATCAATGGTGAGAGAGCATTTTGATGAGAAGTGCATGGAGCATCTTGATGACAAGTTTTATGGAGCATTGAGATGACAAGATGGTGGAGCACTGTGATGACAAGCGCATGGTGCATTCTGATGACATGTGTCATGCAGCATTGTGCTGACATGCGCATGGAGCATTGTGATGACAAGGGTCATGGAGAATTGTGCTGAGAAAGTTATAGAGCATTGTGATGACAAGGGACAAAGAGCATTGTGATGAAATGTTCATGGAGCATTGTGTTTAAAATATCACAGAGACTGTTGATGACGAGGGCATGGACCATAGTGATGACAAAGGTCATGAAGTATTGTGATGACTGGAGTCACGGAACATTGTGATGACAGGGGTCATGGAGCATTGTGATAACGTGGGCATGGAGCATTGTGATGATAAGGGCATGGAGCATCGGTCTAATATTTTTCATGGATTATTGTGATGACAGTTGGAATGTCGCATTGTGATGACATGGGCATGGAGCATTCTGATGACAAGCTTGTGGAGTATTTTGATGACAAGAGAATGGAGCATAGTGATGACAAGATTATGTATCATTATGCTGACAAAGGCTTTGTGATTACAAGGTTCATGGAGAACTGTGATTACAAGCGTCATGAAGTATGGTGATTACACCGGTCATGGAGCATTGGTATGACAAGGGCATGGAGCATTTTGATGACAAGTGTCCCGGATCATTGTGTTGTCAGGGTTCATGGAAGGTTGTGATGACAGTGGTCATGGAGCACTGTGATGACAGGGGTCATGGAACATTGTGATGAGAAGACCATGGATAATTGTGATGTCGAGCGTCATGGAGCACTGTAATGACAAGTGGTATGGAGCATTGTGGTGACAGTGGCCATGGAGCATTGTGATGACAAGGGTCATGGAGCATTCTGATGAAAAGCTTGTGGAGTATTGTGATGAAAATAGCATGGAGCATTGTGATGAAAAGTGCATGGAACATTGTGATGACAATGACATGGAGCATTGTAATGGCAAGTGTCATGGAGCTTTGTGATGACAAAAGTCATGGAGCATTTTGATGACAAGGGTTATGGAACATTGTGATGTCAGGGGTCATCGAACATTGTGAAGATAAGTGCACGTTGCATTGTGATGAAAGGAGTCATGGAACATTGTGATGACAGGGGTCATGGAGCATTGTGATGACAGTGGCATGGAGCATTGGTCTGACAAATTTCAAAGATTATTGTGATGAGAATGGGCATGGTGCAATGTGATGACAAGGGCATGGAGCACTGTGATGATAAGGTCATGGAGTATTGTGAAGACAGGTGTCAAGGACCATTGTGATGACATATGTCATGGTATGTTCAATGGCGATGACAATGGCATGGAACTTTGTGATACCAAATGTAATGGAGGATTGTGATGACAAATATAATGGAGCATTGTGATGATTAGGGCTTGGAGAATTATGATGACAAGGGCAATTGAAAATTTTCAGGAAAAGGTCATGAAGCATTGTGATGACAAGGTCCTGGAGTATTGTGATGACAAAACCATGGAGCTATGTGATGACAAGTCTCATGGAGCATACTGATTAAAAGGGGAATGGAGCATTGTGTTTACAGGGGTCTTGGAACATTGTGAAGACAAGGGCATGGAGCATTGTGAGGAGAAGACCAAGGAGCATTCTGATGGCATGCGTCATTGAGCTTTGTAATGACAATGGCATGGACCATTGTGATTACATGGGACTTGGAGCATTGTGATGACAGATTTCAGGGGGCACTGAGATGAAAAGGGGCATGGATCATTGTGATTACAAGGGTCTTGGAGCATTGTGATGACAAGGGCATGGAGCATTGTGATGAGAAGGCCAAGGAACATTCTGATGACATGCGTCATGGAGATTTGTGATGACAAGGAAATGGAGCATTGTGATTTCAGGGGTCTTGAGCATTGTGATGAGAAGTATCATGGAGCCTTGTGATGACTAGGCCGTGGAACATTGTGATGGCAGGGGTCATGGTGCATTGTTATGACAGGGGTAATGGAGCATTGTGATGAGAAGGGTATGGAACTTTGGTCTGAAATGTTTCATGGATTATTGTGATGAGAGTGGGCATGGAGCATTGTGATGACAAGGGCAGGGAACACTGTGATACATGGGTCATGCAGGACTGTAATGACAAGGGCATGGAGCATTGTGATGAGAAGGGCATCGAGCATTGTGATGACAAGTGTCAGGGAGCTTTGTGATGACAAGGGCATGGAGCAATGTGATGAGAGGGTTCATGGAGCATTGTGATGACAATGACATGGAGCATTGTGATGACAAGGGTCTTGGAGCTTTGTGATGACAAGTCATGGAGCATTTTGATGAGAAGGGTAGGGAGAATTTTGATGACCGGGTCATGCTGCAATTTGATAAAAAGTGTAATTGAGCATTTTGATGGCAGTGGTTATAGAACATTGTGATGTCAGGGGTCTTGGAGCTTTTGGATGGAATGGGTCATTGAGCATTTTGATGACAGGGCTTATGAACATTGTGATGGCAGGGGTCATGGAACATTGTGATTACAAGGGTGAGGGAGTATTTTGATGACTACTGATGTAACATTGTGATATGTCTGGTGAGAGAGCATTTTGATGAGAATTACATTGACCATTGTGATTACAAGGTTTATGAAGCATTGCAATGACAAGGTTGTGGACCGTTGTGATGAACTTCTCGTGGCACATTCTGATGACAATGGTCATGGAGAATCGTTTTGACAAAGACATGGAGCATTGTGATGACAAGTTTCACAGAGAATTGTTATGAAATGTTCATGAAGAATTGTGGTTACAAATTTCACAGAGCCTTGTGATGACGGGGGCATGGACCATTGTGATGACAAACGTTATGAAGCATTGTGATGACTGGAGTCACGGAGCATTGTGATGACAGGGGTCATGGAGGCTTGTGATGACAAGGGCATGGAGCATTGTGATGACAGTGGCATGGAGCATTGGTCTGACACGTTTCATAGATTATTGTGATGAGAGTGGGCATGGTGCATTGTAATGACAAGGGCATGGAGCATTGTGATGATAAGCTCATGGAGTATTGTGAAGAAAGGTGTCAGGGAGCATTGTGATAACATATGTCATGGCCCATTGTGATGACAGTGGCATGGAACATTGTGATACCCAATGTAATGGAGGATTGTGATGACAAATATAATGGAGCATTGTGATGATTAGGGCTTGTAGCATTATGATGACAAGGGCCATTGAAAATTTTCAGGACAACGTCGTGAAGCATTGTGATGACAATGTCCTGGAGCACTGTGTTGACAACACTATGAAGCCTTGTGATGACAAGTCTCATGGAGCATACTGATGAAATGGGGCATGAAGCATTGTGATTACAGGGATCTTGGAACATTGTGATGATAAGGGCATGGAGAATTGTGAGGAGAAGACAAAGGAGCATTCTGATGGCATGCGTCATTGAGCTTTGTGATGACAAGTGCATGGACCATTGTGATTACATGGGACTTGGAGCATTGTGATGAAAAGGGCATGGATCATTGTGATGAAAAAGGCATAGAGCCTTGTCATGACAGGGTTCAAGGAGCATACAGACAACAAGTGTCAGGGAGCATGTTGATGACAAGTGTATTGAGCATTGTGATGACGAAGATCATGGAGCATTTTGATGAGAAGACCATGGATAATTGTGATGACGAGCGTCATGGGGCATTGTGATGACAAGTGTTATGGAATATTGTGATCACAAGTGTTTGGAGCATTGTTATGACAGAGGTCATGGAGCATTTTGATTTCATTGTTATGACAATAGCATGAAGCATTATGATGATGGGCATGGTGCATTGTGATGACAGGGTTCATGGAACATTGAGATGAAAAGGGGCATAGAGCATTGTGATTACAGTGTTATTGAAGCATTGTGATGAGAAGGGTCATGGAGCCTTTGATGAAAAGGCCATGGAACTTCGTGATGGCAGGGGTCATGGAGCATTGTTATGACAGGGGTAATGGAGCATTGTGATGGAAAGGGCATGGAGCATTGTGATGAGAAGGCCATGGAGCATTCTGATGACGTGTAATGGAGCTATGTGAAGACAAAGGCATGGAGCAATGTGATGAGAGCATTCATGGAGCATTGTGATGACAATCACACGGAGCATTGTGATGCCAAGGGTCATGGATCTTTGTGATGACAAAGGTCATGGAGCCTTGTGATGACAAGTCTCATGGAGCATACTGATTAAAAGGGGAATGGAGCATTGTGATTACAGGGGTCTTGGAACATTGTGAAGACAAGGGCATGGAGCATTGTGAGGAGAAGACCAAGGAGCATTCTGATGGCATGCGTTATTGAGCTTTGTGATGACAATGGCATGGACCATTGTGATTACATGGGACTTGGAGCATTGTGATGAAAAGGGCATGGATCATTGTGATGAAAAGGCATGGAGCCTTGTCATGACAGGGTTCAAGGAGCATACAGACAACAAGTGTCAGGGAGCATGTTGATGACAAGTGTATTGAGCATTGTGATGACGAAGGTCATGGAGCATTGTGATGAGAAGACCATGGATAATTGTGATGGCGAGCATCCTGGGGCATTGTGATGACAAGTGTTATGGAATATTGTGATCACAAGGGTTTGGAGCATTGTTATGACAGAGGTCATGGAACATTTTGATTTCGTTGTTATGACAATAGCATGAAGCATTATGATGATGGGCATAGTGCATTGTGAAGACAGGGTTCATGGATCATTGAGATGAAAAGGGGCATAAAGAATTGTGATTACAGTGTTCTTGGAGCATTGTGATGAGAAGGGTCAAGGAGCCTTGTGATGACAAGGCCATGGAACATCGTGATGGCAGGGGTCATGGAGCATTGTTATGACAGGGGTAATGGAGCATTGTGATGGCCAGGGCTTGGAGCATTGTGATGAGAAGGCCATGGAGCATTCTGATGACATGTGTCATGGAGCTATGTGAAGACAAGGGCATGGAGCAATGTGATGAGAGCGTTCATGGAGCATTGTGATGACAATGACATGGAGCATTGTGATGCCAAGGGTCATGGATCTTTGTGATGACAAAGGTCATGGAGCATTGTGATGGCAAGGGCGTTGTGCATTGTGATGAGAAGGGCAGGGATCATTCTGATGACAGGGTCATGGAGCAATTTGATGAAAAGTGTCATGGAACATTTTGATGATAGGTGTTATGGAACATTGTGATGTCAGGGGTCATCGAACATTGTGATGATAAGTGCATGTAGCATTGTGATAACAGGAGTCATGGAACATTATGATGACAGGGGAGAGGGAGTATTGTGACAAATAGTGATGTAGCATTGTGATATCAGTGGTGAGAGATCATTTTGATGAGAAGTGCATGGAGCACTGTGATGACAAATTTTATGGAGCATTGTGATGACAAGGTTGTGGAGCACTGTGATGACAAGCGCATGGTGCATTGTGATGACATGTGTCATGGAGCATTGTGCTGACAAGTGCATGGAGCATTGTGATGACAAGTGTCATGGAGCAATTTGCTGAAAAAGGCAGAGAGCATTGTTATGACAGGGGTCAAAGAGCATTGTGATGAAAAGTTCATGGATCTTTGTGGATAACACGGTCACAAGACTGTTGATGATGAGGGCATGGACCACTGTGATGACAATTTCATGAAGCATTGTGATGACTGGAGTCATGGAGCATTGTGATGACAGGGATCATGGAGCATTGTGATAACGAGGGTATGGAGCATGGTGATAACAAGGGCATGGAAAATTGGTCTAATAAGTATCATGGATGGTTGTGATGACAGTTGGAATGGCGCATTGTGATGACAAGGGCATGGAGCATTGTGATGACCAGGTCATGCAGTATTGTGAAGACAGGTGTCAGTGAGCATTGTGATCACATGTGTAATGGCCCGTTGTGATGAGGATGGCATGGAGCATTGTGATGCCAAGTGTCATGGAGGATTCTGATGACAAACGTAATGGAGCATTGTGATGACAATGGCTTGGAGCATTGTGATGACCAGGTCATGCACTATTGTAAAGACAGGTGTCAGGTAGCATTGTGATGCTAAGTGTCATGG
The DNA here is from genome assembly GCF_025265405.1 of Mesoplodon densirostris. Lineage (NCBI taxonomy): Eukaryota > Metazoa > Chordata > Mammalia > Artiodactyla > Ziphiidae > Mesoplodon > Mesoplodon densirostris. Next base: position 405,456 of record NW_026778198.1, read on the forward strand.
AGGATTCTGATGACTAAGGTAATGGAGCATTGTGATGACAGTGGCTTGGAGCATTGTGATAACAAGGGTCAGGGAGCATTGTGCTGACAAGTGCATGGAGAATTGTGATGACAAGGGTCATGGAGCATTCTGATCACAAGCTTGTGGAGTACATTGATGACAATGGCATGGAGCATTGTGATGAAAACGGAATGGGGCTTTGTGATGAAAAAGGCATGGAGCCTTTTCGTGACAGGGTTCAAGGAGCATTCTGATGACAAGTGTCAGGGAGCATTGTGATGACAAGTGTATTGAGAATTGTGGTGACAAAGCTCATGGAGCATTGTGATGAAAAGGGCATGGAGTATTGTGATGACAGGCAACATGGAGCGTTGTGAGGACAAGTGTTATGGAACATTGTGATCACAAGCTTTTGGAGCACTGTGATGACAGAGGTCATGGATCATTTTGATTTCAAGGAGCATGGAGCATTGTGATGACAAGGGCATGAAGCAATGTGATCCCAAGATTCATGGAGGATTGTGATGACAATGGAAATGGAGTATTGTGATGACAAGCGCATAGAGCATTGTAATGACAATGTCATGTAGCATTTTGCTGACAAAGGCATGGAGCATTGTGATGACATGTGTCATGGAGCACTGTGATGAGAAGCGTCAAGGAGCATTGTGAATACAGAGGTCATGGAGCATTGGGATGACAAGGGTCATGGAGCACTGGCCTGAAAATATTCATGGAGTGTTGTGATAACAGGGGTCATGGAGCATTGTGATGATTAGGGAATGGAGCATTGTGATGACAAGAGTCCCTAATCATTGTGTTGTCAGGTGTCATGGAGTGTTGTGATGACTTTGGTCATGGAGCATTGTGATGATATTGGACATGGAGCATTGTGATGAGAAGGTCGTGGATCATTGGGCTGAAAATGTTCATGGATTATAGTGATGACAGTGCTCATGAAGCATTGTGATGACAAGGGAATGGAGCATGGTGATGTCAAGGTCCTGGAGCATTGTGATGAGAAGACCATGGAGACTTGTGATGGCAAGTCTCATGGAGCATTCTGATGAAAAGGGGCATGGAGCATTGTGATTACAGGGGTCTTGAAGCATTGTGATGACTAGGGTATAGAGCATTGTGATGAGAAGGCCATGGAGCATTGGTCTGACAAGTTTCATAGATTATTGTGATGACAGTGGGCATGGTGCATTGTGATGACAAAGGCATGGAGCACTGTGATGAGAAGCTCATGGAGTATTGTGAAGACAGATGTCAAAGAGCATTGTGATGACATATGTCTTGGTCGATTGCGATGACAATGGCATGGAGCATTGTGATGCCAAATGTAATGGAGAATGGTGATGACAAATATAATGGAGCATTGTGATGATTAGGGCTTCGAGCATTATGATGACAAGGGCCATTGAAAATTTTCATGACAAGGTCGAGGAGCATTGTGATGACAAGGTCCTGGAGCATTGTGATGACAAAACCATGGAGCCTTGTGATGACAAGTCTCATGGAGCATACTGATGAAAAGGGGCAAGGAGCATTGTGATTACAGGTGTCTTGGAACATTGTGATGACAAGGGCATGGATCATTGTGAGGAGAAGACCAAGGAGCATTCTGATGGCATGCATCATTGAGCTTTGTGATGACAAGTGCGTGGAGCATTGTGATTACATGGGACTTGGAGCATTGTGATCAAAAGGTCATGGATCATTGTGATGAAAAAGGCATGGAGCCTTGTCATGACAGGGTTCAAGGAGCATACAGACAAAAAGTGTCAGGGAGCATTTTGATGACAATTGTATTGAGCATTGTGATGACAAAGGTCATGGAGCATTGTGATGAGAAGCCCATGGATAATTGTGATGACGAGCCTCATGGGGCATTGCGATGACACGTGTTATGGAATATTGTGATCACAAGGGTTTGGAGCATTGTTATGACAGAGGTCATGGAACATTTTGATTTCATTGTTATGAAAATAGCCTGAAGCATTATGATGATGGGCATGGTACATTGTGATGACAAGGTTCATGGATCATTGAGATGAAAAGGGGCATAGAGCATTGGGATTAGAGTGTTCTTGGAGCATTGTGATGAGAAGGGTCATGGAGCCTTGTGATGACAATGCCATGGAACATCGTGATGGCAGGGGTCATGGAGCATTGTTATGACAGTGGTAATGGAGCATTGTGATGGCAAGGGCATGGAGCATTGTGATGAGAAGGCCATGGAGCATTCTGATGACGTGTCATGGAGCTATGTGAAGACAAGGGCATGGAGCAATGTGATGAGAGCGTTCATGGAGCATTGTGATGACAATGACATGGAGCATTGTGATGCCAAGTGTCATGGAACTTTGTGATGACAAAGGTCATTGAGCATTTTGATGGCAAGGGCGTTGTGCATTGTGATGAGTAGGGCAGGGAGCATTCTGATGACTGGGTCATGGAGCAATTTGATGAAAATTGTCATGGAACATTTTGATGACAGATGTTATGGAACATTGTGATGTCAGGGGTCATCGAACATTGTGATGATAAGTGCATGTAGCATTGTGATAACAGGAGTCATGGAACATTATGATGACAGGGGTGAGGGAGTATTGTGACAAATAGTGATGTAGCATTGTGATATCAGTGGTGAGAGAGCATTTTGATGAGAAGTGCATGGAGCATTGTGATGACAAATTTTATGGAGCATTGTGAAGACAATGTTGTGGATCACTGTGATGACAAGTGCATGGTGCATTGTAATGACATGTGTCATGGAGCATTGTGCTGACAAGCGAATGGAGCATTGTGATGACAAGGGTCATGGAGCATTTTACTGAGCAAGTCATAGAGCATTATGATGACAAGGGTCAAAGAGCATTGTGATGAAAAGTTCATGGAGCATTGTGGTTAAAAAGGTCACAGAGACTGTTGATGACGAGGGCATGGACCATTGTGTTGACAAAGGTCATGAAGCATTGTGATGACTGGAGTCACGGAGCATTGTGATGACAGGGGTCATGGAGCATTGTGATAACAAGGGCATGGAGCATTGTGATGACAAGTACATGGAACATTGGTCTAATAAGCTTCATGGAGTATTGTGATGACAGTTGGAATGGCACACTGTGATGACAAGGACATGGAGCATTGTGATGACCAGGTCATGCGTATGGTGAAGACAGGTGTCAGGGAGCACAGTGATCACATATGTAATGGCCCATTGTGATGAGGATGGCATGGAGCATTGTGCTGCCAAGTGTCAGGGAGGATTCTGATGAAAAAGGTAATGGAGCATTGTGATGACAATTGCTTGGAGCATTGTGATGACAAGGGTCAGGGAGAATTGTGCTGACAAGTGCATGGAGAATTGTGATGACAAGGGTCATGGAGCATTCTGATGACAAGCTTGTGGAGTATTTTGATGACAATGGCATGGAGCATTGTGAGGAAAACGGCATGGGGCATTGTGATGAAAAAGGCATGGAGCCTTTTCGTGACAGGGTTCAAGGAGCATTCTGATGACAAGTGTCAGGGAGCATTGTGATGACAAGTGTATTGAGAATTGTGGTGACAAAGCTCATGGAGCATTGTGATGAAAAGGGCATGGAGTATTTTGATGACAGGCATCATGGAGTGTTGTGAGGACAAGTGTTATGGAACATTGTGATCACAAGGGTTTGGAGCATTGTGATGACAGAGGTCATGGATCATTTTGATTTCAAGGAGCATGGAGCATTGTGATGACAAGGACATGAAGCAATGTGATCCCCCAATTCATGGAGGATTGTGATGACAATGCAAGTCGAGTATTGTAATGACAAGCGCATAGAGGATTGTAATGACAAGGTCATGTAGCATTTTGCTGACAAAGTCATGGAGCATTGTGATGACATGTGTCATGGAGCATTGTGCTGACAAGCGCATGGAGCATTGTGATGAGAAGGCCATGGAGCATTCTGATGACATGCGTCATGGCGTTTTGTGATGACAAGGGCATGGAGCATTGTGATTACAGGGACCTTGGAGGACTGTGATGAAATGATCATGGATCATTGTGATGAAAAATGCATGGAACCTTGTCATGACAGGGTTCAAGGAGCATACTGACGACAAGTGTCAGGGATCATTGTGATGACAAGTGTATTGAGCATTGTGATGACAAAGATCATGGAGCATTGTGATGAGAAGACCATGGATCATTGTGATGATGAGCGTCATGGGGTGTTGTGATGATACGTGTTATGCAACATTGTGATCACTAGGGTTTGGAGCATTATGATGACAGAGGTCATGCAGAATATTGATTTCATTGTGATGACAATAGCCTGAAGCATTATGATGATGGGCATGGTGCATTGTGATGACAGGGTTCATGGAGCACTGAGATGAAAAGGGGCATGGAGCATTGTGATTACAAGGGTCTTGGAGCATTGTGATGACAGATTTCATGGAGCATTGAGATGAAAAGTGGCATGGAGCAGTGTGATTACAATGGTCTTGGAGCATTGTGATGACAAGTGCATGGAGCATTGTGATGAGAAGGCCATGGAACATTCTGATGACATGCGTCATGGGGCTTTGTGATGACAAGGGCATGGAGTATTGTGATTTCAGGGGTCTTGAGCATTGTAATGAAAAATATCATGGAACCTTGTGATGACTAGGCCGTGGAACATTGTGATGGCAGGTGTCATGGTGCATTCTTCTGACAGGGGTAATTAAGCAATGTGATGAGAAGGGTATGGAACTTTGGTCTGAAATGTTTCATGGATTATTGTGATGAGAGTGGGCATGGAGCATTGTGATTACTTGGGACTTGGAGCATTGTGATGAAAAGGGCATGGATCATTGTGATGAAAAAGTCATGGAGCCTTGTCATGACAGGGTTCAAGGAGCATACAGACAAGAAGTGTCAGGGAGCATGTTGATGACAAGTGTATTGAGCATTGTGATGACGAAGGTCATGGAACATTGTGATGAGAAGACCATAGATAATTGTGATGACGAGCGTCATGGGGCATTGTGATGACAAGTGTTATGGAATATTGTGATCACAAGTGTTTGGAGCATTGTTATGACAGAGGTCATGGAGCATTTTGATTTCATTGTTATGACAATAGCATGAAGCATTATGATGATGGGCATGGTGCATTGTGATGACAGGGTTCATGGACCATTGAGATGAAAAGGGGCATATGGCATTGTGATTACAGTGTTCTTGAAGCATTGTGATGAGAAGGGTCATGGAGCCTTTGATGACAAGGCCATGGAACATCGTGATGGCAGGGGTCATGGAGCATTGTTATGACAGGGGTAATGGAGCATTGTGATGGCAAGGGCATGGAGCATTGTGATGAGAAGGCCATGGAGCATTCTGATGACGTGTCATGGAGCTATGTGAAGACAAGGGCATGGAGCAATGTGATGAGAGCGTTCATGGAGCATTGTGATGACAATGACATGGAGCATTGTGATGCCAAGGGTCATGGATCTTTGTGATGACAAAGGTCATTGAGCATTTTGATGGCAAGGGCGTTGTGCATTGTGATGAGTAGGGCTGGAAGCATTCTGATGACTGGATCATGGAGCAATTTGATGAAAAGTGTCATGGAACATTTTGATGACAGGTGTTATGGAACATTGTGATGTCAGGGGTCATCGAACATTGTGATGATAAGTGCATGTAGCATTGTGATAACAGGAGTCATGGAACATTATGATGACAGGGGTGAGGGAGTATTGTGACAAATAGTGATGTAGCATTGTGATATCAGTGGTGAGAGAGCATTTTGATGAGAAGTGCATGGAGCACTGTGATGACAAATTTTATGGAGCATTGTGATGACAAGGTTGTGGAGCACTGTGATGACAAGCGCATGGTGCATTGTGATGACATGTGTCATGGAGCATTGTGCTGACAAGCGCATGGAGCATTGTGATGACAAGTGTCATGGAGCAATTTGCTGAAAAAGGCAGAGAGCATTGTGATGACAGGGGTCAAAGAGCATTGTGATGAAAAGTTCATGGATCATTGTGGTTAAAAGGGTCACAGAGACTGTTGAAGATGAGGGCATGGACCACTGTGATGACAAAGGTCATGAAGCATTGTGATGACTGGAGTCATGGAGCATTGTGATGACAGGGGTCATGGAGCATTGTGATAACGAGGGTATGGAGCATGGTGATAACAAGGGCATGGAACATTGGTCTAATATGTATCATGGATGGTTGCGATGACAGTTGGAATGGCGCATTGTGATGACAAGGGCATGGAGCATTGTGATGACCATGTCATGCAGTATTGTGAAGACAGATGTCAGGGAGCATTGTGATCACATGTGTAATGGCCCGTTGTGATGAGGATGGCATGGAGCATTGTGATGCCAGGTGTCATGGAGGATTCTGATGACAAAGGAAATGGAGCATTGTGATGACAATGGCTTGGAGCATTGTGATGACAGGGGTCAGCGAGCATTGTGCTGACAAGTGCATGGTGAATTGTGATGACAAGTGTCATGGAGCATTCTGATGACAAGCTTGTGGAGTACATTGATGACAATGGCATGGAGCATTGTGATGAAAACGGAATGGGGCTTTGTGATGAAAAAGGCATGGAGCCTTTTCGTGACAGGGTTCAAGGAGCATTCTGATGACAAGAGTCAGGGAGCATTGTGATGACAAGTGTATTGAGAATTGTGGTGACAAAGCTCATGGAGCATTGTGATGAAAAGGGCATGGAGTATTGTGATGACAGGCATCATGGAGCGTTGTGAGGACAAGTGTTATGGAACATTGTGATCACAAGCTTTTGGAGCACTGTGATGACAGAGGTCATGGATCATTTTGATTTCAAGAGCATGGAGCATTGTGATGACAAGGGCATGAAGCAATGTGATCCCAAGATTCATGGAGGATTGTGATGACAATGGAAATGGAGTATTGTGATGACAAGCGCATAGAGCATTGTAATGACAATGTCATGTAGCATTTTGCTGACAAAGGTATGGAGCATTGTGATGACATGTGTCATGGAGCACTGTGATGAGAAGCGTCAAGGAGCATTGTGAATACAGGGGTCATGGAGCATTGTGATGACTAGGGAATGGAGCATTGTGATGACAAGAGTCCCTAATCATTGTGCTGTCAGGTGTCATGGAGTGTTGTGATGACTGTGGTCATGGAGCATTGTGATGCTATTGGACATGGAGCATTGTGATGAGAAGTTCGTGGATCATTGGGGTGAAAATGTTCATGGATTATTGTGATGACAGTGTTCATGGAGCATTGTGATGACAAGGGAATGGAGCATGGTGATGTCAAGGTCCTGGAGCATTGTGATGAGAAGACCATGGAGACTTTTGATGGCAAGTCTCATGGAGCATTCTGATGAAAAGGGGCATGGAGCATTGTGATTACAGGGGTCTTGAAGCATTGTGATGACTAGGGTATAGAGCATTGTGATGAGAAGGCCATGGAGCATTGGTCTGACAAGTTTCATAGATTATTGTGATGACAGTGGGCATGGTGCATTGTGATGACAAAGGCATGGAGCACTGTGATGAGAAGCTCATGGAGTATTGTGAAGACAGATGTCAAAGAGCATTGTGATGACATATGTCTTGGTCGATTGCGATGACAATGGCATGGAGCATTGTGATGCCAAATGTAATGGAGAATGGTGATGACAAATATAATGGAGCATTGTGATGATTAGGGCTTCGAGCATTATGATGACAAGGGCCATTGAAAATTTTCATGACAAGGTCGAGAAGAATTGTGATGACAAGGTCCTGGAGCATTGTGATGACAAAACCATGGAGCCTTGTGATGACAAGTCTCATGGAGCATACTGATGAAAAGGGGCATGGAGCAATGTGATTACAGGTGTCTTGGAACATTGTGATGACAAGGGCATGGATCATTGTGAGGAGAAGACCAAGGAGCATTCTGATGGCATGCATCATTGAGCTTTGTGATGACAAGTGCATGGAGCATTGTGATTACATGAGTCTTGGAGCATTGTGATGAAAAAGTCATGGATCATTGTGATGAAAAAGGCATGGAGCCTTGTCATGACAGGGTTCAAGGAGCATACAGACAAAAAGTGTCAGGGAGCATTTTGATGACAATTGTATTGAGCATTGTGATGACAAAGGTCATGGAGCATTGTGATGAGAAGACCATGGATAATTGTGATGACGAGCTTCATGGGGCATTGTGATGACACGTGTTATGGAATATTGTGATCACAAGGGTTTGGAGCATTGTTATGACAGAGGTCATGGAACATTTTGATTTCATTGTTATGAAAATAGCATGAAGCATTATGATGATGGGCATGGTGCATTGTGATGACAGTGTTCATGGATCACTGAGATGAAAAGGGGCATAGAGCATTGGGATTACACTGTTCTTGGAGCATTGTGATGAGAAGGGTCATGGAGCCTTGTGATGACAAGGCCATGGAACATCGTGATGGCAGGGGTCATGGAGCATTGTTATGACAGGTGTAATGGAGCACTGTGATGGCAAGGGCATGGAGCATTGTGATGAGAAGGCCATGGAGCATTCTGATGACATGTGTCATGGATCTATGTGAAGACAAGGGCAGGGAGCAATGTGATGAGAGCGTTCATGGAGCATTGTGATGACAATGACATGGAGCATTGTGATGCCAAGTGTCAGGGATCATTGTGATGACAAATGTCATGGAGCATTTTGATGGCAAGGGCTTTGTGCATTGTGATGAGAAGGGCACGGAGCATTGTGATGACAGGGTCATAGAGCAATTTGATGAAAAGTGGCATGGAACATTTTGATGATAGGTGTTATGGAACATTGTGATTTCAGAGGTCATCGAAGATTATGATGATAAGTTCATGTAGCATTGTGATGACAGGAGTCATGGAACATTGTGATGACAGGGGTGAGGGAGTATTGTGACAAATAGTGATGTAGCATTGTGATATCAGTGGTGAGAGAGCATTTTGATGAGAAGTGCATGGAGCATTGTGATGACAAATTTTATGGAGCATTGTGAAGACAATGTTGTGGATCACTGTGATGACAAGTGCATGGTGTATTGTAATGACATGTGTCATGGAGCATTGTGCTGACAAGCGAATGGAGCATTGTGATGACAAGGGTCATGGAGCATTGTGCTGAGCAAGTCATAGAGCATTGTGATGACAAGGGTCAAAGAGCATTGTGATGAAAAGTTCATGGAGCATTGTGGTTAAAAAGGTCACAGAGACTGTTGATGACGAGGGCATGGACCATTGTGATGACAAAGGCCATGAAGCATTGTGATGACTGGAGTCACGGAGCATTGTGATGACAGGGGTCATGGAGCATTGTGATAACAAGGGCATGGAGCATTGTGATGACAAGTACATGGAACATTGGTCTAATAAGCTTCATGGAGTATTGCGATGACAGTTGGAATGGCACACTGTGATGACAAGGACATGGAGCATTGTGATGACCAGGTCATGCGTATGGTGAAGACAGGTGTCAGGGAGCACTGTGATCACATATGTAATGGCCCATTGTGATGAGGATGGCATGGAGCATTGTGCTGCCAAGTGTCAGGGAGGATTCTGATGACAAAGGTAATGGAGCACTGTGATGACAATTGCTTGGAGCATTGTGATGACAAGGGTCAGGGAGAATTGTGCTGACAAGTGCATGGAGAACTGTGATGGCAAGTGTCATGGAGCATTCTGATGACAAGCTTGTGGAGTATTTTGATGACAATGGCATGGAGCATTGTGAGGAAAACGGCATGGGGCATTGTGATGAAAAAGGCATGGAGCCTTTTCGTGACAGGGTTCAAGGAGCATTCTGATGACAAGTGTCCGGGAGCATTGTGATGACAAGTGTATAGAGAATTGTGGTGACAAAGGTCATGGAGCATTGTGATGAAAAGGGCATGGAGTATTTTGATGACAGGCATCATGGAGCGTTGTGAGGACAAGTGTTATTGAACATTGTGATCAAAAGGGTTTGGAGCATTGTGATGACAGAGGTCATGGATCATTTTGATTTCAAGGAGCATGGAGCATTGTGATGACAAGGGCATGAAGCAATGTGATCCCCCAATTCATGGAGGATTGTGATGACAATGCAAGTCGAGTATTGTGATGACAAGCGCATAGAGGATTATAATGACAATGTCATGTAGCATTTTGCTGACAAAGTCTTGGAGCATTGTGATGACATGTGTCATGGAGCACTGTGATGAGAAGCGTCAAGGAGCATTGTGAATACAGTGGTCATGGATCATTGGGATGACAAGGGCATGGATCATTGTGATAACAAGGGACATGGAGCACTGGGCTGAAAATGTTCATGGAGAGTTGTGATGACAGGTGTCATGGAGCATTGTGATGACTAGGGAATGGAGCATTGCGATGACAAGAGTCCAGGATCATTGTGTTGTCAGGTGTCATGGAGTGTTGTGATGACAGAGGTCATGGAGCATTGTGATGATATTGGCAATGGAGCATTGTGTTGAGAAGGTCGTGGAGCATTGGGCTGAAAATGTTCATGGATTATTGTGATGACAGTGATCATGGAGCATTGTGATGACAAGGGAATGGATCATGGTGATGACAAAGTCCTGGAACATTGTGATGAGAAAACCATGGAGACTTGTAATGGCAAGTCTCATGGAGCATTCTGATGAAAAGGGGCATGGAGCATTGTGATTACAGGGGTCTTGGAGCATATTTATGACTAGGGCATAGAGCATTGTGATGAGAAGGCCATGGAGGATTCTGATGACATGCGTCATGGAGTTTTGTGATGATAAGGGAATGGAGCATTGTGATTACAGGGACCTTTGAGCATTGTGATGAAATGGTCATGGATCATTGTGATGAAAAATGCATGGAAACTTGTCATGACAGGGTTCAAGTAGCATACTGACGACAAGGGTCAGGAAGCATTGTGATGACAAGTGTATTGAGCATTGTGGTGACAAAGATCATGGAGCATTTTGATGAGAAGACCATTGATAATTGTGATGATGAGCGTCATGGGGTGTTGTGATGATACGTGTTATGCAACATTGTGATTACAAGGGTTTGGAGCATTATGATGACAGAGGTCATGGAAAATATTGATTTCATTGTGATGACAATAGCCTGAAGCATTATGATGATGGGAATGGTGCATTGTGATGATAGGGTTCATGGAGCATTTAGATGAAAAGGGGCATAGAGCATTGTGATTACAAGGGTCTTGGAGCATTGTGATGACAGATTTCATGGGGCATTGAGATGAAAAGGGGCATGGAACATTGTGATTACAAGGGTCTTGGAGAATTGTGATGACAAGGGCATGGAGCATTGTGATGAGAAGGCCAAGGAACATTCTGATGACATGCGTCATGGAGCTTTGGGATGACAAGGGCATGGAGCATTGTGATATCAGGGGTCTTGAGCATTGTGATGAGTAGTATCATGGAGTCTTCTGATGACTAGGCCGTGGAACATTGTGATGGCAGTGGTCATGGTGCATTGTTATGACAGGGGTAATGGAGCATTGTGATGAGAAGGGTATGGAACTTTGGTCTGAAATGTTTCATGGATTATTGTGATGAGAGTGGGCATGGAGCATTGTGATGACAAGGGCACGGAACAATGTGATACATGGGTCACGCAGGACTGTAATGACAAGGGCATGGAGCATTGTGATGAGAAGGACATCGAGCATTGTCATGACAAGTGTCATGGAGCTTTGTGATGACAAGGGCATGGAGCAATGTGATGAGAGGGTTCATGGAGCATTGTGATGACAATGACATGGAGCATTGTGATGACAAGGGTCTTGGAGCTTTGTGATGACAAGTCATGGAGCATTTTGATGAGAAGGGCAGGGAGCATTTTGATGACCGTGTCATGCTGCAATTTGATAAAAAGTGTAATGGAGCATTTTGATGGCAGGGGTTATAGAACATTGTTATGTCAGGGGTCTTGGAAGTTGGGATGGAAAGGGTCATTGAGCATTTTGATGACAGGGCTTATGAACATTGTGATGGCAGGGGTCATGGAACATTGTTATGATAAGGGAATGTAGCATTGTGATGACAGTGTCATGGAACATTGTGATTACAAGGGTGAGAGAGTATTTTGATGACTAGTGATGTAACATTGTGATATGTCTGGTGAGAGAGCATTTTGATGAGAATTACTTTGACCATTGTGATTACAAGTTTTATGGAGCATTACAATGACAAGGTTTTGGACCGTTGTGATGAACTGCACGTGGCACATTCTGATGACAATGGTCATGGAGAATCGTTCTGACAAAGAAATGGAGCATTGTGATGACAAGTTTCACAGAGAATTGTTATGAAATGTTCATGAAGAATTGTGGTTACAAATTTCACAGAGCCTTGTGATGACGGGGGCATGGACCATTGTGATGACAAACGTTATGAAGCATGGTGATGACTGTAGTCATGGAGCATTGTGATGACAGGGATCATGGAGCCTTGTGATGACAAGGGCATGGAGCATTGTGATGATAAGGTCATGGAGTATTGTGAAGAAAGGTGTCAGGGAGCATTGTGATGACATATGTCATGGACCATTGCGATGACAGTGGCATGGATCATTGTGATACCCAAATATAATGGAGGATTGTGATGACAAATATAATGGAGCATTGTGATGATTAGGGCTTGGAGCATTATGATGACAAGGGCCATTGAAAATTTTCAGGACAAGGTCATGAAGCATTGTGATGACAAGGTCCTGGAGCATTGTGATGACAAAACTATGGAGGCTTGTGATGACAAGTCTCATGGAGCATACTGATGAAATGGGGCATGGAGCATTGTGATTACAGGGTTCTTGGAACATTGTGATGATAAGGGCATGGAGAATTGTGAGGAGAAGACAAAGAAGCATTCTGATGGCATGCGTCATTGAGCTTTGTGATGACAATTGCATGGACCATTGTGATTACATGGGACTTGGAGCATTGTGATGCAAAGGGCATGGATCATTGTGATGAAAAAGGCATGGAGCCTTGTCATGACAAGTTTCAAGGAGCATACAGACAACAAGTGTCAGGGAGCATGTTGATGACAAGTGTATTGAGCATTGTGATGACAAAGGTCATGGAGCATTGTGATGAGAAGACCATGGATAATTGTGATGACGAGCGTCATGGGGCATTGTGATGAAAAGTGTTATGGAATATTGTGATCACAAGTGTTTGGAGCATTGTTATGACAGAGGTCATGGAGCATTTTGATTTCATTGTGATGACAATAGCATGAAGCATTATGATGATGGGCATGGTGCACTGTGATGACAGGGTTCATGGATCATTGAGATGAAAAGGCGCATAGAGCATTGTGATTACAGTGTTCTTGGAGCATTGTTATGAGAAGGGTCATGGAGCCTTTGATGACAAGGCCATGGAACTTCGTGATGGCAGAGGTCATGGAGCATTGTTATGACAGGGGTAATGGAGCATTGTGATGAGAAGGCCATGGAGCATTCTGATGACGTGTCATGGAGCTATGTGAAGAGAAGGGCATGGAGCAATGTGATGAGAGCGTTCATGGAACATTGTGATGACAATGACATGGAGCATTGTGATGCCAAGTGTCATGGATCTTTGTGACGACAAAGGTCATTAAGCATTTTGATGGCAAGGGCGTTGTGCATTGTGATGAGTAGGGCAGGGTCAGTTCTGATGACAGGGTCATGGAGCAATTTGATGAAAAGTGTCATGGAACATTTTGATGACAGTTGTTATGGAACATTGTGATGTCAGGGGTCATCGAACATTGTGATGATAAGTGCATGTAGCATTGTGATGACAGGAGTCATGGAAAATTATGATGACAGGGGTGAGGGAGTATTGTGACAAATAGTAATGTAGCATTGTGATATCAGTGGTGAGAGAGCATTTTGATGAGAAGTGCATGGAGCACTGTGATGACAAATTTTATGGAGCATTGTGATGACAAGGTTGTGAAGCACTGTGATGACAAGTGCATGGTGCATTGTGATGACATGTGTCATGGAGCATTGTGCTGACAAGCGCATGGAACATTGTGATGACAAGTGTCATGGAGCAATGTGCTGAAAAAGGCAGAGAACATTGTGATGACAGGGGTCAAAGAGCATTGTGATGAAAAGTTCATGGATCATTGTGGTTAAAACGGTCACAGAGACTGTTGATGATGAGGGCATGGACCACTGTGATGACAAAGGTCATGAAGCATTGTGATGACTGGAGTCATGGAGCATTGTGATGACAGGTGTCATGGAGCATTGTGATAACGAGGGTATGGAGCATGGTGATAAAAAGGTCATGGAACATTGGTCTAATAAGTATCATGGATGGTTCCGATGACAGTTGGAATGGCGCATTGTGATGACAAGGGCATGGAGCATTGTGATGACCAGGTGATGCAGTATTGTGAAGACAGGTGTCAGGGAGCATTGTGATCACATGTGTAATGGCCCGTTGTGATGAGGATGGCATGGAGCATTGTGATGCCAAGTGTCATGGAGGATTCTGATGACAAAGGTAATGGAGCATTGTGATGACAATGGCTTGGAGCATTGTGATGACAAGGGTCAGGGAGCATTGTGCTGAGAAGTGCATGGTGAATTGTGATGACAAGGGTCATGGAGCATTCTGATGACAAGCTTGAGGAGTACTTTGATGACAATGGCATGGAGCATTGTGATGAAAACGGAATGGGGCTCTGTGATGCAAAAGGCATGGAGCCTTTTCGTGACAGGTTTCAAGGAGCATTCTGATGACAAGAGTCAGGGAGCATTGTGATGACAAGTGTATTGAGAATTGCGGTGGCAAAGCTCATGGAGCATTGTGATGAAAAGGGCATGGAGTATTGTGATGACAGGCATCATGGAGCGTTGTGAGGACAAGTGTTACGGAACATTGTGATCACAAGCTTTTGGAGCACTGTGATGACAGAGGTCATGGATCATTTTGATTTCAAGGAGCATGGAGCATTTTGATGACAAGGGCATGAAGCAATGTGATCCCAAGATTCATGGAGGATTGTGATGACAATGGAAATGGAGTATTTTGATGACAAGCGCATAGAGCATTGTAATGACAATGTCATGTAGCATTTTGCTGACAAAGGCATGGAGCATTGTGATGACATGTGTCATGGAGCACTGTGATGAGAAGCATCAAGGAGCATTGTGAATACAGGGGTCATGGAGCATTGGGATGACAAGGGTCATGGAGCACAGGCCTGAAAATATTCATGGAGTGTTGTGATAACAGGGGTCATGGAGCATTGTGATGACAAGGGAATGGAGCATGGTGATGTCAAGGTCCTGGAGCATTGTGATGAGAAGAACATGGAGACTTGTGATGGCAAGTCTCATGGAGCATTCTGATGAAAAGGGTCATGGAGCATTCTGATTACAGGGGTCTTGAAGCATTGTGATGACTAGGGTATAGAGCATTGTGATGAGAAGGCCATGGAGCATTGGTCTGACAAGTTTCATAGATTATTGTGATGACAGTGGGCATGGTTCAATGTGATGACAAAGGCATGGAGCACTGTGATGAGAAGCTCATTGAGTATTGTGAAGACAGATGTCAAAGAGCATTGTGATGACATATGTCATGGTCGATTGCAAAGACAATGGCATGGAGCATTGTGATACCAAATGTAATGGAGAATTGTGATGACAAATATAATGGAGCATTGTGATGATTAGGGCTTCGAGCATTATGATGACAAGGGCCAATGAAAATTTTCATGACAAGGTCGAGAAGCATTGTGATGACAAGGTCCTGGAGCATTGTGATGACAAAACCATGGAGCCTTGTGATGACAAGTCTCATGGAGCATACTGATGAAAAGGGGCATGGAGCATTGTGATTACAGGTGTCTTGGAACATTGTGATGACAAGGGCATGGAGCATTGTGAAGAGAAGACCAAGGAGCATTCTGATGACATGCGTCATTGAGCTTTGTGATGACAAGTGCATGGAGCATTGTGATTACATGGGTCTTGGAGCATTGTGATGAAAAGGTCATGGATCATTGTGATGAAAAAGGCATGGAGCCTTATCATGACAGGGTTCAAGGAGCATACAGACAACAAGTGTCAGGGAGCATTTTGATTACAAGTGTATTGAGCATTGTGATGACAAAGTTCATGGAGCATTGTGATGAGAAGACCATGGATAATTGTGATGACGAGCTTCATGGGGCATTGTGATGACACGTGTTATGGAATATTGTGATCACAAGGGTGTGGAGCATTGTTATGACAGAGGTCATGGAGCATTTTGATTTCATTGTGATGACAATAGCATGAAGCATTATGATGATGGGCATGGTGCATTGTGATGACAGGGTTCATGTATCATTGAGATGAAAGGGGGCATAGAGCATTGTGATTTCAGGGTTCTTGGAGCATTGTGATGAGAAGGGTCATGGAGGTTTGTGTTGACAAGGCCATGGAATATCGTGATAGCAGGGGTCATGGAGCATTGTTATGACTGGGGTAATTCAGCATTGTGATGGCAAGGGCAGGGAGCATTGTGATGAGAAGGCCATGGAGCATTCTGATGACATGTGTCATGGAGCTTTGTGAACACAAGGGCATGGAGCAATGTGATGAGAGCGTACATGGAGCATTGTGATGACAATGACATGGAGCGTTGTGATGCCAAGGGTCATGGATCTTTGTGATGACAAAGGTCATTGAGCATTTTGATGGCAAGGGCGTTGTGCTTTGTGATGTGTAGGGCAGGGAGCATTCTGATGACTGGGTCATGGAGAAATTTAATGAAAATTGTCATGGAACATTTTGATGACAGGTGTTATGGAACACTGTGATGTCAGGGGTCATTTAACATTGTGATGATAAGTGCATGTAGCATTGTGATGACAGGAGTCATGGAACATTATGATGACAGGGGTGAGGGAGTATTGTGACAAATAGTAATGTAGCATTGTGATATCAGTGGTGAGAGAGCATTTTGATGAGAAGTGCATGGAGCACTGTGATGACAAGGGTCATGGAGCATTGTGCTGAGAAAGACATAGAAAATTGTGATGACAAGGTTCAAAGAGCATTGTGATGAAAAGTTCATGGAGAATTGTGGTTGAAAAGGTCACAGAGACTGTTGATGACGAGGGCATGGACCATTGTAATGACAAAGGTCATGAAGCATTGTGATGACTGGAGTCACGGAGCATTGTGATGACAGGGGTCATGGAGCATTGTGATAACAAAGGCATTGAGCATTGTGATGAGAATGGCATGGAACATTGGTCTAATGGGTTTCATGCAGTATTTCAATGACAGTTGGAATGGCACACTGTGATGACAAGGGCATGGAGCATTGTGATGACCAGGTCATGCCGTATTGTGAAGACAGGTGTCAGGGAGCATTGTGATCACATATGTAATGGCCCATTGTGATGAGGATGACATGGAGTATTGTGATGCCAAGTGTCAGGGAGGATTCTGATGACAAAGGTAATGGAGCATTGTGATGACAATCGCTTGGAGCATTGTGATGACAAGGGTCTTGGAGCATTCTGATGACAAGCTTTTGGAGTATTTTGATGACAATGGCCTGGAGCATTGTGATGAAAACGGCATGGGGCATTGTGATGAAAAATGCATGGAGCCTTTTCATAACAGGGTTCAAGGAGCATTCTGATGACAAGTGTCAGGGAGCATTGTGATGACAAGTGTATTGAGAATTGTGGTGAGAAAAGTCATGGAGCATTGTGATGAAAAGGGCATGGAGTATTGTGATGATAGGCATCATGGAGCGTTGTGAGGACAAATGTTATGGAACATTGTGATCACAAGGGTTTTGAGCATTGTGATGACAGAGGTCATGGATCATTTTGATATCAAGGAGCATGGAGCATTGTGATGACAAGGGAATGAAGCAATGTGATCCCAAATTTCATGGAGGATTGTGATGACAATGGAAATGGATTATTGTGATGACAAGTGCATAGAGCATTGTAATGACAAGGTCATGTAGCATTTTGCTGACAAAGGCATGGAGCATTGAGATGAAATGGGGCATGGAGCACTGTGATTACAAGGGTCTTGGAGCATTGTGATGACAAGGGCATGGAGCATTGTGATGGGAAGGACATGGAACATTCTGATGACATGCGTCATGGAACTTTGTGATGACAAGGGCAAGGAGCATTGTGATTTCAGGGGTCTTGAGCATTGTGATGAGAAATATCATGGAACCTTGTGATGCCTAGGCCGTGGAACATTGTGAAGGCAGGTGTCATGGTGCATTGTTATGACAGGGGTAATTGAGCATTGTGATGAGAAGGGTATGGAATTTTGGCCTGAAATATTTCATGGATTATTGTGATGAGAGTGGGAATGGAGCATTGTGATGACAAGGAAAGGGAACACTGTGATACAAGGGTCATGCAGGAATGTAATGACAAGGGCATGGAGCATTGTGATGAGAAGGGCATCGAGCATTGTGATGACAAGTGTCATGGAGCTTTGTGATGACAAGGGCATGGAGCAATGTGATGAGAGGGTTCATGGAGCATTGTGATGACAATGACATGGAGCATTGTGATGCCAAGGGTCTTGGAGCTTTGTGATGACAAGTCATGGAGCATTTTGATGAGAAGGGCAGGGAGCATTTTGATGACTGGGTCATGCAGCAATTTGATAAAAAGTGTAATGGAACATTTTGATGGCAGGGGTTATAGAACATTG
Organism: Mesoplodon densirostris; assembly: GCF_025265405.1. Classification (NCBI taxonomy): domain Eukaryota; kingdom Metazoa; phylum Chordata; class Mammalia; order Artiodactyla; family Ziphiidae; genus Mesoplodon; species Mesoplodon densirostris. The sequence goes on from NW_026778198.1 coordinate 424,208, forward strand.
TGATGTCAGGGGTCTTGGAGCTTTGGGATGGAAAGGGTCATGGAGCATTTTGATGACAGGTCTTATGGAACATTGTGATGGCAGGGTTCATGGAACATTGTTATGATAAGGGGATGTAGCATTGTGATGACAGGGTCATGGAACATTGTGATTACAAGGGTGAGGGTGTATTGTGATGACTAGTGATGGAATATTGTGATTTCATTGGTGAAAGAGCATTTTGATGAGAAGTGAATGGAGCATTGTGATTACAAGTTTTATGGAGCATTGCAATGCCAAGGTTTGGAACGTTGTGATGACATGCGCGTGGCACATTGTGATGACAATGGTCATGGAGCATTGTTCTGACAAATACATGGAGCATTGTGATGACAAGTTTCTCAGAGAATTGTGATGAAAAGTTCATGGAGCATTGTGGTTACAAAGTCACGGAGCCTTGTGATGACGCGGGCATGGACCATTGTGATGACAAACATTACGAAGCATTGTGATGACTGGAGTCATGGAGCATTGTGATGACAGGGGCATGGAGCATTGGTCTGACAAGTTTCATAGATTTTTGTGATGAGAGTGGGCATGGTGCATTGTGATGACAAGGGCATGGAGTATTGTGAAGACAGGTGTCAGGGAGCATTGTGAGACATATGTCATGGTCCATGGCGATGACAATGGCATGGAGCTTTGTGATACCAAATGTAATGGTGGATTGTGATGACAAATATAATGGAGCATTGGGATGATTAGGGCTTGGAGCATTATGATGACAAGGGTCATTGAAAATTTTCAGGACAAAGTCGTGAAGCATTGTGATGACAAGGTCCTGGAGCATTGTGATGACAAAACCATGGAGCCTTGTGATGACAAGTCTCAAGGAGCATACTGATTAAAAGGGGAATGGAGCATTGTGATTACAAGGGTCTTGGAACATTGTGAAGACAAGGGCATGGAGCATTCTGAGGAGAAGACCAAAGAGCATTCTGATGACATGCGTCATTGAGCTCTTTGATGACAATGGCATGGACCATTGTGATTACATGGGACTTGGAGCATTGTGATGAAAATGGCATGGATCATTGTGATGAAAAAGGCATGGAGCCTGGTCATGACAGGGTTCAAGGAGCATACAGACAACAAGTGTCAGGGAGCATGTTGATGACAAGTGTATTGAGCATTGTGATGATGAAGGTCAGGGAGCATTGTGATGAGAAGACCATGGATAATTGTGATGACGATCGTCAAGGGGCATTGTGTTGACAAGTGTTATGGAATATTGTGATCGGAGAATTGTGATGACAGAGGTCATGGATCATTTTGATTTCAAGGAGCATGGAGCATTGTGATGACAAGGGCATGAAGCAATGTGATCCCAAGGTTCATAGAGGATTGTGATGCCAATGGAAATGGAGTATTGTGATGACAAGCGCATAGAGGATTGTAATGACAAGGTCATGTAACATTTTGCTTACAAAGGCATGGAGCATTGTGATGATATGTGTCATGGACCACTGTGATGACAAGCGTCAAGGAGCATTGTGAATACAGGGGTCATGGAGCATTGGGATGACAAGGAAATGGATCATTGTGATGACAAGCTTCAAGAAGCACTGGGCTGAAAATGTTCATGGAGTGTTGTGATGACAGGGGTCATGGAGCATTGTGACGACTAGGGAATGGAGCATTGTGATGACAAGAATCCCGGATCATTGTGTTGTCAGGTGTCATGGAGTGTTGTGATGACAGTGGTCATGGAGCATTTTGATTATATTGGCCATGGAGCATTGTGATGAGAAGGTCGTGGAGCATTGGGCTGAAAATGTTCCTGGATTATTGTGATGACAGGGGTCATGGAACATTGTGATGACAATGACTTGGAGCATTGTGATGACAAGGGTCAGGGAGCATTGTGCTGACAAGTGCATGGAGAATTGTGATGACAAGGGTCAGGGAGCATTCTGATGACAAGTTTGTGGAGTATTTTGATGACAATGGCATGGAGCATTGTGATGAAAACGGCATGGGGCATTGTGATGAAAAAGGCATGGAGCCTTTTCGTGACAGTTTTCAAGGAGCATTCTGATGACATCTGTCAGGGAGCATTGTGATGACTAGTGTAAAGCGAATTGTGGTGACAAAGGTCATGGAGAACTGTGATGACAAGAGTCAAGATCATTGTGAATACAGGCGTCATGGAGCATTGGGATGACAAGGGCATGGATCATTGTGATGACAAGGGTCATGGAGCACTGGGCTGAAAATGTTCATGGAGAGTTGTGATGACAGGGTTCATGGAGCATTGTGATGCCTAGGGAATGGAGCATTGTGATGACAAATTTCCCAGATCATTGTGTTGTCAGGTGTCATGGAGTGTTGTGAGGACTGTGGTCATGGAGCACTGTGATGATATTGGCCATGGAGCATTGTGATGAGAAGGTCGTGGAGCATTGGGCTGACATTTGTTCATGGATTATTGAGATGACAGCGGTCAGGTAGCATTGTGATGACAAGGGAATGGATCATGGTGATGACAAGGTCCTGGAGCATTGTGATGGGAAGACCATGGAGACTTGTGATGAAAAGTCTCATGGAGCATTCTGATGAAAAGGGGCATGGAGCATTGTGATTACAGGGGTCTTGGAGCATTGTGATGAAAAGGGCATGGAACATTGTGATGAGAAGGCCAGGATACATTCTGATGACATGCCTCATGGAGCTTTTTGATGACAAGGCCATGGAGCATTGTGATTACAGGGATCTTGGTGCATTGTGATGGAAAGGGAATGGATTATTGTGATGAAAAAGGCATGGAGCCTTGTCATGACAGGGTTCAAGGAGCATACTGACGACAAGTGTCAGGGAGCATTGTGATGACAAGTGTATTGAGCATCAGGATGACAAAGGTCATGGAGCATTGTGATGAGAAGACCATGGATAATTGTGATGATGAGCGTCATTGGGTGCTGTGATGATAAGTTTTATGGAACATTGTGATCACAAGGGTTTGAAGCATTATGATGTCAGAGGTCATGGACAATATTGATTTCATTGTGATGACAATAGACTGAAGTATTATGATGATGGGCAACGTGCACTGTGATGACAGGGTTCTTGGAGCATTGAGATGAAAATGGGCATGGTGCATTGTGTTTACAAGGTCTTGGAGCATTGTGATGACAAGGGCAAGGATCATTGTGATGAGAAGGCCATGGAATATTCTGATGACATGCGTCATGGAGCTTTGTGATGAGAAGGGCATGGATCATTGTGATTACAGTGGTTTTCAGCATTGTGATGACAAGTGTCATGGAACCTTGTGAAGACTACGCCATGGAACATTGTGATGGCAGGGTTCATGGTGCATTGTTATGACAGAGGTAATGGACCATTGTGATGAGAAGGCCATGGAACATTGGTCTGAAATGTTTCATGGATTTTTGTGATGAGAGTGGGCATGGAGCATTGTGATGACAAGGGTACGGAACTCTATGATACATTCGTCATGCAGGATTGTAATGACAAGGGCATGGAGCATTGTGATGAGAAGGGCATCGAGCATTGTTATGACAAGGGTCATGGAGCTCTGTGATGACAAGGGCATTGAGCAATGTTATGAGAGGGTTCATGGAGCATGGTGATGACAATGACATTTAGCATTGTGATGCCAGGGGTCATGGAGCATTCTGCTGACCAGTCATGGAGCATTTTGATGACAAGGACATGGTGCATTGTGATGAGAAGGGCAGGGAGCATTTTGATGACCGGGTCATGCAGCAATTTGATGAAAAGTGTAATGGAACATTTTGATGGCGGGGTTTATAGAACATTGTGATGTCAGGGGTCTTGGAGCTTTGGGATGAAAAGGATCATGGAGCATTTTGATGACATGGGTTATGGAACATTGTGATGTCATGGGTCATGGAACATTGTGTTGATAAGGGGATGTAGCAGTGTGATGACAGGGTCATGGAACATTCTGATTACAGGGGTGAGGTAGTATTGCGATGACTAGGGATGGAATACTGTGATATCTCTGGTAACAGCGCATTTTGATGAGAAGTGCATGGAGCATTGTGATTACAAAGTTTATGGAGCATTGCAATGACAAGATTGTGGACCGTTTTGATGAAATGCGCGTGGCACACTGTGATGATAATGGTTATGGAGCATTGTTCTGACAAAGACATGTAGCATTGTGATGACGAGGGTCACAGAGAATTGTGATGAAAAGTTCATGGAGCATTGTGGTAACAAATGTCACAGAGCCTTGTGATGAGGCGGGCTTGGACAATTTTGAGGAAAAACGTTATGAAGCATTGTGATGACTGGAGTCACTGAGCATTGTGATGACAGGGGTCATGGAGGTCTGTGATGACATGTGTCATGGAACATTGTGAAGACAAGTGCATGGAGCATTTTGATGACCAGGGTCATGGAGCATTGTGCTGAGAAAGGCATAGAGCATTGTGATGACAAGGGTCAAAGAGCATTGCGAAGAAAAGTTCATGGAGCATTGGGGTTAAAAAGGTCACAGAGACAGTTGATGACAAGGACATGGACCATTGTGATGACAAAGTTCATGAAGCATTGTGATGACTGGAGTCACGGAGCATTGTGATGACATGGGTCATGGAGCATTGTGATAAGAAGGGCATGGAGCATTGTGATGACAAGTGCATGGAACATTGGTGTAATAAGTTTCATGGTTTGTTGCGATGACAGTTGGAATGGCCTATTGTGATGACAAGGGCATGGAACATTGTGATGAGAAGGCCATGGAGCATTCTGATGACATGTGTCATGGAACTATGTGAAGACAAGGGCATGGAGCAATGTGATGAGAGCATTCATGGAGCATTGTGATGACAACGACATGGAGCATTGTGATGCCAAGGGTAATGGATCTTTGTGATGACAAAGGTCATGGAGCATTTTGATGTCAAGGGCGTTGTGCATTGTGATGAGAAGGGCAGGGAGCATTCTGATGACTGGGTCATAAAGCAATATTTTTTTTATTTTATTTATTTTTTTTATTTTACAAATTTAATCAGTTATACATATACATATGTTCCCATATCCCCTCCCTTTTGCGTCTCCCTCCCACCCTCCCTATCCCACCCCTCCAGGCGGTCACAAAGCACCGAGCTGATCTCCCTGTGCTATGCGGCTTCTTCCCACTAGCTATCTACCTTACGTTTGGTAGTGTATATATATCCATGCCGCTCTTTCACTTTGTCACAGCTTACCCTTCCCCCTCCCCATATCCTCAAGTCCATGCTCTAGTAGGTCTGTGTCTTTATTCCTGTCTTACCCCTATGTTCTTGATGACATTTTTTTCTTAAATTCCATATATATGTGTCAGCATACAGTATTTGTCTTTCTCTTTCTGACTTACTTCACTCTGTATGACAGACTCTAGGTCCATCCACCTCATTACAAATAGCTCAATTTCATTTCTTTTTATGGCTGAGTAATATTCCATTGTATATATGTGCCACATCTTCTTTATCCATTCATCCGATGATGGACACTTAGGTTGTTTCCATCTCCGGGCTATTGTAAATAGGGCTGCTATGAACATTTTGGTACATGTCTCTTTTTGAATTATGGTTTTCTCAGGGTATATGCCCAGTAGTGGGATTGCTGGGTCATATGGTAGTTCTATTTGTAGTTTTTTAAGGAACCTCCATACCGTTCTCCATAGTGGCTGTACCAATTCACATTCCCACCAGCAGTGCAAGAGTGTTCCCTTTTTTCCGCACCCTCTCCAGCATTTATTGTTTCTAGATTTTTTGATGATGGCCATTCTGACTGGTGTGAGATGATATCTCATTGTAGTTTTGATTTGCATTTCTCTAATGAGTAAAGATGTTGAGCATCCTTTCATGTGTTTGTTGGCTGTCTGTATATCTTCTTTGGAGAAATGTCTATTTAGGTCTTCTGCCCATTTTTGGATTGGGTTGTTTGTTTTTTTGCTATTGAGCTGTATGAGCTGCTTATAAATTTTGGAGATTAATCCTTTGTCAGTTGCTTCATTTGCAAATATTTTCTCCCATTCTGAGGGTTGTCTTTTGGTCTTGTTTATGGTTTCCTTTGCTGTGCAAAAGCTTTTAAGTTTCATTAGGTCCCATGTGTTTATTTTTGTCTTTATTTCCATTTCTCTAGGAGGTGGGTCAAAAAGGATCTTGCTGTGATTTATGTCATAGAGTGTTCTGCCTATGTTTTCCTCTAGGAGTTTGATAGTGTCTGGCCTTATATTTAGGTCTTTAATCCATTTTGAGCTAATTTTTGTGTATGGTGTTAGGGAGTGATCTAATCTCATACTTTTACATGTCCCTGTCCAGTTTTCCCAGCACCACTTATTGAAGAGACTGTCCTTTCTCCACTGTACATTCCTGCCTCCTTTATCAAAGATAAGGTGACCATATGTCCGTGGGTTTATCTCTAGGCTTTCTATCCTGTTCCATTGATCTATCTTTCTGTTTTTGTGCCAGTACCATACTGTCTTGATTACTGTAGCTTTGTAGTATAGTCTGAAGTCAGGGAGCCTGATTCCTCCAGCTCCATTTTTCGTTCTCAAGATTGCTTTGGCTATTCGGGGTCTTTTGTGTTTCCATTCAAATTGTGAAATTTTTTGTTCTAGTTCTGTGAAAAATGCCATTGGTAGTTTGATAGGTATTGCATTGAATCTGTAGATTGCTTTGGGTAGTAGAGTCATTTTCACAATGTTGATTCTTCCAATCCAAGAACATGGTACATCTCTCCATCTGTTTGTATCATCTTTAATTTCTTTCATCAGTGTCTTATAATTTTCTGCATACAGGTCTTTTGTCTCCTTAGGTAGGTTTATTCCTAGATATTTTATTCTTTTTGTTGCAATGGTAAATGGGAGTGTTTCCTTGATTTCACTTTCAGATTTTTCATCATTAGTATATAGGAATGCCAGATATTTCTGTGCATTAATTTTGTATCCTGAAACTTTACCAAATTCATTGATTAGCTCTAGTAGTTTTCTGGTAGCATCTTTAGGATTCTCTATGTATAGTATCATGTCATCTGCAAACAGTGACAGCTTTACTTCTTCTTTTCCCATTTGGATTCCTTTTATTTCCTTTTCTTCTCTGATTGCTGTGGCTAAAACTTCCAAAACTATGTTGAATAAGAGTGGTGAGAGTGGGCAACCTTGTCTTGTTCCTGATCTTAGTGGAAATGGTTTCAGTTTTTCACCATTGAGGACGATGCTGGCTGTGGGTTTGTCATATATGGCCTTTATTAAGTTGAGGAAAGTTCCCTCTATGCCTACTTTCTGCAGGGTTTTTATCATAAATGGGTGTTGAATTTTGTCAAAAGTTTCTCTGCATCTATTGAGATGATCATATGGTTTTTCTCCTTCAGTTTGTTAATATGGTGTATCACATTGATTGATTTGCGAATACTGAAGAATCCTTGCATTCCTGGAATAAACCCCACTTGATCATGGTGTATGATCCTTTTAATGTGCTGTTGGATTCTGTTTGCTAGTATTTTGTTGAGGATTTTTGCATCTATGTTCATCAGTGATATTGGCCTGTAGTTTTCTTTCTTTGTGACATCCTTGTCTGGTTTTGGTATCAAGGTGATGGTGGCCTCGTAGAATGAGTTTGGGAGTGTTCCTCCCTCTGCTATATTTTGGAAGAGTTTGAGAAGGATAGGTGTTAGCTCTTCTCTAAATGCTTGATAGAATTCGCCTGTGAAGCCATCTGGTCCTGGGCTTTTGTTTGTTGGAAGATTTTTAATCACAGTTTCAATTTCAGTGCTTGTGATTGGTCTGTTCATATTTTCTATTTCTTCCTGATTCAGTCTTGGTAGGTTGTGCATTTCTAAGAATTTGTCCATTTCTTCCAGGTTGTCCATTTTATTGGCATAGAGTTGCTGATAGTAATCTCTCATGATCTTTTGTATTTCTGCAGTGTCAGTTGTTACTTCTCCTTTTTCATTTCTAATTCTATTGATTTGAGTCTTCTCCCTTTTTTTCTTGATGAGTCTGGCTAATGGTTTATCAATTTTGTTTATCTTCACAAAGAACCAGCTTTTAGTTTTATTGATCTTTGCTATCATTTCCTTCATTTCTTTTTCATTTATTTCTGATCTGATTTTTATGATTTCTTTCCTTCTGCTAACTTTGGGATGTTTTTGTTCTTCTTTCTCTAATTGCTTTAGGTGCAAGGTTAGGTTGTTTATTCGAGATATTTCCTGTTTCTTAAGGTGGGATTGTATTGCCATAAACTTCCCTCTTAGAACTGCTTTTGCTGCATCCCATAGGTTTTGGGTCGTCGTGTCTCCATTGTCATTTGTTTCTAGGTATTTTTTAATTTCCTCTTTGATTTCTTCAGTGATCACTTCGTTATTAAGTAGTGTATTGTTTAGCCTCCATGTGTTTGTATGTTTTACAGCTCTTTTCCTGTAATTGATATCTAGTCTCATAGCATTGTGGTCGGAAAAGATACTTGATACAATTTCAATTTTCTTAAATTTACCAAGGCTTGATTTGTGACCCAAGATATGATCTATCCTGGAGAATATTCCATGAGCACTTGAGAAAAATGTGTATTCTGTTGTTTTTGGATGGAATGTCCTATAAATATCAATTAAGTCCATCTTGTTTAATGTATCATTTAAAGCTTGTGTTTCCTTATTTATTTTCATTTTGGATGACCTGTCCATTGGTGAAAGTGGGGTGTTAAAGTCCCCTACTATGATTGTGTTACTGTCGATTTCTCCTTTTATGGCTGTTAATATTTCCCTTATGTATTGAGGTGCTCCTATGTTTGGTGCATAAATATTTACAATTGTTATATCTTCTTCTTGGATTGATCCCTTGATCATTATGTAGTGTCCTTCTGTGTCTCTTCTAGTTGTCTTTATTTTAAAGTCTATTTTGTCTGATATGAGAATTGCTACTCCAGCTTTCTTTTGGTTTCCATTTGCATGGAATACCTTTTTCCATCCCCTTACTTTCAGTCTGTATGTGTCTCTAGGTCTGAAGTGGGTCTCTTGTAGACAGCATATATATGGTTCTTGTTTTTGTATCCATTCAGCCAGTCTGTGTCTTTTGGTGGGAGCATTTAGTCCATTTACATTTAAGGTAATTATTGATATGTATGTTCCTATTCCCATTTTCTTAATTGTTTTGGGTTCGTTATTGTAGTTCTTTTCCTTCTGTTGTGTTTCTTGCCTAGAGAAGTTCCTTTAGCATTTGTTGTAAAGCTGGTTTGGTGGTGCTGAACTCTCTCAGCTTTTGCTTGTCTGTAAAGGTTTTAATTTCTCCATCAAATCTGAATGAGATCTTTGCTGGGTAGAGTAATCTTGGTTGCAGGTTTTTCTCCTTCATCACTTTAAGTATGTCCTGCCACTCCCTTCTGGCTTGTAGAGTTTCTGCTGAGAGATCAGCTGTTATCCTGATGGGGATTCCCTTGTGTGTTATTTGTTGTTTTTGCCTTGCTGCTTTTAATATGATTTCTTTGTGTTTAATTTTTGACAGTTTGATTAATATGTGTCTTGGTGTATTTCTCCTTGGATTTATTCTGTATGGGACTCTCTGTGCCTCCTGGACTTGATTAACTATTTCCTTTCCCATATTAAGGAAGTTTTCAACTATAATCTCTTCAAATATTTTCTCAGTCCCTTTTTTTTTCTCTTCTTCTTCTGGAACCCCTATAATTCGAATGTTGGTGCGTTTAATGTTGTCCCAGAGGTCTCTGAGACTGTCCTCTGTTCTTTTCATTCTTTTTTCTTTATTTTGCTGTGCAGCAGTTATTTCCACTATTTTATCTTCCACCTCACTTATCCGTTCTTCTGCCTCAGTTATTCTGCTATTGATCCCATCTAGAGTATTTTTTATTTCATTTATTGTGTTTTTAATCGATGCTTGATTCGTCTTTAGTTCTTCTAGGTCCTTGTTAACTGTTTCTTGCATTTTGTCTATTCTATTTCCAAGATTTTGGATCATCTTTACCATCATTATTCTGAATTCTTTTTCAGATAGACTGCCTATTACCTCTTCATTTGTTAGGTCTGGTGGGTTTTTATCTTGCTCCTTCTCCTGCTGTGTGTTTTTCTGTCTTCTCATTTTGCTTATATTACTGTGTTTGGGGTCTCCTTTTTGCAGGCTGCAGGTTCGTAGTTCCCGTTGTTTTTGGTGTCTGTCCCCAGTGGCTAAGGTTGGTTTAGTGGGTTGTGTAGGCTTCTTGGTGGAGGGGACTACTGCCTGTGTTCTGGTGGATGAGGCTGGATCTTGTCTTTCTGGTGGGCAGGTCCACGCCTGGTTGTGTGTTTTGGGGTGTTTGTGGACTTTTTATGAATTGAGGCAGCCTCTCTGCTAATGGGTGGCGTTGTGTTCCTGTCTTGCTAGTTGTTTGGCATAGGGTGTCCAGCACTGTAGCTTGCTGGTCGTAGAGTGAAGCTGGGTGCTGGTGTTGAGATGGAGATCTCTGGAAGATTTTCGCCGTTTGATATTATGTGGAGCTGGGAGGTCTCTTGTGGACCAGTGTCCTGAAGTTCTCTCTCCCACCTCAGAGGCACAGCACTGACTCCTGGTTACTCAATTTGGGATGATTTGTTGTCTATTCATGTATTCCACAGATGCAGGGTACATGGAGTTGATTGTGGAGCTTTAATCCGCTGCTTCTGAGGCTGCTGGGAGAGGTTTCCCTTTCTCTTCTTTGATCTCACAGCTCCTGGGTCTCAGCTTTGGATTTGGCCCCGCCTCTGCATGTAGGTCGCCGGAGGGCGTCTGTTCTTCGCTCAGACAGGACAGGGTTAAAGGAGCAGCCTCTTCGAGGATTCTGGCTCACTCAGGCCGGGCGGGAGGGAGGGGCACGGAGTGCGGGGCGAGCCTGCAGCGGCAGAGGTCGGCGTGACGTTGCACCAGCCCGAGGCGCGCCGTGCGTTCTTCCAGGGAAGCCGCCCCTGGATCCTGGGATCCCGGCAGTGGCAGGCTGCACAGGCTCCCGGAAGGGCGGTGTAGACAGTGACCTGCGCTCGCACACAGGCTTCTTGGCGGCGGCAGCAGCAGCCCCAGCATCCCACGCCCGTCTCTGGGCTCCGCGCTTTCAGCCGCAACTCGCGCCCGTCTCTGGAGCTCCTTTACGCGGCGCTCTTAATCCCCTCTCCTCGCGCACCAGGAAACCAAGAGGGAAGAAAAAGTCTCCTGCCTCTTTGGCAGCTCCAGAGTTTTCCCGGACTCCCTCCCGGCTAGCTGTGGCACATTAGCCCCCTTCAAGCTGAGTTCTCGCCGCCAGCCCCAGTCCTCTCCCTGCGCTCTGACCGAAGCCCGAGCCTCAGCTCCAGCGCCGTCCGCCCCAGCGGGGGAGCAGACAAGCCTCTCGGGCTGGTGAGTGCCGCTCGGCACCGCTCCTCTGTGCGGGAATCTCTCTGCTTTGCCCTCCCCAGGTATGTGGGGAGTTTCTTGCCTTTTGGGAGGTCTGGGGTCTTCTGCCAGCGTTCAGTAGGTGTTCTGTAGGAGTTGTTCCACGTGTAGCTGTATTTCTGGTGTATCTGCGGGGAGGAAGGTGATCTCCGCGTCTTACTCTTCCGCCATCTTACCCGGAAGTCCATAAAGCAATTTGATGAAAAGTGTCATGGAACATTTTGATGACAGGTGTTATGGAACATTGTGATTTCAGGGGTCATCGAACATTGTGATGATAAGTGCATGTAGCATTGTGATGACAGGAGTCATGGAACATTGTGATGACAGGGGTGAGGGAGTATTGTGACAAATAGTGATGTAGCATTGTGATATCAGTGGTGAGAGAGCATTTTGATGAGAAGTGCATGGAGCACTGTGATGACAAATTTTATGGAGCATTGTGATGACAAGGTTGTGGAGCACTGTGATGACAAGCGCATGGTGCATTGTGATGACATGTGACATGGAGCATTGTGCTGACAAGCGCATGGAGCACTGTGATAACAAGGTTCATGGAGCACTGTGCTGAGAAAGACATAGAAAATTGTGATGACAAGGGTCAAAGAGCATTGTGATGAAAAGTTCATGGAGCATTGTGGTTGAAAAGATCACAGAGACTGTTGATGATGAGGGCATGGACCATTGTAATGACAAAGGTCATGAAGCATTGTGATGACTGGAGTCATGGAGCATTGTGCTGACAGGGGTCATGGAGCATTGTGATGAAAAGGGCATGGAGTATTGTGATGACAGGCATCATGGAGCGTTATGATGACAAGTGTTATGGAACATTGTGATCACAAGGGTTTGGAGCATTGGGATGACAGAGGTCATGGATCATTTTGATTTCAAGGAGCATGGAGCATTGTGATGACAAGGGCATGAAGCAATGTAATCCCAAAGTTCATGGAGGATTGTGATGACAATGGAAATGGAGTATTTTGATGACAAGCTCATAGAGTATTGTAATGACAAGGTCATGTAGCATTTTGCTGACAAAGGCATGGAGCATTGTGATGACATGTGTCATGGAGCTCTGTGATGACAAGCGTCAAGGAGCATTGTGAATACAGGGGTCATGGAGCATTGGGATGACAAGGGCATGGATCATTGTGATGACAAGGGTCATGGAGCGCTGGGCTGAAAATGTTCATGGAGAGTTGTGATGACAGGTGTCATGTAGCATTGTGACGACAAGCTAATGGAGCATTGTGATGACAAGAGTCCTGTATCATTGTGTTGTCAGGTGTCATGGAGTGTTGTGATGACAGTGGTCATGGAGCATTGTGATGATATTGGCAATGGAGCATTGTGATGAGAAGGTCGTGAAGCATTGGGCTGAAAATGTTCATGGATTATTGTGATGACAGTGATCATGGAGCATTGTGATGACAAGGGAATGGAGCATGGTGATGACAAGTTCCTGGAGCATTGTGATGAGAAGATCATGGAGACTTGTGATGGCAAGTCTCATGGAGCATTCTGATGAAAAGGGACATGGAGCATTGTGATTACAGCGGTCTTGGAGCATGGTGATGACTAGGGCATAGAGCATTGTGATGAGAAGGCCATGGAGCATTCTGATGACATGCGTCATGGAGTTTTGTGATGACAAGGGCATGGAGCATTGTGATTACAGGGACCTTGGAGGATTGTGATGAAATGGTCATGGATCATTGTGATGAAAAATGCATGGAACCTTGTCATAACAGGGTTCAATGAGCACACTGACGACAAGTGTCAGGGAGCATTGTGATGACAAGGGCATGAAGAAAAGTGATCCCAAGGTTCATGGAGGATTGTGATGACAATGGAAATGGAGTATTGTGATGACAAGCGCATAGAGGATTTTAATGACAAGGTCATGTAGCATTTTGCTGACAAATGCATGGAGCATTGTAATGATATGTGTCATGGAGCACTGTGTTGACAAGCGTCACGGAGCATTGTGAATACAGGGTTCAAGGAGCATTGGGATGACGAGGTCATGAATCATTGTGATGACAAGTGTCATGAAGCACTGGGCTGAAAATATAAATGGAGTGTTGTGATGACAGGTGTCATGGAGCATTGTGATGACTAGGGAATGGAGCATTGTGTTGCAAAGTGTCATGGAGGATTCTGATGAAAAAAGTAATGGAGCATTGTGATGAAAATGGCTTGGAGAATTGTGATGACAAGGTTCAGGGAGCATTGTGCTGACAAGTGCATGGAGAATTGTGATGACAAGGGTCATGGAGCATTCTGATGACAAGCTTTTGGAGTACTGTGATGACAGTGGCATGGAGCATTGTGATGAAAACTGCATGGGGCATTGTGATGAAAAAGGCATGGAGCCTTTTCGTGACAGGGTTCAAGGAGCATTCTGATGACAAGTGTCAGGGAGCATTGTGATAACATGTATATTGAGAATTGTGATGAAAAGGTCATGGATCATTGTGATGAAAAATGCATGGATCCTTGTCATGACAGGGTTCTAGGAGCATACTGACGACAAGTGTCAGGGAGCATTTTGATGACAAGTGTATTGAGCATTGTGATGACAAATTTCAAGGAGCATTGTGATGAGAAGTCCATTGATAATTGTGATGACGAGCCACATGGGTCATTGTGATGACAAGTGTTATGGAATATTGTGTTCACAAGGGTTTGGAGCATTGTTATGACAGAGGTCATGGAGCATTTTGATTTCATTGTGATGACAATAGCATGAAGCATTATGATGATTGGCATGGTGCATTGTGATGACAGGCTTCATGGATCATTGAGATGAAAAGGGGCATAGAGCATTGTGAATACAGTGTTCTTGGATCATTGTGATGAGAAGGGTCATGGAGCCTTTGATGACAAGGCCATGGAAATTCGTGATGACATGGGTCATGGAGCATTGTTATGACAGGTGTAATGGAGCATTGTGATGGCAAGGGCATGGAACATTGTGATGAGAAGGCCATGGAGCATTTTGATGACATGTGTCTTGGAGCTTTTTGATGACAACGGCATGTAGCAATGTGATGAGAGCGTTCATGGAGTATTGTGATGACAATGACATGGAGCATTGTGATGCCAAGGGTCATGGATCTTTGTGATGACAAAGGTCATGGAGCATTTTGATGGCAAGTGCGTGTTGCATTGTGATGAGAAGGGCAGGGAGCATTCTGATGACAGGGTCATGGAGCAATTTGATGAAAAGTATCATGGAACATATTGATGACAGGTGTTATGGAACATTGTGATGTCAGGGGTCATCGAACTTTGTGATGATAATTGCATGTAGCATTGTGATGACAGGAGTCATGGAACATTGTGACGACAAGGGTGAGGGTGTATTGTGACAAATAGTGATGTAGCCTTGTGATATCAGTGGTGAGAGGGCATTTTGATGAGAAGTGCATGGAGCATTGTGATGACAAATTTAAGGAACATTGTGATAACAAGATTGTGGAGCACTCTGATGACAAGCGCATGGTGCATTGTGATGACATGTGTCATGGAGCATTTTGCTGATAAGCGCATGGAGCATTGTGATGACAAGGGTCATGGAGCATTGTGCTGAGAAAGGCATAGAGCATTGTGATGACAAGGGTCAAAGAGCATAGTGATGAAAAGTTCATGGAGCATTGTGGTTAAAAAGGTCACAGATACTGTTGATGACCAGGGCATGAATCATTGTGATGACAAAGGTCATGAAGCATTGTGATGACTTGAGTCACGAAGCATTGTGATGACAGAGGTCATGGAGCATTGTGATAACAAAGGCATGCAGCATTGTGATGACAAGGGCATGGAACATTGGTCTAATAAGTTTCATGGATTATTGCGATGAGAGTTGGAATGGCGCATTGTGATGACAAGGGCATCGAACATCGTGATGAGCAGATCATGCAGTATTGTGAAGACAGGTGTCAGGGAGCATTGTGATGACATATATAATGGCCCATTATGATGACGATGGCTTGGAGCATTGTGATGCCAAGTGTCATGGAGGATTCTGATGACAAAAGTAATGGAGCATTGTGCTGACAAGTGCATGGAGAATTGTGATGACAAGGGTCATGGAGCATTCTGATGACAAGCTTATTGAGTATTTTGATGACAATGGCATGGAGCATTGTGATGAAAACGGCATGGGGCATTGTGATGAAAAAAGCATGGAGCCTTTTCGTGACAGGGTTCAAAGAACATTGTGATGACAAGTGTCAGGGA
This sequence comes from Mesoplodon densirostris, assembly GCF_025265405.1. Lineage (NCBI taxonomy): Eukaryota > Metazoa > Chordata > Mammalia > Artiodactyla > Ziphiidae > Mesoplodon > Mesoplodon densirostris. The sequence goes on from NW_026778198.1 coordinate 439,857, forward strand.
GCATTGTGAGGACAAGTGTATTGAGAATTGTGATGAGAAAGGTCATGGAGCTTTGTAATGAAAAGGGCATGGAGTATTGTGATGACAGGCATCATGGAGTGTTGTGATGACAAGTGTTATGGTACATTGTGATCAGAAGGGTTTGGAACATTGTGATGACAGAGGTCATGGATCATTTTGATTTCAAGGAGCATGGTGAATTGTGATGACAAGGGCATGAAGCAATGTGATCCCAAAGTTCATGGAGGATTGTGATGACAATGGAAATGGAGTATTGTGATGACAAGCGCATAGAGCACTGTCATGACAAGGTCATGTAGCATTTTGATGACAAAGGCATGCAGCATTGTGATGACATGTGTCATGGCCACAGTGATGACAATCGTTACCGTCCATTGTGAATACAGGGGTCATGGATCATTGGGATGACAAGGGCATGGACCTATGTGATGACAAGGGTCATGGAGCAGTGGGCTGAAAATGTTCATGGAGTGTTGTGATGACAGGAGTCATGGAGCATTGTGATGAATAGGGAATGGAGCACTGTGATGAAAAGAGTCCCGGATCATTGTGTTGTCAGGTGTCATGGAGTGCTGTGATTACAGTGGTCATGGAGCATTGTGATGATATTGGCCATGGAGCATTGTGATGAGAAAGTAGTGGAACATTGGGCTGAAAATGTTCATGGATTATTGTGATGACAGGGGTCATGGAGCATTGTGATGACAAGGGAATGGAGCATGGTGGTGACAAGGTCTTGGAGCATTGTGAAAAGAAGACCATGGAAAGTTGTGATGACAAGCCTCATGGAGCATTCTGAAGAAAAGGGGACTGGAGCATTGTGTTTACAGGGGTCTTAGAGCATTCTGATGACTAGGGCATGGAGCATTGTGATGAGAAAGCCATGGAGCATTCTGTTGACATGCGTCATGGAGTTTTGTGATGACAAGGGCATGGAGCATTGTGATTACAGGGATCTTGGAGTATTGAGATGAAAAAGTCATGGATCATTGTGATGAAAAAGGCATGGAGCCTTGTCATGACAGGGTTCAAGGAGCATACTGACGACAAGTGTCAGGGAGCATTGTGATGACAAGTGTATTGAGCATTGGGATGACAAAGATCATGGAGCATTGTTATGAGAAGACCATGGAAAATTGTGATGATGAGCATCATGGTGTGTTGTGATGATAAGTGTTATGCAACATTGTGATCACAAGGGTTTGGAGCATTATGATGACAGAGGTCATGGAAAATATTGATTTCATTGTGATGACAATAGCCTGAAGCATTATGATGATGTGCATGGTGCATTGTGATGACAGGGTTCATGGAGCATTGAGATGAAAAGGGGCATGGAGCATTGTAATTACAAGGGTTTTGGAGCATTGTGATGACAAGGACATGGAGCATTGTGATGAGGAGGCCATGGAACATTCTGATTACATGTGTCATGGAGCTTTGTGATGACAAGGGCATGGAGCATTGTGATTCCAGGGGTCTTGAGCATTGTGATGAGAATTGTCATGGAACCTTGTGATGACTAGGCCGTGGAACATTGTGATGGCAGCGGTCATGGTGCATTGTTATGACAGGGGTAATGGAGCCTTGTGATGAGAAGGGTATGGAACTTTGGTCTGAAATGTTTCATGGATTATTGTGATGAGAGTGGGCATGGAGCATTGTGATGACAAGGGCACGGAACACTGTGATACATGGGTCATGCAGGACTGTAATGACAAGGGCATGGAGCATTGTGATGAGAAGGGCATCGAGCATTGTGATGACAGGTGTCATGGAGCTTTGTGATGACAAGGGCATTGAGCAATGTTATGAGATTTTTCATGGAGCATTGTGATGACAATGACATTGAGCATTGTGATGCCAAGGGTCATGGAGCTTTGTGATGACAAGTCATGGAGCATTTTAATGACAAGGGCATGTTGCATTGTGATGAGAAGGGCAGGGAGCATTTTGATGACCGGGTCATGCAGCAATTTGATAAAATGTGTAATGGAATATTTTGATGGCAGGGGTTATAGAACATTGTGATGTCAGGGGTCATGGAACATTTTGATGATAAGGGGACGTAGCATTTTGATTACAGGGTCATGGATCATTGTGATTCCAGGGGTGAGGGAGTATTTTGACGACTAGTGATGGAACATTGTGATATCTCTGGTGAGAGAGCATTTTGATGAGAAGTGCATGGACCATTGTTATTACAAGGTTTATGGAGCATTGCAATGAAAACGTTGTGGACCGTTGTGATGAAATGCGTGTGGCACATTGTGATGACAATGGTCATGGAGCATTGTTCTGACAAAGATATGGAGCATTGTGATGACAAGGTTCACAGAGAATTGTGATGAAATGTTCATGGAGCATTGTGGTTACAAAGGTCACAGAGCCTTGTGATGATGCGGGCATGGATCATTGTGATGACAAACGTCATGAAGCATTGTGATGACTGGAGTCACGGAGCATTGTGATGACAGGTGTCTAGGAGCATTGTGATGACAAGGGCATGGAGTATTGTGATGACAGGCATCATGGAACGTTGTGATGACAAGTGTTATGGAACACTGTAATCACAAGGGTTTGGAGCATTGTGATGACAGAGGTCATGGATCATTTTGATTTCAAGGAGCATGGAGCATTGTGATGAAAAGAGCATGAAGCAATGTGATCCCAAAATTCATGGAGGATTGTGATGACAATGGAAATGGAGTATTGTGATGACAACGACATAGAGCATTGTAATGAAAAGGTCATGTAGCATTTTGCTGACAAAGGCATGGAGCATTGTGATGACATGTGTCATGGAGCACTGTGTTGACAAGCGTCACGGAGCATTGTGAATACAGGGTTCATGGAGCATTGGGATGACAAGGTCATGGATCATTGTGATGACAAGGGTCATGGAGCACTGGGATGAAAATATTCATGGAGTGTTGTGATGACAGGGGTCATGGAGCATTGTGATGACTAGGGAATGGAGCATTCTGATGACAAGTGTCATGGAGCTTTTAGATGACAACTGCATGGAGCATTGTGATTACAGGCATCTTGGAGCATTGTGATGAAAAGGGCATGGATTATTATGATGAAGAAGGCATGGAGCCTTGTCATGAAAGGGTTCAAGGAGCATACTGACCACCAGTGTCAGGGAGCATTGTGATGACAAGTGTATTGAGAATTGTGAAGACAAAGATCATGGAGCATTGTGAAGAGAAGACCATGTATAATTGTGATGATGAGCGTCATGGGGTGTTGTGATGATAAGTGTTATGGATTATGGTGATCACAAGGGTATGGAACATTGTTATGACAGAGGTCATGGAGCATTTTGATTTCATTGTGATGACAATAGCATGAAGCATTATGATGATGGGCATGGTGCATTGTGATGACATGGTTCATGGATCATTGAGATGAAAAGGGGCATAGAGAATTGTGATTACAGTGTTCTTAGAGCATTGTGATGAGAACGGTCATGGATTCTTGTGATGACAAGGCCATGGAACATCGTGATGGCAGGGGTCATGGAGCATTGTTATGACAGGGGTAATGGAGCATTGTCATGGCAAGGGCATGGAGCATTGTGATGAGAAGGCCATGGAGCATTCTGATGACATGTGTCATGGAGCTATGTGAAGACAAGGGCATGGAGCAATGTGATGACAATGACATGGAGCATTGTGATGCCAATGGTCATGGATCTTTGTGATGAGAAAGGTCATGGAGCATTTTGATGGCAGGGGCGTGGTGCATTGTGATGAGAAGGGCAGGGAGCATTGTGATGACAGGGTCATGGAGCAATTTGATGAAAAGTGTCATGGAACATTTTGATGACAGGTGTTATGGAACATTGTGATGTCAGGGGTCATCGATCATTGTGATGATAAGTGCATGTAGCATTGTGATGACAGGAGTCATGTAACATTGTGATGACAGGGGTGAGGGAGTGTTGTGACAAATAGTGATGTAGCATTGTGATATCAGTGGTGAGAGAGCATTTTGATGAGAAGTGCATGGAGCATTGTGATGACAAATTTTATGGAGCATTGTGATGACAAGATTGTAGAGCATTGTAATGACAAGCGCATGGTGCATTGTGATGACAAGGGTCATAGAGCATTGTGCTGAGAAAGGCATAGAGTATTGTGATGACAAGGGTCAAGGACCATTGTGATGAAAAGTTCATGGAGCATTGTGGTTAAAAAGGTCACAGAGACTGTTGATGACGAGGGTATGAACCATTGTGGTGACTGGAATGATGGAGCACTGTGATGACAGAGGTCATGGAGCATTGTGTTAACAAGGGCATGGAGCATTTTGATGACAAGTGCATGGAACATTGGTCTAATAAGTTTCATGGATTATTGCGATGAGAGTTGGAATGGCGCATTGTGATGACAAGGGCATCGAACATCGTGATGAGCAGATCATGCAGTATTGTGAAGACAGGTGTCAGGGAGCATTGTGATGACATATATAATGGCCCATTATGATGACGATGGCTTGGAGCATTGTGATGCCAAGTGTCATGGAGGATTCTGATGACAAAAGTAATGGAGCATTGTGCTGACAAGTGCATGGAGAATTGTGATGACAAGGGTCATGGAGCATTCTGATGACAAGCTTATTGAGTATTTTGATGACAATGGCATGGAGCATTGTGATGAAAACGGCATGGGGCATTGTGATGAAAAAAGCATGGAGCCTTTTCGTGACAGGGTTCAAGGAACATTGTGATGACAAGTGTCAGGGAGCATTGTGAGGACAAGTGTATTGAGAATTGTGATGAGAAAGGTCATGGAGCTTTGTAATGAAAAGTGCATGGAGTATTGTGATGACAGGCATCATGGAGTGTTGTGATGACAAGTGTTATGGTACATTGTGATCAGAAGGGTTTGGAACATTGTGATGACAGAGGTCATGGATCATTTTGATTTCAAGGAGCATGGTGAATTGTGATGACAAGGGCATGAAGCAATGTGATCCCAAAGTTCATGGAGGATTGTGATGACAATGGAAATGGAGTATTGTGATGACAAGCGCATAGAGCACTGTCATGACAAGGTCATGTAGCATTTTGATGACAAAGGCATGCAGCATTGTGATGACATGTGTCATGGCCACAGTGATGACAATCGTTACCGTCCATTGTGAATACAGGGGTCATGGATCATTGGGATGACAAGGGCATGGACCTATGTGATGACAAGGGTCATGGAGCAGTGGGCTGAAAATGTTCATGGAGTGTTGTGATGACAGGAGTCATGGAGCATTGTGATGAATAGGGAATGGAGCACTGTGATGAAAAGAGTCCCGGATCATTGTGTTGTCAGGTGTCATGGAGTGCTGTGATTACAGTGGTCATGGAGCATTGTGATGATATTGGCCATGGAGCATTGTGATGAGAAAGTAGTGGAACATTGGGCTGAAAATGTTCATGGATTATTGTGATGACAGGGGTCATGGAGCATTGTGATGACAAGGGAATGGAGCATGGTGGTGACAAGGTCTTGGAGCACTGTGAAAAGAAGACCATGGAAAGTTGTGATGACAAGCCTCATGGAGCATTCTGAAGAAAAGGGGACTGGAGCATTGTGTTTACAGGGGTCTTAGAGCATTCTGATGACTAGGGCATGGAGCATTGTGATGAGAAAGCCATGGAGCATTCTGTTGACATGCGTCATGGAGTTTTGTGATGACAAGGGCATGGAGCATTGTGATTACAGGGATCTTGGAGTATTGAGATGAAAAAGTCATGGATCATTGTGATGAAAAAGGCATGGAGCCTTGTCATGACAGGGTTCAAGGAGCATACTGACGACAAGTGTCAGGGAGCATTGTGATGACAAGTGTATTGAGCATTGGGATGACAAAGATCATGGAGCATTGTTATGAGAAGACCATGGAAAATTGTGATGATGAGCATCATGGTGTGTTGTGATGATAAGTGTTATGCAACATTGTGATCACAAGGGTTTGGAGCATTATGATGACAGAGGTCATGGAAAATATTGATTTCATTGTGATGACAATAGCCTGAAGCATTATGATGATGTGCATGGTGCATTGTGATGACAGGGTTCATGGAGCATTGAGATGAAAAGGGGCATGGAGCATTGTAATTACAAGGGTTTTGGAGCATTGTGATGACAAGGACATGGAGCATTGTGATGAGGAGGCCATGGAACATTGTGATGACATGCGTCATGGAGCTTTGTGATGACAAGGGCATGGAGCATTGTGATTCCAGGGGTCTTGAGCATTGTGATGAGAATTGTCATGGAACCTTGTGATGACTAGGCCGTGGAACATTGTGATGGCAGCGGTCATGGTGCATTGTTATGACAGGGGTAATGGAGCCTTGTGATGAGAAGGGTATGGAACTTTGGTCTGAAATGTTTCATGGATTATTGTGATGAGAGTGGGCATGGAGCATTGTGATGACAAGGGCACGGAACACTGTGATACATGGGTCATGCAGGACTGTAATGACAAGGGCATGGAGCATTGTGATGAGAAGGGCATCGAGCATTGTGATGACAGGTGTCATGGAGCTTTGTGATGACAAGGGCATTGAGCAATGTTATGAGATTTTTCATGGAGCATTGTGATGACAATGACATTGAGCACTGTGATGCCAAGGGTCATGGAGCTTTGTGATGACAAGTCATGGAGCATTTTAATGACAAGGGCATGGTGCATTGTGATGAGAAGGGCAGGGAGCATTTTGATGACCGGGTCATGCAGCAATTTGATAAAATGTGTAATGGAATATTTTGATGGCAGGGGTTATAGAACATTGTGATGTCAGGGGTCATGGAACATTTTGATGATAAGGGGACGTAGCATTTTGATTACAGGGTCATGGATCATTGTGATTCCAGGGGTGAGGGAGTATTTTGACGACTAGTGATGGAACATTGTGATATCTCTGGTGAGAGAGCATTTTGATGAGAAGTGCATGGACCATTGTTATTACAAGGTTTATGAAGCATTGCAATGAAAACGTTGTGGACCGTTGTGATGAAATGCGTGTGGCACAGTGTGATGACAATGGTCATGGAGCATTGTTCTGACAAAGATATGGAGCATTGTGATGACAAGGTTCACAGAGAATTGTGATGAAATGTTCATGGAGCATTGTGGTTACAAAGGTCACAGAGCCTTGTGATGATGCGGGCATGGATCATTGTGATGACAAACGTCATGAAGCATTGTGATGACTGGAGTCACGGAGCATTGTGATGACAGGTGTCTAGGAGCATTGTGATGACAAGGGCATGGAGTATTGTGATGACAGGCATCATGGAACGTTGTGATGACAAGTGTTATGGAACACTGTAATCACAAGGGTTTGGAGCATTGTGATGACAGAGGTCATGGATCATTTTGATTTCAAGGAGCATGGAGCATTGTGATGAAAAGAGCATGAAGCAATGTGATCCCAAAATTCATGGAGGATTGTGATGACAATGGAAATGGAGTATTGTGATGACAACGACATAGAGCATTGTAATGAAAAGGTCATGTAGCATTTTGCTGACAAAGGCATGGAGCATTGTGATGACATGTGTCATGGAGCACTGTGTTGACAAGCGTCACGGAGCATTGTGAATACAGGGTTCATGGAGCATTGGGATGACAAGGTCATGGATCATTGTGATGACAAGGGTCATGGAGCACTGGGATGAAAATATTCATGGAGTGTTGTGATGACAGGGGTCATGGAGCATTGTGATGACTAGGGAATGGAGCATTCTGATGACAAGTGTCATGGAGCTTTTAGATGACAAGTGCATGGAGCATTGTGATTACAGGCATCTTGGAGCATTGTGATGAAAAGGGCATGGATTATTATGATGAAGAAGGCAAGGAGCCTTGTCATGAAAGGGTTCAAGGAGCATACTGACCACCAGTGTCAGGGAGCATTGTGATGACAAGTGTATTGAGCATTGGGATGACAAAGATCATGGAGCATTGTGAAGAGAAGACCATGTATAATTGTGATGATGAGCGTCATGGGGTGTTGTGATGATAAGTGTTATGGATTATGGTGATCACAAGGGTATGGAACATTGTTATGACAGAGGTCATGGAGCATTTTGATTTCATTGTGATGACAATAGCATGAAGCATTATGATGATGGGCATGGTGCATTGTGATGACATGGTTCATGGATCATTGAGATGAAAAGGGGCATAGAGAATTGTGATTACAGTGTTCTTAGAGCATTGTGATGAGAACGGTCATGGATTCTTGTGATGACAAGGCCATGGAACATCGTGATGGCAGGGGTCATGGAGCATTGTTATGACAGGGGTAATGGAGCATTGTCATGGCAAGGGCATGGAGCATTGTGATGAGAAGGCCATGGAGCATTCTGATGACATGTGTCATGGAGCTATGTGAAGACAAGGGCATGGAGCAATGTGATGACAATGACATGGAGCATTGTGATGCCAATGGTCATGGATCTTTGTGATGACAAAGGTCATGGAGCATTTTGATGGCAGGGGCGTGGTGCATTGTGATGAGAAGGGCAGGGAGCATTGTGATGACAGGGTCATGGAGCAATTTGATGAAAAGTGTCATGGAACATTTTGATGACAGGTGTTATGGAACATTGTGATGTCAGGGGTCATCGATCATTGTGATGATAAGTGCATGTAGCATTGTGATGACAGGAGTCATGTAACATTGTGATGACAGGGGTGAGGGAGTGTTGTGACAAATAGTGATGTAGCATTGTGATATCAGTGGTGAGAGAGCATTTTGATGAGAAGTGCATGGAGCATTGTGATGACAAATTTTATGGAGCATTGTGATGACAAGATTGTGGAGCATTGTAATGACAAGCGCATGGTGCATTGTGATGACAAGGGTCATAGAGCATTGTGCTGAGAAAGGCATAGAGTATTGTGATGACAAGGGTCAAGGACCATTGTGATGAAAAGTTCATGGAGCATTGTGGTTAAAAAGGTCACAGAGACTGTTGATGACGAGGGTATGAACCATTGTGGTGACTGGAATGATGGAGCATTGTGATGACAGAGGTCATGGAGCATTGTGTTAACAAGGGCATGGAGCATTTTGATGACAAGTGCATGGAACATTGGTCTAATAAGTTTCATGGATTATTGCGATGAGAGTTGGAATGGCGCATTGTGATGACAAGGGCATCGAACATCGTGATGAGCAGATCATGCAGTATTGTGAAGACAGGTGTCAGGGAGCATTGTGATGACATATATAATGGCCCATTATGATGACGATGGCTTGGAGCATTGTGATGCCAAGTGTCATGGAGGATTCTGATGACAAAAGTAATGGAGCATTGTGCTGACAAGTGCATGGAGAATTGTGATGACAAGGGTCATGGAGCATTCTGATGACAAGCTTATTGAGTATTTTGATGACAATGGCATGGAGCATTGTGATGAAAACGGCATGGGGCATTGTGATGAAAAAAGCATGGAGCCTTTTCGTGACAGGGTTCAAGGAACATTGTGATGACAAGTGTCAGGGAGCATTGTGAGGACAAGTGTATTGAGAATTGTGATGAGAAAGGTCATGGAGCTTTGTAATGAAAAGGGCATGGAGTATTGTGATGACAGGCATCATGGAGTGTTGTGATGACAAGTGTTATGGTACATTGTGATCAGAAGGGTTTGGAACATTGTGATGACAGAGGTCATGGATCATTTTGATTTCAAGGAGCATGGTGAATTGTGATGACAAGGGCATGAAGCAATGTGATCCCAAAGTTCATGGAGGATTGTGATGACAATGGAAATGGAGTATTGTGATGACAAGCGCATAGAGCACTGTCATGACAAGGTCATGTAGCATTTTGATGACAAAGGCATGCAGCATTGTGATGACATGTGTCATGGCCACAGTGATGACAATCGTTACCGTCCATTGTGAATACAGGGGTCATGGATCATTGGGATGACAAGGGCATGGACCTATGTGATGACAAGGGTCATGGAGCAGTGGGCTGAAAATGTTCATGGAGTGTTGTGATGACAGGAGTCATGGAGCATTGTGATGAATAGGGAATGGAGCACTGTGATGAAAAGAGTCCCGGATCATTGTGTTGTCAGGTGTCATGGAGTGCTGTGATTACAGTGGTCATGGAGCATTGTGATGATATTGGCCATGGAGCATTGTGATGAGAAAGTAGTGGAACATTGGGCTGAAAATGTTCATGGATTATTGTGATGACAGGGGTCATGGAGCATTGTGATGACAAGGGAATGGAGCATGGTGGTGACAAGGTCTTGGAGCATTGTGAAAAGAAGACCATGGAAAGTTGTGATGACAAGCCTCATGGAGCATTCTGAAGAAAAGGGGACTGGAGCATTGTGTTTACAGGGGTCTTAGAGCATTCTGATGACTAGGGCATGGAGCATTGTGATGAGAAAGCCATGGAGCATTCTGTTGACATGCGTCATGGAGTTTTGTGATGACAAGGGCATGGAGCATTGTGATTACAGGGATCTTGGAGTATTGAGATGAAAAAGTCATGGATCATTGTGATGAAAAAGGCATGGAGCCTTGTCATGACAGGGTTCAAGGAGCATACTGACGACAAGTGTCAGGGAGCATTGTGATGACAAGTGTATTGAGCATTGGGATGACAAAGATCATGGAGCATTGTTATGAGAAGACCATGGAAAATTGTGATGATGAGCATCATGGTGTGTTGTGATGATAAGTGTTATGCAACATTGTGATCACAAGGGTTTGGAGCATTATGATGACAGAGGTCATGGAAAATATTGATTTCATTGTGATGACAATAGCCTGAAGCATTATGATGATGTGCATGGTGCATTGTGATGACAGGGTTCATGGAGCATTGAGATGAAAAGGGGCATGGAGCATTGTAATTACAAGGGTTTTGGAGCATTGTGATGACAAGGACATGGAGCATTGTGATGAGGAGGCCATGGAACATTCTGATTACATGCATCATGGAGCTTTGTGATGACAAGGGCATGGAGCATTGTGATTCCAGGGGTCTTGAGCATTGTGATGAGAATTGTCATGGAACCTTGTGATGACTAGGCCGTGGAACATTGTGATGGCAGCGGTCATGGTGCATTGTTATGACAGGGGTAATGGAGCCTTGTGATGAGAAGGGTATGGAACTTTGGTCTGAAATGTTTCATGGATTATTGTGATGAGAGTGGGCATGGAGCATTGTGATGACAAGGGCACGGAACACTGTGATACATGGGTCATGCAGGACTGTAATGACAAGGGCATGGAGCATTGTGATGAGAAGGGCATCGAGCATTGTGATGACAGGTGTCATGGAGCTTTGTGATGACAAGGGCATTGAGCAATGTTATGAGATTTTTCATGGAGCATTGTGATGACAATGACATTGAGCATTGTGATGCCAAGGGTCATGGAGCTTTGTGATGACAAGTCATGGAGCATTTTAATGACAAGGGCATGGTGCATTGTGATGAGAAGGGCAGGGAGCATTTTGATGACCGGGTCATGCAGCAATTTGATAAAATGTGTAATGGAATATTTTGATGGCAGGGGTTATAGAACATTGTGATGTCAGGGGTCATGGAACATTTTGATGATAAGGGGACGTAGAATTTTGATTACAGGGTCATGGATCATTGTGATTCCAGGGGTGAGGGAGTATTTTGACGACTAGTGATGGAACATTGTGATATCTCTGGTGAGAGAGCATTTTGATGAGAAGTGCATGGACCATTGTTATTACAAGGTTTATGGAGCATTGCAATGAAAACGTTGTGGACCGTTGTGATGAAATGCGTGTGGCACATTGTGATGACAATGGTCATGGAGCATTGTTCTGACAAAGATATGGAGCATTGTGATGACAAGGTTCACAGAGAATTGTGATGAAATGTTCATGGAGCATTGTGGTTACAAAGGTCACAGAGCCTTGTGATGATGCGGGCATGGATCATTGTGATGACAAACGTCATGAAGCATTGTGATGACTGGAGTCACGGAGCATTGTGATGACAGGTGTCTAGGAGCATTGTGATGACAAGGGCATGGAGTATTGTGATGACAGGCATCATGGAACGTTGTGATGACAAGTGTTATGGAACACTGTAATCACAAGGGTTTGGAGCATTGTGATGACAGAGGTCATGGATCATTTTGATTTCAAGGAGCATGGAGCATTGTGATGAAAAGAGCATGAAGCAATGTGATCCCAAAATTCATGGAGGATTGTGATGACAATGGAAATGGAGTATTGTGATGACAACGACATAGAGCATTGTAATGAAAAGGTCATGTAGCATTTTGCTGACAAAGGCATGGAGCATTGTGATGACATGTGTCATGGAGCACTGTGTTGACAAGCGTCACGGAGCATTGTGAATACAGGGTTCATGGAGCATTGGGATGACAAGGTCATGGATCATTGTGATGACAAGGGTCATGGAGCACTGGGATGAAAATATTCATGGAGTGTTGTGATGACAGGGGTCATGGAGCATTGTGATGACTAGGGAATGGAGCATTCTGATGACAAGTGTCATGGAGCTTTTAGATGACAAGTGCATGGAGCATTGTGATTACAGGCATCTTGGAGCATTGTGATGAAAAGGGCATGGATTATTATGATGAAGAAGGCATGGAGCCTTGTCATGAAAGGGTTCAAGGAGCATACTGACCACCAGTGTCAGGGAGCATTGTGATGACAAGTGTATTGAGCATTGGGATGACAAAGATCATGGAGCATTGTGAAGAGAAGACCATGTATAATTGTGATGATGAGCGTCATGGGGTGTTGTGATGATAAGTGTTATGGATTATGGTGATCACAAGGGTATGGAACATTGTTATGACAGAGGTCATGGAGCATTTTGATTTCATTGTGATGACAATAGCATGAAGCATTATGATGATGGGCATGGTGCATTGTGATGACATGGTTCATGGATCATTGAGATGAAAAGGGGCATAGAGAATTGTGATTACAGTGTTCTTAGAGCATTGTGATGAGAACGGTCATGGATTCTTGTGATGACAAGGCCATGGAACATCGTGATGGCAGGGGTCATGGAGCATTGTTATGACAGGGGTAATGGAGCATTGTCATGGCAAGGGCATGGAGCATTGTGATGAGAAGGCCATGGAGCATTCTGATGACATGTGTCATGGAGCTATGTGAAGACAAGGGCATGGAGCAATGTGATGACAATGACATGGAGCATTGTGATGCCAATGGTCATGGATCTTTGTGATGAGAAAGGTCATGGAGCATTTTGATGGCAGGGGCGTGGTGCATTGTGATGAGAAGGGCAGGGAGCATTGTGATGACAGGGTCATGGAGCAATTTGATGAAAAGTGTCATGGAACATTTTGATGACAGGTGTTATGGAACATTGTGATGTCAGGGGTCATCGATCATTGTGATGATAAGTGCATGTAGCATTGTGATGACAGGAGTCATGTAACATTGTGATGACAGGGGTGAGGGAGTGTTGTGACAAATAGTGATGTAGCATTGTGATATCAGTGGTGAGAGAGCATTTTGATGAGAAGTGCATGGAGCATTGTGATGACAAATTTTATGGAGCATTGTGATGACAAGATTGTGGAGCATTGTAATGACAAGCGCATGGTGCATTGTGATGACAAGGGTCATAGAGCATTGTGCTGAGAAAGGCATAGAGTATTGTGATGACAAGGGTCAAGGACCATTGTGATGAAAAGTTCATGGAGCATTGTGGTTAAAAAGGTCACAGAGACTGTTGATGACGAGGGTATGAACAATTGTGGTGACTGGAATAATGGAGCATTGTGATGACAGAGGTCATGGAGCATTGTGTTAACAAGGGCATGGAGCATTTTGATGACAAGTGCATGGAACATTGGTCTAATAAGTTTCATGGATTATTGCGATGAGAGTTGGAATGGCGCATTGTGATGACAAGGGCATCGAACATCGTGATGAGCAGATCATGCAGTATTGTGAAGACAGGTGTCAGGGAGCATTGTGATGACATATATAATGGCCCATTATGATGACGATGGCTTGGAGCATTGTGATGCCAAGTGTCATGGAGGATTCTGATGACAAAAGTAATGGAGCATTGTGCTGACAAGTGCATGGAGAATTGTGATGACAAGGGTCATGGAGCATTCTGATGACAAGCTTATTGAGTATTTTGATGACAATGGCATGGAGCATTGTGATGAAAACGGCATGGGGCATTGTGATGAAAAAAGCATGGAGCCTTTTCGTGACAGGGTTCAAGGAACATTGTGATGACAAGTGTCAGGGAGCATTGTGAGGACAAGTGTATTGAGAATTGTGATGAGAAAGGTCATGGAGCTTTGTAATGAAAAGGGCATGGAGTATTGTGATGACAGGCATCATGGAGTGTTGTGATGACAAGTGTTATGGTACATTGTGATCAGAAGGGTTTGGAACATTGTGATGACAGAGGTCATGGATCATTTTGATTTCAAGGAGCATGGTGAATTGTGATGACAAGGGCATGAAGCAATGTGATCCCAAAGTTCATGGAGGATTGTGATGACAATGGAAATGGAGTATTGTGATGACAAGCGCATAGAGCACTGTCATGACAAGGTCATGTAGCATTTTGATGACAAAGGCATGCAGCATTGTGATGACATGTGTCATGGCCACAGTGATGACAATCGTTACCGTCCATTGTGAATACAGGGGTCATGGATCATTGGGATGACAAGGGCATGGACCTATGTGATGACAAGGGTCATGGAGCAGTGGGCTGAAAATGTTCATGGAGTGTTGTGATGACAGGAGTCATGGAGCATTGTGATGAATAGGGAATGGAGCACTGTGATGAAAAGAGTCCCGGATCATTGTGTTGTCAGGTGTCATGGAGTGCTGTGATTACAGTGGTCATGGAGCATTGTGATGATATTGGCCATGGAGCATTGTGATGAGAAAGTAGTGGAACATTGGGCTGAAAATGTTCATGGATTATTGTGATGACAGGGGTCATGGAGCATTGTGATGACAAGGGAATGGAGCATGGTGGTGACAAGGTCTTGGAGCATTGTGAAAAGAAGACCATGGAAAGTTGTGATGACAAGCCTCATGGAGCATTCTGAAGAAAAGGGGACTGGAGCATTGTGTTTACAGGGGTCTTAGAGCATTCTGATGACTAGGGCATGGAGCATTGTGATGAGAAAGCCATGGAGCATTCTGTTGACATGCGTCATGGAGTTTTGTGATGACAAGGGCATGGAGCATTGTGATTACAGGGATCTTGGAGTATTGAGATGAAAAAGTCATGGATCATTGTGATGAAAAAGGCATGGAGCCTTGTCATGACAGGGTTCAAGGAGCATACTGACGACAAGTGTCAGGGAGCATTGTGATGACAAGTGTATTGAGCATTGGGATGACAAAGATCATGGAGCATTGTTATGAGAAGACCATGGAAAATTGTGATGATGAGCATCATGGTGTGTTGTGATGATAAGTGTTATGCAACATTGTGATCACAAGGGTTTGGAGCATTATGATGACAGAGGTCATGGAAAATATTGATTTCATTGTGATGACAATAGCCTGAAGCATTATGATGATGTGCATGGTGCATTGTGATGACAGGGTTCATGGAGCATTGAGATGAAAAGGGGCATGGAGCATTGTAATTACAAGGGTTTTGGAGCATTGTGATGACAAGGACATGGAGCATTGTGATGAGGAGGCCATGGAACATTCTGATTACATGCGTCATGGAGCTTTGTGATGACAAGGGCATGGAGCATTGTGATTCCAGGGGTCTTGAGCATTGTGATGAGAATTGTCATGGAACCTTGTGATGACTAGGCCGTGGAACATTGTGATGGCAGCGGTCATGGTGCATTGTTATGACAGGGGTAATGGAGCCTTGTGATGAGAAGGGTATGGAACTTTGGTCTGAAATGTTTCATGGATTATTGTGATGAGAGTGGGCATGGAGCATTGTGATGACAAGGGCACGGAACACTGTGATACATGGGTCATGCAGGACTGTAATGACAAGGGCATGGAGCATTGTGATGAGAAGGGCATCGAGCATTGTGATGACAGGTGTCATGGAGCTTTGTGATGACAAGGGCATTGAGCAATGTTATGAGATTTTTCATGGAGCATTGTGATGACAATGACATTGAGCATTGTGATGCCAAGGGTCATGGAGCTTTGTGATGACAAGTCATGGAGCATTTTAATGACAAGGGCATGGTGCATTGTGATGAGAAGGGCAGGGAGCATTTTGATGACCGGGTCATGCAGCAATTTGATAAAATGTGTAATGGAATATTTTGATGGCAGGGGTTATAGAACATTGTGATGTCAGGGGTCATGGAACATTTTGATGATAAGGGGACGTAGCATTTTGATTACAGGGTCATGGATCATTGTGATTCCAGGGGTGAGGGAGTATTTTGACGACTAGTGATGGAACATTGTGATATCTCTGGTGAGAGAGCATTTTGATGAGAAGTGCATGGACCATTGTTATTACAAGGTTTATGGAGCATTGCAATGAAAACGTTGTGGACCGTTGTGATGAAATGCGTGTGGCACATTGTGATGACAATGGTCATGGAGCATTGTTCTGACAAAGATATGGAGCATTGTGATGACAAGGTTCACAGAGAATTGTGATGAAATGTTCATGGAGCATTGTGGTTACAAAGGTCACAGAGCCTTGTGATGATGCGGGCATGGATCATTGTGATGAGAAACGTCATGAAGCATTGTGATGACTGGAGTCACGGAGCATTGTGATGACAGGTGTCTAGGAGCATTGTGATGACAAGGGCATGGAGTATTGTGATGACAGGCATCATGGAACGTTGTGATGACAAGTGTTATGGAACACTGTAATCACAAGGGTTTGGAGCATTGTGATGACAGAGGTCATGGATCATTTTGATTTCAAGGAGCATGGAGCATTGTGATGAAAAGAGCATGAAGCAATGTGATCCCAAAATTCATGGAGGATTGTGATGACAATGGAAATGGAGTATTGTGATGACAACGACATAGAGCATTGTAATGAAAAGGTCATGTAGCATTTTGCTGACAAAGGCATGGAGCATTGTGATGACATGTGTCATGGAGCACTGTGTTGACAAGCGTCACGGAGCATTGTGAATACAGGGTTCATGGAGCATTGGGATGACAAGGTCATGGATCATTGTGATGACAAGGGTCATGGAGCACTGGGATGAAAATATTCATGGAGTGTTGTGATGACAGGGGTCATGGAGCATTGTGATGACTAGGGAATGGAGCATTCTGATGACAAGTGTCATGGAGCTTTTAGATGACAAGTGCATGGAGCATTGTGATTAAAGGCATCTTGGAGCATTGTGATGAAAAGGGCATGGATTATTATGATGAAGAAGGCATGGAGCCTTGTCATGAAAGGGTTCAAGGAGCATACTGACCACCAGTGTCAGGGAGCATTGTGATGACAAGTGTATTGAGAATTGTGAAGACAAAGATCATGGAGCATTGTGAAGAGAAGACCATGTATAATTGTGATGATGAGCGTCATGGGGTGTTGTGATGATAAGTGTTATGGATTATGGTGATCACAAGGGTATGGAACATTGTTATGACAGAGGTCATGGAGCATTTTGATTTCATTGTGATGACAATAGCATGAAGCATTATGATGATGGGCATGGTGCATTGTGATGACATGGTTCATGGATCATTGAGATGAAAAGGGGCATAGAGAATTGTGATTACAGTGTTCTTAGAGCATTGTGATGAGAACGGTCATGGATTCTTGTGATGACAAGGCCATGGAACATCGTGATGGCAGGGGTCATGGAGCATTGTTATGACAGGGGTAATGGAGCATTGTCATGGCAAGGGCATGGAGCATTGTGATGAGAAGGCCATGGAGCATTCTGATGACATGTGTCATGGAGCTATGTGAAGACAAGGGCATGGAGCAATGTGATGACAATGACATGGAGCATTGTGATGCCAATGGTCATGGATCTTTGTGATGACAAAGGTCATGGAGCATTTTGATGGCAGGGGCGTGGTGCATTGTGATGAGAAGGGCAGGGAGCATTGTGATGACAGGGTCATGGAGCAATTTGATGAAAAGTGTCATGGAACATTTTGATGACAGGTGTTATGGAACATTGTGATGTCAGGGGTCATCGATCATTGTGATGATAAGTGCATGTAGCATTGTGATGACAGGAGTCATGTAACATTGTGATGACAGGGGTGAGGGAGTGTTGTGACAAATAGTGATGTAGCATTGTGATATCAGTGGTGAGAGAGCATTTTGATGAGAAGTGCATGGAGCATTGTGATGACAAATTTTATGGAGCATTGTGATGACAAGATTGTGGAGCATTGTAATGACAAGCGCATGGTGCATTGTGATGACAAGGGTCATAGAGCATTGTGCTGAGAAAGGCATAGAGTATTGTGATGACAAGGGTCAAGGACCATTGTGATGAAAAGTTCATGGAGCATTGTGGTTAAAAAGGTCACAGAGACTGTTGATGACGAGGGTATGAACCATTGTGGTGACTGGAATGATGGAGCATTGTGATGACAGAGGTCATGGAGCATTGTGTTAACAAGGGCATGGAGCATTTTGATGACAAGTGCATGGAACATTGGTCTAATAAGTTTCATGGATTATTGCGATGAGAGTTGGAATGGCGCATTGTGATGACAAGGGCATCGAACATCGTGATGAGCAGATCATGCAGTATTGTGAAGACAGGTGTCAGGGAGCATTGTGATGACATATATAATGGCCCATTATGATGACGATGGCTTGGAGCATTGTGATGCCAAGTGTCATGGAGGATTCTGATGACAAAAGTAATGGAGCATTGTGCTGACAAGTGCATGGAGAATTGTGATGACAAGGGTCATGGAGCTTTCTGATGACAAGCTTATTGAGTATTTTGATGACAATGGCATGGAGCATTGTGATGAAAACGGCATGGGGCATTGTGATGAAAAAAGCATGGAGCCTTTTCGTGACAGGGTTCAAAGAACATTGTGATGACAAGTGTCAGGGAGCATTGTGAGGACAAGTGTATTGAGAATTGTGATGAGAAAGGTCATGGAGCTTTGTAATGAAAAGGGCATGGAGTATTGTGATGACAGGCATCATGGAGTGTTGTGATGACAAGTGTTATGGTACATTGTGATCAGAAGGGTTTGGAACATTGTGATGACAGAGGTCATGGATCATTTTGATTTCAAGGAGCATGGTGAATTGTGATGACAAGGGCATGAAGCAATGTGATCCCAAAGTTCATGGAGGATTGTGATGACAATGGAAATGGAGTATTGTGATGACAAGCGCATAGAGCACTGTCATGACAAGGTCATGTAGCATTTTGATGACAAAGGCATGCAGCATTGTGATGACATGTGTCATGGCCACAGTGATGACAATCGTTACCGTCCATTGTGAATACAGGGGTCATGGATCATTGGGATGACAAGGGCATGGACCTATGTGATGACAAGGGTCATGGAGCAGTGGGCTGAAAATGTTCATGGAGTGTTGTGATGACAGGAGTCATGGAGCATTGTGATGAATAGGGAATGGAGCACTGTGATGAAAAGAGTCCCGGATCATTGTGTTGTCAGGTGTCATGGAGTGCTGTGATTACAGTGGTCATGGAGCATTGTGATGATATTGGCCATGGAGCATTGTGATGAGAAAGTAGTGGAACATTGGGCTGAAAATGTTCATGGATTATTGTGATGACAGGGGTCATGGAGCATTGTGATGACAAGGGAATGGAGCATGGTGGTGACAAGGTCTTGGAGCATTGTGAAAAGAAGACCATGGAAAGTTGTGATGACAAGCCTCATGGAGCATTCTGAAGAAAAGGGGACTGGAGCATTGTGTTTACAGGGGTCTTAGAGCATTCTGATGACTAGGGCATGGAGCATTGTGATGAGAAAGCCATGGAGCATTCTGTTGACATGCGTCATGGAGTTTTGTGATGACAAGGGCATGGAGCATTGTGATTACAGGGATCTTGGAGTATTGAGATGAAAAAGTCATGGATCATTGTGATGAAAAAGGCATGGAGCCTTGTCATGACAGGGTTCAAGGAGCATACTGACGACAAGTGTCAGGGAGCATTGTGATGACAAGTGTATTGAGCATTGGGATGACAAAGATCATGGAGCATTGTTATGAGAAGACCATGGAAAATTGTGATGATGAGCATCATGGTGTGTTGTGATGATAAGTGTTATGCAACATTGTGATCACAAGGGTTTGGAGCATTATGATGACAGAGGTCATGGAAAATATTGATTTCATTGTGATGACAATAGCCTGAAGCATTATGATGATGTGCATGGTGCATTGTGATGACAGGGTTCATGGAGCATTGAGATGAAAAGGGGCATGGAGCATTGTAATTACAAGGGTTTTGGAGCATTGTGATGACAAGGACATGGAGCATTGTGATGAGGAGGCCATGGAACATTCTGATTACATGCGTCATGGAGCTTTGTGATGACAAGGGCATGGAGCATTGTGATTCCAGGGGTCTTGAGCATTGTGATGAGAATTGTCATGGAACCTTGTGATGACTAGGCCGTGGAACATTGTGATGGCAGCGGTCATGGTGCATTGTTATGACAGGGGTAATGGAGCCTTGTGATGAGAAGGGTATGGAACTTTGGTCTGAAATGTTTCATGGATTATTGTGATGAGAGTGGGCATGGAGCATTGTGATGACAAGGGCACGGAACACTGTGATACATGGGTCATGCAGGACTGTAATGACAAGGGCATGGAGCATTGTGATGAGAAGGGCATCGAGCATTGTGATGACAGGTGTCATGGAGCTTTGTGATGACAAGGGCATTGAGCAATGTTATGAGATTTTTCATGGAGCATTGTGATGACAATGACATTGAGCATTGTGATGCCAAGGGTCATGGAGCTTTGTGATGACAAGTCATGGAGCATTTTAATGACAAGGGCATGGTGCATTGTGATGAGAAGGGCAGGGAGCATTTTGATGACCGGGTCATGCAGCAATTTGATAAAATGTGTAATGGAATATTTTGATGGCAGGGGTTATAGAACATTGTGATGTCAGGGGTCATGGAACATTTTGATGATAAGGGGACGTAGAATTTTGATTACAGGGTCATGGATCATTGTGATTCCAGGGGTGAGGGAGTATTTTGACGACTAGTGATGGAACATTGTGATATCTCTGGTGAGAGAGCATTTTGATGAGAAGTGCATGGACCATTGTTATTACAAGGTTTATGGAGCATTGCAATGAAAACGTTGTGGACCGTTGTGATGAAATGCGTGTGGCACATTGTGATGACAATGGTCATGGAGCATTGTTCTGACAAAGATATGGAGCATTGTGATGACAAGGTTCACAGAGAATTGTGATGAAATGTTCATGGAGCATTGTGGTTACAAAGGTCACAGAGCCTTGTGATGATGCGGGCATGGATCATTGTGATGACAAACGTCATGAAGCATTGTGATGACTGGAGTCACGGAGCATTGTGATGACAGGTGTCTAGGAGCATTGTGATGACAAGGGCATGGAGTATTGTGATGACAGGCATCATGGAACGTTGTGATGACAAGTGTTATGGAACACTGTAATCACAAGGGTTTGGAGCATTGTGATGACAGAGGTCATGGATCATTTTGATTTCAAGGAGCATGGAGCATTGTGATGAAAAGAGCATGAAGCAATGTGATCCCAAAATTCATGGAGGATTGTGATGACAATGGAAATGGAGTATTGTGATGACAACCACATAGAGCATTGTAATGAAAAGGTCATGTAGCATTTTGCTGACAAAGGCATGGAGCATTGTGATGACATGTGTCATGGAGCACTGTGTTGACAAGCGTCACGGAGCATTGTGAATACAGGGTTCATGGAGCATTGGGATGACAAGGTCATGGATCATTGTGATGACAAGGGTCATGGAGCACTGGGATGAAAATATTCATGGAGTGTTGTGATGACAGGGGTCATGGAGCATTGTGATGACTAGGGAATGGAGCATTCTGATGACAAGTGTCATGGAGCTTTTAGATGACAAGTGCATGGAGCATTGTGATTACAGGCATCTTGGAGCATTGTGATGAAAAGGGCATGGATTATTATGATGAAGAAGGCATGGAGCCTTGTCATGAAAGGGTTCAAGGAGCATACTGACCACCAGTGTCAGGGAGCATTGTGATGACAAGTGTATTGAGCATTGGGATGACAAAGATCATGGAGCATTGTGAAGAGAAGACCATGTATAATTGTGATGATGAGCGTCATGGGGTGTTGTGATGATAAGTGTTATGGATTATGGTGATCACAAGGGTATGGAACATTGTTATGACAGAGGTCATGGAGCATTTTGATTTCATTGTGATGACAATAGCATGAAGCATTATGATGATGGGCATGGTGCATTGTGATGACATGGTTCATGGATCATTGAGATGAAAAGGGGCATAGAGAATTGTGATTACAGTGTTCTTAGAGCATTGTGATGAGAACGGTCATGGATTCTTGTGATGACAAGGCCATGGAACATCGTGATGGCAGGGGTCATGGAGCATTGTTATGACAGGGGTAATGGAGCATTGTCATGGCAAGGGCATGGAGCATTGTGATGAGAAGGCCATGGAGCATTCTGATGACATGTGTCATGGAGCTATGTGAAGACAAGGGCATGGAGCAATGTGATGACAATGACATGGAGCATTGTGATGCCAATGGTCATGGATCTTTGTGATGAGAAAGGTCATGGAGCATTTTGATGGCAGGGGCGTGGTGCATTGTGATGAGAAGGGCAGGGAGCATTGTGATGACAGGGTCATGGAGCAATTTGATGAAAAGTGTCATGGAACATTTTGATGACAGGTGTTATGGAACATTGTGATGTCAGGGGTCATCGATCATTGTGATGATAAGTGCATGTAGCATTGTGATGACAGGAGTCATGTAACATTGTGATGACAGGGGTGAGGGAGTGTTGTGACAAATAGTGATGTAGCATTGTGATATCAGTGGTGAGAGAGCATTTTGATGAGAAGTGCATGGAGCATTGTGATGACAAATTTTATGGAGCATTGTGATGACAAGATTGTGGAGCATTGTAATGACAAGCGCATGGTGCATTGTGATGACAAGGGTCATAGAGCATTGTGCTGAGAAAGGCATAGAGTATTGTGATGACAAGGGTCAAGGACCATTGTGATGAAAAGTTCATGGAGCATTGTGGTTAAAAAGGTCACAGAGACTGTTGATGACGAGGGTATGAACCATTGTGGTGACTGGAATGATGGAGCATTGTGATGACAGAGGTCATGGAGCATTGTGTTAACAAGGGCATGGAGCATTTTGATGACAAGTGCATGGAACATTGGTCTAATAAGTTTCATGGATTATTGCGATGAGAGTTGGAATGGCGCATTGTGATGACAAGGGCATCGAACATCGTGATGAGCAGATCATGCAGTATTGTGAAGACAGGTGTCAGGGAGCATTGTGATGACATATATAATGGCCCATTATGATGACGATGGCTTGGAGCATTGTGATGCCAAGTGTCATGGAGGATTCTGATGACAAAAGTAATGGAGCATTGTGCTGACAAGTGCATGGAGAATTGTGATGACAAGGGTCATGGAGCATTCTGATGACAAGCTTATTGAGTATTTTGATGACAATGGCATGGAGCATTGTGATGAAAACGGCATGGGGCATTGTGATGAAAAAAGCATGGAGCCTTTTCGTGACAGGGTTCAAGGAACATTGTGATGACAAGTGTCAGGGAGCATTGTGAGGACAAGTGTATTGAGAATTGTGATGAGAAAGGTCATGGAGCTTTGTAATGAAAAGGGCATGGAGTATTGTGATGACAGGCATCATGGAGTGTTGTGATGACAAGTGTTATGGTACATTGTGATCAGAAGGGTTTGGAACATTGTGATGACAGAGGTCATGGATCATTTTGATTTCAAGGAGCATGGTGAATTGTGATGACAAGGGCATGAAGCAATGTGATCCCAAAGTTCATGGAGGATTGTGATGACAATGGAAATGGAGTATTGTGATGACAAGCGCATAGAGCACTGTCATGACAAGGTCATGTAGCATTTTGATGACAAAGGCATGCAGCATTGTGATGACATGTGTCATGGCCACAGTGATGACAATCGTTACCGTCCATTGTGAATACAGGGGTCATGGATCATTGGGATGACAAGGGCATGGACCTATGTGATGACAAGGGTCATGGAGCAGTGGGCTGAAAATGTTCATGGAGTGTTGTGATGACAGGAGTCATGGAGCATTGTGATGAATAGGGAATGGAGCACTGTGATGAAAAGAGTCCCGGATCATTGTGTTGTCAGGTGTCATGGAGTGATGTGATTACAGTGGTCATGGAGCATTGTGATGATATTGGCCATGGAGCATTGTGATGAGAAAGTAGTGGAACATTGGGCTGAAAATGTTCATGGATTATTGTGATGACAGGGGTCATGGAGCATTGTGATGACAAGGGAATGGAGCATGGTGGTGACAAGGTCTTGGAGCATTGTGAAAAGAAGACCATGGAAAGTTGTGATGACAAGCCTCATGGAGCATTCTGAAGAAAAGGGGACTGGAGCATTGTGTTTACAGGGGTCTTAGAGCATTCTGATGACTAGGGCATGGAGCATTGTGATGAGAAAGCCATGGAGCATTCTGTTGACATGCGTCATGGAGTTTTGTGATGACAAGGGCATGGAACATTGTGATTACAGGGATCTTGGAGTATTGAGATGAAAAAGTCATGGATCATTGTGATGAAAAAGGCATGGAGCCTTGTCATGACAGGGTTCAAGGAGCATACTGACGACAAGTGTCAGGGAGCATTGTGATGACAAGTGTATTGAGCATTGGGATGACAAAGATCATGGAGCATTGTTATGAGAAGACCATGGAAAATTGTGATGATGAGCATCATGGTGTGTTGTGATGATAAGTGTTATGCAACATTGTGATCACAAGGGTTTGGAGCATTATGATGACAGAGGTCATGGAAAATATTGATTTCATTGTGATGACAATAGCCTGAAGCATTATGATGATGTGCATGGTGCATTGTGATGACAGGGTTCATGGAGCATTGAGATGAAAAGGGGCATGGAGCATTGTAATTACAAGGGTTTTGGAGCATTGTGATGACAAGGACATGGAGCATTGTGATGAGGAGGCCATGGAACATTCTGATTACATGCGTCATGGAGCTTTGTGATGACAAGGGCATGGAGCATTGTGATTCCAGGGGTCTTGAGCATTGTGATGAGAATTGTCATGGAACCTTGTGATGACTAGGCCGTGGAACATTGTGATGGCAGCGGTCATGGTGCATTGTTATGACAGGGGTAATGGAGCCTTGTGATGAGAAGGGTATGGAACTTTGGTCTGAAATGTTTCATGGATTATTGTGATGAGAGTGGGCATGGAGCATTGTGATGACAAGGGCACGGAACACTGTGATACATGGGTCATGCAGGACTGTAATGACAAGGGCATGGAGCATTGTGATGAGAAGGGCATCGAGCATTGTGATGACAGGTGTCATGGAGCTTTGTGATGACAAGGGCATTGAGCAATGTTATGAGATTTTTCATGGAGCATTGTGATGACAATGACATTGAGCATTGTGATGCCAAGGGTCATGGAGCTTTGTGATGACAAGTCATGGAGCATTTTAATGACAAGGGCATGGTGCATTGTGATGAGAAGGGCAGGGAGCATTTTGATGACCGGGTCATGCAGCAATTTGATAAAATGTGTAATGGAATATTTTGATGGCAGGGGTTATAGAACATTGTGATGTCAGGGGTCATGGAACATTTTGATGATAAGGGGACGTAGCATTTTGATTACAGGGTCATGGATCATTGTGATTCCAGGGGTGAGGGAGTATTTTGACGACTAGTGATGGAACATTGTGATATCTCTGGTGAGAGAGCATTTTGATGAGAAGTGCATGGACCATTGTTATTACAAGGTTTATGGAGCATTGCAATGAAAACGTTGTGGACCGTTGTGATGAAATGCGTGTGGCACATTGTGATGACAATGGTCATGGAGCATTGTTCTGACAAAGATATGGAGCATTGTGATGACAAGGTTCACAGAGAATTGTGATGAAATGTTCATGGAGCATTGTGGTTACAAAGGTCACAGAGCCTTGTGATGATGCGGGCATGGATCATTGTGATGACAAACGTCATGAAGCATTGTGATGACTGGAGTCACGGAGCATTGTGATGACAGGTGTCTAGGAGCATTGTGATGACAAGGGCATGGAGTATTGTGATGACAGGCATCATGGAACGTTGTGATGACAAGTGTTATGGAACACTGTAATCACAAGGGTTTGGAGCATTGTGATGACAGAGGTCATGGATCATTTTGATTTCAAGGAGCATGGAGCATTGTGATGAAAAGAGCATGAAGCAATGTGATCCCAAAATTCATGGAGGATTGTGATGACAATGGAAATGGAGTATTGTGATGACAACGACATAGAGCATTGTAATGAAAAGGTCATGTAGCATTTTGCTGACAAAGGCATGGAGCATTGTGATGACATGTGTCATGGAGCACTGTGTTGACAAGCGTCACGGAGCATTGTGAATACAGGGTTCATGGAGCATTGGGATGACAAGGTCATGGATCATTGTGATGACAAGGGTCATGGAGCACTGGGATGAAAATATTCATGGAGTGTTGTGATGACAGGGGTCATGGAGCATTGTGATGACTAGGGAATGGAGCATTCTGATGACAAGTGTCATGGAGCTTTTAGATGACAAGTGCATGGAGCATTGTGATTAAAGGCATCTTGGAGCATTGTGATGAAAAGGGCATGGATTATTATGATGAAGAAGGCATGGAGCCTTGTCATGAAAGGGTTCAAGGAGCATACTGACCACCAGTGTCAGGGAGCATTGTGATGACAAGTGTATTGAGAATTGTGAAGACAAAGATCATGGAGCATTGTGAAGAGAAGACCATGTATAATTGTGATGATGAGCGTCATGGGGTGTTGTGATGATAAGTGTTATGGATTATGGTGATCACAAGGGTATGGAACATTGTTATGACAGAGGTCATGGAGCATTTTGATTTCATTGTGATGACAATAGCATGAAGCATTATGATGATGGGCATGGTGCATTGTGATGACATGGTTCATGGATCATTGAGATGAAAAGGGGCATAGAGAATTGTGATTACAGTGTTCTTAGAGCATTGTGATGAGAACGGTCATGGATTCTTGTGATGACAAGGCCATGGAACATCGTGATGGCAGGGGTCATGGAGCATTGTTATGACAGGGGTAATGGAGCATTGTCATGGCAAGGGCATGGAGCATTGTGATGAGAAGGCCATGGAGCATTCTGATGACATGTGTCATGGAGCTATGTGAAGACAAGGGCATGGAGCAATGTGATGACAATGACATGGAGCATTGTGATGCCAATGGTCATGGATCTTTGTGATGACAAAGGTCATGGAGCATTTTGATGGCAGGGGCGTGGTGCATTGTGATGAGAAGGGCAGGGAGCATTGTGATGACAGGGTCATGGAGCAATTTGATGAAAAGTGTCATGGAACATTTTGATGACAGGTGTTATGGAACATTGTGATGTCAGGGGTCATCGATCATTGTGATGATAAGTGCATGTAGCATTGTGATGACAGGAGTCATGTAACATTGTGATGACAGGGGTGAGGGAGTGTTGTGACAAATAGTGATGTAGCATTGTGATATCAGTGGTGAGAGAGCATTTTGATGAGAAGTGCATGGAGCATTGTGATGACAAATTTTATGGAGCATTGTGATGACAAGATTGTGGAGCATTGTAATGACAAGCGCATGGTGCATTGTGATGACAAGGGTCATAGAGCATTGTGCTGAGAAAGGCATAGAGTATTGTGATGACAAGGGTCAAGGACCATTGTGATGAAAAGTTCATGGAGCATTGTGGTTAAAAAGGTCACAGAGACTGTTGATGACGAGGGTATGAACCATTGTGGTGACTGGAATGATGGAGCATTGTGATGACAGAGGTCATGGAGCATTGTGTTAACAAGGGCATGGAGCATTTTGATGACAAGTGCATGGAACATTGGTCTAATAAGTTTCATGGATTATTGCGATGAGAGTTGGAATGGCGCATTGTGATGACAAGGGCATCGAACATCGTGATGAGCAGATCATGCAGTATTGTGAAGACAGGTGTCAGGGAGCATTGTGATGACATATATAATGGCCCATTATGATGACGATGGCTTGGAGCATTGTGATGCCAAGTGTCATGGAGGATTCTGATGACAAAAGTAATGGAGCATTGTGCTGACAAGTGCATGGAGAATTGTGATGACAAGGGTCATGGAGCATTCTGATGACAAGCTTATTGAGTATTTTGATGACAATGGCATGGAGCATTGTGATGAAAACGGCATGGGGCATTGTGATGAAAAAAGCATGGAGCCTTTTCGTGACAGGGTTCAAGGAACATTGTGATGACAAGTGTCAGGGAGCATTGTGAGGACAAGTGTATTGAGAATTGTGATGAGAAAGGTCATGGAGCTTTGTAATGAAAAGGGCATGGAGTATTGTGATGACAGGCATCATGGAGTGTTGTGATGACAAGTGTTATGGTACATTGTGATCAGAAGGGTTTGGAACATTGTGATGACAGAGGTCATGGATCATTTTGATTTCAAGGAGCATGGTGAATTGTGATGACAAGGGCATGAAGCAATGTGATCCCAAAGTTCATGGAGGATTGTGATGACAATGGAAATGGAGTATTGTGATGACAAGCGCATAGAGCACTGTCATGACAAGGTCATGTAGCATTTTGATGACAAAGGCATGCAGCATTGTGATGACATGTGTCATGGCCACAGTGATGACAATCGTTACCGTCCATTGTGAATACAGGGGTCATGGATCATTGGGATGACAAGGGCATGGACCTATGTGATGACAAGGGTCATGGAGCAGTGGGCTGAAAATGTTCATGGAGTGTTGTGATGACAGGAGTCATGGAGCATTGTGATGAATAGGGAATGGAGCACTGTGATGAAAAGAGTCCCGGATCATTGTGTTGTCAGGTGTCATGGAGTGCTGTGATTACAGTGGTCATGGAGCATTGTGATGATATTGGCCATGGAGCATTGTGATGAGAAAGTAGTGGAACATTGGGCTGAAAATGTTCATGGATTATTGTGATGACAGGGGTCATGGAGCATTGTGATGACAAGGGAATGGAGCATGGTGGTGACAAGGTCTTGGAGCATTGTGAAAAGAAGACCATGGAAAGTTGTGATGACAAGCCTCATGGAGCATTCTGAAGAAAAGGGGACTGGAGCATTGTGTTTACAGGGGTCTTAGAGCATTCTGATGACTAGGGCATGGAGCATTGTGATGAGAAAGCCATGGAGCATTCTGTTGACATGCGTCATGGAGTTTTGTGATGACAAGGGCATGGAGCATTGTGATTACAGGGATCTTGGAGTATTGAGATGAAAAAGTCATGGATCATTGTGATGAAAAAGGCATGGAGCCTTGTCATGACAGGGTTCAAGGAGCATACTGACGACAAGTGTCAGGGAGCATTGTGATGACAAGTGTATTGAGCATTGGGATGACAAAGATCATGGAGCATTGTTATGAGAAGACCATGGAAAATTGTGATGATGAGCATCATGGTGTGTTGTGATGATAAGTGTTATGCAACATTGTGATCACAAGGGTTTGGAGCATTATGATGACAGAGGTCATGGAAAATATTGATTTCATTGTGATGACAATAGCCTGAAGCATTATGATGATGTGCATGGTGCATTGTGATGACAGGGTTCATGGAGCATTGAGATGAAAAGGGGCATGGAGCATTGTAATTACAAGGGTTTTGGAGCATTGTGATGACAAGGACATGGAGCATTGTGATGAGGAGGCCATGGAACATTCTGATTACATGCGTCATGGAGCTTTGTGATGACAAGGGCATGGAGCATTGTGATTCCAGGGGTCTTGAGCATTGTGATGAGAATTGTCATGGAACCTTGTGATGACTAGGCCGTGGAACATTGTGATGGCAGCGGTCATGGTGCATTGTTATGACAGGGGTAATGGAGCCTTGTGATGAGAAGGGTATGGAACTTTGGTCTGAAATGTTTCATGGATTATTGTGATGAGAGTGGGCATGGAGCATTGTGATGACAAGGGCACGGAACACTGTGATACATGGGTCATGCAGGACTGTAATGACAAGGGCATGGAGCATTGTGATGAGAAGGGCATCGAGCATTGTGATGACAGGTGTCATGGAGCTTTGTGATGACAAGGGCATTGAGCAATGTTATGAGATTTTTCATGGAGCATTGTGATGACAATGACATTGAGCATTGTGATGCCAAGGGTCATGGAGCTTTGTGATGACAAGTCATGGAGCATTTTAATGACAAGGGCATGGTGCATTGTGATGAGAAGGGCAGGGAGCATTTTGATGACCGGGTCATGCAGCAATTTGATAAAATGTGTAATGGAATATTTTGATGGCAGGGGTTATAGAACATTGTGATGTCAGGGGTCATGGAACATTTTGATGATAAGGGGACGTAGCATTTTGATTACAGGGTCATGGATCATTGTGATTCCAGGGGTGAGGGAGTATTTTGACGACTAGTGATGGAACATTGTGATATCTCTGGTGAGAGAGCATTTTGATGAGAAGTGCATGGACCATTGTTATTACAAGGTTTATGGAGCATTGCAATGAAAACGTTGTGGACCGTTGTGATGAAATGCGTGTGGCACATTGTGATGACAATGGTCATGGAGCATTGTTCTGACAAAGATATGGAGCATTGTGATGACAAGGTTCACAGAGAATTGTGATGAAATGTTCATGGAGCATTGTGGTTACAAAGGTCACAGAGCCTTGTGATGATGCGGGCATGGATCATTGTGATGACAAACGTCATGAAGCATTGTGATGACTGGAGTCACGGAGCATTGTGATGACAGGTGTCTAGGAGCATTGTGATGACAAGGGCATGGAGTATTGTGATGACAGGCATCATGGAACGTTGTGATGACAAGTGTTATGGAACACTGTAATCACAAGGGTTTGGAGCATTGTGATGACAGAGGTCATGGATCATTTTGATTTCAAGGAGCATGGAGCATTGTGATGAAAAGAGCATGAAGCAATGTGATCCCAAAATTCATGGAGGATTGTGATGACAATGGAAATGGAGTATTGTGATGACAACGACATAGAGCATTGTAATGAAAAGGTCATGTAGCATTTTGCTGACAAAGGCATGGAGCATTGTGATGACATGTGTCATGGAGCACTGTGTTGACAAGCGTCACGGAGCATTGTGAATACAGGGTTCATGGAGCATTGGGATGACAAGGTCATGGATCATTGTGATGACAAGGGTCATGGAGCACTGGGATGAAAATATTCATGGAGTGTTGTGATGACAGTGGTCATGGAGCATTGTGATGACTAGGGAATGGAGCATTCTGATGACAAGTGTCATGGAGCTTTTAGATGACAAGTGCATGGAGCATTGTGATTAAAGGCATCTTGGAGCATTGTGATGAAAAGGGCATGGATTATTATGATGAAGAAGGCATGGAGCCTTGTCATGAAAGGGTTCAAGGAGCATACTGACCACCAGTGTCAGGGAGCATTGTGATGACAAGTGTATTGAGAATTGTGAAGACAAAGATCATGGAGCATTGTGAAGAGAAGACCATGTATAATTGTGATGATGAGCGTCATGGGGTGTTGTGATGATAAGTGTTATGGATTATGGTGATCACAAGGGTATGGAACATTGTTATGACAGAGGTCATGGAGCATTTTGATTTCATTGTGATGACAATAGCATGAAGCATTATGATGATGGGCATGGTGCATTGTGATGACATGGTTCATGGATCATTGAGATGAAAAGGGGCATAGAGAATTGTGATTACAGTGTTCTTAGAGCATTGTGATGAGAACGGTCATGGATTCTTGTGATGACAAGGCCATGGAACATCGTGATGGCAGGGGTCATGGAGCATTGTTATGACAGGGGTAATGGAGCATTGTCATGGCAAGGGCATGGAGCATTGTGATGAGAAGGCCATGGAGCATTCTGATGACATGTGTCATGGAGCTATGTGAAGACAAGGGCATGGAGCAATGTGATGACAATGACATGGAGCATTGTGATGCCAATGGTCATGGATCTTTGTGATGACAAAGGTCATGGAGCATTTTGATGGCAGGGGCGTGGTGCATTGTGATGAGAAGGGCAGGGAGCATTGTGATGACAGGGTCATGGAGCAATTTGATGAAAAGTGTCATGGAACATTTTGATGACAGGTGTTATGGAACATTGTGATGTCAGGGGTCATCGATCATTGTGATGATAAGTGCATGTAGCATTGTGATGACAGGAGTCATGTAACATTGTGATGACAGGGGTGAGGGAGTGTTGTGACAAATAGTGATGTAGCATTGTGATATCAGTGGTGAGAGAGCATTTTGATGAGAAGTGCATGGAGCATTGTGATGACAAATTTTATGGAGCATTGTGATGACAAGATTGTGGAGCATTGTAATGACAAGCGCATGGTGCATTGTGATGACAAGGGTCATAGAGCATTGTGCTGAGAAAGGCATAGAGTATTGTGATGACAAGGGTCAAGGACCATTGTGATGAAAAGTTCATGGAGCATTGTGGTTAAAAAGGTCACAGAGACTGTTGATGACGAGGGTATGAACCATTGTGGTGACTGGAATGATGGAGCATTGTGATGACAGAGGTCATGGAGCATTGTGTTAACAAGGGCATGGAGCATTTTGATGACAAGTGCATGGAACATTGGTCTAATAAGTTTCATGGATTATTGCGATGAGAGTTGGAATGGCGCATTGTGATGACAAGGGCATCGAACATCGTGATGAGCAGATCATGCAGTATTGTGAAGACAGGTGTCAGGGAGCATTGTGATGACATATATAATGGCCCATTATGATGACGATGGCTTGGAGCATTGTGATGCCAAGTGTCATGGAGGATTCTGATGACAAAAGTAATGGAGCATTGTGCTGACAAGTGCATGGAGAATTGTGATGACAAGGGTCATGGAGCATTCTGATGACAAGCTTATTGAGTATTTTGATGACAATGGCATGGAGCATTGTGATGAAAACGGCATGGGGCATTGTGATGAAAAAAGCATGGAGCCTTTTCGTGACAGGGTTCAAGGAACATTGTGATGACAAGTGTCAGGGAGCATTGTGAGGACAAGTGTATTGAGAATTGTGATGAGAAAGGTCATGGAGCTTTGTAATGAAAAGGGCATGGAGTATTGTGATGACAGGCATCATGGAGTGTTGTGATGACAAGTGTTATGGTACATTGTGATCAGAAGGGTTTGGAACATTGTGATGACAGAGGTCATGGATCATTTTGATTTCAAGGAGCATGGTGAATTGTGATGACAAGGGCATGAAGCAATGTGATCCCAAAGTTCATGGAGGATTGTGATGACAATGGAAATGGAGTATTGTGATGACAAGCGCATAGAGCACTGTCATGACAAGGTCATGTAGCATTTTGATGACAAAGGCATGCAGCATTGTGATGACATGTGTCATGGCCACAGTGATGACAATCGTTACCGTCCATTGTGAATACAGGGGTCATGGATCATTGGGATGACAAGGGCATGGACCTATGTGATGACAAGGGTCATGGAGCAGTGGGCTGAAAATGTTCATGGAGTGTTGTGATGACAGGAGTCATGGAGCATTGTGATGAATAGGGAATGGAGCACTGTGATGAAAAGAGTCCCGGATCATTGTGTTGTCAGGTGTCATGGAGTGCTGTGATTACAGTGGTCATGGAGCATTGTGATGATATTGGCCATGGAGCATTGTGATGAGAAAGTAGTGGAACATTGGGCTGAAAATGTTCATGGATTATTGTGATGACAGTGGTCATGGAGCATTGTGATGACAAGGGAATGGAGCATGGTGGTGACAAGGTCTTGGAGCATTGTGAAAAGAAGACCATGGAAAGTTGTGATGACAAGCCTCATGGAGCATTCTGAAGAAAAGGGGACTGGAGCATTGTGTTTACAGGGGTCTTAGAGCATTCTGATGACTAGGGCATGGAGCATTGTGATGAGAAAGCCATGGAGCATTCTGTTGACATGCGTCATGGAGTTTTGTGATGACAAGGGCATGGAGCATTGTGATTACAGGGATCTTGGAGTATTGAGATGAAAAAGTCATGGATCATTGTGATGAAAAAGGCATGGAGCCTTGTCATGACAGGGTTCAAGGAGCATACTGACGACAAGTGTCAGGGAGCATTGTGATGACAAGTGTATTGAGCATTGGGATGACAAAGATCATGGAGCATTGTTATGAGAAGACCATGGAAAATTGTGATGATGAGCATCATGGTGTGTTGTGATGATAAGTGTTATGCAACATTGTGATCACAAGGGTTTGGAGCATTATGATGACAGAGGTCATGGAAAATATTGATTTCATTGTGATGACAATAGCCTGAAGCATTATGATGATGTGCATGGTGCATTGTGATGACAGGGTTCATGGAGCATTGAGATGAAAAGGGGCATGGAGCATTGTAATTACAAGGGTTTTGGAGCATTGTGATGACAAGGACATGGAGCATTGTGATGAGGAGGCCATGGAACATTCTGATTACATGCGTCATGGAGCTTTGTGATGACAAGGGCATGGAGCATTGTGATTCCAGGGGTCTTGAGCATTGTGATGAGAATTGTCATGGAACCTTGTGATGACTAGGCCGTGGAACATTGTGATGGCAGCGGTCATGGTGCATTGTTATGACAGGGGTAATGGAGCCTTGTGATGAGAAGGGTATGGAACTTTGGTCTGAAATGTTTCATGGATTATTGTGATGAGAGTGGGCATGGAGCATTGTGATGACAAGGGCACGGAACACTGTGATACATGGGTCATGCAGGACTGTAATGACAAGGGCATGGAGCATTGTGATGAGAAGGGCATCGAGCATTGTGATGACAGGTGTCATGGAGCTTTGTGATGACAAGGGCATTGAGCAATGTTATGAGATTTTTCATGGAGCATTGTGATGACAATGACATTGAGCATTGTGATGCCAAGGGTCATGGAGCTTTGTGATGACAAGTCATGGAGCATTTTAATGACAAGGGCATGGTGCATTGTGATGAGAAGGGCAGGGAGCATTTTGATGACCGGGTCATGCAGCAATTTGATAAAATGTGTAATGGAATATTTTGATGGCAGGGGTTATAGAACATTGTGATGTCAGGGGTCATGGAACATTTTGATGATAAGGGGACGTAGCATTTTGATTACAGGGTCATGGATCATTGTGATTCCAGGGGTGAGGGAGTATTTTGACGACTAGTGATGGAACATTGTGATATCTCTGGTGAGAGAGCATTTTGATGAGAAGTGCATGGACCATTGTTATTACAAGGTTTATGGAGCATTGCAATGAAAACGTTGTGGACCGTTGTGATGAAATGCGTGTGGCACATTGTGATGACAATGGTCATGGAGCATTGTTCTGACAAAGATATGGAGCATTGTGATGACAAGGTTCACAGAGAATTGTGATGAAATGTTCATGGAGCATTGTGGTTACAAAGGTCACAGAGCCTTGTGATGATGCGGGCATGGATCATTGTGATGACAAACGTCATGAAGCATTGTGATGACTGGAGTCACGGAGCATTGTGATGACAGGTGTCTAGGAGCATTGTGATGACAAGGGCATGGAGTATTGTGATGACAGGCATCATGGAATGTTGTGATGACAAGTGTTATGGAACACTGTAATCACAAGGGTTTGGAGCATTGTGATGACAGAGGTCATGGATCATTTTGATTTCAAGGAGCATGGAGCATTGTGATGAAAAGAGCATGAAGCAATGTGATCCCAAAATTCATGGAGGATTGTGATGACAATGGAAATGGAGTATTGTGATGACAACGACATAGAGCATTGTAATGAAAAGGTCATGTAGCATTTTGCTGACAAAGGCATGGAGCATTGTGATGACATGTGTCATGGAGCACTGTGTTGACAAGCGTCACGGAGCATTGTGAATACAGGGTTCATGGAGCATTGGGATGACAAGGTCATGGATCATTGTGATGACAAGGGTCATGGAGCACTGGGATGAAAATATTCATGGAGTGTTGTGATGACAGGGGTCATGGAGCATTGTGATGACTAGGGAATGGAGCATTCTGATGACAAGTGTCATGGAGCTTTTAGATGACAAGTGCATGGAGCATTGTGATTAAAGGCATCTTGGAGCATTGTGATGAAAAGGGCATGGATTATTATGATGAAGAAGGCATGGAGCCTTGTCATGAAAGGGTTCAAGGAGCATACTGACCACCAGTGTCAGGGAGCATTGTGATGACAAGTGTATTGAGAATTGTGAAGACAAAGATCATGGAGCATTGTGAAGAGAAGACCATGTATAATTGTGATGATGAGCGTCATGGGGTGTTGTGATGATAAGTGTTATGGATTATGGTGATCACAAGGGTATGGAACATTGTTATGACAGAGGTCATGGAGCATTTTGATTTCATTGTGATGACAATAGCATGAAGCATTATGATGATGGGCATGGTGCATTGTGATGACATGGTTCATGGATCATTGAGATGAAAAGGGGCATAGAGAATTGTGATTACAGTGTTCTTAGAGCATTGTGATGAGAACGGTCATGGATTCTTGTGATGACAAGGCCATGGAACATCGTGATGGCAGGGGTCATGGAGCATTGTTATGACAGGGGTAATGGAGCATTGTCATGGCAAGGGCATGGAGCATTGTGATGAGAAGGCCATGGAGCATTCTGATGACATGTGTCATGGAGCTATGTGAAGACAAGGGCATGGAGCAATGTGATGACAATGACATGGAGCATTGTGATGCCAATGGTCATGGATCTTTGTGATGACAAAGGTCATGGAGCATTTTGATGGCAGGGGCGTGGTGCATTGTGATGAGAAGGGCAGGGAGCATTGTGATGACAGGGTCATGGAGCAATTTGATGAAAAGTGTCATGGAACATTTTGATGACAGGTGTTATGGAACATTGTGATGTCAGGGGTCATCGATCATTGTGATGATAAGTGCATGTAGCATTGTGATGACAGGAGTCATGTAACATTGTGATGACAGGGGTGAGGGAGTGTTGTGACAAATAGTGATGTAGCATTGTGATATCAGTGGTGAGAGAGCATTTTGATGAGAAGTGCATGGAGCATTGTGATGACAAATTTTATGGAGCATTGTGATGACAAGATTGTGGAGCATTGTAATGACAAGCGCATGGTGCATTGTGATGACAAGGGTCATAGAGCATTGTGCTGAGAAAGGCATAGAGTATTGTGATGACAAGGGTCAAGGACCATTGTGATGAAAAGTTCATGGAGCATTGTGGTTAAAAAGGTCACAGAGACTGTTAATGACGAGGGTATGAACCATTGTGGTGACTGGAATGATGGAGCATTGTGATGACAGAGGTCATGGAGCATTGTGTTAACAAGGGCATGGAGCATTTTGATGACAAGTGCATGGAACATTGGTCTAATAAGTTTCATGGATTATTGCGATGAGAGTTGGAATGGCGCATTGTGATGACAAGGGCATCGAACATCGTGATGAGCAGATCATGCAGTATTGTGAAGACAGGTGTCAGGGAGCATTGTGATGACATATATAATGGCCCATTATGATGACGATGGCTTGGAGCATTGTGATGCCAAGTGTCATGGAGGATTCTGATGACAAAAGTAATGGAGCATTGTGCTGACAAGTGCATGGAGAATTGTGATGACAAGGGTCATGGAGCATTCTGATGACAAGCTTATTGAGTATTTTGATGACAATGGCATGGAGCATTGTGATGAAAACGGCATGGGGCATTGTGATGAAAAAAGCATGGAGCCTTTTCGTGACAGGGTTCAAGGAACATTGTGATGACAAGTGTCAGGGAGCATTGTGAGGACAAGTGTATTGAGAATTGTGATGAGAAAGGTCATGGAGCTTTGTAATGAAAAGGGCATGGAGTATTGTGATGACAGGCATCATGGAGTGTTGTGATGACAAGTGTTATGGTACATTGTGATCAGAAGGGTTTGGAACATTGTGATGACAGAGGTCATGGATCATTTTGATTTCAAGGAGCATGGTGAATTGTGATGACAAGGGCATGAAGCAATGTGATCCCAAAGTTCATGGAGGATTGTGATGACAATGGAAATGGAGTATTGTGATGACAAGCGCATAGAGCACTGTCATGACAAGGTCATGTAGCATTTTGATGACAAAGGCATGCAGCATTGTGATGACATGTGTCATGGCCACAGTGATGACAATCGTTACCGTCCATTGTGAATACAGGGGTCATGGATCATTGGGATGACAAGGGCATGGACCTATGTGATGACAAGGGTCATGGAGCAGTGGGCTGAAAATGTTCATGGAGTGTTGTGATGACAGGAGTCATGGAGCATTGTGATGAATAGGGAATGGAGCACTGTGATGAAAAGAGTCCCGGATCATTGTGTTGTCAGGTGTCATGGAGTGCTGTGATTACAGTGGTCATGGAGCATTGTGATGATATTGGCCATGGAGCATTGTGATGAGAAAGTAGTGGAACATTGGGCTGAAAATGTTCATGGATTATTGTGATGACAGGGGTCATGGAGCATTGTGATGACAAGGGAATGGAGCATGGTGGTGACAAGGTCTTGGAGCATTGTGAAAAGAAGACCATGGAAAGTTGTGATGACAAGCCTCATGGAGCATTCTGAAGAAAAGGGGACTGGAGCATTGTGTTTACAGGGGTCTTAGAGCATTCTGATGACTAGGGCATGGAGCATTGTGATGAGAAAGCCATGGAGCATTCTGTTGACATGCGTCATGGAGTTTTGTGATGACAAGGGCATGGAGCATTGTGATTACAGGGATCTTGGAGTATTGAGATGAAAAAGTCATGGATCATTGTGATGAAAAAGGCATGGAGCCTTGTCATGACAGGGTTCAAGGAGCATACTGACGACAAGTGTCAGGGAGCATTGTGATGACAAGTGTATTGAGCATTGGGATGACAAAGATCATGGAGCATTGTTATGAGAAGACCATGGAAAATTGTGATGATGAGCATCATGGTGTGTTGTGATGATAAGTGTTATGCAACATTGTGATCACAAGGGTTTGGAGCATTATGATGACAGAGGTCATGGAAAATATTGATTTCATTGTGATGACAATAGCCTGAAGCATTATGATGATGTGCATGGTGCATTGTGATGACAGGGTTCATGGAGCATTGAGATGAAAAGGGGCATGGAGCATTGTAATTACAAGGGTTTTGGAGCATTGTGATGACAAGGACATGGAGCATTGTGATGAGGAGGCCATGGAACATTCTGATTACATGCGTCATGGAGCTTTGTGATGACAAGGGCATGGAGCATTGTGATTCCAGGGGTCTTGAGCATTGTGATGAGAATTGTCATGGAACCTTGTGATGACTAGGCCGTGGAACATTGTGATGGCAGCGGTCATGGTGCATTGTTATGACAGGGGTAATGGAGCCTTGTGATGAGAAGGGTATGGAACTTTGGTCTGAAATGTTTCATGGATTATTGTGATGAGAGTGGGCATGGAGCATTGTGATGACAAGGGCACGGAACACTGTGATACATGGGTCATGCAGGACTGTAATGACAAGGGCATGGAGCATTGTGATGAGAAGGGCATCGAGCATTGTGATGACAGGTGTCATGGAGCTTTGTGATGACAAGGGCATTGAGCAATGTTATGAGATTTTTCATGGAGCATTGTGATGACAATGACATTGAGCATTGTGATGCCAAGGGTCATGGAGCTTTGTGATGACAAGTCATGGAGCATTTTAATGACAAGGGCATGGTGCATTGTGATGAGAAGGGCAGGGAGCATTTTGATGACCGGGTCATGCAGCAATTTGATAAAATGTGTAATGGAATATTTTGATGGCAGGGGTTATAGAACATTGTGATGTCAGGGGTCATGGAACATTTTGATGATAAGGGGACGTAGCATTTTGATTACAGGGTCATGGATCATTGTGATTCCAGGGGTGAGGGAGTATTTTGACGACTAGTGATGGAACATTGTGATATCTCTGGTGAGAGAGCATTTTGATGAGAAGTGCATGGACCATTGTTATTACAAGGTTTATGGAGCATTGCAATGAAAACGTTGTGGACCGTTGTGATGAAATGCGTGTGGCACATTGTGATGACAATGGTCATGGAGCATTGTTCTGACAAAGATATGGAGCATTGTGATGACAAGGTTCACAGAGAATTGTGATGAAATGTTCATGGAGCATTGTGGTTACAAAGGTCACAGAGCCTTGTGATGATGCGGGCATGGATCATTGTGATGACAAACGTCATGAAGCATTGTGATGACTGGAGTCACGGAGCATTGTGATGACAGGTGTCTAGGAGCATTGTGATGACAAGGGCATGGAGTATTGTGATGACAGGCATCATGGAATGTTGTGATGACAAGTGTTATGGAACACTGTAATCACAAGGGTTTGGAGCATTGTGATGACAGAGGTCATGGATCATTTTGATTTCAAGGAGCATGGAGCATTGTGATGAAAAGAGCATGAAGCAATGTGATCCCAAAATTCATGGAGGATTGTGATGACAATGGAAATGGAGTATTGTGATGACAACCACATAGAGCATTGTAATGAAAAGGTCATGTAGCATTTTGCTGACAAAGGCATGGAGCATTGTGATGACATGTGTCATGGAGCACTGTGTTGACAAGCGTCACGGAGCATTGTGAATACAGGGTTCATGGAGCATTGGGATGACAAGGTCATGGATCATTGTGATGACAAGGGTCATGGAGCACTGGGATGAAAATATTCATGGAGTGTTGTGATGACAGGGGTCATGGAGCATTGTGATGACTAGGGAATGGAGCATTCTGATGACAAGTGTCATGGAGCTTTTAGATGACAAGTGCATGGAGCATTGTGATTAAAGGCATCTTGGAGCATTGTGATGAAAAGGGCATGGATTATTATGATGAAGAAGGCATGGAGCCTTGTCATGAAAGGGTTCAAGGAGCATACTGACCACCAGTGTCAGGGAGCATTGTGATGACAAGTGTATTGAGAATTGTGAAGACAAAGATCATGGAGCATTGTGAAGAGAAGACCATGTATAATTGTGATGATGAGCGTCATGGGGTGTTGTGATGATAAGTGTTATGGATTATGGTGATCACAAGGGTATGGAACATTGTTATGACAGAGGTCATGGAGCATTTTGATTTCATTGTGATGACAATAGCATGAAGCATTATGATGATGGGCATGGTGCATTGTGATGACATGGTTCATGGATCATTGAGATGAAAAGGGGCATAGAGAATTGTGATTACAGTGTTCTTAGAGCATTGTGATGAGAACGGTCATGGATTCTTGTGATGACAAGGCCATGGAACATCGTGATGGCAGGGGTCATGGAGCATTGTTATGACAGGGGTAATGGAGCATTGTCATGGCAAGGGCATGGAGCATTGTGATGAGAAGGCCATGGAGCATTCTGATGACATGTGTCATGGAGCTATGTGAAGACAAGGGCATGGAGCAATGTGATGACAATGACATGGAGCATTGTGATGCCAATGGTCATGGATCTTTGTGATGAGAAAGGTCATGGAGCATTTTGATGGCAGGGGCGTGGTGCATTGTGATGAGAAGGGCAGGGAGCATTGTGATGACAGGGTCATGGAGCAATTTGATGAAAAGTGTCATGGAACATTTTGATGACAGGTGTTATGGAACATTGTGATGTCAGGGGTCATCGATCATTGTGATGATAAGTGCATGTAGCATTGTGATGACAGGAGTCATGTAACATTGTGATGACAGGGGTGAGGGAGTGTTGTGACAAATAGTGATGTAGCATTGTGATATCAGTGGTGAGAGAGCATTTTGATGAGAAGTGCATGGAGCATTGTGATGACAAATTTTATGGAGCATTGTGATGACAAGATTGTGGAGCATTGTAATGACAAGCGCATGGTGCATTGTGATGACAAGGGTCATAGAGCATTGTGCTGAGAAAGGCATAGAGTATTGTGATGACAAGGGTCAAGGACCATTGTGATGAAAAGTTCATGGAGCATTGTGGTTAAAAAGGTCACAGAGACTGTTGATGACGAGGGTATGAACCATTGTGGTGACTGGAATGATGGAGCATTGTGATGACAGAGGTCATGGAGCATTGTGTTAACAAGGGCATGGAGCATTTTGATGACAAGTGCATGGAACATTGGTCTAATAAGTTTCATGGATTATTGCGATGAGAGTTGGAATGGCGCATTGTGATGACAAGGGCATCGAACATCGTGATGAGCAGATCATGCAGTATTGTGAAGACAGGTGTCAGGGAGCATTGTGATGACATATATAATGGCCCATTATGATGACGATGGCTTGGAGCATTGTGATGCCAAGTGTCATGGAGGATTCTGATGACAAAAGTAATGGAGCATTGTGCTGACAAGTGCATGGAGAATTGTGATGACAAGGGTCATGGAGCATTCTGATGACAAGCTTATTGAGTATTTTGATGACAATGGCATGGAGCATTGTGATGAAAACGGCATGGGGCATTGTGATGAAAAAAGCATGGAGCCTTTTCGTGACAGGGTTCAAGGAACATTGTGATGACAAGTGTCAGGGAGCATTGTGAGGACAAGTGTATTGAGAATTGTGATGAGAAAGGTCATGGAGCTTTGTAATGAAAAGGGCATGGAGTATTGTGATGACAGGCATCATGGAGTGTTGTGATGACAAGTGTTATGGTACATTGTGATCAGAAGGGTTTGGAACATTGTGATGACAGAGGTCATGGATCATTTTGATTTCAAGGAGCATGGTGAATTGTGATGACAAGGGCATGAAGCAATGTGATCCCAAAGTTCATGGAGGATTGTGATGACAATGGAAATGGAGTATTGTGATGACAAGCGCATAGAGCACTGTCATGACAAGGTCATGTAGCATTTTGATGACAAAGGCATGCAGCATTGTGATGACATGTGTCATGGCCACAGTGATGACAATCGTTACCGTCCATTGTGAATACAGGGGTCATGGATCATTGGGATGACAAGGGCATGGACCTATGTGATGACAAGGGTCATGGAGCAGTGGGCTGAAAATGTTCATGGAGTGTTGTGATGACAGGAGTCATGGAGCATTGTGATGAATAGGGAATGGAGCACTGTGATGAAAAGAGTCCCGGATCATTGTGTTGTCAGGTGTCATGGAGTGCTGTGATTACAGTGGTCATGGAGCATTGTGATGATATTGGCCATGGAGCATTGTGATGAGAAAGTAGTGGAACATTGGGCTGAAAATGTTCATGGATTATTGTGATGACAGGGGTCATGGAGCATTGTGATGACAAGGGAATGGAGCATGGTGGTGACAAGGTCTTGGAGCATTGTGAAAAGAAGACCATGGAAAGTTGTGATGACAAGCCTCATGGAGCATTCTGAAGAAAAGGGGACTGGAGCATTGTGTTTACAGGGGTCTTAGAGCATTCTGATGACTAGGGCATGGAGCATTGT
Organism: Mesoplodon densirostris; assembly: GCF_025265405.1. Taxonomy (NCBI): domain Eukaryota; kingdom Metazoa; phylum Chordata; class Mammalia; order Artiodactyla; family Ziphiidae; genus Mesoplodon; species Mesoplodon densirostris. The sequence continues at coordinate 483,715 of NW_026778198.1, forward strand.
GATGAGAAAGCCATGGAGCATTCTGTTGACATGCGTCATGGAGTTTTGTGATGACAAGGGCATGGAGCATTGTGATTACAGGGATCTTGGAGTATTGAGATGAAAAAGTCATGGATCATTGTGATGAAAAAGGCATGGAGCCTTGTCATGACAGGGTTCAAGGAGCATACTGACGACAAGTGTCAGGGAGCATTGTGATGACAAGTGTATTGAGCATTGGGATGACAAAGATCATGGAGCATTGTTATGAGAAGACCATGGAAAATTGTGATGATGAGCATCATGGTGTGTTGTGATGATAAGTGTTATGCAACATTGTGATCACAAGGGTTTGGAGCATTATGATGACAGAGGTCATGGAAAATATTGATTTCATTGTGATGACAATAGCCTGAAGCATTATGATGATGTGCATGGTGCATTGTGATGACAGGGTTCATGGAGCATTGAGATGAAAAGGGGCATGGAGCATTGTAATTACAAGGGTTTTGGAGCATTGTGATGACAAGGACATGGAGCATTGTGATGAGGAGGCCATGGAACATTCTGATTACATGCGTCATGGAGCTTTGTGATGACAAGGGCATGGAGCATTGTGATTCCAGGGGTCTTGAGCATTGTGATGAGAATTGTCATGGAACCTTGTGATGACTAGGCCGTGGAACATTGTGATGGCAGCGGTCATGGTGCATTGTTATGACAGGGGTAATGGAGCCTTGTGATGAGAAGGGTATGGAACTTTGGTCTGAAATGTTTCATGGATTATTGTGATGAGAGTGGGCATGGAGCATTGTGATGACAAGGGCACGGAACACTGTGATACATGGGTCATGCAGGACTGTAATGACAAGGGCATGGAGCATTGTGATGAGAAGGGCATCGAGCATTGTGATGACAGGTGTCATGGAGCTTTGTGATGACAAGGGCATTGAGCAATGTTATGAGATTTTTCATGGAGCATTGTGATGACAATGACATTGAGCATTGTGATGCCAAGGGTCATGGAGCTTTGTGATGACAAGTCATGGAGCATTTTAATGACAAGGGCATGGTGCATTGTGATGAGAAGGGCAGGGAGCATTTTGATGACCGGGTCATGCAGCAATTTGATAAAATGTGTAATGGAATATTTTGATGGCAGGGGTTATAGAACATTGTGATGTCAGGGGTCATGGAACATTTTGATGATAAGGGGACGTAGCATTTTGATTACAGGGTCATGGATCATTGTGATTCCAGGGGTGAGGGAGTATTTTGACGACTAGTGATGGAACATTGTGATATCTCTGGTGAGAGAGCATTTTGATGAGAAGTGCATGGACCATTGTTATTACAAGGTTTATGGAGCATTGCAATGAAAACGTTGTGGACCGTTGTGATGAAATGCGTGTGGCACATTGTGATGACAATGGTCATGGAGCATTGTTCTGACAAAGATATGGAGCATTGTGATGACAAGGTTCACAGAGAATTGTGATGAAATGTTCATGGAGCATTGTGGTTACAAAGGTCACAGAGCCTTGTGATGATGCGGGCATGGATCATTGTGATGACAAACGTCATGAAGCATTGTGATGACTGGAGTCACGGAGCATTGTGATGACAGGTGTCTAGGAGCATTGTGATGACAAGGGCATGGAGTATTGTGATGACAGGCATCATGGAATGTTGTGATGACAAGTGTTATGGAACACTGTAATCACAAGGGTTTGGAGCATTGTGATGACAGAGGTCATGGATCATTTTGATTTCAAGGAGCATGGAGCATTGTGATGAAAAGAGCATGAAGCAATGTGATCCCAAAATTCATGGAGGATTGTGATGACAATGGAAATGGAGTATTGTGATGACAACCACATAGAGCATTGTAATGAAAAGGTCATGTAGCATTTTGCTGACAAAGGCATGGAGCATTGTGATGACATGTGTCATGGAGCACTGTGTTGACAAGCGTCACGGAGCATTGTGAATACAGGGTTCATGGAGCATTGGGATGACAAGGTCATGGATCATTGTGATGACAAGGGTCATGGAGCACTGGGATGAAAATATTCATGGAGTGTTGTGATGACAGGGGTCATGGAGCATTGTGATGACTAGGGAATGGAGCATTCTGATGACAAGTGTCATGGAGCTTTTAGATGACAAGTGCATGGAGCATTGTGATTAAAGGCATCTTGGAGCATTGTGATGAAAAGGGCATGGATTATTATGATGAAGAAGGCATGGAGCCTTGTCATGAAAGGGTTCAAGGAGCATACTGACCACCAGTGTCAGGGAGCATTGTGATGACAAGTGTATTGAGAATTGTGAAGACAAAGATCATGGAGCATTGTGAAGAGAAGACCATGTATAATTGTGATGATGAGCGTCATGGGGTGTTGTGATGATAAGTGTTATGGATTATGGTGATCACAAGGGTATGGAACATTGTTATGACAGAGGTCATGGAGCATTTTGATTTCATTGTGATGACAATAGCATGAAGCATTATGATGATGGGCATGGTGCATTGTGATGACATGGTTCATGGATCATTGAGATGAAAAGGGGCATAGAGAATTGTGATTACAGTGTTCTTAGAGCATTGTGATGAGAACGGTCATGGATTCTTGTGATGACAAGGCCATGGAACATCGTGATGGCAGGGGTCATGGAGCATTGTTATGACAGGGGTAATGGAGCATTGTCATGGCAAGGGCATGGAGCATTGTGATGAGAAGGCCATGGAGCATTCTGATGACATGTGTCATGGAGCTATGTGAAGACAAGGGCATGGAGCAATGTGATGACAATGACATGGAGCATTGTGATGCCAATGGTCATGGATCTTTGTGATGAGAAAGGTCATGGAGCATTTTGATGGCAGGGGCGTGGTGCATTGTGATGAGAAGGGCAGGGAGCATTGTGATGACAGGGTCATGGAGCAATTTGATGAAAAGTGTCATGGAACATTTTGATGACAGGTGTTATGGAACATTGTGATGTCAGGGGTCATCGATCATTGTGATGATAAGTGCATGTAGCATTGTGATGACAGGAGTCATGTAACATTGTGATGACAGGGGTGAGGGAGTGTTGTGACAAATAGTGATGTAGCATTGTGATATCAGTGGTGAGAGAGCATTTTGATGAGAAGTGCATGGAGCATTGTGATGACAAGGGAATGGAGCATGGTGGTGACAAGGTCTTGGAGCATTGTGAAAAGAAGACCATGGAAAGTTGTGATGACAAGCCTCATGGAGCATTCTGAAGAAAAGGGGACTGGAGCATTGTGTTTACAGGGGTCTTAGAGCATTCTGATGACTAGGGCATGGAGCATTGTGATGAGAAAGCCATGGAGCATTCTGTTGACATGCGTCATGGAGTTTTGTGATGACAAGGGCATGGAGCATTGTGATTACAGGGATCTTGGAGTATTGAGATGAAAAAGTCATGGATCATTGTGATGAAAAAGGCATGGAGCCTTGTCATGACAGGGTTCAAGGAGCATACTGACGACAAGTGTCAGGGAGCATTGTGATGACAAGTGTATTGAGCATTGGGATGACAAAGATCATGGAGCATTGTTATGAGAAGACCATGGAAAATTGTGATGATGAGCATCATGGTGTGTTGTGATGATAAGTGTTATGCAACATTGTGATCACAAGGGTTTGGAGCATTATGATGACAGAGGTCATGGAAAATATTGATTTCATTGTGATGACAATAGCCTGAAGCATTATGATGATGTGCATGGTGCATTGTGATGACAGGGTTCATGGAGCATTGAGATGAAAAGGGGCATGGAGCATTGTAATTACAAGGGTTTTGGAGCATTGTGATGACAAGGACATGGAGCATTGTGATGAGGAGGCCATGGAACATTCTGATTACATGCGTCATGGAGCTTTGTGATGACAAGGGCATGGAGCATTGTGATTCCAGGGGTCTTGAGCATTGTGATGAGAATTGTCATGGAACCTTGTGATGACTAGGCCGTGGAACATTGTGATGGCAGCGGTCATGGTGCATTGTTATGACAGGGGTAATGGAGCCTTGTGATGAGAAGGGTATGGAACTTTGGTCTGAAATGTTTCATGGATTATTGTGATGAGAGTGGGCATGGAGCATTGTGATGACAAGGGCACGGAACACTGTGATACATGGGTCATGCAGGACTGTAATGACAAGGGCATGGAGCATTGTGATGAGAAGGGCATCGAGCATTGTGATGACAGGTGTCATGGAGCTTTGTGATGACAAGGGCATTGAGCAATGTTATGAGATTTTTCATGGAGCATTGTGATGACAATGACATTGAGCATTGTGATGCCAAGGGTCATGGAGCTTTGTGATGACAAGTCATGGAGCATTTTAATGACAAGGGCATGGTGCATTGTGATGAGAAGGGCAGGGAGCATTTTGATGACCGGGTCATGCAGCAATTTGATAAAATGTGTAATGGAATATTTTGATGGCAGGGGTTATAGAACATTGTGATGTCAGGGGTCATGGAACATTTTGATGATAAGGGGACGTAGCATTTTGATTACAGGGTCATGGATCATTGTGATTCCAGGGGTGAGGGAGTATTTTGACGACTAGTGATGGAACATTGTGATATCTCTGGTGAGAGAGCATTTTGATGAGAAGTGCATGGACCATTGTTATTACAAGGTTTATGGAGCATTGCAATGAAAACGTTGTGGACCGTTGTGATGAAATGCGTGTGGCACATTGTGATGACAATGGTCATGGAGCATTGTTCTGACAAAGATATGGAGCATTGTGATGACAAGGTTCACAGAGAATTGTGATGAAATGTTCATGGAGCATTGTGGTTACAAAGGTCACAGAGCCTTGTGATGATGCGGGCATGGATCATTGTGATGACAAACGTCATGAAGCATTGTGATGACTGGAGTCACGGAGCATTGTGATGACAGGTGTCTAGGAGCATTGTGATGACAAGGGCATGGAGTATTGTGATGACAGGCATCATGGAATGTTGTGATGACAAGTGTTATGGAACACTGTAATCACAAGGGTTTGGAGCATTGTGATGACAGAGGTCATGGATCATTTTGATTTCAAGGAGCATGGAGCATTGTGATGAAAAGAGCATGAAGCAATGTGATCCCAAAATTCATGGAGGATTGTGATGACAATGGAAATGGAGTATTGTGATGACAACCACATAGAGCATTGTAATGAAAAGGTCATGTAGCATTTTGCTGACAAAGGCATGGAGCATTGTGATGACATGTGTCATGGAGCACTGTGTTGACAAGCGTCACGGAGCATTGTGAATACAGGGTTCATGGAGCATTGGGATGACAAGGTCATGGATCATTGTGATGACAAGGGTCATGGAGCACTGGGATGAAAATATTCATGGAGTGTTGTGATGACAGGGGTCATGGAGCATTGTGATGACTAGGGAATGGAGCATTCTGATGACAAGTGTCATGGAGCTTTTAGATGACAAGTGCATGGAGCATTGTGATTAAAGGCATCTTGGAGCATTGTGATGAAAAGGGCATGGATTATTATGATGAAGAAGGCATGGAGCCTTGTCATGAAAGGGTTCAAGGAGCATACTGACCACCAGTGTCAGGGAGCATTGTGATGACAAGTGTATTGAGAATTGTGAAGACAAAGATCATGGAGCATTGTGAAGAGAAGACCATGTATAATTGTGATGATGAGCGTCATGGGGTGTTGTGATGATAAGTGTTATGGATTATGGTGATCACAAGGGTATGGAACATTGTTATGACAGAGGTCATGGAGCATTTTGATTTCATTGTGATGACAATAGCATGAAGCATTATGATGATGGGCATGGTGCATTGTGATGACATGGTTCATGGATCATTGAGATGAAAAGGGGCATAGAGAATTGTGATTACAGTGTTCTTAGAGCATTGTGATGAGAACGGTCATGGATTCTTGTGATGACAAGGCCATGGAACATCGTGATGGCAGGGGTCATGGAGCATTGTTATGACAGGGGTAATGGAGCATTGTCATGGCAAGGGCATGGAGCATTGTGATGAGAAGGCCATGGAGCATTCTGATGACATGTGTCATGGAGCTATGTGAAGACAAGGGCATGGAGCAATGTGATGACAATGACATGGAGCATTGTGATGCCAATGGTCATGGATCTTTGTGATGAGAAAGGTCATGGAGCATTTTGATGGCAGGGGCGTGGTGCATTGTGATGAGAAGGGCAGGGAGCATTGTGATGACAGGGTCATGGAGCAATTTGATGAAAAGTGTCATGGAACATTTTGATGACAGGTGTTATGGAACATTGTGATGTCAGGGGTCATCGATCATTGTGATGATAAGTGCATGTAGCATTGTGATGACAGGAGTCATGTAACATTGTGATGACAGGGGTGAGGGAGTGTTGTGACAAATAGTGATGTAGCATTGTGATATCAGTGGTGAGAGAGCATTTTGATGAGAAGTGCATGGAGCATTGTGATGACAAGGGAATGGAGCATGGTGGTGACAAGGTCTTGGAGCATTGTGAAAAGAAGACCATGGAAAGTTGTGATGACAAGCCTCATGGAGCATTCTGAAGAAAAGGGGACTGGAGCATTGTGTTTACAGGGGTCTTAGAGCATTCTGATGACTAGGGCATGGAGCATTGTGATGAGAAAGCCATGGAGCATTCTGTTGACATGCGTCATGGAGTTTTGTGATGACAAGGGCATGGAGCATTGTGATTACAGGGATCTTGGAGTATTGAGATGAAAAAGTCATGGATCATTGTGATGAAAAAGGCATGGAGCCTTGTCATGACAGGGTTCAAGGAGCATACTGACGACAAGTGTCAGGGAGCATTGTGATGACAAGTGTATTGAGCATTGGGATGACAAAGATCATGGAGCATTGTTATGAGAAGACCATGGAAAATTGTGATGATGAGCATCATGGTGTGTTGTGATGATAAGTGTTATGCAACATTGTGATCACAAGGGTTTGGAGCATTATGATGACAGAGGTCATGGAAAATATTGATTTCATTGTGATGACAATAGCCTGAAGCATTATGATGATGTGCATGGTGCATTGTGATGACAGGGTTCATGGAGCATTGAGATGAAAAGGGGCATGGAGCATTGTAATTACAAGGGTTTTGGAGCATTGTGATGACAAGGACATGGAGCATTGTGATGAGGAGGCCATGGAACATTCTGATTACATGCGTCATGGAGCTTTGTGATGACAAGGGCATGGAGCATTGTGATTCCAGGGGTCTTGAGCATTGTGATGAGAATTGTCATGGAACCTTGTGATGACTAGGCCGTGGAACATTGTGATGGCAGCGGTCATGGTGCATTGTTATGACAGGGGTAATGGAGCCTTGTGATGAGAAGGGTATGGAACTTTGGTCTGAAATGTTTCATGGATTATTGTGATGAGAGTGGGCATGGAGCATTGTGATGACAAGGGCACGGAACACTGTGATACATGGGTCATGCAGGACTGTAATGACAAGGGCATGGAGCATTGTGATGAGAAGGGCATCGAGCATTGTGATGACAGGTGTCATGGAGCTTTGTGATGACAAGGGCATTGAGCAATGTTATGAGATTTTTCATGGAGCATTGTGATGACAATGACATTGAGCATTGTGATGCCAAGGGTCATGGAGCTTTGTGATGACAAGTCATGGAGCATTTTAATGAAAAGGGCATGGTGCATTGTGATGAGAAGGGCAGGGAGCATTTTGATGACCGGGTCATGCAGCAATTTGATAAAATGTGTAATGGAATATTTTGATGGCAGGGGTTATAGAACATTGTGATGTCAGGGGTCATGGAACATTTTGATGATAAGGGGACGTAGCATTTTGATTACAGGGTCATGGATCATTGTGATTCCAGGGGTGAGGGAGTATTTTGACGACTAGTGATGGAACATTGTGATATCTCTGGTGAGAGAGCATTTTGATGAGAAGTGCATGGACCATTGTTATTACAAGGTTTATGGAGCATTGCAATGAAAACGTTGTGGACCGTTGTGATGAAATGCGTGTGGCACATTGTGATGACAATGGTCATGGAGCATTGTTCTGACAAAGATATGGAGCATTGTGATGACAAGGTTCACAGAGAATTGTGATGAAATGTTCATGGAGCATTGTGGTTACAAAGGTCACAGAGCCTTGTGATGATGCGGGCATGGATCATTGTGATGACAAACGTTATGAAGCATTGTGATGACTGGAGTCACGGAGCATTGTGATGACAGGTTTCTAGGAGCATTGTGATGACAAGGGCATGGAGTATTGTGATGACAGGCATCATGGAACGTTGTGATGACAAGTGTTATGGAACACTGTAATCACAAGGGTTTGGAGCATTGTGATGACAGAGGTCATGGATCATTTTGATTTCAAGGAGCATGGAGCATTGTGATGAAAAGAGCATGAAGCAATGTGATCCCAAAATTCATGGAGGATTGTGATGACAATGGAAATGGAGTATTGTGATGACAACGACATAGAGCATTGTAATGAAAAGGTCATGTAGCATTTTGCTGACAAAGGCATGGAGCATTGTGATGACATGTGTCATGGAGCACTGTGTTGACAAGCGTCACGGAGCATTGTGAATACAGGGTTCATGGAGCATTGGGATGACAAGGTCATGGATCATTGTGATGACAAGGGTCATGGAGCACTGGGATGAAAATATTCATGGAGTGTTGTGATGACAGGGGTCATGGAGCATTGTGATGACTAGGGAATGGAGCATTCTGATGACAAGTGTCATGGAGCTTTTAGATGACAAGTGCATGGAGCATTGTGATTACAGGCATCTTGGAGCATTGTGATGAAAAGGGCATGGATTATTATGATGAAGAAGGCATGGAGCCTTGTCATGAAAGGGTTCAAGGAGCATACTGACCACCAGTGTCAGGGAGCATTGTGATGACAAGTGTATTGAGAATTGTGAAGACAAAGATCATGGAGCATTGTGAAGAGAAGACCATGTATAATTGTGATGATGAGCGTCATGGGGTGTTGTGATGATAAGTGTTATGGATTATGGTGATCACAAGGGTATGGAACATTGTTATGACAGAGGTCATGGAGCATTTTGATTTCATTGTGATGACAATAGCATGAAGCATTATGATGATGGGCATGGTGCATTGTGATGACATGGTTCATGGATCATTGAGATGAAAAGGGGCATAGAGAATTGTGATTACAGTGTTCTTAGAGCATTGTGATGAGAACGGTCATGGATTCTTGTGATGACAAGGCCATGGAACATCGTGATGGCAGGGGTCATGGAGCATTGTTATGACAGGGGTAATGGAGCATTGTCATGGCAAGGGCATGGAACATTGTGATGAGAAGGCCATGGAGCATTCTGATGACATGTGTCATGGAGCTATGTGAAGACAAGGGCATGGAGCAATGTGATGACAATGACATGGAGCATTGTGATGCCAATGGTCATGGATCTTTGTGATGACAAAGGTCATGGAGCATTTTGATGGCAGGGGCGTGGTGCATTGTGATGAGAAGGGCAGGGAGCATTGTGATGACAGGGTCATGGAGCAATTTGATGAAAAGTGTCATGGAACATTTTGATGACAGGTGTTATGGAACATTGTGATGTCAGGGGTCATCGATCATTGTGATGATAAGTGCATGTAGCATTGTGATGACAGGAGTCATGTAACATTGTGATGACAGGGGTGAGGGAGTGTTGTGACAAATAGTGATGTAGCATTGTGATATCAGTGGTGAGAGAGCATTTTGATGAGAAGTGCATGGAGCATTGTGATGACAAATTTTATGGAGCATTGTGATGACAAGATTGTGGAGCATTGTAATGACAAGCGCATGGTGCATTGTGATGACAAGGGTCATAGAGCATTGTGCTGAGAAAGGCATAGAGTATTGTGATGACAAGGGTCAAGGACCATTGTGATGAAAAGTTCATGGAGCATTGTGGTTAAAAAGGTCACAGAGACTGTTGATGACGAGGGTATGAACCATTGTGGTGACTGGAATGATGGAGCATTGTGATGACAGAGGTCATGGAGCATTGTGTTAACAAGGGCATGGAGCATTTTGATGACAAGTGCATGGAACATTGGTCTAATAAGTTTCATGGATTATTGCGATGAGAGTTGGAATGGCGCATTGTGATGACAAGGGCATCAAACATCGTGATGAGCAGATCATGCAGTATTGTGAAGACAGGTGTCAGGGAGCATTGTGATGACATATGTAATGGCCCATTGTGATGACAATGGCATGGATTATTGTGATGCCAAGTGTCATGAGGGATTCTGATGACAAAGGTAATGGAGCATTGTGATGACAATGGCTTGGAGCATTGTGAGGAGAAGGGTCAGGGAGCATTGTGCTGACAAGTGCATGGAGAATTGTAATGACAAGGGTCACGGAGCATTGTGATGAAAACGGCATGGGGCATTGAGATGAAAAAGGCATGGAGACTTTTCGTGACAGGTTTCAAGGAGCATTCTGATGACAATTGCCAGGGAGCATTGTGATGACAAGTGTCTTGAGATTTTTGCTGACAAAGGTCATGGAGCATTGTGATGAAAACGGCATGGAGTATTGTGATGACAGGCATCATGGAGCGTTGTGATGACAAGTGTTATGCAACATTGTGATCACAAGGGTTTGGAGCATTGTGATGACAGAGGTCATGGATCATTTTGATTTCAAGGAGCATGGAGCATTGTGATGACAAGGGCATGAAGCAATGTGATCCCAAACTTCATGGAGGATAGTTATGACAATGGAAATGGAGTATTGTGATGAAAAGCGCATAGAGCATTGACATGACAAGGTCATGGAGCATTTTGCTGAGAAAGACATGGAGCATTGTGATGACATGTGTCATGGAGCACTGTGATGACAAGCGTCACGGAGCTTTGTGAATTCAGGGGTCATGGAGCATTGGGATGACAACGGCATGGATCACTGTGATGACAAGTGTCATGGAGCACTGGGCTGAAAAAGTTCATGGAGTGTTGTGATGACAGGGGTCGTGGAGCATTGTGATGACTAGGGAATGGAGCATTGTGATGACAAGAGTCCCGGATCATTGTGTTGTCAGGTGTCATGGAGTGTTGTGATGACAGTGGTCATGGAGCATTGTGATGATATTGGCCATGGAGCATTGTGATGAGAAGGTCATGGAACATGGGGCTGAAAATGTTCATGGAGTGTTGTGATGACAGGTGTCATGGAGCATTGTGATGACAAGGGAATGGAGCATGGTGAGGACAAGGTCCTGGAGCATTGTGATGAGAAGTCCATGGCGACTTGTGATGACAAGTCTCATGGAGCATTCTGATGAAAAGGAGCATGGAGCATTGTGATTACAGGGGTTTTGGAGCATTGTGATGAAAAGGGCATGGAGCATTGTGATGAGAAGTCCATGGAACATTCTGATGACATGCGTCATTCAGCTTTTTGATGTGAAGGGCATGGAGCATTGTGATTACAGGGATCTTGGAGCATTCTGATGAAAAGGTCATGGATTATTGTGATGAAAAAGGCATTGAGCCTTCTCATGACAGGGTTCAAGGGGTATACTGACGACAAGTGTCAGGGAGCATTGTGATGACAAGTGTATTGAGCATTGTGATGACAAAGATCATGGAGCATTGTGATGAGAAGTCCATGGATAACTGTGATGATGAGCGTCATGGGATAATGTGATGATAAGTGTTATGGAACATTGTGATCACAAGGTTTTGGAACATTATGATGAAAGAGGTCATGGAGAATATTGATTTCATTGTGATGACAATAGCCTGAAGCATTATGATGATGGGCATGGTGCATTGTGATGACAGGGTTCATGGAGCATTGAGATGAAAAGGGGCGTGGAGCATTATGTTTACAGGGGTCTTGGAGCATTGTGATGACTATGGCAAGGAGAATTGTGATGAGAAGGCCATGGAACTTTCTGATGACATGCGTCATAGAGCTTTGTGATAACAAGGGCATGGAGCATTGTGATTTCAGTGGTCTTCAGCATTGCGATGACAAGTTTCATGGAACATTTTGATGACTAGGCCGTGGAACATTGTGATGGCAGGGGTCATGGTACATTGTTATGACAGAGGTAATGGAGCATTGTGATGACAAGGGCACGGAACACTGTGATACATGGGTCATGCAGGACTGTAATGACAAGGGCATGGAGCATTGTGATGAGAAGGGCATCGAGCATTGTGATGACAAGTATCATGGAGCTTTGTGATGACAATGGCATTGAACAATGTTATGAGAGGGTTCATGGAGCATTGTGATGACAATGACATTGAGCATTGTGATGCCAAGGATCATGGAGATTTGTGATGACAAGTTATGGAGCATTTTGATGACAAGGGCATGGTGCATTGTGATGAGAAGGGCAGGGAGCATTTTGATGACCGGGTCATGCAGCAATTTGATAAAAAGTGTAATGGAACATTTAGATGGCAGGGGTTATAGAACACAGTGATGTCAGGGGTTTGGAGCTTTGGGATGGAAAGGGTCATGGAACATTTTGATGACAGGGGTTATGGAACATTGTGATGGCAGGGGTCATGGAACATTGTGATGATAAGTGGATGTAGCATTGTGATGACAGGGTCATGGATCATTGTGATTCCACGGGTGAGGGAGTATTGTGATGACTAATGATGGAACATTGTGATATCTCTGGTGAGAGAGCATTTTGATGAGAAGTGCATGGACCATTGTGATTACAAGTTTTATGGAGCATTGCAATGACAAGGTTGTGGACAGTTGTGGTGAGATGCGCGTGGCACATTGTGATGACAATGGTCATGGAGCATTGCTCTGAAAAAAACATGGAGCATTGTGATGACAAGTGTCACAGAGAATTGTGATGAAAAGTTCATGGAGCATTGTGGTTACAAAGGTCACAGAGACTTGTGATGACGCGCGCATGGACCATTGTAATGACAAACGTTATGAAGCATTGTGATGACTGGAGTCACAGAGCATTGTGATGACAGGGGTCATGAGCATTGTGATGACAAGGGCATGGTGCATTGTGATGACAGAGGCATGGAGCACTGGTCTGACATGTTTCATAGATTATTATGATGAGAGTGGGCATGGTGCATTGTGATGACAAGGGCATGGAATATTGGTCTAATAAGTTTCATGGATTATTGCGATGACAGTTGGAATGGCGCCTTTTGATGAAAAGGGCATGGAGCATCCTGATGACCAGGTCATGCAGTATTGTGAAGCCAGGTGTCATGGAGCATTGTGATGACATATGTAATGGCCCATTGTGATGACGATGGCATGGAGCATAGCGATGACAAGTGTCATGGAGGAATCTGATGACAAAGGTAATGGAGCATTGTGATGACAATGGCTTGGAGCATTGTGATGACAAGGGTCATGGAACATTCTGATGACAAGCTTGTGGAGTATTTTGATGACAATGGCATGGAGTATTGTGATGAAAATGGAATGGGGCATTGTGATGGTAAAGGCATGAAGCCTTTTCGTGACAGGGTTCAAGGAGCATTCTGATGACAAGTGTCAGGGAGCATTGTGATGACATGTGTATTGAGAATTGTTATGACAAAGGTCATGGAGCTTTGTAATGAAAAGGGCATGGAGTATTGTGATGACAGGCATCATGGAGCGTTGTGATGACAAGTGTTATAGAACATTGTGATCACAAGTGTTTGGAGCATTGTGATGACAGAGGTTTGGATCATTTTGACTTCAAGGAGCATGGAGCATTGTGATGACAAGGGCATGAAGCAATGTGATCCCAAGGTTGATGGAGGATTGTGATGACAATAGAAATGGAGTATTGTGATGACCAGCGCATAGAGGACTGTAATGACAAGTTCTTGTAACATTTTGCTGACAAAGGCATGGAGCATTGTGATGACATGTGTCATGGAGCACTGTGATGACAAGCTTCACGGAGTATTGTGAATACAGGGGTCATGGAGCATTGGGATGACAAGGGCATGGATCATTGTGATGACAAGGGTCATGGAGCACTGGGCTGAAAATGTTCATGGAGTGTTGTGATGACAGGTGTCATGGAGCATTGTGATGACTAGGGAATGGAGCATTTTGATGAGAAGAGTCCCGGATCATTGTGTTGTCAGGTGTCATGGAGTGTTGTGATGACAGTGGTCATGGAGCATGGTGATGATATTGGCCATGGAGCATTGTGATGAGAAGGTAGTGGAGCATTGGGCTGAAAATATTCATGGATTATTGTGATGACAGGGGTCATGGAGCATTGTGATGACAAGAGAATGGAGCATGGTGATGACAAGGTCCTGGAGCATTGTGATGAGAAGACCATGGAGACTTGTGATGACAAGTCTCATGGAGCATTCTGATGAAAAGGGGCATGGAGCATTGTGATTACAGGGGTCTTGGAGCATTGTGATGACAAGGGCATGGATCATTGTGATGAGAAGGCCATGGAGCATTCTGATGACATGTGTCATGGAGTTTTGTGATGACAAGGGCATGGAGCATTGTGATTACAGGGATCTTGGAGGATTGTGATGAAAAGGTCATGGATCATTGTGATGAAAAAGGCATGGAGCCTTGTCATGACAGGGTGCAAGGAGCATACTGACGACAAGTGTCAGGGAGCACTGTGATGATAAGTGTATTAAGCATTGTGATGACAAAGATCATGGAGCATTGTGATGAGAAGACCATGGATAATTGTGATGATTAGCGTCATGGGGTGTTGTGATGATAAGTGTTATCAAACATTGTGATCACAAGGGTTTGGAGCATTATGATGACAGAGGTCATGGTGAATATTGATTTAATTGTGATGACAATAGCCTGAAGCATTATGATGATGGGCATGGTTCATTATGATGACAGTGTTCATGAAGCATTGAGATGAAAAGCGGCATGGAGCATTGGGATACAGGGGTCTTGGAGCATTGTGATGAAAAGGGTATGGAGCATTGTGATGAGAAGGCCATGGAACATTCTGATGACATGCGTCATGGAGGTTTGTGATGACAAGGGAATGTAACATTGTGATTTCAGGGGTCTTGAGCATTGTGATGAGAAGTGTCATAGAACCTTGTGATGACTAGGCCGTGGAACATTGTGATGGCAGGGGTAATGGTGCATTGTTATGACAGGAGTAATGGAGAATTGTGATGAGAAGGGTATGGAAGTTTGGTCTGAAATGTTTCATGGATTATTGTGATGAGAGTGGGCATGGAGCATTGTGATGACAAGGGCACGGAACACTCTGATACATGGGTCATGCAGGACTGTAAT
The DNA here is from genome assembly GCF_025265405.1 of Mesoplodon densirostris. Taxonomy (NCBI): domain Eukaryota; kingdom Metazoa; phylum Chordata; class Mammalia; order Artiodactyla; family Ziphiidae; genus Mesoplodon; species Mesoplodon densirostris. The sequence continues at coordinate 499,031 of NW_026778198.1, forward strand.
GACAAGGTCTTGTAGCATTTTGCTGACAAAGGCATGGAGCATTGTGATGACATGTGTCATGGATCACTGTGATGACAAGCTTCACGGAGCACTGTGAATACAGGGGTCATGGGGCATTGGGATGACAAGGGCATGGATCATTGTGATGACAAGGGTCATGGAGCACTGGGCTGAAAATGTTCATGGAGTGTTGTGATGACAGGTGTCATGGAGCATTGTGATGACTAGGGAATGGAGCATTTTGATGAGAAGAGTCCCGGATCATTGTGTTGTCAGGTGTCATGGAGTGTTGTGATGACAGTGGTCATGGAGCATGGTGATGATATTGGCCATGGAGCATTGTGATGAGAAGGTAGTGGAGCATTGGGCTGAAAATATTCATGGATTATTGTGATGACAGGGGTCATGGAGCATTGTGATGACAAGAGAATGGAGCATGGTGATGACAAGGTCCTGGAGCATTGTGATGAGAAGACCATGGAGACTTGTGATGACAAGTCTCATGGAGCATTCTGATGAAAAGGGGCATGGAGCATTGTGATTACAGGGGTCTTGGAGCATTGTGATGACAAGGGCATGGATCATTGTGATGAGAAGGCCATGGAGCATTCTGATGACATGTGTCATGGAGTTTTGTGATGACAAGGGCATGGAGCATTGTGATTACAGGGATCTTGGAGGATTGTGATGAAAAGGTCATGGATCATTGTGATGAAAAAGGCATGGAGCCTTGTCATGACAGGGTGCAAGGAGCATACTGACGACAAGTGTCAGGGAGCACTGTGATGATAAGTGTATTAAGCATTGTGATGACAAAGATCATGGAGCATTGTGATGAGAAGACCATGGATAATTGTGATGATTAGCGTCATGGGGTGTTGTGATGATAAGTGTTATCAAACATTGTGATCACAAGGGTTTGGAGCATTATGATGACAGAGGTCATGGAGAATATTGATTTAATTGTGATGACAATAGCCTGAAGCATTATGATGATGGGCATGGTTCATTATGATGACAGTGTTCATGAAGCATTGAGATGAAAAGCGGCATGGAGCATTGGGATACAGGGGTCTTGGAGCATTGTGATGAAAAGGGTATGGAGCATTGTGATGAGAAGGCCATGGAACATTCTGATGACATGCGTCATGGAGGTTTGTGATGACAAGGGAATGTAACATTGTGATTTCAGGGGTCTTGAGCATTGTGATGAGAAGTGTCATAGAACCTTGTGATGACTAGGCCGTGGAACATTGTGATGGCAGGGGTAATGGTGCATTGTTATGACAGGAGTAATGGAGAATTGTGATGAGAAGGGTATGGAAGTTTGGTCTGAAATGTTTCATGGATTATTGTGATGAGAGTGGGCATGGAGCATTGTGATGACAAGGGCACGGAACACTCTGATACATGGGTCATGCAGGACTGTAATGACAAGGTCTTGTAGCATTTTGCTGACAAAGGCATGGAGCATTGTGATGACATGTGTCATGGATCACTGTGATGACAAGCTTCACGGAGCACTGTGAATACAGGGGTCATGGGGCATTGGGATGACAAGGGCATGCATCATTGAGATGACAAGGGTCATGGAGAACTGGGCTGAAAATATTCATGGAGTGTTGTGATGACAGGGGTCATCGAGCATTGTGATGACTAGGGAATGGAGCATTGTGATGACAACTCTCCCGGATCATTGTGTTGTCAGCTGTCATGGAGTGTTGTGATGACAGTGGTCATGGAGCATTGTGATGATATTGGCCATGGAGCATTGTGATGAGAACGTCGTGGATCATTGGGCTGAAAATGTTCATGGATTATTGTGATGACAGTGGTCATGGAGCATTGTGATGACAAGGGAATGGAGCATGGTGATGACAAGGTCCTGGACCATTGTGATGAGAAGACCATGGAGACTTGTGATGACAAGTCTCATGGAGCATTCTGATGAAAAGGGGCATGGAGCATTGTGATTACAGGTGTCTTGGAGCATTGTGATGACAAGGGCATGGATCATTGTGATGAGAAGGCTATGGGGCATTCTGATGACATGCGTCATGGAGTTTTGTGATGACAGGGGCATGGAGCATTGTGATTACAGGGATCTTGGAGGATTGTGATGAAAAGGTCATGGATCATTGTGATGAAAAAGGCATGGAGCCTTGTCATGACATGGTTCAAGGAGCATACTGATGACAAGTGTCAGGGAGCATTGTGATGACAAGTGTATTGAGCATTGTGATGACAAAGATCATGGAGCATTGCGATGAGAAGACCATGGATAATTTTGATGATGAGCGTAATGGGGTGTTGTGATGATAAGTGTTATGCAACATTGTGATCACAAGGGTTTGGAGCATTATGATCACAGAGGTCATGGAGAATATTGATTTAATTGTGATGACAATAGCCTGAAGCATTATGATGATGTCCATGGTTCATTGTGATGACAGGGTTCATGATGCATTGAGATAAAAAGGGGCATGGAGCATTGTGATTACAGGGGTCGTGGAGCATTGTGATGACAAGGGTATGGAGCATTGTGATGAGAAGGCCTTGGAACATTCTGATGACATGCGTCATGGAGCTTTGTGATGACAAGGGAATGTATCATTGTGATTTCAGGGGTCTTGAGCATTGTAATGAGAAGTGTCATGGAACCTGGTGATGACTAGGCCGTAGAATATTGTGATGGCAGGGGTCATGGTGCATTGTTATGACAGGGGTAATGGAGAATTGTGATGAGAAGGGTATGGAACTTTGGTCTGAAATGTTTCATGGATTATTGTGATGAGAGTGGGCATGGAGCATTGTGATGACAAGCGCACAGAATACTGTGATACATGGATCATGCAGGACTCTAATGACAAGGGCATGGAGCATTGTGATGAGAAGAGAATCGAGCATTGTGATGACAAGTGTCATGGAGCTTTGTGATGACAAGGGCACTGAGCAATATTATGAGAGGTTTCATGGAGCATTGTGATGACAATGACATGGAGCATTGTGATGCCAAGGGTCATGGAGCATTTTGATAACAAGTCATGGAGCTTTTTGATGACAAGGGCATTGTGCATTGTGATGGGAAGGGCAGGGAGCATTTTGATGAACGGTTCATGCAGCAATTTGGTAAAAAGTGTAATAGAACATTTAGATGGCAGGTGTTATAGAACATCGTGATGGCAGGGGTCATGGAGCATTGTTATGACAGGGGTAATGGAGCATTGTGATGGCAAGGGCTTGGAGCATTATGATGAGAAGGCCATGGAGCGTACTAATGCCATGTGTCATGGAGCTATGTGAAGACAAGGGCATGGAGCAATGTGATGAGAGCGTTCATGGAACATTGTGATGACAATGACATGGAGCACTGTGATGCCAAGGGTCATGGATCTTTGTGATAACAAAGGTCATGGAGCATTTTGATGGCAAGGGCGTTGTGCATTGTGATGAGAAGGTCAGGGAGCATTGTGATGACTGGGTCATGGAGCAATTTGATGAAATGTGTCATGGAACATTTTGATGACAGGTGTTATGGAACATTGTGATGTCAGGGGTCATCGAACATTGTGATGATAAGTGCATGTAGCATTGTGATGACAGGAGTCATGGAACATTGTGATGACAGGGGTGAGGAAGTATTGTGACAAATAATGATGTAGCATTGTGATATCAGTGGTGAGAGAGCATTTTGATGAGAAGTGCATGGGGCATTGTGATGACAAATTTTATAGAGCATTGTGATGACAAGGTTGTGGAGCACTGTGATGACAAGCGCATGGTGCATTGTGATGACATGTGTCATGGAGCATTGTGCTGACAAGCACATGGAGCTTTGTGATGACAAGTGTCATGGAGCATTGTGCTGAGAAAGGCATAGAGCATTGTGATGACAAGGGTCAAAGAGTATTGTGATGAAAAGTTCATGGAGCATTGTGGTTAAAAAGGTCACAGAGACTGTTGATGACGAGGGCATGGACCATTGTGATGACAAAGGTAATGAATCACTGAGATGACTGGAGTCACGGAGCATTGTGATGACAGGTGTCATGGAGCATTGTGATAACAAGGGCATGGAGCATTGTGATGACAAGGGCATGGAACATTGGTCTAATACCTTTCATGGAGTATTGCGATGAGAGTTGGAATGGCACTCTGTGATGACAAGGGCATGGAGCATTGTGATGACCAGGTCATGTCGTATTGTGAAGACAGCTTTCAGAGAGCATTGTGATCACATATGTAATGGCCCATTGTGATGAGGATGGCATGGAGCATTGTGATGCCAAGTGTCAGGGAGGATTCTGATGACAAAGGTAATGGAGCATTGTGATGACTGGATTCACGGAGCATTCTGATGACAGGGGTCATGGAGCATTGTGATGACAAGGGCATGGAGCATTGTGATGACAGGTGCATGGAGCACTGGTCTGAGAAGTTTCATAGATTATTGTGATGACAGTGGACATGGTGCATTGTGATGACAAGGGCATGGAGCACTGTGATGACAAGGGCATTGAGTATTGTGAAGACAGGTGACAGGGAGCATTGTGATGACATATGTCATGGTCCATTGTGATGACAATGGCATGGAGCATTGTGATGCCAAATGTATTTGAGGATTGTGTTGACAAATATAAAGGAGCATTGTGATGATTAGGGCTTGGAGCATTATGATGACAAGGGCTATTGAGAATTTTCATGACAAGGTCCTGAAGCGTTGAGATGACAAGGACCAGGAGCACTGTGATGAGAAATCCATGGAGCCTTGTGATGACACGTCTCATGGAGCATACTGATGAAAAGGGGCATGGAGCATTGTGATGACCAGGTCATGCAGTATTGTGAAGAGAAGTGTCAGGGAGCATTGTGATGACATATGTAATGGCCCATTGTGATGACAATGGCATGGCTCATTGGGATGCCATGTGTCATGGAGGATTCTGATGACAAAGGGAATGGAGCATTGTGGTGACAATGGCTTGGAGCATTGTTATGAGAAGGGTCAGTGAGCACTGTGCTGACAAGTGCATGGAGAATTGTGATGACAAGGGTCATGGAGCATTCTGATGACAAGCTTGTGGAGTATTTTGATGACAATGGCATGGAGCATTGGGATGAAAACAGCATGGGGCTTTGTGATGAAAAAGGCATGGAGCCTTTTCGTGACAGGTTTCAAGGAGCATTCTGAGGACAAGTGTCAGGGAGCATTGTGATGACAAGTGTATTGAAAATTGTGATGACAAAGGTCATGGAGCATTGTGATGAAAAGGGCATGGAGTATTGTTATGGCAGGCATCATGGAGCGTTGTGATGACAAGTGTTATGGAACATTGTGATCACAAGGGTTTGGAGCATTGTGATGACAGAGGTCATGGATCATTTTGATTTCAAGGAGCATGGAGCATTTTGATGACATGCGCATGAAGCAATGTGATCCTAAGGTACATGGAGGATTGTGATGACAATGGTAATGGAGTATTGTGATGATAAGCACATAGAGCATTGTACTGACAAGGTCATGTAGCATATTGCTGACAAAGGCATGGAGCATTGTGATGACATGTGACATGGAGCACTGTGATGAAAAGCGTCACGGAGCAATGTGAATACAGGGGTCATGGAACATTGGGATGACAAGGGCATGGATCATTGTGATGACAAGTGTCATGGAGCATTGGGCTGAAAATGTACATGGAGTATTGTGATGACAGGGGACATGGAGCCCTGTGATGGCAGGGGTCTTGGAGCATTGTGATGACAAGAGTCCCGCATCATTGTGTTGTCAGGTGTCATGGAGTTTTGTGATGACAGTGGTCATGGAGCATTGTGATAATATTGGTCATGGAGCATTGTGATGAGAAAGTAATGGAGCATTGTGCTGAAAATATTCATGGAGTATTGTGATGAAAGGGGTCATGGAGCATTGTGATGAGAAGGGAATGGATCATTGTGATGAGATGACCATGGAGAATTGTGATGTCAAGTCTAATGGAGCATTCTGATGAAAAGGGGCATGGAGCATTGTGATTACGGGGGTCTTGGAGCATTGTGCTGACAAGGGCTTGGAGCATTGTGAGGAGAAGGCCATGGAACATTCTGATGACATGCGTCATGGAGCTTTTGATGACTAGGGCATGGAGCATTGTGATTACATGGGTCTTGGAGCATTGTGATGACAAGGGTCATGGAGCCTTGTGATGACAAGGCCCGGGAACATTGTGATGGCAGGGGTCATGGAGCTTGTTATGACAGAAGTAATGGAGCATTGTGATGAGAAGGGCATTGAGCTTTGGTCTGAAATGTTTCATGGATTATTGTGATGAGAGTGGACATGGCACATTGTGATGACAAGGGCATGGTACACTGTGATACATGGGTCATGGAGGATTGTAATGACAAGGGCATGGATTATTGTGATGAGAAGGGCAACGAGCAATGTGATGACAAGTGCCATGGAGCTTTGAGATGACAAGGGGATGAAGCAATGTGATGAGAGGGTTCATGGAGCATTGTGATGACAATGACATGTAGCATTGTGATGCCAAAGGTCATGGAGCTTTGTGATGACAAATGTCATGGAGCATTTTGATGACAGGGTCATGAAGCAATTTGATGAAAAATGTAATGGAACCTTTTGATGACAGGGGTTATAGAACATTGTGATGCCAGGGGTCATGGAGCTTTGGGATGAAAAGGGTCATAGAGCATTTTGATGACAGGGGTTATGGAACATTGTGATGTCAGGGGTCATGGAACATTGTGCTGATAAGGGGATGTAGCATTGTGATGACAGGGGTCATGGAATATTGTGATAACAGGGGTGAGGGAGGATTGTGATGACTACTGATGGAACATTGTGATATCTCATGTGAGAGAGCATTTGGATGAGAAGTGCATGGAGCATTGTGATTACAAGGTTTATGGAGCATAGCGATGACAAGTTTTTGGATCATTGTGATGAAAAGCGCATGGCACATTGTGATGACAAGGGTTATGGAGCATTGTTCTGACAAAGACATGGAGTATAGTGATGACAAAGGTCACAGAGCATTGTGATGAAAAGTTCAAGGAGCATTTTGTTTAAAAAGTCACAGAGCCTTGTGATGATGCGGACATGGACCGTTGTGATGACAAACGTTATGAAGCATTGTGATGACTGGAGTCACGGAGCATTGTGATGACAGGGGTCATGGAGCATTGTGATGAAAAGGGCATGGAACATTGTGATGACAGGGGCATGTAGCTTTGGTCTGACTAGTTTCAGAGATTACTGTGATGACAGAGGACATGGTGCATTGTGATGACAAGGGCATGGATCATTTTGATGACAAGGGCATGGAGTATTGTGAAGACAGGTGTCAGGGAGCATTGTGATGACATATGTCATGGTCCATTGTGATGACAATGGCAGGGAGCATTGTGATGTCAAATGTAATGGAGGATTGTGATGACAAATATAATGGAGCATTGTGATGACTAGGGCTTGGAGCATTATGATGACAAGGGCCATTGAGAATTTTCATGACAATGTCGTGAAGAATTGTGATGACAAGGTCCTGGAGCATTGTGATGAGAAAACCATGGAGCCTTGTGATGACAAGTCTCATGGAGCATACTGATGAAAAAGGGCATGGAGCATTCTGATTACAGGGGTCTTGGAACATTGTGATAACAAGTGCATGGAGCATTGTGATGACATGGGCATGCAGCATTGGTCTAATAAGTTTCATGGATTATTGTGATGAGAGTTGCAATGGCGCATTGTGATGACAAGGGCATGGAACTTTGTGATGACCAGGTCATGCAGTATTGTGAAGAGAGGTGTCAGGGAGCATTGTGATGACATATGTAATGGCCCATTGTGATGACAATGGCATGGAGCATTGTGATGCCAAGTGTCATGAGGGATTCTGATGAAAAAGGTAATGGAGCATTGTGATGACAATGGCTTGGAGCATTGTGATGACAAGGGTCAGGGAGCATTCTGATGACAAGCTTGTGGTGTATTTTGATGACAATGGCATGGAGCATTGGGATGAAAACGGCATGGGGCTTTGTGATGAAAAAGGCATGGAGCCTTTTCGTGCCAGGTTTCAAGGAGCATTATGACGACAAGTGTCAGGGAGCATTGTGAGGACAAGTTTATTGAGAATTGTGATGACAAAGTTCATGGAGCATTGTGATGAAAAGGGCATGGAGTATTGTGATGACAGGCATCATGGAGCGTTGTGAGGACAAGTGCTTTGGAACATTGTGATCACAAGGGATTGGAACATTGTGATGACAGAGGTCATGGATCATTTTGATTTCAAGGAGCATGGAGCACTGTGATGACAAGGGCATGAATCAATGTGATCCCAAGGTTCATGGAGGATTGTGATGACAATGGTAATGGAGTATTGTGATGACAAGCGCATAGAGCATTGTAATGACAAGGTCATGTAGCATTTTGCTGACAAAGGCATGGAGAATTGTGATGACAGGGGTCATGGAGCACTGGTCTGAGAAGTTTCATAGATTATTGTGATGACAGTGGACATGGTGCATTGTGATGACAAGGGCATGGAGCATTGTGATGACAAGGGCATTGAGTATTGTGAAGACAGGTGACAGGGAGCATTGTGATGACATATGTCATGGTCCATTGCGATGACAATGGCATGGAGCATTGTGATGCCAAGTGTATTTGAGGATTGTGTTGACAAATATAAAGGAGCATTGTGATGACTAGGGCTTGGAGCATTATGATGACAAGGGCTATTGAGAATTTTCATGACAAGGTCCTGAAGCGTTGAGATGACAAGGACCAGGAGCATTGTGATGAGAAATCCATGGAGCCTTGTGATGACACGTCTCATGGAGCATACTGATGAAAAGGGGCATGGAGCATTGTGATGACCAGGTCATGCAGTATTGTGAAGAGAAGTGTCAGGGAGCATTGTGATGACATATGTAATGGCCCATTGTGATGACAATGGCATGGCTCATTGTGATGCCAAGTGTCATGGAGGATTCTGATGACAAAGGGAATGGAGCATTGTGGTGACAATGGCTTGGAGCATTGTTATGAGAAGGGTCAGGGAGCATTGTGCTGACAAGTGCATGGAGAATTGTGATGACAAGGGTCATGGAGCATTCTGATGACAAGTTTTTGGAGTATTTTGATGACAATGGCATGGAGCATTGGGATGAAAACAGCATGGGGCTTTGTGATGAAAAAGGCATGGAGCCTTTTCGTGACAGGGTTCAAGGAGCATTCTGACGACAAGTGTCAGGGAGCATTGTGATGACAAGTGTATTGAGAATTGTGATGACAAAGGTCATGGAGCATTGTGATGAAAAGGGCATGGAGTATTGTGATGGCAGGCATCATGGAGCGTTGTGATGACAAGTGTTATGGAACATTGTGATCACAAGGGTTTGGAGCATTTTGATGACAGAGGTCATGGAACATTTTGATTTCAAGGAGCATGGAGCATTTTGATGACATGCGCATGAAGCAATGTGATCCTAAGGTACATGGAGGATTGTGATGACAATGGTAATGGAGTATTGTGATGATAAGCACATAGAGCATTGTACTGACAAGGTCATGTAGCATATTGCTGACAAAGGAATGGAGCATTGTGATGACATGTGACATGGAGCACTGTGATGAAAAGCGTCACGAAGCATTGTGAATACAGGGTTCATGGAACATTGGGATGACAAGGGCATGGATCATTGTGATGACAAGTGTCATGGAGCATTGGGCTGAAAATGTACATGGAGTATTGTGATGACAGGGGACATGGAGCACTGTGATTGCAGGGGTCTTGGAGCATTGTGATGACAAGAGTCCCGGATCATTGTGTTGTCAGGTGTCATGGAGTGTTGTGATGACAGTGGTCATGGAGCATTGTGATGATATTGGCAATGGAGCATTGTGATGAGAAGGTCGTGGAGCATTGGGCTGAAAATATTCATGGAGTATTGTGATGACAGGGGGCATGGAGCATTGTGATGACAAGGGAATGGAGCATGGTGATGACAAGGTCCTGGAGCATTGTGATGAGAAGACCATGGAGACTTGTGATGACAAGTCTCATGGAGCATTCTGATGAAAAGGGGCATGGAGCATTGTGATTACAGGGGTCTTGGAGCATTGTGATGACAAGGGCATGGATCATTGTGATGAGAAGGCCATGGAGCATTCTGATGACATGTGTCATGGAGTTTTGTGATGACAAGGGCATGGAGCATTGTGATTACAGGGATCTTGGAGGATTGTGATGAAAAGGTCATGGATCATTGTGATGAAAAAGGCATGGAGCCTTGTCATGACAGGGTGCATGGAGCATACTGACGACAAGTGTCAGGGAGCACTGTGATGATAAGTGTATTAAGCATTGTGATGACAAAGATCATGGAGCATTTTGATGAGAAGACCATGGATAATTGTGATGATTAGCGTCATGGGGTGTTGTGATGATAAGTGTTATCAAACATTGTGATCACAAGGGTTTGGAGCATTATGATGACAGAGGTCATGGTGAATATTGATTTAATTGTGATGACAATAGCCTGAAGCATTATGATGATGGGCATGGTTCATTATGATGACAGTGTTCATGAAGCATTGAGATGAAAAGCGGCATGGAGCATTGGGATACAGGGGTCTTGGAGCATTGTGATGAAAAGGGTATGGAGCATTGTGATGAGAAGGCCATGGAACATTCTGATGACATGCGTCATGGAGGTTTGTGATGACAAGGGAATGTAACATTGTGATTTCAGGGGTCTTGAGCATTGTGATGAGAAGTGTCATAGAACCTTGTGATGACTAGGCCGTGGAACATTGTGATGGCAGGGGTAATGGTGCATTGTTATGACAGGAGTAATGGAGAATTGTGATGAGAAGGGTATGGAAGTTTGGTCTGAAATGTTTCATGGATTATTGTGATGAGAGTGGGCATGGAGCATTGTGATGACAAGGGCACGGAACACTCTGATACATGGGTCATGCAGGACTGTAATGACAAGGTCTTGTAGCATTTTGCTGACAAAGGCATGGAGCATTGTGATGACATGTGTCATGGATCACTGTGATGACAAGCTTCACGGAGCACTGTGAATACAGGGGTCATGGGGCATTGGGATGACAAGGGTATGGATCATTGTGATGACAAGGGTCATGGAGCACTGGGCTGAAAATGTTCATGGAGTGTTGTGATGACAGGTGTCATGGAGCATTGTGATGACTAGGGAATGGAGCATTTTGATGAGAAGAGTCCCGGATCATTGTGTTGTCAGGTGTCATGGAGTGTTGTGATGACAGTGGTCATGGAGCATGGTGATGATATTGGCCATGGAGCATTGTGATGAGAAGGTAGTGGAGCATTGGGCTGAAAATATTCATGGATTATTGTGATGACAGGGGTCATGGAGCATTGTGATGACAAGAGAATGGAGCATGGTGATGACAAGGTCCTGGAGCATTGTGATGAGAAGACCATGGAGACTTGTGATGACAAGTCTCATGGAGCATTCTGATGAAAAGGGGCATGGAGCATTGTGATTACAGGGGTCTTGGAGCATTGTGATGACAAGGGCATGGATCATTGTGATGAGAAGGCCATGGAGCATTCTGATGACATGTGTCATGGAGTTTTGTGATGACAAGGGCATGGAGCATTGTGATTACAGGGATCTTGGAGGATTGTGATGAAAAGGTTACGGATCATTTTGATGAAAAAGGCATGGAGCCTTGTCATGACAGGGTGCAAGGAGCATACTGACGACAAGTGTCAGGGAGCACTGTGATGATAAGTGTATTAAGCATTGTGATGACAAAGATCATGGAGCATTGTGATGAGAAGACCATGGATAATTGTGATGATTAGCGTCATGGGGTGTTGTGATGATAAGTGTTATCAAACATTGTGATCACAAGGGTTTGGAGCATTATGATGACAGAGGTCATGGAGAATATTGATTTAATTGTGATGACAATAGCCTGAAGCATTATGATGATGGGCATGGTTCATTATGATGACAGTGTTCATGAAGCATTGAGATGAAAAGCGGCATGGAGCATTGGGATACAGGGGTCTTGGAGCATTGTGATGAAAAGGGTATGGAGCATTGTGATGAGAAGGCCATGGAACATTCTGATGACATGCGTCATGGAGGTTTGTGATGACAAGGGAATGTAACATTGTGATTTCAGGGGTCTTGAGCATTGTGATGAGAAGTGTCATAGAACCTTGTGATGACTAGGCCGTGGAACATTGTGATGGCAGGGGTAATGGTGCATTGTTATGACAGGAGTAATGGAGAATTGTGATGAGAAGGGTATGGAAGTTTGGTCTGAAATGTTTCATGGATTATTGTGATGAGAGTGGGCATGGAGCATTGTGATGACAAGGGCACGGAACACTCTGATACATGGGTCATGCAGGACTGTAATGACAAGGTCTTGTAGCATTTTGCTGACAAAGGCATGGAGCATTGTGATGACATGTGTCATGGATCACTGTGATGACAAGCTTCACGGAGCACTGTGAATACAGGGGTCATGGGGCATTGGGATGACAAGGGCATGCATCATTGAGATGACAAGGGTCATGGAGAACTGGGCTGAAAATATTCATGGAGTGTTGTGATGACAGGGGTCATCGAGCATTGTGATGACTAGGGAATGGAGCATTGTGATGACAACTCTCCCGGATCATTGTGTTGTCAGCTGTCATGGAGTGTTGTGATGACAGTGGTCATGGAGCATTGTGATGATATTGGCCATGGAGCATTGTGATGAGAACGTCGTGGATCATTGGGCTGAAAATGTTCATGGATTATTGTGATGACAGTGGTCATGGAGCATTGTGATGACAAGGGAATGGAGCATGGTGATGACAAGGTCCTGGACCATTGTGATGAGAAGACCATGGAGACTTGTGATGACAAGTCTCATGGAGCATTCTGATGAAAAGGGGCATGGAGCATTGTGATTACAGGGGTCTTGGAGCATTGTGATGACAAGGGCATGGATCATTGTGATGAGAAGGCTATGGGGCATTCTGATGACATGCGTCATGGAGTTTTGTGATGACAGGGGCATGGAGCATTGTGATTACAGGGATCTTGGAGGATTGTGATGAAAAGGTCATGGATCATTGTGATGAAAAAGGCATGGAGCCTTGTCATGACATGGTTCAAGGAGCATACTGATGACAAGTGTCAGGGAGCATTGTGATGACAAGTGTATTGAGCATTGTGATGACAAAGATCATGGAGCATTGCGATGAGAAGACCATGGATAATTTTGATGATGAGCGTAATGGGGTGTTGTGATGATAAGTGTTATGCAACATTGTGATCACAAGGGTTTGGAGCATTATGATCACAGAGGTCATGGAGAATATTGATTTAATTGTGATGACAATAGCCTGAAGCATTATGATGATGTCCATGGTTCATTGTGATGACAGGGTTCATGATGCATTGAGATAAAAAGGGGCATGGAGCATTGTGATTACAGGGGTCGTGGAGCATTGTGATGACAAGGGTATGGAGCATTGTGATGAGAAGGCCTTGGAACATTCTGATGACATGCGTCATGGAGCTTTGTGATGACAAGGGAATGTATCATTGTGATTTCAGGGGTCTTGAGCATTGTAATGAGAAGTGTCATGGAACCTGGTGATGACTAGGCCGTAGAATATTGTGATGGCAGGGGTCATTGTGCATTGTTATGACAGGGGTAATGGAGAATTGTGATGAGAAGGGTATGGAACTTTGGTCTGAAATGTTTCATGGATTATTGTGATGAGAGTGGGCATGGAGCATTGTGATGACAAGCGCACAGAATACTGTGATACATGGGTCATGCAGGACTCTAATGACAAGGGCATGGAGCATTGTGATGAGAAGAGAATCGAGCATTGTGATGACAAGTGTCATGGAGCTTTGTGATGACAAGGGCACTGAGCAATATTATGAGAGGTTTCATGGAGCATTGTGATGACAATGACATGGAGCATTGTGATGCCAAGGGTCATGGAGCATTTTGATAACAAGTCATGGAGCTTTTTGATGACAAGGGCATTGTGCATTGTGATGGGAAGGGCAGGGAGCATTTTGATGAACGGTTCATGCAGCAATTTGATAAAAATTGTAATAGAACATTTAGATGGCAGGTGTTATAGAACATCGTGATGGCAGGGGTCATGGAGCATTGTTATGACAGGGGTAATGGAGCATTGTGATGGCAAGGGCTTGGAGAATTATGATGAGAAGGCCATGGAGCGTACTAATGCCATGTGTCATGGAGCTATGTGAAGACAAGGGCATGGAGCAATGTGATGAGAGCGTTCATGGAACATTGTGATGACAATGACATGGAGCACTGTGATGCCAAGGGTCATGGATCTTTGTGATAACAAAGGTCATGGAGCATTTTGATGGCAAGGGCGTTGTGCATTGTGATGAGAAGGTCAGGGAGCATTGTGATGACTGGGTCATGGAGCAATTTGATGAAATGTGTCATGGAACATTTTGATGACAGGTGTTATGGAACATTGTGATGTCAGGGGTCATCGAACATTGTGATGATAAGTGCATGTAGCATTGTGATGACAGGAGTCATGGAACATTGTGATGACAGGGGTGAGGAAGTATTGTGACAAATAATGATGTAGCATTGTGATATCAGTGGTGAGAGAGCATTTTGATGAGAAGTGCATGGGGCATTGTGATGACAAATTTTATAGAGCATTGTGATGACAAGGTTGTGGAGCACTGTGATGACAAGCGCATGGTGCATTGTGATGACATGTGTCATGGAGCATTGTGCTGACAAGCACATGGAGCTTTGTGATGACAAGTGTCATGGAGCATTGTGCTGAGAAAGGCATAGAGCATTGTGATGACAAGGGTCAAAGAGTATTGTGATGAAAAGTTCATGGAGCATTGTGGTTAAAAAGGTCACAGAGACTGTTGATGACGAGGGCATGGACCATTGTGATGACAAAGGTAATGAATCACTGAGATGACTGGAGTCACGGAGCATTGTGATGACAGGTGTCATGGAGCATTGTGATAACAAGGGCATGGAGCATTGTGATGACAAGGGCATGGAACATTGGTCTAATACCTTTCATGGAGTATTGCGATGAGAGTTGGAATGGCACTCTGTGATGACAAGGGCATGGAGCATTGTGATGACCAGGTCATGTCGTATTGTGAAGACAGCTTTCAGAGAGCATTGTGATCACATATGTAATGGCCCATTGTGATGAGGATGGCATGGAGCATTGTGATGCCAAGTGTCAGGGAGGATTCTGATGACAAAGGTAATGGAGCATTGTGATGACTGGATTCACGGAGCATTCTGATGACAGGGGTCATGGAGCATTGTGATGACAAGGGCATGGAGCATTGTGATGACAGGTGCATGGAGCACTGGTCTGAGAAGTTTCATAGATTATTGTGATGACAGTGGACATGGTGCATTGTGATGACAAGGGCATGGAGCACTGTGATGACAAGGGCATTGAGTATTGTGAAGACAGGTGACAGGGAGCATTGTGATGACATATGTCATGGTCCATTGTGATGACAATGGCATGGAGCATTGTGATGCCAAATGTATTTGAGGATTGTGTTGACAAATATAAAGGAGCATTGTGATGATTAGGGCTTGGAGCATTATGATGACAAGGGCTATTGAGAATTTTCATGACAAGGTCCTGAAGCGTTGAGATGACAAGGACCAGGAGCACTGTGATGAGAAATCCATGGAGCCTTGTGATGACACGTCTCATGGAGCATACTGATGAAAAGGGGCATGGAGCATTGTGATGACCAGGTCATGCAGTATTGTGAAGAGAAGTGTCAGGGAGCATTGTGATGACATATGTAATGGCCCATTGTGATGACAATGGCATGGCTCATTGGGATGCCATGTGTCATGGAGGATTCTGATGACAAAGGGAATGGAGCATTGTGGTGACAATGGCTTGGAGCATTGTTATGAGAAGGGTCAGTGAGCACTGTGCTGACAAGTGCATGGAGAATTGTGATGACAAGGGTCATGGAGCATTCTGATGACAAGCTTGTGGAGTATTTTGATGACAATGGCATGGAGCATTGGGATGAAAACAGCATGGGGCTTTGTGATGAAAAAGGCATGGAGCCTTTTCGTGACAGGTTTCAAGGAGCATTCTGAGGACAAGTGTCAGGGAGCATTGTGATGACAAGTGTATTGAAAATTGTGATGACAAAGGTCATGGAGCATTGTGATGAAAAGGGCATGGAGTATTGTTATGGCAGGCATCATGGAGCGTTGTGATGACAAGTGTTATGGAACATTGTGATCACAAGGGTTTGGAGCATTGTGATGACAGAGGTCATGGATCATTTTGATTTCAAGGAGCATGGAGCATTTTGATGACATGCGCATGAAGCAATGTGATCCTAAGGTACATGGAGGATTGTGATGACAATGGTAATGGAGTATTGTGATGATAAGCACATAGAGCATTGTACTGACAAGGTCATGTAGCATATTGCTGACAAAGGCATGGAGCATTGTGATGACATGTGACATGGAGCACTGTGATGAAAAGCGTCACGGAGCAATGTGAATACAGGGGTCATGGAACATTGGGATGACAAGGGCATGGATCATTGTGATGACAAGTGTCATGGAGCATTGGGCTGAAAATGTACATGGAGTATTGTGATGACAGGGGACATGGAGCCCTGTGATGGCAGGGGTCTTGGAGCATTGTGATGACAAGAGTCCCGCATCATTGTGTTGTCAGGTGTCATGGAGTTTTGTGATGACAGTGGTCATGGAGCATTGTGATAATATTGGTCATGGAGCATTGTGATGAGAAAGTAATGGAGCATTGTGCTGAAAATATTCATGGAGTATTGTGATGAAAGGGGTCATGGAGCATTGTGATGAGAAGGGAATGGATCATTGTGATGAGATGACCATGGAGAATTGTGATGTCAAGTCTAATGGAGCATTCTGATGAAAAGGGGCATGGAGCATTGTGATTACGGGGGTCTTGGAGCATTGTGCTGACAAGGGCTTGGAGCATTGTGAGGAGAAGGCCATGGAACATTCTGATGACATGCGTCATGGAGCTTTTGATGACTAGGGCATGGAGCATTGTGATTACATGGGTCTTGGAGCATTGTGATGACAAGGGTCATGGAGCCTTGTGATGACAAGGCCCGGGAACATTGTGATGGCAGGGGTCATGGAGCTTGTTATGACAGAAGTAATGGAGCATTGTGATGAGAAGGGCATTGAGCTTTGGTCTGAAATGTTTCATGGATTATTGTGATGAGAGTGGACATGGCACATTGTGATGACAAGGGCATGGTACACTGTGATACATGGGTCATGGAGGATTGTAATGACAAGGGCATGGATTATTGTGATGAGAAGGGCAACGAGCAATGTGATGACAAGTGCCATGGAGCTTTGAGATGACAAGGGGATGAAGCAATGTGATGAGAGGGTTCATGGAGCATTGTGATGACAATGACATGTAGCATTGTGATGCCAAAGGTGATGGAGCTTTGTGATGACAAATGTCATGGAGCATTTTGATGACAGGGTCATGAAGCAATTTGATGAAAAATGTAATGGAACCTTTTGATGACAGGGGTTATAGAACATTGTGATGCCAGGGGTCATGGAGCTTTGGGATGAAAAGGGTCATAGAGCATTTTGATGACAGGGGTTATGGAACATTGTGATGTCAGGGGTCATGGAACATTGTGCTGATAAGGGGATGTAGCATTGTGATGACAGGGGTCATGGAATATTGTGATAACAGGGGTGAGGGAGGATTGTGATGACTACTGATGGAACATTGTGATATCTCATGTGAGAGAGCATTTGGATGAGAAGTGCATGGAGCATTGTGATTACAAGGTTTATGGAGCATAGCGATGACAAGTTTTTGGATCATTGTGATGAAAAGCGCATGGCACATTGTGATGACAAGGGTTATGGAGCATTGTTCTGACAAAGACATGGAGTATAGTGATGACAAAGGTCACAGAGCATTGTGATGAAAAGTTCAAGGAGCATTTTGTTTAAAAAGTCACAGAGCCTTGTGATGATGCGGACATGGACCGTTGTGATGACAAACGTTATGAAGCATTGTGATGACTGGAGTCACGGAGCATTGTGATGACAGGGGTCATGGAGCATTGTGATGAAAAGGGCATGGAACATTGTGATGAAAAGGGCATGGAACATTGTGATGACAGGGGCATGTAGCTTTGGTCTGACTAGTTTCAGAGATTACTGTGATGACAGAGGACATGGTGCATTGTGATGACAAGGGCATGGATCATTTTGATGACAAGGGCATGGAGTATTGTGAAGACAGGTGTCAGGGAGCATTGTGATGACATATGTCATGGTCCATTGTGATGACAATGGCAGGGAGCATTGTGATGTCAAATGTAATGGAGGATTGTGATGACAAATATAATGGAGCATTGTGATGACTAGGGCTTGGAGCATTATGATGACAAGGGCCATTGAGAATTTTCATGACAATGTCGTGAAGAATTGTGATGACAAGGTCCTGGAGCATTGTGATGAGAAAACCATGGAGCCTTGTGATGACAAGTCTCATGGAGCATACTGATGAAAAAGGGCATGGAGCATTCTGATTACAGGGGTCTTGGAACATTGTGATAACAAGTGCATGGAGCATTGTGATGACATGGGCATGCAGCATTGGTCTAATAAGTTTCATGGATTATTGTGATGAGAGTTGCAATGGCGCATTGTGATGACAAGGGCATGGAACTTTGTGATGACCAGGTCATGCAGTATTGTGAAGAGAGGTGTCAGGGAGCATTGTGATGACATATGTAATGGCCCATTGTGATGACAATGGCATGGAGCATTGTGATGCCAAGTGTCATGAGGGATTCTGATGAAAAAGGTAATGGAGCATTGTGATGACAATGGCTTGGAGCATTGTGATGACAAGGGTCAGGGAGCATTCTGATGACAAGCTTGTGGTGTATTTTGATGACAATGGCATGGAGCATTGGGATGAAAACGGCATGGGGCTTTGTGATGAAAAAGGCATGGAGCCTTTTCGTGCCAGGTTTCAAGGAGCATTATGACGACAAGTGTCAGGGAGCATTGTGAGGACAAGTTTATTGAGAATTGTGATGACAAAGTTCATGGAGCATTGTGATGAAAAGGGCATGGAGTATTGTGATGACAGGCATCATGGAGCGTTGTGAGGACAAGTGCTTTGGAACATTGTGATCACAAGGGATTGGAACATTGTGATGACAGAGGTCATGGATCATTTTGATTTCAAGGAGCATGGAGCACTGTGATGACAAGGGCATGAATCAATGTGATCCCAAGGTTCATGGAGGATTGTGATGACAATGGTAATGGAGTATTGTGATGACAAGCGCATAGAGCATTGTAATGACAAGGTCATGTAGCATTTTGCTGACAAAGGCATGGAGAATTGTGATGACAGGGGTCATGGAGCACTGGTCTGAGAAGTTTCATAGATTATTGTGATGACAGTGGACATGGTGCATTGTGATGACAAGGGCATGGAGCATTGTGATGACAAGGGCATTGAGTATTGTGAAGACAGGTGACAGGGAGCATTGTGATGACATATGTCATGGTCCATTGCGATGACAATGGCATGGAGCATTGTGATGCCAAGTGTATTTGAGGATTGTGTTGACAAATATAAAGGAGCATTGTGATGACTAGGGCTTGGAGCATTATGATGACAAGGGCTATTGAGAATTTTCATGACAAGGTCCTGAAGCGTTGAGATGACAAGGACCAGGAGCATTGTGATGAGAAATCCATGGAGCCTTGTGATGACACGTCTCATGGAGCATACTGATGAAAAGGGGCATGGAGCATTGTGATGACCAGGTCATGCAGTATTGTGAAGAGAAGTGTCAGGGAGCATTGTGATGACATATGTAATGGCCCATTGTGATGACAATGGCATGGCTCATTGTGATGCCAAGTGTCATGGAGGATTCTGATGACAAAGGGAATGGAGCATTGTGGTGACAATGGCTTGGAGCATTGTTATGAGAAGGGTCAGGGAGCATTGTGCTGACAAGTGCATGGAGAATTGTGATGACAAGGGTCATGGAGCATTCTGATGACAAGTTTTTGGAGTATTTTGATGACAATGGCATGGAGCATTGGGATGAAAACAGCATGGGGCTTTGTGATGAAAAAGGCATGGAGCCTTTTCGTGACAGGGTTCAAGGAGCATTCTGACGACAAGTGTCAGGGAGCATTGTGATGACAAGTGTATTGAGAATTGTGATGACAAAGGTCATGGAGCATTGTGATGAAAAGGGCATGGAGTATTGTGATGGCAGGCATCATGGAGCGTTGTGATGACAAGTGTTATGGAACATTGTGATCACAAGGGTTTGGAGCATTTTGATGACAGAGGTCATGGATCATTTTGATTTCAAGGAGCATGGAGCACTGTGATGACAAGGGCATGAATCAATGTGATCCCAAGGTTCATGGAGGATTGTGATGACAATGGTAATAGAGTATTGTGATGACAAGCACATAGAGCATTGTAATGACAAGGTCATGTAGCATTTTGCTGACAAAGGCATGGAGCATTGTGATGACAGGTGTCATGGAGCACTGTGATGACAAGCGTCACGGAGCATTGTGAATACAGGGGTCATGGAGCATTGGGATAACAAGGACATGGACCATTTTGATGACAAGGGTCATGGAGCATTGGGCTGAAAATGTTCATGAAGTATTTTGATGACAGGGGTCATGGAGCATTGTGATTACAGGGGTCTTGGAGCATTACGATGACAAGGGTCTCAGATCACTGTGTTGTCAGGTGTCATGGGGTGTTGTGATGACTGTGTTCATGGAGCATTGTGATGATATTTGTCATGGAGCATTGTGATGAGAATGTCATGGAGCACTGGGCTGAATATGTTCATGGAGTATTGTGATGACAGGGGTCATGGAGCATTGTGATGACAAGGGAATGGAGCATGGTGATGAAAAGGTCTTGGAGCACTGTGATGAGTTAAGCATGGAGACTTGTGATGACTAGTCTAATGGAGCATTCTGATGAAAAGGGGCATGGAGCATTATGATTACGGGGGTCTTAGAGCATTGTGATGACAAGGGCATGGAGCATTGTGAGGAGAAGGCAATGGAACATTCTGATGACATGCGTCATGGAGCTTTGTGATGACAAGGGCATGGAGCATTGTGATTACATGGGTCTTGGAGCATTGTGTTGACAGGGACATTGAGCACTGGTCTGACAAGTTTCATAGATTATTGTGATGACAGTGGATATGGTGCATTGTGATGACAAGGGCATGGAGCATTGTGATGAGAAGGTCATGGAGCATTGGGCTGAAAATGTTCATGGAGTATTGTGATGACAGGGGTCTTGGAGCATTGTGATGACAAGGGTCCCGGATTATTGTGTTGTCAGGTGTCATGCAGTGTTGTGATGAGAGTGGTCATGGAGTTTTGTGATGACAAGGGAATCGAGCATTGTGATTACAGGGACCTTGGAGCATTGTGATGAAATGGTCATGGATCATTGTGATGAAAAATGCATGGAAACTTGTCATGACAGCGTTCAAAGAGCATACTGACGACAAGGTTCAGGGAGCATTGTGAAGACAAGTGTATTGAGCATTGTGATGACAAAGATCATGGAGCATTGTGATGAGAAGACCATGGATAATTGTGATGATGAGCGTCATGGGGTGTTGTGATGATACGTGTTATGCAACATTGTGATCACAAGGGTTTGGAGCATTATGATGACAGAGGTCATGCAGAATATTGATTTCATTGTGATGACAATAGCCTGAAGCATTATGATGATGGGCATGGTGCACTGTGATGACAGGGTTCATGGAGCATTGAGATGAAAAGGGGCATGGAGCATTGTGATTACAAGGGTCTTGGAGCATTGTGATAACAGACTTCATGGAGCATTGAGATGAAATGGGGCATGGAGCATTGTGATGACAAAGGTCTTGGAGCATTGTGATGACAAGGGCATGGACCATTGTGATGAGAAGGCCATGGAACATTCTGATGACATGCGTCATGGAGCTTTGTGATGACAAGGGCATGGAGCATTATGATATCAGGGGTCTTGAGCATTGTGATGAGAATTATCATGGAACCTTGTGATGACTAGGCCGTGGATCATTGTGATGGCTGGTGTCATGGTGCATTGTTATGACAGGGTTAATGGAGCATTGTGATGAGAAGGGTATGGAACTTTGGTCTGAAATGTTTCATGGATTATTGTGATGAGAGTGGGCATGGAGCATTGTGATGACAAGGGCACGGAACACTGTGATACATGGGTCATGCAGGACTGTAATGACAAGGGCATGGAGCATTGTGATGAGAAGGGCATCGAGCATTGTGATGACAAGTGTCATGGAGCTGTGTGATGACAAGGGCATGGAGCAATGTGGTGAGAGGGCTCATGGAGCATTGTGATGACAATGACAGGGAGCATTGTGATGCCAAGGGTATTGGAGCTTTGTGATGACAAGTCATCGAGCATTTTGATGAGAAGGGCAGGGAGCATTTTGATGACCGGGTCATGCAGCAATTTGATAAAAAGTGTAATGGAACATTTTGATGGCAGGGGTTATAGAACATTGTGATGGCAGGGGTCTTGGAGCTTTGGAATGGAAAGGGTCATGGAGCATTTTGATGACAGGGCTTATGGAACATTGTGATGGCAGGGGTCATGGAACATTGTGATGATAAGGCGATGTAGCATTGTGATGACAGTGTCATGGAACATTGTGATTACAAGGATGAGGGTGTATTGTGATGACTAGTGATGGAACATTGTGATATCTCTGGTGAGAGAGCATTTTGATGAGAAGTGCATGGACCATTGTGATTACAAGGTTTATGGAGCATTGCAATGACAAGGTTTGGAACGTTGTGATGAAATGCACGTGGCACATTGTGATGACAATGGTCATGGAGCATTGTTCAGACAAAGACATGGAGCATTGTGATGACAAGATTCTCAGAGAATTGTGATGAAAAGTTCATGGAGCATTGTGGTTACAAAGGTCACAGAGCCTTGTGATTACGCGGGCATGGACCATTGTGATGACAAACGTTATGAAGCATTGTGATGACTGGAGTCACGGAGCATTGTGATGACAGGTGTCATGGAGCATTGTGATGAAAAGGGCATGGAGCATTGTGATGACAGTGGCATGGAGCATTGGTCTGACAAGTTTCATAGATTATTGTGATGAGAGTGGGCATGGTGCATTGTGATGACAAGGGCATGGAGCATTGTGATGATAAGGTCATGGAGTATTGTGAAGACAGGTGTCAGGGAGTATTGTGATGACATATGTCATGGTCCATGGCGATGGCAATGGCATGGAGCTTTGTGATACCAAATGTAATGGAGGATTGTGATGACAAATATAATGGAGCATTGTGATGATTAGGGCTTGAAACATTATGATGACAAGGGCCATTGAAAATTTTGATGACAAGGTCGTGAAGCATTGTGATGACAAGGTCCTGGAGCATTGTGATGAAAAAACCATGGAGTCTTGTGATGACAAGTCTCATGGAGTATACTGATGAAAAGGGGAATGGAGTATTGTGATTACAGGGGTCTTGGAACATTGTGAAGACAAGGGCATGAAGCATTGTGAGGAGAAGACCAAGGAGCATTCTGATGGCATGCGTCATTGTGCTTTGTGATGACAATGGCATGGACCATTTTGATTACATGGGACTTGGAGCATTGTGATGAAAAGGGCATGGATCATTGTGATGAAAAAGGCATGGAGCCTTGTCATGACAGGGTTCAAGGAGCATACAGACAACAAGTGTCAGGGAGCATGTTGATGACAAGTGTATTGAGCATTGTGATGACGAAGGTCATGGAGCATTGTGATGACAATGGCTTGGAGCATTGTGATGACAAGGGTCAGGGAGCACTGTGCTGACAAGTGCATGGAGAATTGTGATGACAAGGGTCATGGAGCATTCTGATGACAAGCTTGAGGAGTATTTTGATGACAACGGCATGGAGCATTGTGATGAAAATGGCATGGGGCATTGTGATGTAAAAGGCATGGAGCCTTTTCGTGACAGGTTTCAAGGAGCATTCTGATGACAAGTGTCAGGGAGCATTGTGATGACAAGTGTATTGAGAATTGTGGTGACAAAGGTCAAGGAGCATTGCGATGAAAAGGGCATGGAGTATTGTGGTGACAGGCATCATGGAGCGTTGTGATGACAAGTGTTATGGAACATTGTGATCACAAGGGTTTGGAGCATTGTGATGACAGAGGTCATGGATCATTTTGATTTCAAGGAGCATAGAGCATTGTGATGACAAGGGCATGAAGCAATGTGATTTCAAAGTTTATGGAGGATTGTGATGACAATGGAAATCGAGTATTGTGATGACAAGTGCATAGAGCATTGTAATGACAATGTCATGTAGCATTTTGCTGACAAAGGCATGGAGCATTGTGATGACATGTGTCATGGAGCACTGTGATGACAAGCGTCAAGGAGCATTGTGAATACAGGGGTCATGGAGCATTGGGATGACAAGGGCATGGATCATTGTGATGACAAATGTCATGGAGCATTGGGCTGAAAATGTACATGGAGTATTGTGATGACAGGGGACATGGAGCACTGTGATTGCAGGGGTCTTGGAGCATTGTAATGACAAGAGTCCCGGATCATTGTGTTGTCAGGTGTCATGGAGTTTTGTGTTGACAGTGGTCATGGAGCATTGTGATAATATTGGTCATGGAGCATTGTGATGAGAAGGTCATGGAGCATTGTGCTGAAAATATTCATGGAGTATTGTGATGACAGGGGTCATGGAGCATTGTGATGACAAGGGAATGGAGCATTGTGATGAGATGACCATGGAGACTTGTGATGACAAGTCTAATGGAGCATTCTGATGAAAAGGGGCATGGAGCATTGTGATTACGGGGGTCTTGGAGCATTGTGCTGACAAGGGCTTGGAGCATTGTGAGGAGAAGGCCATGGAACATTCTGATGACATGCGTCATGGAGCTTTTTTGACTAGGGCATGGAGCATAGTGATTACATGGGTCTTGGAGCATTGTGATGACAAGGGTCATGGAGCCTTGTGATGACAAGGCCCGGGAACATTGTGATGGCAGGGGTCATGGAGCTTGTTATGACAGAAGTAATGGAGCATTGTGATGAGAAGGGCATTGAGCTTTGGTCTGAAATGTTTCATGGATTATTGTGATGAGAGTGGACATGGCACATTGTGATGACAAGGGCACGGTACACTGTGATACATGGGTCATGGAGGATTGTAATGACAAGGGCATGGATTATTGTGATGAGAAGGGCATCGAGCAATGTGATGACAAGTGCCATGGAGCTTTGTGATGGCAAGGGTATGAAGCAATGTGATGAGAGGGTTCATGGAGCATTGTGATGACAATAACATGTAGCATTGTGATGCCAAAGGTCATGCAGCTTTGTGATGACAAAGGTCATGGAGCATTTTGATGACAGGGTCATGCAGCAATTTGATGAAAAGTGTAATGGAACCTTTTGATGACAGGTGTTATAGAACATTGTGATGCCAGGGGTCATGGAGCTTTGGGATGAAAAGGGTCATAGAGCATTTTGATGACAGGGGTTATGGAACATTGTGATGTCAGGGGTCATGGAACATTGTGCTGATAAGGGGATGTAGCATTGTGATGACAGGGGTCATGGAATATTGTGATAACAGGGGTGAGGGAGGATTGTGATGACTAGTGATGGAACATTGTGATATCTCATGTGAGAGAGCATTTGGATGAGAAGTGCATGGAGCATTGTGATTACAAGGTTTATGGAGCATAGCGATGACAAGTTTTTGGATCATTGTGATGAAAAGCACATGGCACATTGTGATGACAAGGTTTATGGAGCATTGTTCTGACAAAGACATGGAGTATAGTGATGACAAAGGTCACAGAGCATTGTGATGAAAAGTTCAAGGACATTTTGTTTAAAAAGTCACAGAGCCTTGTGATGATGCGGACATGGACCGTTGTGATGACAACGTTATGAAGCATTGTGATGACTGGAGTCACGGAGCATTGTGATGACAGGGGTCATGGAGCATTGTGATGAAAATGGCATGGAACATTGTGATGACAGGGGCATGGAGCTTTGGTCTGACTAGTTTCAGAGATTATTGTGATGACAGAGGACATGGTGCATTGTGATGACAAGGGCATGGATCATTGTGATGACAAGGGCATGGAGTATTGTGAAGACAGGTGTCAGGGAGCATTGTGATGACATATGTCATGGTCCATTGCGATGACAATGGCAGGGAGCATTGTGATGCCAAATGTAATGGAGGATTGTGATGACAAATATAATGGAGCATTGTGATGACTAGGGCTTGGAGCATTATGATGACAAGGGCCATTGAGAATTTTCATGACAATGTCGTGAAGAATTGTGATGACAAGGTCCTGGAGCATTGTGATGAGAAAACCATGGAGCCTTGTGATGACAAGTCTCATGGAGCATAATGATGAAAAGGGGCATGGAGCATTCTGATTACAGGGGTCTTGGAACATTGTGATAACAAGTGCATGGAGCATTGTGATGACATGGGCATGCAGCATTGGTCTAATAAGTTTCATGGATTATTGTGATGAGAGTTGCAATGGCGCATTGTGATGACAAGGGCATGGAACTTTGTGATGACCAGGTCATGCAGTATTGTGAAGAGACGTGTCAGGGAGCATTGTGATGCCAAGTGTCATGAGGGATTCTGATGAAAAAGGTAATGGAGCATTGTGATGACAATGGCTTGGAGCATTGTGATGACAAGGGTCAGGGAGCATTCTGATGACAAGCTTGTGGAGTATTTTGATGACAATGGCATGGAGCATTGGGATGAAAACGGCATGGGGCTTTGTGAT
The DNA here is from genome assembly GCF_025265405.1 of Mesoplodon densirostris. NCBI lineage: Eukaryota > Metazoa > Chordata > Mammalia > Artiodactyla > Ziphiidae > Mesoplodon > Mesoplodon densirostris. The sequence continues at coordinate 526,070 of NW_026778198.1, forward strand.
CAAAAAGGCATGGAGCCTTTTCGTGCCAGGTTTCAAGGAGCATTATGACGACAAGTGTCAGGGAGCATTGTGAGGACAAGTTTATTGAGAATTGTGATGACAAAGTTCATGGAGCATTGTGATGAAAAGGGCATGGATTATTGTGATGACAGGCATCATGGAGCGTTGTGATGACAAGTGTTATGGAACATTGTGATCACAAGGGTTTGGAGCATTGTGATGACAGAGGTCATGGATCATTTTGATTTCAAGGAGCATGGAGCATTGTGATGACAAGGGCATGAAGCAATGTGATCCCAAAGTTCATGGAGGATTGTGATGACTATGGAAATGGAGTATTGTGATGACAAGCGCATAGAGCATTGTAATGACAAGGTCATGTAGCATTTTGCTGACAAAGGCATGGAGCATTGTGATGACATGTGTCATGGAGCACTGTGATGACAAGCCTCAAGGAGCATTGTGAATACAGGCGTCATGGAGCATTGGGATGACAAGGGCATGGATCATTGTGATGACAAGGGTCATGGAGCACTGGGCTGAAAATGTTCATGGAGAGTTGTGCTGACAGGTGTCATGTAGCATTGTGACGACAAGGGAATGGAGCATTGTGATGACAAGTGTCCTGGATCATTGTGTTGTCAGGTGTCATGAAGTGTTGTGGTGACAGTGGTCATGGAGCATTGTGATGATATTGACAATGGAGCATTGTGATGAGAAGGTCGTGGAACATTGGGCTGAAAATGTTCATGGATTATTTTGATGACAGGGGTCATGGAGCATTGTGATGACAAGGGAATGGATCATGATGATGTCAAGGTCCTGGAACATTGTGATGAGAAGACCATGGAGACATGTGATGGCAAGTCTCATGGAGCATTCTGATGAAAAGGGGCATGGAGCATTGTGATTACAGGTGTCTTGGAGCATTGTTATGACTAGGGCATAGAGCATTGTGATGAGAAGGCCATGGAGAATTCTGATGACATGCGTCTTGGAGTTTTGTGATGACAAGTGCATGGAGCATTGTGATTACAGGGACCTTGGAGCATTGTGATGAAATGGTCATGGATCATTGTGATATAAAATGCATGGAAACTTGTCATGACAGGGTTCAAGGAGCATACTGACGCCAAGGGTCAGGGAGCATTGTGATGACAAGTGTATTGAGCATTGTGATGACAAAGATCATGGAGCATTGTGATGAGAAGACCATGGATAATTGTGATGATGAGCGTCATGGGGTGTTGTGATTATACGTGTTATGCAACATTGTGATCACAAGGGTTTGGAGCATTATGATGACAGAGGTCATGCAGAATATTGATTTCATTGTGATGACAATAGCCTGAAGCATTATGATGATGGGCATGGTGCATTGTGATGACAGGGTTCATGGAGCATTGAGATGAAAAGCGGCATGGAGCATTGTGATTACAAGGGTCTTGGAGCATTGTGATGACAGATTTCATGGAGCATTGAGATGAAATGCGGCATGGAGCATTGTGATGACAAGGGTCTTGGAGCATTGTGATGACAAGGGCATGGAGCATTGTGATGAGAAGGCCATGGAACATTCTGATGACATGCGTCATGGAGCTTTGTGATGACAAGGGCATGGAGCATTGTGATATCAGGGGTCTGGAGCATTGTGATGAGAATTATCATGGAACCTTGTGATCACTAGGCCGTGGATCATTGTGATGGCAGGTGTCATGGTGCATTGTTATGACAGGGGTAATGGAGCATTGTGATGAGAAGGGTATGGAACTTTGGTCTGAAATATTTCATGGATTATTGTGATGAGTGTGGGCATGGAGCATTGTGATGACAAGGGCACGGAACACTCTGATACATGGGTCATGTAGGACTGTAATGACAAAGGCATGGAGCATTGTGATGAGAAGGGCATCGAGCATTGTGATGACAAGTGTCATGGAGCTGTGTGATGACAAGGGCATGGAGCAATGTGATGAGAGGGTTCATGGAGCATTGTGATGACAATGACATGGAGCATTGTGATGCCAAGGGTCTTGGATCATTGTGATGACAAAGGTCATGGAGCATTTTGATGGCAAGGGTGTTGTGCATTGTGATGAGAAGGGCAGGGAGCATTCTGATGACAGGGTCATGGAGCAATTTGATGAAAAGTGTCATGGAATATTTTGATGACAGGTGTTATGGAACATTGTGATTGCAGGGGTCATCGAACATTGTGATGATAAGTGCATGTAGCATTGTGATGACAGGAGTCATGGAACATTGTGATGACAGGGGTGAGGGAGTATTGTGACAAATAGTGATGTAGCATTGTTATATCAGTGGTGAGAGCCCATTTTGATGAGAAGTGCATGGAGCATTGTGATGACAAATTTTATGGAGCATTGTGATGACAATGTTGTGGAGCACTGTGATGACAAGCGCATGGTGCATTGTGATGACATGTGTCATGGAGCATTGTGCTGAAAAGCGCATGGAGTAATGTGATGACAAGGGTCATGGAGCATTGTGCTGAAAATGTTCATGGAGCATTGTGGTTAAAAAGGTCACAGAGACGGTTGATGACGAGGGCATGGACCATTGTGATGACAAAAGTCATGAAGCATTGTGATGACTGGAGTCACGGAGCATTGTGATGACAGGGATCATGGAGAATTGTGATAACATGGGCATGGAGCATTGTGATGACAAGGGCATGGAACATTGTGAAGACAAGGGCATGGAGCATTGTGAGGAGAAGACCAAGGAGCATTCTGATGGCATGCGTCATTGAGCTTTGTGATGACAATGGCATGTACCATTGTGATTACATGGGACTTGGAGCATTGTGATTAAAAGGGCATGGATCATTGTGATGAAAAAGGCATGGAGCCTTGTCATGACAGGTTTCTAGGAGCATACAGACAACAAGTGTCAGGGAGCATGTTGATGACAAGTGTATTGAGCATTGTGATGACGAAGGTCATGGAGCATTGTGATGAGAAGACCATGGATAATTGTGATGACGAACATCCTGGGGCATTGTGATGACAAGTGTTATGGAATATTGTGATCACAAGGGTTTGGAGAATTGTTATGACAGAGGTCATAGAACATTTTGATTTCGTTGTGATGACAATTGCATGAAGCATTATGATGATGGGCATGGTGCATTGTGATGACAGGGTTCATGGATCATTGAGATGAAAAGGGGCATAGAGCATTGTGATTACAGTGTTCTTGGAGCATTGTGATAAGAAGGGTCATGGAGCCTTGTGATGACAAGGCCATGGAACATCGTGATGGCAGGGGTCATGGGTCATGGTTATGACAGGGGTAATGGAGCATTGTGATGGCAAGGGCTTGGAGCATTGTGATGAGAAGGCCATGGAGCATTCTGATGACATGTGTCATGGAGCTATGTGAAGACAAGGGCATAGAGCAATGTGATGAGAGCGTTCATGGAGCACTGTGATGACAATGACATGGAGCATTGTGATGCCAAGGGTCATGGATCTTTGTGATGACAAAGGTCATGGAGCATTTTGATGGCAAGGGCGTTGTGCACTGTGATGAGAAGGGCAGGGAGCATTCTGATGACAGGGTCATGGAGCAATTTGATGAAAAGTGTCAAGGAATATTTTGATGACAGGTGTTATGGAACATTGTGATTTCAGGGGTCATCGAACATTGTGATGATAAGTGCATGTAGCATTGTGATGACAGGAGTCATGGAACATTGTGATGACAGGGGTGAGGGAGTATTGTGACAAATAGTGATGTAGCATTGTGATATCAGTGGTGAGAGAGCATTTTGATGAGAAGTGCATGGAGCATTGTGATGACAAATTTTATGGAGCATTGTGATGACAATGTTGTGGAGCACTGTGATGACAAGCGCATGGTGCATTGTGATGACAAGGGTCATTGAGCATTGTGCTGAGAAAGTCATAGAGCATTGTGATGACAAGGGTCAAAGAGCATTGTGATGAAAAGTTCATGGAGCATCGTGGTTAAAATGGTCACAGAGACTGTTGATGACGAGGGCATGGACCATTGTGATGACAAAGGTCATGAAGCATTGTGATGACTGGAGTCACGGAGCACTGTGATGACAGGGGTCATGGAGCATTGTGGTAAAAAAGGCATGGAGCATTGTGATGACAAGGACATGGAACATTGGTCTAATAACTTTCATGGAGTATTGCGATGAGAGTTGGTATGGCACACTGTGATGACAAGGGCATGGAGCATTGTGATGACCAGGTCATGCCGTATTGTGAAGACAGGTGTCAGGGAGCATTGTGATCACATATGTAATGGCCCATTGTGATGAGGATGGCATGGAGCACTGTGAGTCCAAGTGTCAGGGAGGATCCTGATGACAAATGTAATGGAGCCTTGTTATGACAATGGCTTGGAGCATTGTGAAGACAAGGGCCAGGGAGCATTGTGCTGAAAAGTGCATGGAGAATTGTGATGACAAGGGTCATGGAGCATTCTGATGACAAGCTTGTGGAGTATTTTGATGACAATGGCATGGAGCATTCTGATGAAAATGGCATGGGGCATTGTGATGAAAAAGGCATGGAGCCTTTTCGTGACAGTGTTCAAGGAGCATTCTGATGACAAGTGTCAGGGAGGATTGTGATGACAAGTGTATTGAGAATTGTGGTGACAAAGGTCATGGAGCATTGTGATGAAAAGGGCATGGAGTATTGTGATGACAGGCATCATGGAGCGTTGTGATGACAAGTGTTATGGAACATTGTGATCACAAGGGTTTGGAGCATTGTGATGACAGAGGTAATGGATCATTTTGATTTCAAGGAGCATGGAGCATTGTGATGACAAGGGAATGAAGCAATGTGATCCCAAAGTTCATGGAGGATTGTGATGACAATGGAAATGGAGTATTGTGATGACAAGCGTATAGAGCATTGTAATGACAAGTTCATGTAGCATTTTGCTGACAAAGGCATGGAGCATTGTGATGACATGTGTCATGGAGCACTGTGATGACAAGCGTCAAGGAGCATTGTGAATACAGTGGTCATGGAGCATTGGGATGACAAGGGCATGGATCATTTTGATGACAAGGGTCATGGAGCACTGGGCTGAAAATGTTCATGGAGAGTTGTGATGATAGGTGTCATGTAGCATTGTGACGACAAAGGAATGGAGCATTGTGATGACAAGAGTCCTGGATCATTGTGTTGTCTGGTGTCATGGAGTGTTGTGATGACAGTGGTCATGGAGCATTGTGATGATATTGGCAATGGAGCATTGTGATGAGAAGGTCGTGGAGCATTGGGCTGAAAATGTTCATGGATTATTGTGATGACAGGGGTCATGGAGCATTGTGATGACAAGGGCATGGATCCTGGTGATGTCAAGGTCCTGGATCATTGTGATGAGAAGACCATGGAGACTTGTGATGGCAAGTCTCATGGAGCATTCTGATGAAAAGGGGCATGGAGCATTGTGATTACAGGTGTCTTGGAGCATTGTTATGACTAGGGCATAGAGCATTGTGATGAGAAGGCCATGGAGAATTCTGATGACATGCGTCATGGAGTTTTGTGATGACAAGGGCATGGAGCATTGTGATTACAGGGACCTTGGAGCATTGTGATGAAATGGTCATGGATCATTGTGATGAAAAATGCATGGAAACTTGTCATGACAGGGTTCAAGGAGCATACTGACGACAAGGGTCAGGGAGCATTGTGATGACAAGTGGATTGAGCATTGTGATGACAAAGATCATGGAGCATTGTGATGAGAAGACCATAGATAATTGTGATGATGAGCGTCATGGGGTGTTGTGATGATACGTGTTATGCAACATTGTGATCACAAAGATTTGGAGCATTTTGATTACAGAGGTCATGCAGAATATTGATTTCATTGTGATGACAATAGCCTGAAGCATTATGATAATGGGCATTGTGCATTGTGATGACAGGGTTCATGGAGCATTGAGATGAAAAGGGGCATGGAGCATTGTGATTACAAGGGTCTTGGAGCATTGTGATGACAGATTTCATGGAGAACTGAGATGAAATGGGGCATGGAGCATTGTGATTACAAGGGTCTTGGAGCATTTTGATGACAAGGACATGGAGCACTGTGATGAGAAGGCCATGGAACATTCTGATGACATGCGTCATGGAGATTTGTGATGACAAGGGCATGGAGCATTGTGATATCAGGGGACTTGAGCATTGTGATGAGAATTATCATGGAACCTTGTGATGACTAGGCCGTGGATCATTGTGATGGCAGGTGTCATGGTGCATTGTTATGACAGGGGTAATGGAGCATTGTGATGAGAAGGGTATGGAACTTCGGTCTGAAATGTTTCATGGATTATTGTGATGAGAGTGTGCATGGAGCATTGTGATGACAAGGGCAAGGAACAGTGTGATACATGGGTCATGCTGGACTGTAATGACAAGGGCATGGAGCATTGTGATGAGAAGGGCATCGAGCATTGTGATGACAAGTGTCATGGAGCTGTGTGACGACAAGGGCATGGAGCAATGTGATGAGATGGTTCATGGAGCATTGTGATGACAGTGACATGGAGCATTGTGATGCCAAGGGTCTTGGAGTTTTGTGATGACAAATCATGGAGCATTTTGATGAGAAGGGCAGGGAGCATTTTGATGACCGCGTCATGCAGCAATTTGATAAAAAGTATAATTGAACATTTTGATGGCAGTGGTTATAGAACATTGTGATGACAGGGGTCTTGGAGCTTTGTGATGGAAAGGGTCATGGAGCATTTTGATGACAGGGCTTATGGAACATTGTGATGGCAGGGGTCATGGAACATTGTGATGATAAGAGGATGTAGCATTGTGATGACAGTGTCATGGAACATTGTGATTACAAGGATGAGGGTGTATTGTGATGACTAGTGATGGAACATTGTGATATCTCTGGTGAGAGAGCATTTTGATGAGAAGTGCATGGACCATTGTGATTACAAGTTTTATGGAGCATTGCAATGACAAGGTTTGGAACGTTGTGATGAAATGCACGTGGCACATTGTGATGACAATTGTCATGGAGCATTGTTCTTACAAAGACATGGAGCATTGTGATGACAAGTTTCTCAGAGAATTGTGATGAAAAGTTCATGGAGCATTGTGGTTACAAAGGTCACAGTGCCTTGTGATGACGCGGGCATGGACCATTGTGATGACAAACGTTATGAAGCATTATGATGACTGGAGTCATGTAGCATTGTGATGACAGGGGTCATGGAGCATTGTGATGACAAGGGCATGGAGCATTGTGATGACAGAGGCATGGAGCATTTGTCTGACAAGTTTCATAGATTATTGTGATGAGAGTGGGCATGGTGCATTGTGATGACAAGGGCATGGAGCATTGTGATGATAAGGTCATGGAGTATTGTGAAGACAGGTGTCAGGGATCATTGTGATGACATATGTCATGGTCCATGGCGATGTCAATGGCATGGAGCTTTGTGATACCAAATGTAATGGAGGATTGTGATGACAAAGAAAATGGAGCATTGTGATGATTAGGGTTTGGAGCATTATGATGACAAGGGCCATTGAAAATTTTGATGACAAGGTCATGAAGCACTGTGATGACAAGGTCCTAGAGCATTGTGATGACAAAACCATGGAGCCTTGTGATGACAAGTCTCATGGAGCATACTGATTAAAATGGGAATGGAGCATTGTGATTACTGGGGTCCTGGAACATTGTGAAGACCAGGGCATGGAGGATTGTGAGGAGAAGTCCAAGGAGCATCCTGATGGCATGCGTCATTGAGCTTTCTGATGACAATGGCATGCACCATTGTGATTACATGGGACTTGGAGCATTGTGATGAAAAGGGCATGGATCATTGTGATGAAAAAGGCATGGAGCCTTGTCATGACAGGGCTCAAGGAGCATACAGACAACATGTGTCAGGGAGCATGTTGATGACAAGTGTATTGAGCCTTGTGATGACGAAGTTCATGGAGCATTGTGATGAGAAGACCATGGATAATTGTGATGACGAGCATCCTGGGGCATTGTGATGACAAGTGTTATGGAATATTGTGATAACAAGGGTTTGGAACATTGTTATGACAGAGGTCATGGAACATTTTGATTTCGTTGTTATGACAATTGCATGAAGCATTATGATGATGGGCATGGTGCATTGTGATGACAGGGTTCATGGATCATTGAGATGAATAGGGGCATAGAGCATTGTGTTTACAGTGTTCTTTGAGCATTGTGATGAGAAGGGTCATGGAGCCTTGTGGTGACAAGGCCATGGAACATCGTGATGGCAAGGGTCATGGAGCATTGTTATGACAGGGGTAATGGAGCATTGTGATGGCAAGGGCATGGAGCATTGTGATGAGAAAGTCGTGGAGCATTGGGCTGAAAATGTTCATGGATTATTGTGATGACAGGGGTAATGGAGCATTGTGATGACAAGTGAATGGATCATGGTGATGTCAATGTCCTGGAACATTGTGATGAGAAGACCATGGAGACTTGTGATGGCAAGTCTCATGGAGCATTCTGATGAAAAGGGACATGGAGCATTGTGATTACAGCGGTCTTGGAGCATTGTTATGACTAGGGCATAGAGCACTGTGATGAGAAGCCCATGGAGCATTCTGATGACATGCGTCATGGAGTTTTGTGATGACAAGGGCATGGAGCATTGCGATTACAGGGACCTTGGAGCATTGTGATGAAACGGTCATGGATCATTGTGATGAAAAATGCATGGAAACTTGTCATGACAGGGTTCAAGGAGCATACTGATGACAAGGGTCAGGGAGCATTGTGATGACAAGTGTCATGGAGCACTGTGATGAGAAGCGTCAAGGAGCATTGTGAATACAGGGGTCATGGAGCTTTGGGTTGACAAGGGTCATGGAGCACTTGGCTGAAAATGTTCATGGAGTGTTTTGATAACAGGGGTCATAGAGCATTGCGATGACTAGGGTATGGAGCATTGTGATGACAAGAGTCCCGGATCATTGTGTTGTCAGGTGTCATGGAGTGTTGTGATGACAGTGGTCATGGAGCATAGTGATGATACTGGCTATTGAGCATTGTGATGAGAAGGTCGTGGAGCATTGGGCTGAAAATGTTCATGGATTATTGTGATGACAGGGGTCATGGAGCATTGTGATGACAATGGCTTGGAGCATTGTGATGACAAGGGTCAGGGAGCCTTGTGCTGACAAGTGCATGGAGAATTGTGATGACAAGAGTCAGGGAGCATTCTGATAAAAACCTTGTGGAGTATTTTGATGAAAATGGCATGGAGCAATGTGATGAAAACGGCATGGGGCATCGCGATGAAAAAGGCATGGAGCCTTTTCGTGACGGGGTTCAAGGAGCATTCTGATGACAAGTGTCAGGGAGCATTGTGATCACAAGTGTATTGAGAATTTTGATGACAATGGTCATGGAGCATTGTGATGAAAAGGGCATGGAGTATTGTAATGACAGGCATCATGGAACGCTGTGATGACAAGTGTTATGGAACAATGTGATCACAAGGGTTTGGAACATTGTGATGACAGAGGTCATGGATCATTTTGATTTCAAGGAGCATGGAGCATTGTGATGACAAGGGCATGAAGCAATGTGATCCAAGGTTGATGGAGGATTGTGATGACAATGGAAATGGAGTATTGTGATGACAAGCGCATAGAGGATTGTAATGACAAGGTCATGTAGCATTTTGCTGACAAAGACATGGAGCATTGTGATGACAATGGCATGGAGCATTGTGATGCCAAGTGTCAAGGAGGATTCTGATGACAAATGTAATGGAGCATTGTGATGAAAATGGCTTGGAGCATTGTGATGACAAGGGTCAGGGAGCATTGTGCTGACAAGTGCATGGAGAATTGTGATGACAGGGGTCATGGAGCATTCTGATGACAAGCTTGTGGAGTATTTTGATGACAATGGCATGCAGCATTGGGATGAAAAAGGCATGGGTCTTTGTGATGAAAAAGACAGGGAGCCTTTTTGTGACAGGTTTCAAGGAGCATTCTGACGACAAGTGTCAGCTAGCATTGTGATGACAAGTGTATTGAGAATTTTGATGACAAATTTCATGGAGCCTTGTGATGAGAAGACCATGGATAATTGTGATGATGAGCGTCATGGGGTGTTGTGATGATAAGTGTTATGCAACATTGTTATCACCAGGATTTTGAGCATTGTGATGACAGAGGTCATGGAGCATTTTGATTTGATTTTGATGACAATAGCCTGAAGCATTATGATGATGGGCATTGTTCATTGTGATGACAGGGTTCATGGAGCATTGAGATGAAAAGGGGCATGGGGCATTGTGATTACAGGGGTCTTAGAGCATTGTGATGACAAGAGCAGGGAGCATTGTGATGAGAAGTCCATGGAACATTCTGATGACATGCGTCATGAAGCTTTGGATGGCAAGAGCATGGAGCATTGTGATTCCAGGGGTCTTGGAGCATTGTGATGAAAAGGGCATGCATCATTGTGATGAAAAAGGCATGGAGCCTTGTCATGACAGGTTTCATGGAGCATACTGACAACAAGTGTCAGGGAGCATTGTGATGACAAGTGTATTGAGAATTGTGATGACAAAGGTCATGGAGCATTGTGATGAAAAGTGTATGGAGTATTGTGATGACAGGCATCATGGAGCATTTTGAGGACAAGTGTTATGGAACATTGTGATCACAAGGGTTGGAGCATTGTGATGACAGAGGTCATGGATCATTTTGATTTCAAGGAGCATGGAGCATTGTGAGGACAAGGGCATGAAGCAATGTGATCCCAAGGTTCATGGAGGATTGTGATGACAATGGTAATCGAGTATTTTGATGACAAGTGCATAGAGCATTGTAATGAAAAGGTCATGTAGCATTTTGCTGACAAAGGCATGGAGCATTATGAAGACAGGTGTCATGGAGCACTGTGATGACAAGCGTCATGGAGCACTTTGAATACAGGGGTCATGGAACATTGGGATGACAAGGGCATGGATCATTGTGATGACAAGGGTCATGGAGCATTGTTCTGAAAAAGGCATGGAGCATTGTGATGACAAGGGTCACGGAGCATTGTGATGAAAATTTCATGGAGCATTGTGGTTACAAATGTCACAGAGCCTTGCGATGACACAGCCATGGACCGTGGTGATGAGAAACGTTATGAAGCATTGTGATGACTGGAGTCACGGAGCATTGTGATGACAAGGGCCATGGAGCATTGTGATGACAAAGGCATGGAACATTGTGATGACAGGGGCATGGAGCATTGGTCTGACAAGTTTAATAGATTATTGTGATGACATTGGACATGGTGCATTGTGATGACAAGGGCATGGAGCATTGTGATGACAAGGGCATGGAGTATTGTGAAGACAGGTGTAAGGGGGCATTGTGATAACATATGTCATGGTCAATTTCAAAGACAATGGCATGGAGCATTGTGATGCCAAATGTCATGGTCCATTGCGATGACAGGGGCATGAAGCATTGTGATTACATGGGTCTTTGAGCATTGTGATGACAAAGGTCATGGAGCATTGTGAAGAGAAATCCATGGAGCCTTCTGATGACATGTCTCATGGAGCATTCTGATGAAAAGGGGCATGGAGCATTCTGATTACATGGGTCATGGAACATTGTGATAACAAGGGCAAGGAGCATTGGTCTAATAAGTTTCATGGATTATTGTGATGAGAGTTGTAATGGCACATTGTGATGACAAGGGCGTGGAGCATTGTGATGACCAGGTCATGCAGTATTGTGAAGATAGGTGTCAGGGAGCATTGTGATGACATATGTAATGGCTCATTGTGATGACAATGACATGGAGCATTGTGATGCCAAGTGTCATGGAGGATTCTGATGACAAAGGTAATGGAGCATTGTCATGACAATAGCTTGGAGCATCGTGATGATAAGGGTCAGGGAGCATTGTGCTGACAAGTGCATGGAGAATTGTGATGACAAGGGTCATGGAGCATTCTGATGACAAGCTTGTGGAGTATTTTGATGACAATGGCATGGACCATTGGGATGAAAATGGCATGGGGCATTGTGATGAAAAAAGCATGGAGCCTTTTCGTGACAGGTTTCAAGGAGCATTCTGATGACAAGTGTCAGGGAGCATTGTGATCACAAGTGTATTGAGAATTTTGATGACAATGGTCATGGAGCATTGTGATGAAAAGGGCATGGAGTATTGTGATGACAGGCATCATGGAGCGTTGTGAGGACAAGTTTTATGGAACACTGTGATCACAAGTGTTTGGAGCATTGTGATGACAGAGGTCACGGATCATTTTGATTTCAAGGAGCATGGAGCATTTTGATGACAAGGGCCTGAAGCAATGTGATCCCAAGGTTCCTGGAGGATTGTGATGACAATTGTAAGGGAGTATTGTGATGACAAGCGCATAGAGCATTGTAATGACCAGGTCATGTAACATTTTGCTGACAAAGGCATGGAGCATTGTGATGACAGATGTCATGGAGCACTGTGATTACAAGCGTCATGGAACATTGGGATGACAAGGGCATGGATCATTGTGATGACAAGGGTCATGAGCACTGGGCTGAAAATGTTCATGGAGTATTGTGATGACAGGGGTCTTGGAGCATTGTGATGACAAGAGTCCCGGATCATTGTGTTGTCAGGTGTTATGGAGTGTTGTGATGACAGTGGTCATGGAGCATTGTGATGTCAGGGGTCATGGAACATTGTGCTGATAAGGGGATGTAGCATTGTGATGAGAGTTGTCATGGAACATTGGGATAACAATGGTGAGGGAGGATTGTGATGACTAGTGATGGAACATTGTGATATCTCATGTGAGAGAGCATTTGGATGAGAAGTGCATGGAGCATTCTGATTACAAGGTTGATGGAGCAGAGTGATGACAAGGTTGTGGATCATTGTGATGAAAATCATATGGCACATTGTGATGACAAGGGTCATGGAGCATTGTTCTGACAAAGGCATGGAGCATTGTGATAACAAGCCTCACGGAGCATTGTGATGAAATGTTCATGGAGCATTGTGGTTAAAAAGGTCACAGAGCCTTGTGATGACGCGGGCATGGACCGTTGTATTGACAAACGTTATGAGGCATTGTGATGACTGGAGTCACGGAGCATTGTGTTGACAGGGTTCATGGAGCATTGTGATGACAAGGGCATGGAGCATTGTGATGAGTAGGCCATCGAGCATTGTGAAGACAAGTGTCCAGGAGCTGTGTGATGACAAGGGCATGGAGCAATGTGATTAGAGGGTTCATGGAGCATTGTGATGACAATGACATGGAGCATTGTGATGTCAACGGTCATGGAGCTTAGTGATGACAATGGTCATGGAGCATTTTGATGACAAGGGTGTGGTGCATTGTGATGTGAAGGGCAGGGAGCATTGTGATGACAAGGGCATGGAATATTGTGAAGACAGGTGTCAGGGGGCATTGTGATGAAATATGTCATGGTCCATTGCGATGACAATAGCATGGAGCATAGTGATGCCAAATGCAAGGGAGGATTGTGATGACAAATATAATGGAGCACTGTGATGACTAGGGCTTGGAGCATTATGAAGACAAGGGCCATTGAGAATTGTCATGACAATGTCATGAACCATTGTGATGACAAGGTCCTGGAGCACTGTGATGAGAAAACCATGGAGCCTTGCGATGACAAGTCTCATGGAGCATACTGATGAAAAGGGGCAAGGGGCATTCTGATTACAGGGGTCTTGGAACATTGTGATAACAAGAGCATGGAGCAATGTGATGACAAGGGCATGGAGCATTGGTCTAATAAGTTTCATGGATTATTGTGATGACAGTTGGAATGGCGCATTGTGAAGACAAGAGCATGGAGCATTGTGATGACCAGGTCATGCAGTATTGTGAAGAGAGTTGTCAGGGAGCATTGTGATTACATATGTAATGGCCCATTGTGATGACAATGGCTTGGAGCATTGTGATGCCAAGTGTCATGGAGGATTATAATGACAAAGGTAATGGAGCATTGTGATGACAATGGCTTGGATCATTGTGATGACAAGGGTCAGGGAGCATTGTTCTGACAAGTGCATGGAGAATAGTGATGACAAGGGTCATGGAGCATTCTGATGACAAGCTTGTGGAGTATTTTGATGACAATGGCATGGAGCATTGGGATGAAAACAGCATGGGGCTTTGTGATGAAAAAGGCATGGAGCCTCTTCATGACAGGGTTCAAGGAGCATTCTGACGACAAGTGTCAGGGAGCATTGTGATGACAAGTGTATTGAGAATTGTGATGACAAAGTCATGGTGCATTTTGATTAGAAGACCATGGATAATTGTGATGAAGAGCGTCATGGGGTTTTGTGATGATAAGTGTTTTGCAACATTGTGATCACCAGGGTTTGGAGCATTGTGATGACAGAGGTCATGGAGCATTTTGATTTCACTGTGATGACAATAGACTGAAGCATTATGATGATGGACATGGTGCATTATTATGACAGTGTTCATGGAGCATTGAGATGAAAAGGGGCATGGAGCATTGTGATTACATGTGTCTTGGAGCATTGTGATGACAAGGGCATGGAGCATTGTGATGAGAAGTGCATGGAACATTCTGATGATATGCATCATGGAGCTTTGTGATGACAAGGGCAAGGAGCATTATGATTACAGGGGTCTTGGAGCACTGTGATGTAAAGCGTATGGATCAATTTGATGAAAATGGCATGGAGCCTTGTCATGAAAGAGTTCATGGAGCATACTGACGACAAGTGTCAGGGAGTATTGTGATGAAAAGAGTATTGAGAATTGTGATGACAAAGTCATGGAGCCTTGTGATGAGAAGACCATGGATAATAGTGATGATTAGCGTCATGGGGTTTTGTGATGATAAGTGTTATGCAACATTGTGATCACCATGGTTTGGAGCATTGTCATGACAGAGGTCATGGAGCATTTTGATTTCATTGTGATGACAATAGCCTGAAGAATTATGATGATGGGCATGGTTCATTGTGATGAAAGGGATCGTGGAGCATTGTGATGAAAAGGGGCATGGAGCATTGTGATTACAGGGGTCTTGGAGCATTTTGATGAGATGTGTCATGGAGACTTGTGATGACAGGGGTTATGGAGCATTGTGATGACCAGGGAATGGAGCATGGTGATGACAAGGTCTTGGAGCATTGTGATGAGATGACCATGGAGACTTGTGATGACAAGTCTCCTGGAGCATTCTGATGAAAAGGGGCATGGAGCATTGTGATTACGAGGGTATGGAGCATTGTGATGACAAGGGCATGGAGCATTGTGAGGAGAAGGCCATGGAACATTCTGATGACATGTGTCATGGAGCTTTGTGATGACAATGGCATGGAGCATTGCGATTACATGGGTCTTGGAACATTGTGATGACAATGGTCATGGAGCCTTGTGATCACATGGCCGTGGAACATTGTGATGGCAGGGGTCATGGAGCATCGTTGACAGAGGTAATGGAGCATTGTGATGAGAAGGGCATTGAGCATTGGTCTGAAATGTTTCATGGATTACTGTGATGAGAGTGGCCATGGAGCATTGTGATGACAAGGGCACGGTACACTGTGATACATGGGTCATGGAGGAGTGTAATGACAAGGACATGGAGCATTATGATGAGAAGGGCAACGAGCACTGTGATGACAAGTGTCACGGAGCTGTGTGATGACAAGGGCATGGAGCATTGTGATGACATGTGTCATGGAGCACAGTGATGACAACCGTCACAGCACATTGTGAATACATGGGTCATGGAGCATTGGGATGACAAGGGCATGGATCATTGTGATGACATGGGTCATGGAGCACTTGGCTGAAATTGTTCAAAAAGTGTTGTGATGACTGGGGTCATGGAGCATTGTGATGACTAGGAAATGGAGCATTGTGATGACAAGAGTCCAGGATCATTGTGTTGTCAGCTGTCATGGAGTGTTGTGATGACAGTGGTCATGGGGCATTGTGATGATATTGGCCATGGAGCATTGTGATGAGAAAGTCGTGGAGCATTGGGCTGAAAATATTCATGTATTATTGTGATGACAGGGGCCATGGAGCATTGTGACGACAACGGAACGGAGCATGGTGATGACAAGGTCGTGGAGCATTGTGATGAGAAGACCATGGAGACGTGTGATGACAAGTCTCATGGAGCATTCTGATGAAAAGGGGCTTGGAGCATTGTGATTACAGCGGTCTTGGAGCATTGTTATGACAAGGCCTTGGAGCATTGTGATTACAGGTATCTTGGAGCATTGTGATGAAAAGGGCATGGATTATTGTGATGAAAAAGGCATGGATCCTTGTCATGACAGGGTTCAAGGAGCATACTGACGACAAGTGTCAGGGAGCATTGTGATGACAAGTGTATTGAGCATTGTGATGACAAAGATCATGCAGCATTGTGATGAGAAGGCCTTGGATAATTGTGATGATGTGCGTTATGGGGTGTTGTGATGATACGTGTTATGGAACATTGTGATCACAAGGATTTGGAGAATTATGATGACACAGGTCATGGAGAATATTGATTTTATTGTGATGACAATAGCCTGAAGCATTATGATGATGGGAATGGTGCATTGTGATGACAGGGTTCATGGAGCATTGAGATGAAAAGGTGCATGGAGCATTGTGTTTACAGGGGTCTTAGAGCATTATGATGACTAAGGTATGGAGCATTGTGATGTGAAGGCCATGGAACATTCTGATCACATGCGTAATGGAGCTTTGTGATGACAAGGGCATGGAGCATTGTGATGACAGGGTCATGGAGCATTCGTCTGAAAAGTTTCATAGATTATTGTGATGACAGTGGACATGGTGCATTGTGATGACAAGGGCATGGAGCATTGTGATTTCAGGGGTCTTGAGCATTGTGATGAGATGTATCATGGAACCTTGTGATGACTAGGCCGTGGAACATTGTGGTGGCAGAGGTCATGGTGCATTGTTATGACAGGGGTAATGGAGCATTGTGATGAAAAGGGTATGGAACTTTGGGCTGAAATGTTTCATGGATTATTGTGATGAGAGAGGGCAGGGAAAATTGTGATGACCAAGGCACGGAACACTGTGATACATGGGTCATGCAGGACTGTAATAACAAGGGCATGGAGCATTGTGATGAGAAGGGCATCGAGCATTGTGATGACAAGTGTCATGGAGCTTTGTGATGACAAAGGCATGGAGCAATGTGATGAGAGGGATCATGGAGCATTGTGATGACAATGACATTGAGCATTGTGATGCCAAGTGTCTTGGAGCTTTGTGATGACAAATGTCATGGAGCATTTTGATGACAAGGGCATGGTGCATTGTGATGAGAAGGCCAGGGAGCATTTTGATGACCGGGTCATGCAGCAATTTGATAAAAAGTGTAATGTAATATTTTGATGGCAGGGGTTATAGAACATTGTGATGTCAGGGGTCTTGGAGCTTTGGGATGGAATGGGTCATGGAGCATTTTGTTGACAGGGGTTATGGAACATTGTGATGGCAGGGGTCATGGAACATTGTGATTATAAGGGGATGTAGCATTGTGATGACAGCGTCATGGAATATTGTGATTACAAGGGTGAGGGAGTATTGTGATGACTAGTGATGGAACATTGTGATATCTCTGGTGAGAGAGCATTTTGATGAGAAGTGCATGGACCATTGTGATTACAAGGTTTATGGGGCATTGCAATTACAAGGTTGTGGATCGTTGTGATGAAATGCGCATGGCACATTGTGATGACAGTGGTCATGGAGCATTGTTCTGACAAAGACATGGAGCATTGTGATGACAAGTTTCACAGAGAATTGTGATGTAAAGTTCATGGAGTATTGTGGTTACAAAGGTCACAGAGCCTTGTGATGATGCGGGATGGACCATTGTGATGAAAAACGTTATGAAGCATTGTGATGACTGGAGTCATGGAGCATTGTGATGACAGGGGTCATGGAGCATTGTGATGACAAGGGAATGGAACATTGTGATGAGAGTGGCATGGAGCATTGGTCTGACAAGTTTCATAGATTATTGTGATGAGAGTGGAAATGGTGCATTGTAATGACAAGGGCATGGAGCATTGTGATAATAAGGTCATGGAGTATTGTGAAGACAGGTGTCAGGGAGCATTCTGATGAAATATGTCATTGTCCATTGCGAAGACAATGGCATGGAGCATTGTGATACCAAATGTAATGGAGGATTGTGATGACAAATATAATGGAGCATTGTAATGATTAGGGCTTGGAGCATTATGATGACAAGGGCCATTGAAAATTTTGATGACAAGGCCGTGAAGCATTGTGATGACAAGGGCCTGGAGCATTGTGATGACAAAACCTTGGAGCCTTGTGATGACAAGTCTCATGGAGCATACTGATGAATAGGGGCATGGAGCATTGTGATTACAGGGGTCTTGGAACATTGTGATGACAAGGGCATGGAGCATTGTGAGGAGAAGACCAAGGAGCATTCTGATGGCATGCGTCATTGAGATTTGTGATGACAAGGGCATGGAGCATTGTGATTACATGGGTCTTGGAGCATTGTGATGAAAAGGGCATGGATCATTGTGATGAAAACGGCATGGAGACTTGTCATGACAGGGTTCAAGGAGCATACAGACAACAAGTGTCAGGGAGCATTTTTTTTTTCTTTTTTTTGCGGTACACGGGCCTCTCACTGTTGTCGCCTCTCCCATTGAGGAGCACAGGCTCCGGACGCGCAGGCTCAGCGGCCATGGCTCACAGGCCCAGCCGCTCCAGGGCATGTGGGCTCCTCCCAGACCGGGGCACGAACCCGTATCCCCTGCATCGGCAGGCGGACTCTCAACCACTGCGGCACAAAGGAAGCCCCTGTCATGGAGCATTCTGATGACGTGTCATGGAGCTATGTGAAGACAAGGGCATGGAGCAATGTGATGAGAGGGTTCATGGAGCATTGTGATGACAATGACATGGAGCATTGTGATGCCAAGGGTCATGGATCTTTGTGATGACAAAGGTCATGGAGCATTGTGATGGCAATGGCTTTGTGCATTGTGATGAGAAGGGCAGGGCGCATTCTGATGACAGGGTCATGGAGCAATTTGATGAAAAGTGTCATGGAACATTTTAATGACAGGAACATTGTGATTTCACGGGTCATCGAACATTGTGATGATAAGTGCATGTAGCATTGTGATGACAGGAGCCATGGAACATTGTGATGACAGGGGTGAGGGAGTATTGTGACAAATAGTGATGTAGCATTGTGATATCAGTGGTGAGAGAGCATTTTGATGAGAAGTGCATGGAGCATTGTGATGACAAATTTTATGGAGCATTGTGATGACAATGTTGTGGAGCACTGTGATGACAAGCGCATGGTGCATTGTGATGACATGTGTCATGGAGCATTGGGCTGACAAGCGCATGGAGCATTGTGATGACAAGGGTCATGGAGCATTGTGCTGAGAAAGGCATAGAGCATTGTGATGACAAGGGTCAAAGAGCATTGTGATAAAAAGTTCATGGAGAATTGTGGTTAAAAAGGTCACAGAGACTGTTGATGACGAGGGCATGGATCATTGTGATGACAAAGGTCATGAAGCATTGTGATGACTGGAGTCACGGAGCACTGTGATGACAGGGGTCATGGAGCATTGTGATAACAAGGGCATGGAGCATTGTGATGACAAGGGCATGGATCATTTGTCTAATAATTTTCATGGATTATTGCAATGACATTTGGAATGGCGCCTTGTGTTGACAAGTTTCACAGAGAATTGTGATGAAGAGTTCATGGAGCATTGTGGTTACAAACGTCACAGAGCCTTGTGATGACGTGGGCATGGACCATTGTGATGACAAACGTTATGAAGCATTGTGATGAGTGGAGTCATGGAGCATTGTGATGACCTGGGTCATGGAGCATTGTGATGACAAGGGCATGGAACATTGGGATGACAGTGGCATGGAGCATTGGTCTGACAATTTTCATAGATTATTGTGATGAGAGTGGGAATGGTGCATTGTAATGACAAGGGCATGGAGTATTTTGATAATAAGGTCATGGAGTATTGTGAAGACAGTTGTCAGGGAGCATTGTGATGAAATATGTCATGGTCCATTGCGAAGACAATGGCATGGAGCATTGTGATACCAAATGTAATGGAGGATTGTGATAACAAATATAATGGAGCATTGTGAGGATTAGGGCTTGGAGCATTATGATGACAAGGGCCATTGAAAATTTTCAGGAAAAGGTAGGGAAGCATTGTGATGACAATGTGCTGGAGCATTGTGATGACAAAACAATGGAGCCTTGTGATGACAAATCTCATGGAGCATACTGATGAACAGGAACATGGAGCATTGTGATTACAGGGGTCTTGGAACATTGTGATGAAAAGGGTATGGAGCATTGTAATGAAAATGGCATGGAGCCTTGTCATGACAGGGTTCAAGGAGCATACAGACATCAAGTGTCAGGGAGCAGTTTGATGACAAGTGTATTGAGCATTGTGATGACGAAGGTCATGGAGCATTGTGATGAGAAGGCCATGGATAATTGTGATGACGAGCGTCATGGGGCATTTTGATGACAAGTGTTATGGAATATTGTGATCACAAGGGTTTGGAGCATTGTTATGACAGACGTCATGGAACATTTTGATTTCATTGTTATGACAATAGCATGAAGCATTACAATGATGGGCATGGTGCATTGTGATGACAGGGTTCATGGTTCATTGAGATGAAAAGGGGCATAGAGCATTATGATTACAGTGTTCTTGGAGCATTGTGATGAGCAAGGTCATGGATCCTTGTGATGACAAGGCCATGGAACATCGTGATGGCAGGGGTCATGGAGCATTGTTATGACAGGTGTAATGGAGCATTGTGATGGCAAGGGCATGGAGCATTGTGATGAGAAGACCATGGAGCATTCTGATGACATGTGTCATGGAGCTATGTGAAGACAAGGGCATGGAGCAATGTGATGAGAGCGTTCATAGAGCATTGTGATCACAATGACATGGAGCATTGTGATGCCAAGGGTCATGGATCTTTGTGATGACAAGTCATGAAGCATTGTGATGACAAGGGCATTGAGCATTGTGATATCAGGGGTCTTGAGCATTGTGATGAGAAGTATCATGGAACCTTGTGATGACTAGGCCGTGGAATATTGTAATGGCAGGTGTCATGGTGCATTGTTATGACAGGGGTAATGGAGCATTGTGATGAGAAGGGTATGGAACTTTGGTCTGAAATGTTTCATGGATTATTGTGATGAGAGTGGGCATGGAGCATTGTGATGACAAGGGCACGGAACACTGTGAAACATGTGTCATGCAGGACTGTAATGACAAGGGCATGGAGCATTGTGATGAGAAGGGCATCGAGCATTGTGATGACATGTGTCATGGAGCACTGTGATGAAAAGCTTCACGGAGAATTGTAAATACAAGGGTCATGGAGCATTGGGATGACAAGGGCATGGATCATTTTGATGACAAGCGTCATGGAGCACTGGGCTGAAAATGTTCATGGAGTGTTGTGATGACAGGGGTCATGGAGCATTGTGATGAATAGGGAATGGAGCATTGTGATGAGAAGACTCCCGGATCATTGTGTTGTCAGGTGTCATGGAGTGTTGTGATGACAGTGGTCATGGAGCATTGTGATGATATTGGCCATGGGGCATTGTGATGAGAACGTCGTGGAGCATTGGGCTGAAAATGTTCATGGATTATTGTGATGACAGGGGTCATGGAGCATTGTGATGACAAGGGAAGGGAGCATGGTGATGACAAGGTCCTGGAGCATTGTGATGAGATGACCATGGAGACTTGTCATGACAAGTCTCATGGAGCATTCTGAAGAAAAGGGGCATAGAGCATTGTGATTACAGGGGTCTTGGAGCATTGTGATGACATGGGCATGGGACATTGTGATGAGAATGCCATGGAGCATTCTGATGACATGCGTCATGGAGTTTTGTGATGACAAGGGCATGGAACATTGTGATTACAGGGATCTTGGAGGATTGCGATGAAAAGGTCATGGATCATTGTGATGAAAAAGGCATGGAGCCTTGTCATGACAGGGTTCAAGGAGCATACTGATGAAAAGGGTCAGGGAGCATTGTGATGACAAGTGTATTGAGCATTGTGATTACAAAGTTCATGGAGCATTGTGTAGAGAAGACCATGGATAATTGAGATGATGAGCGTCATGGGGTGTTGTGATGATAAGTGTTATGCAACATTGTGATCACAAGGGTTTGGAGCATTATGATCACAGAGGTCATGGAGAATATTGATTTAATTGTTGTGACAATAGCCTGAAGCTTTATGATGATGGGCATGGTTCATTGTGATGACTAGGTTCATGAAGCATTGAGATGAAAAGGGGCATGGAGCATTGTGATTACAGTGGTCTTGGAGCATTGTGATGAGAAAGCCATGGAACATTCTGATGACATGCGTCATGGAGCTTTGTTATGACAAGGGCATGGAGCATTGTGATTTCAGGGGTCTTGAGCATTGTGATGAGAAGTGTCATGGAACCTTGTGATGACTAGGCCGTGGAACATTGTGATGGCAGGGGTCATGGTGCATTGTTATGACAGGGGTAATGGAGCATTGTGCTGAGAAAGGTAGGAACTTTGGTCTGAAATGTTTCTTGGATTATTGTGATGAGAGTGGGCATGGAGCATTGTGATGACAAGGGCTCGGAACACTGTGATACATGGGTCATGCAGGACTGTAATGACAAGGGCATGGAGCATTGTGATTAGAAGGGCATCGAGCATTGTGATGACAAGTGTCATAGAGCTTTGTGATGATAAGTGTTATGCAACATTGTGATCACAAGGGTTTGTAGCATTATGATCACAGAGGTCATGGAGAATATTGATTTAATTGTGATGACAATAGCCTGAAGCATTATGATGATGGGCATGCTTCATTGTGATGACAGGTTTCATGAAGCATTGAGATGAAAAGGGGCATGGAGCATTTTGATTACAGGGGTCTTGGAGCATTGTGATGACAACGGTATGGAGCATTGTGATGAGAAGGCCATGGAACATTCTGATGACATGCGTCATGGAGCTTTGTGATGACAAGGGAATGTAGCATTGTGATTTCAGGGGTCTTGAGCATTGTGATGAGAAGTGTCATGGAACCTTGTGATGACTAGGCCGTGGAATATTGTGATGGCAGGGGTCATGGTGCATTGTTATGACCGGGGTAATCGAGAATTGTGATGAGAAGGGTATGGAACTTTGGTCTGAAATGTTTCATGGATTATTGTGATGAGAGTGGGTATGGAGCATTGTGATGACAAGGGCACAGAACACTGTGACACATGGGTCATGCAGGATTGTAATGACAAGGGCATGGAACATTGTGATTAGAAGGTCATGGAGCATTGTGATGACAAGTGTCATGGAGCTTTGTGATGACAAGGGCATTGAGCAATGTTATGAGAGGGTACATGGAGCATTGTGATGCCAATGACATGGAGCATTGTGATGCCAAGAGTCATGGAGCTTTGTGATGACAAGTCATGGAGCATTTTGATGAAAAGGGCATGGTGCATTGTGATGAGAAGGGCAGGGAGCATTTTGATGACCGGTTCATGCAGCAATTTGACAAAAATTGTAATGGAACATTTAGATGACAGGGGTTATAGAACATTCTGATGTCAGGGGTCTTGGAGCTTTAGGATGGAAAGGGTCATGGAGCATTTTGATGACAGGGCTTATGGAACATTGTGATGGCAGGGGTCATGGAACATTGTGATGATAAGTGGATGTAACATTGTGATGACAGGGTCATGGATCATTGTGATTCCAGGGGTGAGGGAGTATTGTGATAACTAGTGATGGAACACTGTGATATCTCTGGTGAGAGTGCATTTTGATGAGAAGTGCATGGACCATTGTGATTACAAGGTTTATGGAGCATTGCAATTACAAGGTTGTGGACAGTTGTGATGAAATGTGCATGGCACATTGTGATGACAATGGTCATGGAGCATTATTCTGACAAAGACATGGAGCATTGTGATGACAAGGGTCACTGAGAATTGTGATGAAAAGTCCATGGAACATTTTGGTTACAAAGGTCACAGAGCTTTGTGATGATGCAGGCATGGACCATTGTGATGAAAAACGTTATGAAGAATTGTGATGACTGGAGTCAAGGAGCATTGTGATGACACGGGTCATGGAGCACTGTGATGACAAGGGCATGGTGCATTGTGATGACAGGGGCATGGAGCATTGGCCTGACAAGTTTCATAGATTATTGTGCTGAGAGTGGGCATGGTGCATTGTGATGACAAGGGCATGGAGCATTGTGATGATAAGGTCATGGAGTATTGTGAAGACAGGTGTCTGGGAGCATTGTGATGATATATGTCATGGTACATTGCGATGACAATGGCATGGAGCATTGTGATGCCAAATGTAATGGAGGATTGTGATGACAAATATAATGGAGCATTGTGATGATTAGGGCTTGGAGCATTATGATGACAAGGGCCATTGAAAATTTTCATGAGAAGGTCGTGAAGCATTGTGATGACAATGTCCTGGAGCATTGTGATGACAAAACCATGGAGCCTTTTGAAGACAAGTCTCATGGAGCATACTGATGAAAAGGGGCATGGAGAATTGTGATTACAGGGGTCTTGGAACATTGTGATGAATAGGGCATAGAGCATAGTGAGGAGAAGACCAAGGAGCATTCTGATTGCATGCGTCATTGAGCTTTGTGATGAGACGGGCATGGAGCATTGTGATTACATGGGTCTTGGAGCATTGTGATGAAATGGCATGGAGCACAGTGAAGAAAAGGGCATGGATCATTGTGATGAAAAAGGCATGGAGCCTTGTCATAACAGGGTTCAAGGAGCATACAGACAACAAGTGTCAGGGAGCATTTTGATGACAAGTGTATTGAGCATTGTGATGACGAATGTCATGGAGCATTGTGATGAGAAGACCATGGATAATTGTGATGTCGAGCGTCATGGGGTTTGTGATGACAAGTGTTATGGAATATTGTGATCACAAGGGTTTGGAGCATTGTTATGTCAGTGGTCATGGAGTATTTTGATTTCTTTGTGATGACAATAGCATGAAGCATTATGATGATGGGCATGGTGCATTGTGATGACAGGGTTCATGGATCATTGAGATGAAAAGGGGCATAGAGCATTGTGATTACCGTGTTCCTGGAGCATTGTGATGAGAAGGGTCATGGAGCCTTGTGAAGACATGGCCATGGAACATCGTGATGGCAGGGGTCATGGTGCATTGTTATGACAGGTGTAATCGAGCATTGTGATGGCAAGGGCATGGAGCATTGTGATGAGAAGGCCATGGAGCATTCTGATGACATGTGTCATGGAGCTATGTGAAGACAAGGGCATGGAGCAATGTGATGAGAGTGTTCATGGAGCACTGTGATGACAATGACATGGAGCACTGTGATGCCAAGCGTCATGGATATTTGTGACGACAAATGTCATGGAGCATTTTGATCGCAAGGGCGTTGTTCACTGTGATGAGAAGGGCATGGAGCATTGTGATGACAGGGTCATGGAGCAAGTTGATGAAAAGTGTCATGGAACATTTTGATGACAGGTGTTATGGAACATTGTGATGTCATGGGTCATCGAACATTTTGATGATAAGTGCATGTAGCATTGTGATGACAGGAGTCATGGAACATTGTGATGACAGGGGTGACGGAGTATTGTGACAAAGCTGATGTAGCATTGTGATATCAGTGGTGAGAGAGCATTTTGATGAGAAGTGCATGGAGCATTGTGATGACAAATTTTATGGGGAATTGTGATGACAAGATTGTGGAGCACTGTGATGACAAGCGCATGGTGCATTGTGATGACATGTGTCAAGGAGCATTGTGCTGAAAAGCGCATGGAGCATTGTGATGACAAGTGTCATGGAGCATTGTGCTGAGAAAGGCATAGAGCATTGTGATGACAAGTGTATTGAGAATTGTGATGACAAAGGTCATGGAGCTTTGTAATGAAAAGGGCATGGAGTATTGTGATGACAGGCATCATGGAGCGTTGTGATGACAAGTGTTATGGAACATTGTGATCACAAGTGTTTGGAGCATTGTGATGACAGAGGTTTGGATCATATTGACTTCAAGGAGCATGGAGCATTGTGATGACAAGGGCATGAAGCAATGTGATCCCAAGGTTCATGGAAGATTGTGATGACAATGGAAATGGAGTATTGTGATGACAAGCGCATAGAGGACTGTAATGACAAGGTCTTGTAGCATTTTCCTGACAAAGTCATGGAGCACTGTGATGACATGTGTCATGGAGAACTGTGAGGACAAGCTTCACGGAGTATTGTGAATACAGGGGTCATGGAGCATTGGGATGACAAGGGCATGGATCATTGTGATGACAAGGGTCATGGAGCACTGGGGTGAAAATGTTCATGGAGTGTTGTGATGACAGGGGTCATGGAGCATTGTGATGACTAGGGAATGGAGCATTGTGATGAGAAGAGTCCCGGATCATTGTGTTGTCAGGTGTCATGGAGTGTTGTGATGACAGTGGTCATGGAGCATTGTGATGATATTCGCCATGGAGCATTGTGATGAGAAGGTCGTGGATCATTGGGCTAAAAATGTTCATGGATTATTGTGATGACAGGGGTCATGGAGAATTGTGATGACAAGGGAATGGAGCATGGTGATGACAAGGTCCTGGAGCATTGTGATGAGAAGACCTTGGAGACTTGTGAAGACAAGTCTCATGGAGCATTCTGATTAAAAGGGGCATGGAGCATTGTGATTACAGGGGTCTTGGAGCATTGTGATGACAGAGGTCATGGAGCATTTTAATTTTGTTGTGATGACAATAGCATGAAGCATTATGATGATGGGCATGGTGAATTGTGATGACAGGGTTCATGGATCATTGAGATGAAAAGCGGCATAGAGCATTGTGATTACAGGGTTCTTGGAGCATTGTGATGAGAAGGGTCATGGAGCATTGTGATGACAAGGCCATGGAACATTGTGATGGCAGGGGTCATGGAGCATTGTTATTACTGTTGTAATTGAGCATTGTGATTGCAAGGACATGGAGCATTGTGATGAGAACGCCATGGAGCATTCTGATGACATGTGTCATGGAGCTTTGTGAACACATAGGCATGGATCAATGTGATGAGAGCATTCTTGGAGCACTGTGATGACAATGACTTGGAGCAGTGTGATGCCAAGTGTCATTGATCTTTGTGATGACAAAGGTCAGGAGCATTTTGATGGCAAGGGCGTTGTGCATTGTGATGAGAAGGGCAGGGAGCATCCTGATGACAGGGTCATGCAGCAATTTAATGAAAAGTTTTATGGAAAATTTTGATGACAGGTGTTATGAAACATTGTAATGTCAGGGGGCATGGAGCATTTTGATGACCAGGTCATGCAGTATTGTTAAGAGAGGTGTCAGGGAGCATTTTGATGACATTTGTAATGGCCCATTGTGATGACAATGGCATGGAGCATTGTGATGCCAAGTGTCATGGAGGATACTGATGACAAAGGTAATGGAGCATTGTGATGACAATGGCTTGGAGCATTGTGATGACAAGGTTCAGGGAGCATTGTGCTGACAAGTGCATGGAGAATTGTGATGACAAGGGTCATGGAGCATTCTGATGACAAGCTTGTGGAGTATTTTGATGACAATGGCATGCAGCATTGTGATGAAAATGGCATGGGGCTTTGTGATGTAAAAGGCATGGAGCCTTTTCGTGACAGGGTTCAAGGAGCATTCTGACGACAAGTGTCAGGGAGCATTGTGATGACAAGTGTATTGAGAATTGTGATCACAAAGGTCATGGACCATTATGATGAAAAGGGTATGGTGTATTGTGATGACAGGCATCATGGAGCGTTGTGAGGACAAGTGTTATGGAACATTGTGATCACAAGGGTTTGGAGCATTGTGATGACAGAGGTCATGGATCATTTTGATTTCAAGGAGCATGGAGCATTGTGATGACAAGGGCATGAAGCAATGTGATCCCAAAGTTCATGGAGGATTGTGATGACAATGGAAATGGAGTATTGTGATGACAAGCGCATAGAGCATTGTAATGACAAGGTCATGTAGCATTTTGCTGACAAAGGCATGGAGCATTGTGATGACATGTGTCATGGAGCACTGTGATGACAAGCGTCACGGAGCATAGTGAATACAGGGGTCATGGAGCATTGGGATGACAAGGGAATGGATCATTTTGATGACAAGGGTCATGGAGCACTGAGCTGAACATGTTCATGGAGTGTTCTGATTACCGGGGTCATGGAGCATTGTGAGGACTAGGGAATGGAGCATTGTGATGATAAGAGTCCAGGATCATTGCGTTGTCAGGTGTCATGGAGTGTTGTGATGACAGTGGTCATGAAGCATTGTGATTATATTGGCCATGGAGGATTGTGATGAGTAGGTCGTGGAGCATTGGGCTGAAAATCATCATGGATTATCGTGATGACAGGGGTCATGGAGCATTGTGTTGACAAGGGAATGGAGTATGGTGATAACAAGGTCCTGGAGCATTGTGATGAGAAGACCAGGAGACTTGTGATGACAAGTCTCATGGAGCATTCTGATGAAAAGGGGCATGGAGCATTGTGATTACAGGGGTCTTGGAGCATTGTGATGACTAGGGCATGGAGCATTCTGATGACATGCGTCATGGAGTTTTTTGATGACAAGGGCATGAAGCATTGTGATTACCGGGGTCTTGTAACATTGTGATGACTACGGCATGGAGCATTGTGAGGAGAAGAACAAGGAGCATTCTGATGGCATGCGTCATTGAGCTTTGTGATGACAAGGGCATGGAGCATTGAAATTACATGGGTCTCGGAGCATTGTGATGAAAATGGCATGGATCATTGTTATGAAAAAGGCATGGAGCCTTGTCATGACAGGGTTCAAGGAGCAAACAGACAACAAGTGCCAGGGAGCATTTTGATGACAAGTGTGTTGAGCATTGTGATGACAAACGTCATGGAGCATTGTGATGAGAAGTCCATGGATAATTGTGATGACGAGCCACATGGGGCATTGTGATGACAAGTGTTATGGAATATTGTGTTCACAAGGGTTTGGAGCATTGTTATTTCAGAGGTCATGGAACATTTTGATTTCATTGTGATGACAATAGCCTGAAACATTAGGACGATGGGCATGGTGCATTGTGATGACAGGATTCATGGATCATTGTGATGAAAAAGGGCATAGAGCATTGTGATTACAGGGTTCTTGGAGCACTGTGATGAGAAGGGTCATCGAGCTATGTGATGACAAGCCATGGAACATCGTGATGGCAGGGGTCATGGAGCATTGTTATGACTGGGGTAATGGAGCATTGTCATGGCAAGGGCATGGAACATTGTGATGAGAAGGCCATGGAGCATTCTGATGACATTTGTCATGGAGCTTTGTGAAGAGAAGGGCATGGAGCAATGTGATGAGAGCGTTCATGGAGCATTGTGATTACAAGTGTCATGGAGCATTGTGCTGATAAAGGCATAGAGCATTGTGATGACAAGTGTCAAAGAGCATTGTTATGAATAGTTCATGGAGCATTGTGGTTAAAAAGGTCACAGAGACTGTTGATGACGAGGGCATGGACAATTGTGATGACATAGGTCATGAAGCATTGTGATGACTGGAGTCAAAGAGCACTGTGATGACAGGGGTCATGGAGCACTGTGATAACAAGGGAATGGAGCATTGTGATGACAAGGGCATAGAGCATTGGTCTAATAAGTTTCAAGAATTATTGCGATGACAGTTGGAATGGCGCATTGTGATGAAAAGGGCGTGGAGCATTGTGATGACCAGGTCATGTAGTATTGTGAAGACAGGTGTCAGGGAGCATTGTGATGACATATATAATGGCACATTGTGATGACAATGGCATGGAGCATTGTGATGCAAAGTGTCATGGAGGATTCTGACGACAAAGGTAATGGAGCATTGTGATGACAATGGCTTGGAGCATTGTGATGACAAGTGTCAAGGAGCATTGTTCTGACAAGTGCAAGGAGAATTGTGATGACAAGGGTCATGGATCATTCTGATGACAAGCTTGTGGAGTATTTTGATGACAATGTCATGGAGCATTGTGATGAAAAGGGCATGGAGTATTGTGATGACAGGCATCATGGAGCGTTGTGATGACAAGTGTTATGGAACATTGTGATCACAAGGGATTGGAGCATTGTGATGACAGAGGTCATGGCTCATTTGATTTCAAGGAGCATGGAGCATTGTGATGACAACGGCATGAAGCAATGTGATCCCAAAGTTCATGGAGGATTGTGATGGCATTGGTAATGGAGTATTTGGATGACAATCACATAGAGCATTGTAATGACAAGGTAATGTAGCATTTTGCTGAAAAAGGCTTGGAGCATTGTTATGACAGGTGTCATGGAGCACTTTGATGACAAGCGTCACAGAGCATTGTGAATACAGGGGTCATGGAGCATTGGGATGAAAAGGGCATGCATCATTGTGATGAGAAGTGTCATGGCACATTGGGCTGAAAATGTTCATGGAGTATTGTGATGACTGGAGTCATGGAGCATTGTGATGACAAGCGAATGGAGCACTGTGATGAAAAGGTCCTGGAGCACTGTGATGTGAAGACCATGGTACCTTGTGATGACATATCTCATGGAGCATTCTGATGAAAAGACGCAGGGATCATTGTGATTACAGGGGTCTTGGAGCATTGTGATGATAAGGGCATGGAACATTATGATGAGAATGTCATGGAGCATTCTGATGACATGCGTCATGGAGATTTGTGATGACAAGTGCAAGGAACATTGTGATCATAGGGGTCTTGGAGCATTGTGATGAAAAAGGCATGGAGCCTTGTCATGAAAGATTTCAATGTGCATACTGACGGCAATAGTCAGAGAGCATTGTGATGACAAGTGTATTGAGCATTGTGATGACAAAAGTCATGGTGCACTGTGATGAGAAGACCATGGATAATTGTGCTGACCAGCGTCATGGGGCATTGTGATGACAAGTGTTATGGAACATTGTGATCACAAGGGTTTGGAGCATTGTGTTGACAGAGGTCATGGAGCATTTTGATTTAATTGTGATGACAATAGCATGAAGCATTATGATGATGGGCATGGTGCATTGTGATGACAGCGTTCATGGAGCATTGAGATGAAAAGTGGCATGGAGCATTAGTCTGACAAGTTTCATGGATTATTGTGATAAGAGTGGACATGGCACATTGTGATGACAAGGGCATGGTGCACTGTGATAACAAGGTCGTAGATTATGGTGAAGAAAGTTGTCAGGGAGCATTGTGATGAAATATGTCATGTTCCAGTTTGATGACAATATCATGGAGCATTGTGATGCCAAGTGTCATGGAGGATTGTTGTGACAAAATAAAGGAGCATTGTGATGACAAGGGCATGGAGAATTGTGATATCAAGGGCCATTGATAATTTTAATGTCCAGGTCATGAAACATTGTGATGACAATCGCTTGGAGCTTCCTATGACAGGGGTCATGGAGCAATGCTGTGACAAGTGCATGGAGTATTGTGATGACAAGAGCATATAACATTGTTATGTGAAGTGCCGTGGAGCATTGTAATGACAAGGACATGGAGAATTTTGAGGACAAGGGACATTGAGCTTTGAGATGACAAGGCATGGAGCATGGTGATGGCAAAACCTTGGAGCATTGTGATGAGAAGACCTTGGGTAATTGTGATGTCGAGCATCATGGAGCACTGTAATGACAAGGGGCATGAAGCATTGTGATGACAGGTTTCAGGGAGCATTGTGATGACAGGGTTCATGGAGCATTGTGATGACAAGTGCATGGAGCATTGTGATGACAAGTGCATGGAGCATTGCAATGTCAAGTGCATGGAGAATTGTGATGACAAGAGCATGAAACGTTGTGATGAGAAGTGTCATGTAGCATTGTGATGTCAAGGACGTGGAGAATTGTGATGACAAGGGACATGGAGCATTGTGATAACCAGGGCGTGGAGCATTGTGATGACAGGGGTCATGGAGCATTATTATGACAAGAGCCATAGTGCATTCTGACATAAGATATCACTTATGAAGGGAATGTAAACATGGCTACATATGAAATGAATTAGGGAAGAGAACAGAGTCTCAGATTTAGAAAACACTCTAACGCTTGCTTAAGGGGAAAGAGAGGTGGGGAGATGCACAAAACAGAAGTTTGATATTAGCTCAGGTAATGTTCCATAATCCAAAAACAGAAGAGACAAGCCCTACTCCTTCCTCAGTGAATGGAACTCAACATCCCTATTCCCCGCAGAGAAATATATCTGACTAGTAAGAATTTTAACACCTATGTATTGATATGTCTCCATAAGGGAACGAAGTGTGTCTAGAACGACATAAACATGGCAGTGAAAATCAACTCAAACCCACTATAAAAATGAATTTCAAAACAAAAGATAAAAACAGTAAAATTCTTACACAATACCTTCAGGGGTTCTGATGAAACCTGGAATGACCCTATCTACAATGACAGCTGGATGTGGCATAAGGCTGGTCACTTGGGACTGAGAGGATTGGTGAGATTGGGTGAAAAAATGCCGACCCTTTAAAGCAATAATGCCTGCCACCCATTCCATGGTTCCCATCTCTCCAGGTAGAAGGGAATATCACTACAGTTATAACATGTATGGGAACCTAGAGAATGGAAACCGACTTATGGTGAAAGGTTTTTAAAACTCTACTACTTTTTTTCTCTCCTTGTGCTCCAGTTTGACATTCCAACTGCTTTACTATCACTCTCACAACTTGGAGAGTCAGCCCCTATAACCTCATGGTTCACACAGTTGGCAAATTCAGCAGAGGATATAAGGGAAGAGAGAGAACCAAAGAGAGAGTAGCTGTAGGCATTTGGATGGCCACATGTCACTCTAATTTCCCGTCACGTAGAGGAATTAACCAAAGTCTCAGCCTTCCCCCCCAGAACCAGGATAGTTCCAGAAGCAAAACTGTGGATCTGTGGTCAGCTAACAAAAACGCAAGTTGAAAAATGGAGCTCAGGGCCAAAGCAATTCACTAACCTGCAGAGTTATAAAGGAGTACTCTCTTCCAAAAATCTGTTGACGGAAAGCCACGAGGCGGAGGCGAAAATGAGGCAGAATGGCATGTAACAGATTTCAAGAGGTACATTGGAATCGCCTTTAAACACAGGAAAAGCATCACAACTTCGAAAATTATGGAAATGGCCAAAAAGGGCATATGGGATTTCACGTGAATATATTCAGGAGAAAACGCTTATGACCTTTTCAGACAAGTAAGCAAGCGGGCAATGCAAATCTGCACTACAATGAAGTATCACTTCCCACCGGTCAAACAGGACATCCACAAAATGTGTAAAAACCAGAAAGGCAAGACAGGCCCTGGAGAACAGGGAGCCCTGTTAGGCTGATGGGCGGGATGTAAATTGCCAACTGCCTCTCTGGAGGAGTGCATTGTGTTCCCTAAAACAAGTAAACAACAAAGCTACGGAGCCAAGAGCACTTCCAATCTAGGGAATATACCTTGGGAAAACTGAAATCAATAAGACAGATCCACACAAAAATTCAGGGCTGCACTGCTTACAAAAACCTCAACTTGGGTACACCTTAAATATCCCAGGAAAGAAAAAAATGGTTCAGGAAATTGTGGTACTTACGTATGATGGAATATCCCTGAGCCATAAAATCAATGTCATAAGTCCAGTAGCAGCAAAATGAGTGGATACAGGTACGATGATTCTAAGTGAAATAAGTCACACAGAAAAAGAAACTTATCATAAAATATCACTTATGAAGATCCTGTAAACATGGCTACACATGAACTGAGTTAGGAAAGAAAAGAGAGTCTCACATTTAGAAAACACCCTTTTGCCTTCTTAAGGGGGAAGGAGAGGTGGGGTGATGCATAAAACCAGAGTTTGATATTAGTACAGGTACCGTTCCAAAAACCAAATATGGAATAGACAAGACCTACTCCTTCCTCAGTGAAAGGGACTCAACACCTCATATTCACCGCAGAGTAATATATCTTACTAGTAAGAATCTTAATACCTATGTATTGATATGTCTCCATAAGGGAAACAAGTGTGTCTAGACTGGCATAAACATGGCAGTGAGAATCAGCTCAAACCCAATATATAAAGCAATTTCAAAAACAAAACAAAAAAACAGGGAAATTTCTTACAATTCCTTCAGGGTATCTGATGAAACCGGGAATGACCCTATCTACAATGACAGCTGGATGTGGCATATGGCTGGACACTTGGGACTGAGAGGATTGGTGAGATTGGGTGAGCAAATGCAGACCCTATAAATCAATAATGAGTGGCACCCATTCCATTTGTCCCAACTCTGCTGGTTGAAGGGAATATTACTACAGGTATAACATGTACGGGAAACCTAGAGAATGGACACACTGTCAATACGAAAGGTTTCTAAAACTCAACGAATAGTCCCTCTCCTAGTGCTCGGGTTTGAATTTCCAACTGCATTACTATCAATCTCCCAACTTAGAGAGACTGCCGCTTTCACTTCCTGCTTCTCACAGGTTGCCAAATTGGCAGAGGATGAAAGGGAAGAGGGAGAACCAATGAGAGAGTAGCTGTTAGGCATTTGGACGGGTACATGTCACTCTAATTTCCCGGCTGGAAGCAGAATTAACCAAAGTCTCAGCCACGCACAATGTACCAGCATAGGTCGTGAAGCAATATTTTGGACTTGCGTTCAGCTCACAAAAAAACGAGTTGAAAACTGGACCACAGGGGCACAGCAATTCACAAACTGGCAGAGTATAAAGGATAACTATCGTCCACAAATCTGTTGAGGGAAGGCACCGAGGCGGACTTGAATGCAAGGCCGAATAGCAGGAAACAGATTTCAAGAGTTACGTAGGAATCACCTATAAAGCACAGGAAGAGGGGCAAAACTTCGACAATGATGCACTTGGCCAAAAAGGGCGTATGCGTTTTCTCCTGAATATATTCAGGAGAAAACGCATACGCCCTTTTTGACAACAAAGCAAGCGGGCAATGCAAATCTGCACTACAAAGTAGTATCACTTCCCACCAGTCAAAAGGGATATCTGCAAAATGTGTAAAATCCAGAAAGGCAAGACAGGCCATGGAGAACAGGGAGTCTTGTTATGCTGATGGGCGGGATGTAAATTGCCAACTGCCTCACTGGAGGAGTGCATTGTGTGCCCCAAAACAAGTAAACAACAGAGCTACAGAGCCAAGGCCACTTCCACTCTAGGGAATATACCTTGGGAAAACTGAAAATCAATGAGACAGAGCCAACCCAAATTTAGGGCTGGACTGCTTACAAGAACCTCAACTTGTGTACACCTTAAATATCCCAGGAAATATAAAAATGGTTCAAAAAATTGTGGTACTTATGTACAATGGAATATCCCTCAGCCATGAAATCAATGTCATAAGACCAGTAGCAGCAAAGTGAGTGGTTCAGGTACGATGATTCTAAGTGAAATAAGTCACACAGAAAAATAAACTTATCATAAGATATCACTTATGAAGTTCCTGTAAAAATGGCTACACATGAACTGAGTAAGGAAAGAGAAGAGAGTCTCACATTTAGAAAACACTCTTATGCCTGCTTAAGGGCGAAAGAGAGGTGGGGTGATGCATAAAACCAGAGTTTGATATAAGCACAGGTACCGTTCCAAAAACCAACTATGAAATAGACAAGAACTACACCTTCCTCAGTGAAAGGGACTCAAAACCCCATATTTCCCACAGAGGAATAGATCTGACTAGTAAGAATCTTAAAACCTATGTATTGATATGTCTCCGTAAGGGAATCAAGTGTGTCTAGACTGGCATAAATATGGCAGCGAGAATCAGCTCAAACCCACTATAAAAAGGAATTTCAAAAACAAAACATAAAAACAGCATAATTCTTTACAAATCTTTCAGGGTCTCTGATGAAACCTGGAATGACCCAATCTACAATGACAGCTGGGTGTGGCATAAGGCTTGACACTTGGGACTGAGAGGACTGGTGAGATTGGGTGAGAAATTGCAGACAGTATAAAGCCATAATGCATGGCCCCCATTCCATGTTTCCCAACTCTCCAGGTTAAAGGGAATATTACTACAACTATAACATGTACGGGAAACCTAGAGAATGCACACACTGTGAATATGAAAGTTTTTAAATACTCAACGAATAGTCCCTCTACTGGTGCTCCAGTTTGACATTCCAACTGCTTTACGATCAATCTCCTAACTTGGAGAGACAGGCCCTTTAACCTCCTGGTTTGCACAGGTTGCCAATTTGGCAGAGGATGGAAGGGAAGAGGGAGAACCAATGAGAGAGTAGCTGTTAGGCATTTGGACGGGCACATGTCACTCTAATTTCCCGGCAGGAAGAAGAATTAACCAAAGACTCAGCCACCCATCGGGAACCAGTATAGGTCCAAAAACCAAAATTTTGGACTTGCATTCAGGTCACAAAAAATGAGTTGAAAAATGGAGCTCAGGGGCACAGTAATTCACAAACAGGCAGAGTAATAAAGGACAACTATCGTCCAAAATTCTGTTGAGGGAAGGCAACGAGGCCTACTTGAAAGTGAGGCAGAAAGCAGGAAACAGATTTCAAGAGGTAGGTAGGAATCGCCTGTAAAGCACAGGAAGAGGGGCACAACTTCGACAATGATTCACTTGGCTGAAATGGGCGTATGTGTTTTCTCCTGAAAATATTCAGGAGAAAACACATACGCCCTTTTTGGCCAAGCAAGCAAGCGGGCAATGCAAATGTTCACCAGACAGAAGTATTGCTTCCCACCGGTCCAAAAGGAAATTCACAAAATGTGTAAAAACCAGAAAGGCAAGACAGGCCCTGGAGAACTGGGAGCCTTGTTATGCTGATGGGCGGGATGTAAATTGCCAACTGCCTCACTGGAGGAGTGCATTGTGTTCCCTAAAACAAGTAAACAACAGAGCTACAGAGCCAAGGCCACTTCCACTCTAGGGAATATACCTTGGGAAAACTGAAAATCAATGAGACAGAGCCAGCCCCAAATTTAGGGCTGCACTGCTTAAAAGAACCTCAACTTGTGTACAGCTTAAATATCCCAGGAAATATAAAAATGGTTCAAAGAATTGTGGTACTTATGTACAATGCAATATCCCTCAGGAATGAAATCAATGTCATAAGACCAGTAGCAGCAAAGTGAGTGGTTCAGGTACGATGATTCTAAGTGAAATAAGTCACACAGAAAAAGAAACTTAGCATAAGATATCACTTATGAAGATCCTGTAAACATGGCTACACATGAACTGAGTTAGGAAAGAGAACAGAGTCTCACATTTAGAAAACACTCTTATGCCTGCTTAAGGGGGAAGGAGAGGTGGGGGGATGCATAAAACCAGAGTTTGATATAAGCACAGGTACGGTTCCAAAAACCAACTATGGAATAGAAAAGACCTACACCTTCCTCAGTGAAAGGGACTCAAAACCCCATATTTCCCGCAGAGGAATAGATCTGACTAGTAAGAATCTTAAAACCTATGTATTGATAGGTCTCCGTTAGGGAAACAAGTGTGTCTAGACTGGCATAAACATGGCAGCAGAATCAGCTCAAACCCACTATAAAAATGAATTTCAAAAACAAAACAAAAAAAAAGGGAAATTCTTTACAATTCCTTCAGGGTCTCTGATGAAACGTGGAATGACCCTATGTACAATGACAGCTGGATGTGGCATAAGGCTGGACACTTGGGACTGAGAGGATTGTTGAAATTGGGTGAGAAATTGCAGACACTATAAAGCAATAACGCATGGCCCCCATTCCATGTTTCCCAACTCTCCAGGTTAAAGGGAATATTACTACAGCTCTAACATGTACGGGAAACCTAGAGAATGGACACACTGTGAATACGAAAGGTTTCTAAAACTCAAAGAATATTCCCTCTCCTTTTTTTCCGATTTGACTTTCCAACTGCTTTACTATCAATCTCCCAACTTGGAGAGACAGTCCCTTTAACCTCCTGGTTCGCACAGGTTGCCAATTTGGCAGAGGATGGAAGGGAAGAGGGAGAACCAATGAGAGAGTAGCTGTTATGCATTTGGACAGGCACATGTCACCCTAATTTCCCGGCAGGAAGAAAAATTAAACAAAGTCTCAGCCACCCACCGGGAACCAGTATATCTCCTGAACCTAAATTTTGGACTTGCGTTCTGCTCACAAAAAACGAGTTGAAAAATGGAGCTCAGGGGCACAGCAATTCACAAACAGGCAGAGTAATAAAGGACAACTATCGTCCAAAAATCTGTTGAGGGAAGGCAACGAGGCCGACTTGAAAGCGAGGCAGAATAGCAGGAAACAGATTTCAAGAGGTACGTAGGAATCACCTGTAAAGAACAGGAAGAGGGGCACAACTTCGACAATGATGCACTTGGCCAAAAATGGCATATGCGTTTTCTCCTGAATATATAAAGGAGAAAACGTATATGCATGTCCTTTTTGGCCAAGCAAGCAACTGGGCAATGCAAATCTGCACTACAAAGAAGTATCACTTCCCACAGGTCAAAAGAAACAACCACAATATGTGTAAAAACAAGAAAGGTCAGAGAGGCCCTGGAGAACAGGCAGCCTTGTTATAATGATGGGCGGGATGTAAATTGCCAACTGCCTCACTGGAGGAGTGCATTGTGTTCCCTAAAACAAGTAAACAACAGAGCTACAGAGCCAAGGCCACTTCCAGTCTAGGGAATATTCCTTGGGTAAACTGAAAATCAATAAGATAGAGCCACCCCCAAATTTAGGGGTGCACTGCTTACAAGAACCTCAACTTGGGTACACCTTAAATATCCCAGGAAATATAAAAATGGTTTAAAAATTTTTGGTACTTACATACGATGGAATATCGCTCAGCCATGAAATCAATGTCATAAGACCAGTAGCAACAAAGTGAGTGGATTCAGGTACGATGATTCTAAGTGAAATAAGTCACACAGAAAAAGAAACTTAGCATAAGATATCACTTATGAAGATCCTGTAAACATGGCTATACATGATCTGAGTTAGGAAAGAGAACAGAGTCTCACATTTAGAAAACACTCTTATGCCTGCTTAAGGGGGAAGGAGAGGTGGGGTTATGCATAAAATCAGAGTTTGATATAAGCACAGGTACCGTTCCAAAAACCAACTATGTAATAGACAAGACCCACACCTTCCTCAGTGAAAGGGACTCAAAACCCCATATTTCCCGCAGAGGAATAGATCTGACTAGTATGAATCTTAAAACCTATGTATTGATATGTCTCCGTAAGGGAATCAAGGTGTCTAGACTGGCATAAACATGGCAGCGAGAATCAGCTCAAACCCACTATAAAAAGGAATTTCAAAAACAAAGCAAAAAACAGGGAAATTCTTTACAATTCCTTCAGGGTCTCTGATGAAACCTGGAATGACCCTATCTACAATGACAGCTGGATGTGGCATAAGGCTGGACACTTGGTACTGAGAGGATTGGTGACATTGGGTGAGCAAATGCAGACCGTTTAAAGCAATAATGCAAGCCCCCTATGCCATGGGTCCCAACTCTCCAGGTTGAAGGGAATATTACTACAGCTATAACATGGAAGGGAAACCTAGAGAATGGACACACTGTGAATACAATAGGTTTCTAAAACTCAACGAATAGGCCCTCTCGTGCTGCTCCGGTTTGACTTTCCAACTGCTTTACTATCAATCTCCCAACTTGGAGATACAGCCCCTTTAACCTCCTGGTTTGCACAGGTTGCCAATTTGGCAGAGGATGGAAGGGAAGAGGGAGAACCAATGAGAGAGTATCTGTTAGGCATTGGACTGGCACATGTCACTCTAACTTCCCGGCAGGAAGAAGAATTAAGCAAAGTCTCAGCCACCCATCGGGAACCACTATAGGTTTTGAACCAAAATTTTGGACTTGCGTTCAGCTCACAAAAAACGAGTTGAAAAATGGAGCTCAGGGGCACAGCAATTCACAAACTGGCAGAGTCATAAAGGACAACTTTCGTTCACAAATCTGTTGAGGGAAGGCAATGAGGCCGACTTGAAAGCGAGGCAGAATACCAGGAAAGAGATTTCAAGAGGTACATAGGAATCACCTTTAAAGCACAAGAAGAGGGGCACAACTTCGACAATGATGCACTTGGTCAAAAAGGGCGTATGTGTTTTCTCCTGAATATATTCAGGAGAAAACGCATACACCCTTTTTCGCCAAGCAAGCAAGTGGGCAATGCAAATCTGCACTACAAAGAAGTATCACTTCCCACCGCTCAAAGGGAAATCGACAAAATGGGTAAAAACCAGAAAGGCCAGACAGGCCTTGGAGAACAGGGAGCATTGTTATGCTGATGGGCAGGATGTAAATTGCCAACTGCCTCACAGGAGAAGTGCATTGAGTTCCCTAAAAAAAACTAGTAAACAAGAGAGCTACAGAGACAAGGGCACTTCCAGTGTCGGGAATATACCTTGGGAAAACTGAAAATCAATGAGACAGAGCCAC
This sequence comes from Mesoplodon densirostris, assembly GCF_025265405.1. NCBI lineage: Eukaryota > Metazoa > Chordata > Mammalia > Artiodactyla > Ziphiidae > Mesoplodon > Mesoplodon densirostris. The sequence continues at coordinate 566,769 of NW_026778198.1, forward strand.
CCCCAAATTTAGGGCTGCACTGCTTACAAGAACCTCAACTTGGGTACACCTTAAATATACCAGGAAATATAAAAATGGTTCAAAAATTGTGGTACTTATGTACGATGGAATATCCCTCAGCCATGAAATTAATGTCATAAGACCAGTAGCAGCAAAGTGAGTGGATTCAGGTACGATGATTCTAAGTTTAATAAGTCACACAGAAAACGAAACTTATCATAAGATATCACTTATGAAGATCCTGTAAATATGGCTACACATGAACTGAGTTAGGAAAGAGAACAGAGTCTCACATTTAGAAAACAATCTTATGCCTGCTTAAGGGGTAAGGAGAGGTGGGGTGATGCATAAAACCAGAGTTTGATAAAAGCACAAGTACCGTTCCAAAAACCAACTATGGAATACACAATACCTACACCTTCCTCAGTGAAAGGGACTCAAAACCCCATATTTCCTGCAAAGGAATATATCTGACCAGTAAGAATCTTAAAACCTATGTATTGATATGTCTCCATAAAGGAATGAAGTGTGTCTAGACTGGCATAAACATGGCAGCGTAAATCAGCTCAAACCCACTATAAAAAGGAATTTCAAAAACAAAACAAAAAAACAGGGAAATTCTTTACAATTCCTTCAGGGTATCTGATGAAACCGGGAATGACCCTATCTACAATGGCAGCTGGATGTGGCATAAGGCTGGACACTTGGGACTGAGAGGATTGTTGAGATTAGGTGAGCAAATGCATACCCTTTAAAGCAATAATGCAAGGCCCCCATGCCATGGTTTCCAACTCTCCATTTTGAAGGGAATATTACTACAGCTATAACATGTACGGGAAACCTAGAGAATGGACACACTGTGAATACGAAAGGTTTCTAAAACTCAACGAATAGTCCCTCTCGTGGTGCTCCGGTTTGACTTTCCAACTGCTTTACTATCAATCTCCCAACTTGGAGAGACAGGCCCTTTAACCTCCTGGTTCGCACAGGTTGCCAATTTGGCAGAGGATGGAAGGGAAGAGGGAGAACCAATGAGAGAGTAGCTGTTAGGCATTTGGACGGGCACATGTCACTCTAATTTCCAGGCAGGAAGAAGAATTAAACAAAGTCTCAGCCACCCACCGGGAACCAGTATACGTCCTGAATCAAAATTTTGGACTTGCATTCAGCTAACAAAAAACTAGTTGAAAAAAGGAGCTCAGGGACACAGCAATACACAAACTGGCAGAGTAATAAAGGACAACTATCGTCCAAAAATCTGTTGCGGAAAGGCAAAGAGGCCGACTTGAAAGCGAGGCAGAATAGCAGGAAAGAGATTTCAAGAGGTAAGTAGGAATGGCCTGTAAACCACAGGAAGAGGGCACAACTTCGACAATGATGCACTTGGCCAAAAAGGGCGTATGCGTTTTCCCGTGAATATATTCAGGAGAAAACGCATACGCTCTTTTTGGCCAAAAAAGCAAGCAGACAATGCAAATCTGCACTACAAAGAAGTATCACTTCCCACCGGTCCAAAGGGACATCCACAAAATGTGTAAAAACCAGAAAGGCAATACAGGCCCTGGAGAACAGGGAGCATTGTTATGAAGATGGGCCGGATGTAAATTGCCAACTGTCTCACTGGAGGAGTTCATTGTGTTCCCTAAAACAAGTATACCACAGAGCTACAGAGCCAAGGGCACTTCCAGTCTAGGGAATATACCTCGGGAAAACTGAAAATCAATAAGACAGAGCCACCCCAAATTTACGGCTACACTGCTTACAAGAACCTCAAGTTGGGTACACCTTAAATATCCCAGGAAATTAAAAAATGGTTCAAAAAATTGTGGTAATTACGTACGATGGAATATCCCTCAGCCATGAAATCAATGTCATAAGACCAGTACCAGCAAAGTGAGTGGATTCAGGTACGATGATTCTAAGTGAAATAAGTCACACAGAAAAAGAAACTTAGCATAAGATATCATTTATGAAGTTCCTGTAAACATGGCTACACATGAACTGAGTTAGGAAAGAGAACAGAGTCTCATATTTAGAAAACACACTTGTGCCTGCTTAAGGGGGAAGGAGAGGTGGCGTGATGCATAAAACCAGAGTTTGATATAAGCTCAGGTACCGTTCCAAAAACCAAATGTGGAATAGACAAAACCTACACCTTCCTCAGTGAAAGGGACGCAAAACCCCATATTTCCCGCAGAGGAATAGATCTGACTAGTAAGAATCTTAAAACCTATGTATTGATATGTCTTCGTAAGGGAATCAAGTGTGTCTAGACTGGCATAAACATGGCAGCGAGAATCAGCTCAAACCCAGTATAAAAAGGAATTTCAAAAACAAACCAAAAAAAACAGGGAAATTCTTTACAATTCCTTCAGGTTCTCTGATGAAACCTGGAATGACCCTATCTACAATGACAGCTGGATGTGGCATAAGGCTGGAAGCTTGGGACTGAGATGATTGGTGAGATTGGGTGAGCAAATGCAGACCCTTTAAAGTAACAATGCATGGCACCCATTCCATGGGTCCTAACTCTCTAGGTTGAACGGAGTATTACTACAGCTATAACATGTACGGGAAACCTAGAGAATGTACACACTGTGAATACGAAAGGTTTCTAAAACTCAACAAATAGTCACTCTCTTGGTACTCTGGTTTGACTTTCCAACTGCTTTACTATCCATCTCCCAACTTGGAGAGACAGCCCCTTTTACCTCCTGGTTCGCACAGGTTGCCAGTTTCGCAGAGGATGGAAGGGAATAGGGAGAACCAATGAGATAGTAGCTGTTAGGCATTTGGACGGGCACCTGTCACTCTAATTTCCCGGCAGGAAGATGAATTAACCAAAGTATCAGACACCCATCGGGAACAAGTATAGGTCCTGAACTGAAATTTTGGAATTGCGTTCAGCTCACAGAAAACGAGTTGAAAAATGGAGCTAAGGGGCACAGCAATTCACAAACTGGCAGAATAATAAAGGAGAACTATCGACCAAAAATTTGTTGATGGAAGGCAACGAGGCCAACTTGAAAGCGAGGCAGAATAGCAGGAAACAGATTTCAAGAGGTACGTAGGAATGGCCTGTAAAGCACAGGAAGAGGGGCACAACTTCGACAATGATGCACTTGGCCAAAAAGGGCTCATGCGTTTACTCGTGAATATATTCAGGAGAAAACGCATACGCCCTTTTTGGCCAAGCAAGCAAGCGGGCAATGCAAATCTGCACTACAAAGAAATATCACTTCCCACCGGTCCAAAGGGACATCCACAAAATGTGTAAAAACCAGAAAGGCAAGACAGGCCCTGAAGAACAGGTAGCCTTGTTACGATGATGGGTGGGATATAAATTGCCAAATGCCTCACTGGAGGAGTGCATTGTGTTCCCTAAAACAAGTAAACAACAGAGCTACAGAGGCAAGGTCAATTCCAGTCTAGGGAATATACCTGGGGAAAACTGAAAATCAATAAGACAGAGCCACCCCCAAATTTAGGGCTGCACTGCTGACAAGAACCTCAGCTTGGGTACACCTTAAATATCCCAGGAATTATAAAAATGGTTCAAAAAATTGTGGTACTTACGTACGATGGAATATCCCTCAGCCATGAAATCAAAGTCATAAGACCAGTAGCAACAAAGTGAGTGGATTCAGGTACGATGATTCTAAGTGAAATAAGTCACACAGGAAAAGAAACTTATCATAAGATATCACTTATGAAGATCCTGTAAACATGGCTACACATGAACTGAGTTAGGAAAGAGAAGAGTCTCACATTTAGAAAACACTCTTATGCCTGCTTAAGGGGGAAGGAGAGGTGGGGTGATGCATAAAACCAGAGTTTGATATAAGCACAGTTACTGTTCCAAAAATCAACTATGGAATAGACAAGACCTACACCTTCCTCAGTGAAAGGGACTCAAAACACCATATTTCCCGCAGAGGAATAGATCTGATAGTAAGAATCTTAAAACCTATGTATTGATATGTCTCCATAAGGGAATAAAGTGTGCCCAGACTGGCATAAACATGGCAGCGAGAATCAGCTCAAACCCACTATAAAAAGGAATTTCAAAAAAAAAAAAAAACAGGGAAATTCTTTACAATTCCTTCAGGGTCTCTGATGAAACCTGTAATGACCCTATTTACAATGACAGCTGGATGTGGCATAAGGCTGGACACTTGGGACTGAGAGTATTGATGGGGTTGGGTGAGCAAATACAGACCATTTAAAGCAATAATGCATGGCCCACATTCCTTGGGTCCCAACTCTCCTGGTTGAAGGGAATATTACTACAGCTATAACATGTACGGGAAACCTAGAGAATGGACACACTGCGAATACGAAAGGTTTCTAAAACTCAACGAATAGTCCCTCTCCTGGTGCTCCGGTTTGACATTCCAACTGCTTTACTATCAATCTCCCAACGTGGAGAGACAACCCCTTTAACCTCATGGTTCACACAGGTTGTCAATTTTGCAGAGGATGTAAGGGATTAGGGAGAACCCATGAGAGAGTAGCTGTTAGGCATTTGGACGGGCACATGTCACTCTAATTTCCCGGCAGGAAGAAGAATTAACCAAAGTCTCAGCCACCCATCGGGAACCAGTATAGGTCCTCAACCAAAATTTTGGACTTGTGTTCAGCTCACAGAAAACGAGTTGAAAAATGGAGCTCAGGGGCATAGCAATTCACAAACTGGCAGAGTAATAAAGGACAACTATCGTCCAAAAATCTGTTGATGGAAGGCAATGAGGCCGACGTGAAAACGATGCAGAATAGCAGGAAACAGATTTCAAGAGGTACGTAGGAATCGCCTGTAAAGCACAGGAAGAGGGGCACAACTTCGACAATGATGCACTTGGCCAAAAAGGGCGTATGCGTTTTCTCCTGAATATATTCAGGAGAAAACGCATACGCCCTTTTTGGCCAAGCAAGCAAGCAGGCAATGCAAATCTGCACTACAAAGAAGTATCCCTTCCCACCGGTCCAAAGGGACATCCACAAAATGTGTAAAAACCAGAAAGGCAAGACAGGCCCTGGAGAATAAGTTGCCTTGTTATGCTGATGTGCGGGATGTAAATTGCCAACTGCCTCACTGGAGGAGTGCACTGTGTTCCATAAAACAAGTTAACAACAGAGCTACAGAGCCAAGGGCACTTCCAGTCTAGGGAATATACCTTGGGAAACCTGAATATCAATAAGATAGAGCCAGCCCCAAATTTAGTGCTGCACTGCTTACAAGAACCTCAACTTGGGTACACCTTAAATATCCCAGGAAATATTAAAATGGATCAAAAAATTGTGGTACTTACGTACGATGGAATACCCCTCAGCCATGAAGTCAATGTCATAAGACCAGTAGCAGCAAAGAGATTGGATTCAGGTACGATGATTCTAAGTGAAATATGTCACACACAAAAAGAAACTTATCATAAGATATAACTTATGAAGATCCTGTAAACATGGCTACACATGAACTGAGTTGGGAAAGAGAACAGAGTCTCACATTTAGAAAACACTCTTATGCCTGCTTAAGGGGGAAGGAGTGGTGGGGTGATGCATAAAACCAGAGTTTGATATAAGCACAGGTACCGTTCCAAAAACCAACTATGGAATAGACAAGACCTACACCTTCCTCAGTGAAAGGGACTCAAAACCCCATATTTCCCACAGAGGAATAGATCTGACTAGTAAGAAACTTAAAACCTATGTATTGATATGTCTCCATAAGGGAATCAAGTGTGCCTAGACTGGCATAAACATGGCAGTGAGAATCATCTCAAACCCACTATAAAAAAAGAATTTCAAAAACAAACAAAAAAAACAGGGAAATTCTTTACAATTCGTTCAGGGTCTCTGACGAAACCTGGAATGACCGTATCGACAATGACAGCTGGATGTGGCATAAGTTTGGACACTTCGGACTGAGAGGATTGATGAGGTTGGGTTAGCAAATGCAGACCCTTTAAAGCAAAAATGCATGGCCCCCATTCCATGGGTCCCAACTCTCCAGGTTGAAGGGAATATTACTACAGCTATAACATGTACGGGAAACCTAGAGAATGGACACACTGTGAATACGAAAGGTTTCTAAAACTCAACGAATAGTCCCTCTCCTGGTGCTCCGGTTTAACTTTCCCACAGCTTTACTATCAATCTCCCAACATGGAGAGACAATCCCTTTAAACTCCTGGTTCGCACAGGTGGCCAATTTGGCGAAGGATGGAAGGGAAGAGGGAGAACCAATGAGAGAGTAGCTGTTAGGCATTTGGACGGGCACATGTCACTCTAATTTCCCGGCAGGAAGAAGAATTAACCAAAGTCTCAGCCACCCATCGGGAACCAGTATAGGTCCTGAAACAAAATTTTGGACTTGCATTCAGCTCACAAAAAACGAGTTGAAAAATGGAGCTCAGGGGCACAACAATTCACAAACTGGCAGAGTAATAAAGGACCACTATCGTCCAAAAATCTGTTGATGGAAGGCAATGAGGCCGACGTGAAAGCGATGCAGAATAGCAGGAAATAGATTTCAAGAGTTACGTAGGAATTGCCTGTAAAGCACAGGAAGAGGGGCAGAACTTCAACAATGATGCACTTGGGCAAACAGGGCGTATGCATTTTCTCGTGAATATATTCAGGAGAAAACGCATACGCCCTTTTTGGCCAAGCCAGCAAGCGGGCAATGCAAATCTGCACTACAAAGATGTATCACTTTGCACCGGCCCAAAGGGACATCCAAAAAATGTGTAAAAACCAGAAAGGCAAGACAGGAGCTGGAGAACTGGGAGCCTCGTTATGCAGATGGGCGGGATGTAAATTGCCAACTGCATCTCTGGAGGAGTGCATTGTGTTCCCTAAAACAAGTAAATAAAAGAGCTACAGAGCCAAGGGCACTTCACGTCTAGGTATTATACCTTGGGAAAACTGAAAATCAATAAGACAGAGCCACCCCAAAGTTTAGGGCTGCACTGCTTACAAGAACCTCAACTTGGCTACACCTTTAATATACAAGGAAAGACAAAAATGGTTTTAAAATTTTGGTACTTATGTACGATGGAATACCCGTCAGCCATGAAATCAATGTCATAAGGCCAGTAGCAGCAAAATGAGTGGATTCAGGTATGATGATTCTAAGTGAAATAAGTCACAATGTATAAGAAACTTATACTAAGATATCATTATGAAGGTCCTGTAAACAAGGCTACACAGGAACTGAGTTAGGAAAGAGAACAGACTCTCACATTTAGAAAACACTCTTATGCCTTCTTAAGGGGGAAGCAGAGGTGGGTTGATGCGTAAAACCAGAGTTTGATAGTAGTACAGGTACTATTCCAAAAACCAAATATGGAATAGGCAAGACCTACACATTCATCAGTGAAAGGGACTCAACCTCCCATACTTCCCGCAGAGGTATATATCTGACTAGTAATAACCTTAAAACCTATGTATTGATATGTCTCCGTAAGGGAATCAAGTGTGTCTCAACTGGCTTAAACATGTCAGTGAGAATCAGCTACAACCCACTATAAAAAGGAATTTCAAACACAAAACAAAAAAACAAGGAATTTCTTTACAATTCATTCAGGGTCTCTGATGAAAACTGGAATGAACATATTTACAACGACAGCTGGATGTGGCATAAGGCTGGACATTTGGCTCTGAGAAGATTGGTGAGATTGGGTGAGCAAATGCAGACCTTTTAAAGCAAAAATGTGTGGCCACCATTCCATGGGTCCCAAATCTCCAAGTTGAAGTGAATATTACTACAGCTTTAACATATACGGGAAACGTAGAGAATGGAAACACTGTGAATACGAAAGGTTTCTAAAACCTAACTAATAATCCCTCTCCTTGTGCTGCAGTTTCCCTTTCCAACTGCTTTACTATCAATCTCCCAACTTGCAGAGACAGCCCCTTTAACCTCCTGGTTCCCACAGGTTGGCAATTTGGCAGAGAATTGAAGGGAAGAGGGAGAACCAATGAGAGATTAGCTGTTAGGCATTTGGACTGGCACATGTCACTCTAATTGCACGGGAGGAAGAATTAACCAAGACTCATCCCCCTGCCGGGAAACGGTATAGGTCCTGCAACGAAATTTTGGACTTGCGGTCAGCTTACAAATAACGAGTTGAAAAATGGAGCTCAGGGGCACAGCAATTCACAAACTGGCAGAGTAATAAAGGAAAACTCTCATCCAAAAATCTGTTGATGGAAGGCAACGAGGCCGACCTGAAAGCGAGACAGCATAGCAGGAAACAGATTTCAAGAGGTACTTTGGAATCGCCTGTAAAGCACAGGAAGAGGGACACAACATTAACAATGATGCACTTGGCCAGAAAGGGTGTATGTGTTTTCTCCTGAATATATTTAGGAGAAAACGCATACACCCTTTTTGGCCAAGCAATGAAGCGGGCAATGCAAATCTGCACTACAACGAAGTATCACTTCCCACCGGTCAAAAGGGACATCCACAAAATGTGTGAAAACCAGAAAGGCAAGACAGGCCCTTGAGAACAGGGAGCATTGTTATGCTGATGGGCGGGATGTAAATTGCCAACTGCCTCTCTGGAAGAGTGCATTGTGTTCCCTAAAACAAGTAAACAACAGAGCTACAGAGCCAAGGGCACTTCCAGTCTAGGGAATATACTTTGGGAAAACTGAAAATCAATAAGCCTGAGCCACCACAATATTTAGGGCTGCACTGCTTACAAGAACCTCATCTTGGGTACACCTTAAATATCCTAGGAAAGACAAAAATGGTTCAAGAAATTGTGGTACTTACATACGATGGAATATCCCACAGCCATGAAATCAATGTCATAAGGCCAGTAGCAGCAAAATGAGTGGATTCAGGTACGATGATTCTAATTGAAATAATTCACACAGAAAAAGAAACTTATCATAAGATATCACTTATAAAGGTCCTGTAAACATGGCTACATATGAACTGAGTTAGGAAAGATAACAATGTAACTAATCTTATCATAACATATCACTCATATCGGGAATGTACACATGACTACACATGAACTGAATTACAAACACAACAGTGTCACACATTTAGAAAACATCTCCAGCCTCCTTAAGGGGAAACCCGAGGTGGGGTGATGCATAAAACCACAGTTTTAAATTAGCACAGATACCATTATATAAACCATGTATGTAATACACAACACCTACCTCTGGCACAGTGAACTGGACCCAACACCCCTTATTCATTGCAGAGGAATATGTCTGACTCTAAGTATTTTAAAACATATGTATTCTCATGTCTCCATAAAGGAATCCTGTCTATGTATAACCGCATGAACACAGCACTGAAATTCAGTTAAACACACTTATAAAAATAAATTTCAAAAGCAAATTGCAAAAACAGTGAAACAGTGAGAAAGTTTTAAAAATTACTTTCAGGGCCTGTGATGCAACCTGGATTGACCATCTTTACACCCACAGCTGGATGAGACGTAAGACTGGACACTTGGGGCTGACAAGATTGCTGAGGTTGTGTGAGCAAAAGAACACCACTTAGAGCAATACTGTGTGCCACCCATTCTAGTGGTCCCAACTCTCCATTTTTAAGGCAATCTTCCTACAGTTAAAACATGCATGGGAAAACCAGTGGATGGTACACTGTGTAATTGGGAACGTTTTCTAAAAGGTACCTCATTTTTCCTTTTGTCGTGCTCGGCTTCACCATTCCATCTGAATTACTAAAAATATCCCCACTTGGAGTGTCAGCACCTTTACCCTCCTGTTATGCACAGTTTGCAAACTGTGCAGAGGATGAACAGGAAGAGGGGGAATAAATGAGAGATTAGCTGTAGGTGTTTGCATGGGCACATGTCACTCTAGTTTCCCATCAGGAAGAAGAATTAACCAAAGGCTCAGCCTGAAGCCCTGGAACCAGACTAGGGCCTAAAGCCATCCTGCAGTATTGCAGCCAGCTCACAAATAGGCGAGTTCAAAAATGGAAATCAGGGGCACAGCAATTCACAAACTTGCAGAGTTATAAAGGACAACTATCATCCATATATATATTGAGGTAAGACAGTGAAGATGATTTGAATGCAAGGCAGAATTGAAAGAAACAGATTTCAAGAGGTAGATTGGAGTCGTCTTTAAAGCACATGAAAAGCGAAAGAACTTCGACAATGTTGCCCTTAGCTGAAAAGGGAGTATGTGTATTTTCTTGAATATATTCGGGAAAAAATGCATATGCCCTTTTTGGCTAAGCAAGCCATCAGGCATTGCAATTCCACACTACAGAGAAGTATGCCTTACCTCCAATCAAAAGGGCCATCCGCGGGCCTCCCTGGTGGCGCAAGTGGTTGAGAGTCCGCCTGCCGATGCAGGGGATACGGGTTCGTGCCCCGGTCTGGGAGGATCCCATATGCCGCGGAGCGGCTGGGCCCGTGAGCCATGGCCGCTGAGCCTACGCGTCCGGAGTCTGTGCGTCCGGAGCCTGTGCTCCGCGACGGGGGAGGCCACAACAGTGAGAGGCCCGCATACCGCAAAAAAAAAAAAAAAAAAAAAAAGGGCCATCCGCAAATAGTGTAAAAACCACAAATGCAGGACAGGCCATGGAGAAAAGGGAGCCTGGTTACGCCGATGGACAGGATGTAAATTGCCAACAGCCCCTCTGGAGAACTGTATGTTGTTTTCCAAAACAGAGCTACAGAGCATAGCACACTTCCACTCATGGGCGTGTATTTTGGGAAAACTAAAAATCCACAACACACAGCCAGCCCAAAGTTTAGGGCTGCTCTGTTTACAAGAACCTCGACTTCGGTACACTTTAAATATCCCAGGAAAGGAAAACAAAATGGATTTAGATGTTGTGGTACTTATATACAATGGAATGTCACTCAGACATAAAATCAATGTCATAAGGCCAATAGCAGCTTAATGAGTGGCTTTAGGTATGATGATGCTAAGTGAAATGAGCCACAAAGAGAAAGAAACTTATTGTTATATATCACTTATAGAGGGAATGTAAACATGGCTACACATGAACTGAATTTCAAAAGAGAACAGAGTTATACATTTAGAAAACACACTTATGCCTCCTTAAGGGGAAAGGTGACGTGGGGTGATGTGTAAAAGCAGAGTTTGAAATTAGCACAGATCCCATTCCATATACCAAATATATAATAGATAAGACCTACTCCTTTCTCAATGAACTGGACACAAAACACCCTATTCACTGAAGAGGAATACATCTGACTGGTAATAACCTTGAAACCTATGTATTTATATGTCTCCATAATGGAATCAAGTGTATGTAGACTGGCATAAACACAGATCAATGGAACAGGACAGAAAGCCCAGAGATAAACCTACATACCTATGGCTATCTCATCTATGACAAAGGAGCTAAGGATATACAATGGAGAAAAGACAGTCTCTTCAGTAATTGGTGCTGGGAAAACTGGACCCCTACACATATAAGAATGAAATTAGAACACTCCATAACACCATACACAAAAATAAACTCTAAGTTGATTAGAGATCTAAATATAAGACCAGACATTATAAAACACTTAGAGGAAACCATAGGCAGAACACTCTATGACATAAATCACAGCAAGTTCCTTTTTGACCCACCTCCTAGAGAAATGGAAATAAAAACAGAAATCAACAAATGGGACCTAATGAAACTTAAAAGCTTTTACACAGTACAGGAAAACATAAACAAGATGCAAAAACAACCCTCAGAATGGGAGAAAATATTTTCAAATGAAGCAATTGACAAAGGATTAATCTCCAAACTTTACAAGCACCACATGTAGCTCAATATCACAAAAACAAACAACCCAATCCAAAAAAGGGCAGAAGACCTAAATAGACATTTCTCCAAAGAAGATATACAGATTACCAAGAAACACATGAAAGGATGCTGAACATCATTAATCATTAGAGAAATGCAAATCAAAACTACCATGAGGTATCACCTCACAGCAGTCAGAGTGGCAATCATCAAAAAAATCTACAAAACAATAAATGCTGGAGAGGCCTTTATTGGAGAAAAGGGAACAAATTTGCACTGTGGGTGGGAATTTAAATTGATATGGGCACTAGGGAGAACTGTACGGAGGTTCCTTTAAATAACTAACAATAGAAGTACCATACGACACAACAATCCAACTACTGGGCATTTGCCTTGCGAAAACCATAATTCAAAGAGTTATGTACAAAAATGTTCATTGCAGCTCTATTTGCATTAGCCAGGACATGGAAGCAACGTAAGTGTCCATCGACAGATGAATGGATAAAGAAGATCTGGCACATATATACAATGGAATATTACTCAGCCATAAAAAGAAGCAAAACTGAGTTATTTGTACTGAGTTGGATGGACTTAGAATCTGTCCTACACAGTGAAGTAAGTCAGAAAGGGAAAAACAAATACTGTATGTTAACAGAGATATACGGAATCTAATGAAGAAAAAAAAAAGATTTTGAAGAACCTAGTGGCAGGACAGGATTAAGGACACAGACATAGAGAAAGGACTTGAGGACACCGGAAGGGGGATGGGTAAGCTGGGACGAAGTGAGAGAGTGGCATGGACATAAATACATTACCAAATGTAACACCGATAGCTACTGGGAAGCAGCCACATAGAACAGGGAGATCAGCTCGGTGCTTTGTGACCACATAAAGGGGTGGGATATGGAGTGTGGGAGGGAGATGCAAGAGGGAGGGGATCTGGTGATATCTGTATATGTATAGCTGATTCACTTTGTTATAAAGCAGAAACGAACACTCCATTGTAAAGCAATTATACTCCAATAAACGTGTAAAAGGAAAAAAAAAAAAGAAAGCCCAAGGATAAACCTACACACCTATGGTCAACTAATCTATGACAAAGGAGGCAAGACTATACAATGGAGATAAGACAGTCTCTTCAATCATTGGTGCTGGGAAATATGGACAGCTACATGTAAAAGAATGAAGTTAGAACACTCCCCAACACCATACATAAAAATATATTCAAAATGGATTAGAGACCTTAATGTAAGACCGGACAGTATAAAACTCTGAGAGGAAAACTTACGAAGGATACTCTGAGATAAATCACAGCAAGATCTTTTTTGATCCACCTCCTATAGTAATGAAATAAAAAAGAAAACTAAACAGATGGGACCTAATGAAACGTAAAAGCTTTTGCAAAGCAAAGGAAACTTCAAACAAGACAAAAAGACAACCCTCAGAATGGCAGAAAATATTTGCAAACGAATCAATGGACAAATGATTAATCTCCAATATATATAAACAGCTCATGCAGCTCAATATTAATAAACCAAACAACCCGATACAAAAATGGAAGATCTAAATAGACATTTCTTCCAAGAAGACATAGAGATGGCCAGTACGCACATGAAAATCTGCTCAACATCACTAATTATTAGAGAAATGGAAATCGAAAGTACAATGAGGTATCACGTCACATCATCAGAAAATCTACAAACAACAAATGCTGGAGAGGGTGTGGAGAAAAGGAACCTTCTTCCACTATTGTTGGGAATGTAAATCGATACAGTCTCTATGGAGAACAGTATGGAGGTTCCTTAAAAAACTAAAAATAGAATTACCATATAATCCAGCAATCCCACTACTGGGCATATACCCAGAGAAAACCATAAATCAAAAAGACACATTCAACACAGTGTTCATTGCAGCACTATTTACAATAGCCAGGTAATGAAAGCAACCTAAGTGCCCACAGACAGACGAATGGATAAAGATGTGGTACTTATATACAATGGAATATTACACAGCCATACATAGGAATGAAATTGGGTCATTTGTAGAGACCTTGATGGATCTAGAGACTGTCATACGGAGTGAAGTAAGTCAGAAAGAGAAAAACAAATATTGTATATTAATGCATATATGTGGAACCTAGAAAAATGATACAGATGAACCGGTTTGCAGGGCAGAGATAGAGACACAGATGTAGAGAACAAACATATGGACACCAAGGGGGGAACACCATGTGAGGGTGGTGGTGGGATGAATTGGGAGACTGGGATTCACATGTGCACACTTATATGTATAAAATAGATATCCAATAAGAACCTGCTGTATAAAAGAAATACATAATTTTTTAAAAATTAAAAATATATAAATAACATTTAATAAAATAAAACAGAATAAAAGTTTTCCCTTCACATAGATGTCTTTATATTAATGCATTATTTCCATGTTTATATCTCCAAATTTAAAAAAAGAGGAATAAATAAAATCTACCTTGAACAAAAAAGAAAAAAAAAAAAAAACAGAACCCACCAGTTATACAGAGGAAAATCGTATCAGGGCACTAGCTCCAGTGGTAAAAAATTCTTAAGTTGGTCAGAGGTGGGAAATCGTCTCCCATGCAGTCAGCAGCGCTCCCCCCCACAAGGAGCATCCTCATTGCAAAGCTGGGGAACTGTGTCGAGGCGTCTGTGAGTAAATGTGAGCTGAGCCCGAGTCCTGCTGCAGCTGAACTCTTCCCACCCTTTCCAGGTAAAACACCTGAATATGTACAAGCACTTGCAAGCCTAGAGGAAGGGCTGTGGAGCCACACCAGCGACAGCACGTAGGCCGACTTGGTGCCTGCTGGCCAGTTAGGATGGTCCTGGCCCCAGATGCTCTTCTGGAAGCTTTCCATTTCCCTGCCTGAGATTCCTCTCCTGCCACGGCCCCCACTGTTTTTTACTTCCTCACCTCTGCCTGGGGAGAAAGTCCAGCGGCAGGTATGGGTGACACATCCTCTTCTTTAGCAGGTGGCAGCCTGGCAACTCCTGCTTAAAGTCCAGCAGAGCCCCACTCACACTGGGCCACCCACAAAGCCACGGCCCCTCACTCCCTCCCACCACCCCAGCCCCGACACTGCTGACGGGGCAGAGAATATGGCGTCAGGCACAGCTACAGGGGCTCTTAATGACTGGAGAGGTGTTTATATTGACCTCAACCCAGGCACACCTGGAGAGGGCTGGCAGGCAGTGTCAGGCTGCCAAATCAGCCAATCCTCACCCCTCAGGGGCTCACAGTTGCAGAAACTGAATTTTGCTAAACGGGCCAGGCCCAAGGAACAGGTGTGGGCCCTTGAGAGTCAGGCTAGACAAGGGGCTGCAGCTGCGGCTTGTTTTCTTATCATTTTATCTGGTCCATGAGTGGAAAACAACTTCAAGAAGACCCTATCCTTATGAGAGGAACCCAGGAGTCAGGGAGAGGAGTGATGGTGGGTGGAGACAGAGGCCTGGTGCCCTGGCTGCACTGGAAGTGTCTGGAAGACCAGGCAGAGAGAGGCTGCACAGAGTGATAACCAGGGTCACAGACCTGTCAGAGCTGCTGTTTGTTAGTTCAAGTCCTGCTCTGAGGTGTTCTGTGTCAGCTGTGAGCGACAGGTGAGCTGGGGATTCTCTGCAAGGTGGGCTATGTGCACAGTTCCTGTATGTCCAGCCCTGCTGGGGTACCTGCCCAGGGGAGCTCTGTATCCTGGTAAGGGCCTGACTATGAGAGCCCAATGGGCTGCTGGGTAGCTGCACAGGTGAGCTCCATACCCTGGGAGGGACTTGACCACGAGAGCCCCGTAGGCTGTGGGGTGGGGGGTGCAGCCCAGGTGAGCTCCATATCCTGGGATTGGCCTGACGACGAGAGCCCCATGGGCTGCTGGAGACCTGGTAAAGGATATCAGGACAGTCAGTGAAGCCACCGAGGATATACATCCAGTAGCTCCTATTTCCTACACCCTGCTGCTCATTCTACCATCCAGCAGGCCATGGCATTCTGTATTAGACTTCAATGATGCCTTCTTCTGTATTCCATTCATCTCAGAGTCACAAGAATTTTCGGCTTGTGAGTGGCAGGAAACAACATGCAACACAAGCAATAATGCTGGGCCGTCCTGCCCCAATGGTTCAAAAATCCCCACACCATCATTGGGGAAATGTCCTCTAAAGACCTAAACGTTCTACCTCTGTAAAAGGGAACCCTCTTTCAATATGCAGATGACATTCTGATCCCCAGGCCTACTAAAGACGCCTCTGAACTACCTAGCCAAGAAAGGATAAAAGGTGTCCAAGAAAAAGGCTCAAATATCCCAGGCTAAGGTGACATGTCTGGGCTTCATTCTCACAGATATTCGGAGAAACGCATCCCAGGATAGGGAAGAAGCCATTTGCAGCCTTACCTCTTCTAAAACTAGAAGACAGCTTAGGGGTTCCTGCAGAGGCCAAGGTTTTCTGCATCTGGATCCCTAACTACAGTCTAATAGCTGGGCCTCTACATGAAACACTGACACAGAAAGATGATGATCCTTTTGTACAGAATCCAGAAGCAGCCTTTCAAGAATGGAAAGAGCAGTCAATTCAGACCCTTGCCAAGGAACTCCCTAATTTAGCTAAACCTTTTGACCTTTACATACCCGGTCAAAGGTTAATCGTCCTTGGAGCCTTAGTGCAAAAACTGGGACCACTTGAAATGGAGCAACACAAGAATGCCCTTCAGGTATGATAAACTATGGTCACCAAGGGCTTTGCCCACCGACTCATCAGGCCAGGATACTGGGGTATCTAAAAAGCTGGAAATCAGCAGCCCGCAAGGCCAGCTCCCTCCTAAGGGAAAAGGACCCCACGTGGTGATCCTAACCACCCATCATGCCCTGAAGTTGCAGGGGTCACTCTTTGGGCACACTGACCTCGAGTGAGGAGGCCCTCCAACTCCAACCTCCAGAGAGACAAACGGGAGCAACGGGCCACCAAGATGACTCGTGTGACCATCACTTGACATGGAGTTTCTCTCAGAAAACAACAAGGCTGTGCCCCGAAAGAGCAGACTACTGCTTGCAGGACTTCCTGCACCCAGAGGGGAGCTAATAAGCTTGGCGGGGGAAACGTATATCACGCTTTCACCATAGAAAACCCTACAGACACCGCGGTGATGGTGGCCAATATGACCGGCTGGACTGCTGGCTACTTCTAAAGGCCGTTGACTCAGTGGACGTCATGGTCCTGGATCACAACTGACCCTGGACTGTCTGGGAGTTGCGCGGCCAGGGTTCTGACACATGGTGCTGTTTGTACATTAATTCAGGGACCTAATTAAAGAAAGCACAGACTACTGGTCAGAGCATCTAGGCTGGCAAAAACGGTCAGCCTAAGGTCGCCAAACAAATGTGGGGTGGGGTGAAACCTGCCACTGCTGCATCTCTGCTCATCTCTTTCCTGGACCATTAAAGGTCATTAGAATCTGTAACATTTCCAGTGCTGGTGCTCAGGCAGACGAGAAGTTGGGCAGGAGGCCTTGGGACAATCAACCTCACCTGGCGGCTGGTGGGGAGATGTTTTGCCCCTCCCCCCATGTATCAGGGCTCCCACCACAGCATGAAGCACTTACAAAAGAGGGGTCTGCACAGTCAACACCCCAAGAATGAGGAACGGAACAAAAAGCAGAGGAAGTGTTCGTCTCCGGCAACATTCATTAAAAATTCCTGGGAGATAAAAAGAGAATCTGGGCAATAAAATAAAGTCTAACCTGTTTTTTCTTTGTGCTTTGTCTAATTTCACGTGCTCCTAGGGTTCCGCATGCAGAGGTCCCACACCTGGCACTTCAGACCCGATTTCCTAGTGCAGAATGGCTGGGTCGACACCTCAGCTAGCGGGTTCCCATGCAGACTCCATGGCATAGAGCCTGAGCTGCAGCCAACCCAGCCCTCGAGAGCTCCATCCCCTCCCACCCAAGGATGCTGCCGGGATCCCTACACAGCATCCCATCCCACAGCCCTTGGGGGAGTGCACGCTCTCACCCCTCCATTCTGTTTTAAAAATAATGTTTCCTTTGCTTCTGAACCAAACTCAGTCTTGATCTGTTGGTTCCAATGACACTGGGCATGGGGACTCCTGTTGGGGTCCACTCTGGAGGATCAGTAACAGAAATTGAGAACATTGTAACTTCAATGAACAGATGTGTGAGCCAAACTGTAGTTTACATAGAGCAGTGTATAATGCTAGGGTAAAATAAGATGTTTCTAAGACTTACCTTTGATATTTCCATCACTTTACTATAAGCAAGTTCAGTGAAGACGTCTGTCTTATTTGTCAGGTCAACATTAGAGAAATGAAGTGATTGATTTCCATGGATGTACATCGAATACTCTTGGCTGAAGCTTCAATTTGTTTTGAATGCTTTTCCATTGAAAAGGATACCTCTCTTTCAGCTCCCCCGTTTCTGAGAAGTATAAAATCTTATAATTTATTATTACCAAAGGGGAAAGGTAGGAGAAGGGATATATTAACAGTTTGGGATTAACACATACACACTGCTATGTATAAAATAGATCATCAACAAGGAACTACTGTATAGCACAGGGAACTACACAGAATATTTTGCAATAACCTATAAGGGGAAATAATCTGAAAAAGAATCGATATTTTTATTGACATCATCTATCAATGACAGATAAAATGTAACCTAAGCAAGGCCGATGGTGAACACTTCTGACCCTGAAGATTTCAATCATCTAAAGTTTGGGCTCTGCCTATTTCCCAAGGCCCTTAATGGACATACGTGTAGCCGTAGCTTAAAAATTCCCCAATTTGGGGTTCGGGGAGACACTGATTTGGAAAAATCCCTGGTGTTCTCCTTACATGCACGGGACCCTTCCTACAGCTAAAACATGCCTGTCACACCTAGAGGATGGTACACCGTTTGATCGGAAAGAGTTTGGAAAAGGCACCTCATCTCCTCATCGCCTGGTGCTCGGGTTCACCCCTCCAGCATCTTTCCTAACAATCTCCTCACTTGGGGATATCAGCACCGTCAACATCCTGTTGCACACAGTTTGGAATTTGTCCAGAGGATGAAGCGGAAGGATGAGAAAAAATTAGAGGCAAGTCTTAGTTGTTCGGACAGGCACATGCCACTCTAATTTCCAATCCGGAAGACAAATTCATCAAAGGCTAGAATTGCCCACGGAAACAGAATAGGGCTAGAGGAAATCCTGCTGTTTTGTGTCCAGTTTCCAAAAACACAAGTTGAATAATGGAACTCAGGGGCACTAAAATTCATGAAACTGCAGAGTTGAAAATATCTATTGTCGAAAAATATCTTGAGGTAAGTCACAGAAAAGGACTTGTAAGCAAGGGAGAGTGGCAGGAAACAGATTTGAAGAGGTAGAAAGGACTCCCCATTAAAGCACAAGAAAAGGGGCTGAACATCGCCAATGATGCAGTTTGCCCAAAAGGGCGTATGCATTTTTTTTCTGAATATATTCAAGTAAAGGCCATACACACTTTTTATCCAACCAAACAGGTGGGCACTGGAAATCAATACTACAAAATGTATCACTTCACATCAGTCAGAAGGGCCATCCACATAAAGTGTAAACACCAGAAATGCAGGACAGGTTGAGGAGAAAAGGAAGCCCTGTGAGGCTGATAGTGGAAATGTAATTTGCCAACGGCTACTCTGGAGAAGTGTATTGTGTTTGCTAAAACATCTAAAAGATGAGCTACAGAGCATAGGGCACTTGCACTCATGGGCGTATACTTTGGGAAAAACAAAAATGGACAGAAAACAGGCACGCCAACATTTACCACCTCTCTGTTAAAAAGGGCCTCCACTTGGATATAACCTAAATGTCCCTGGAAGGATAAAATGGATAAAAGAGATGGGGTACTTATGTAGAGTGGAATATTACTCATCCAGAAATCCATGAAATAAGGCCAGTTGTAACAACTCTGGAGGAGTTACATACGATCATTCTAAGTGACATATGTCAGAAAGAAAAAGACACATATCATAAGATGTCACTTAAAGGTGGAATCAAAAATGGCTACACATGAAATAAACTACAAAACAGAAACATAGTCAAATATGTAGAAAATAGACATAAGGCTGCTAAATGGGAAAGGTGGGGAATGGTGAGGTATTATCCAGGAGGTTGAAATAAGCAAAGATACCATTCCAAGTACCGAATTGAATAACTGACAAGGCCTACACAGTACCTCAAAGAACTGCACTCAGCCCACTCAAGTCAGTGGACAATAATACATATGACTCGTAAGCATCTGAAAAATAATTTATTGTTGTCTCTCAGTACATGAATCAAGTGGATGTACAGCAGCAAAAAACAGAGCTTTGAAAATCAGCTGTAACCTATATAAAAATAAATTTTAAAATATTTATAAAAACAGTGAGACAGACAAAAATTCTTACAACAGTTGTTGAAGGGCTACAATGTAACAGGGATTGAACACATGTAGACCCACAGCAGGATGATATATAAGGCTGGAAGCTATACAGGCTAAGAGATGTTAGAGAGGCTGTGTGAGGAAATGCAGACCTTTTAAATTAATACTGCCTGGTACCCATTCCATGGGTCCCAAATCGGCAGGTTCAAGGGAATCTTCTGACAGCAAAAACATGCCTGGGAAACCGAGATGAATGTACACCGTGTGCTCAGGAAAGGTGTCTAAAATGCACCTCATTTTTGATCTCCTGGTGCTGGGGTTCGCCATTCCAGTCACATTACTAACAATCTCCCCACTTGGAGAATAAGCATCTTTAACCTCCTGTTTCACACAGTTTGCAATTTGTGCAGAGGATAAATGGGAAGGGGGGAACCAATGAGAGATTAGCTGTAGGAGTTTTGACAGGCACATGTCACTCTAATTTCCCATTAGGAAGAAGAATTAACCAAAGGCTCAGCCTGCCTCCTCAGAACCAGAATAGGGCCAGAAGCAATCCAAAGGTTTGGCGGCCAGCTCACAAAAACAACGAGTTGCAAAATGGAGCTCAGGGGCAGACAATTCAAAGACGTGCAAAGATATAAATGATAACCAACGTCCAAAAATATATTCAGGTAAGGCAACGAAGAGGATCTGAATGAGAGGCAGAATTGCAGGAAACAGATTTCAAAAGGTAGATTGTACTCACATTTAAAGCATATGGAAAGCAGCAGAATTTCTCAAATGATGCAGTTGGGCAAAAGGGTGTATGCGTTTTTTTCGTGAATATCTTTAGGAAAAAAACGCATACAGTGTTTTTGGCCAACCAAGCAAGCGGTAAATGCAAATCCGCACAACAAAGAAGTCTCAATGTCCACTGATCAGAAAGGCCATCCGAAAAATGTGTACAAACCAGAAATGCTGGAGAGGTCATGGAGAACAGGGAGCCTAGTCACGCTGATGGGTGGGGTATAAATATCCAAGAGCCACTCTGAAGAAGTGTATGCTGTTTCCTAAAACATTTAAATACAAAGCCCCGGAGGAAAGGGGACTTCAACTCATGGGCATATAACTTGGGAAGACTAAATATTGACAAGACACAGGCACCCCAAAATTTAGGGCTGCTCTGCATACAAGAACCTCAACTTCGGTACACCTTAAATATCCCAGGAAAAAGAGAAATGCATAAATAACTTGTGGTAATTTTGTACAATGGAATATCACTCAGACGTGAAATCAATGTCATAAGGCCAGTAGCAGCATAAAGAGTGGATTTAGGTATGATGATTCTAAGTGAAATTAGTCACACAGAAAAAGAATCTTATCATAAGATATCACTTACAGAGGGAATGTCAACATCACAACACATGAACTGAATTAAGAAAGAGAACAGAGTCTCACATTTAGAAAACACTCTTATGCCTGTTTAATGGGAAAGGAGAGGTGGGGTGATGCATAAAACCAGAGTTTGATATTAGCACAGGTACCATTCCATAAACCAAATACAGAATAGACGAGACCTACCCCTTCCTCAGTGAACGGGACTCAAAACCCCTATTCCCTGCAGAGGAATATATCTGACTAGTAAGAATCTTAAAACCTATGTATTGATATGTCTCCGTAAGGGAATCAAGTGTGTCTAGACCGGCATAAATACGTCAGTGAAAATCAGCTCAACCCCATTATAAAAATGAATTTCAAAAACACACACACAAAAAAAGCGAAATTCTTACACAATTCCTTCAGGGGTTCTGATGAAACCGGGAATGACCCTCTCTGCAAAGACAGCTGGATGAGACATAAGGCTGGACACTTGGGACTGAGAGGACTGGAGATTGGGAGAGAAAATGCAGACCCTTTAAAGTAGTAATGCATGCCACCATTCCATGGATCCCAAATCTCCAGGTAGAAGGGAATATCACTACAGTTATAACGTGTATGGGAAACCTAGAGCATGGACACCCTGTGATGGCGAAAGGTTTCTAAAAGTCTCCTAATTTTTCCACTCCTTGTGCTCCAGTTTGGCATTGCAACTGCTTTACTATCAATCTCCCAACTTAGGACAGCCAGCCCCTATAACCTCCTGGTTCGCACAGTTTGCTAATTGTGCAAAGGATGAAAGGGAAGAGGGAGAACAAATCAGAGAGTAGACGTAGGCATTTCGACGGGCACATGTCACTCTAAATTCCCGTCAGGAAGAAGAATTAACCAAAGCCTCAGCCACCCACAGGGAACAGTATAGCCAGCCCTGGTACAAGTATAGGTCCTGAAGCAAAATTGTGGATTTGCGGTCAGCTCCCAAAAATGGGATTTGAAAATTGGAGCTCACGGGCACAGCAATTCACAAAACTACAGAGTTATAAAGGACTACTCTCTTCCAAAAATCTGTTTAGGGAAGGCAACGAAGCTGACTTGAAAATGAGGCAGAATTGCACAAAACATATTTCAAGAGGTAAATTGGAATCGCCTTTAAAGCACAGGAAAATAATCACAACTTTGACAATGATGCACTTGGCCAAAAAGGGCGTATGCCTTTTCTCCTGAATATATTCAGGAGAAAACGCATACGCCCTTTTTGGTCAATCTAGCAAGAGTGCAATGCAAATCCACACTACAAAGAATTGTCACTTCCCACGGGTCAAAAGGGACATCTGAAAATCTGTAAAAACCAGAACGGCAAGAGGGAGATGACAAGGGCATGAAGCAATGTGATCCCAAGGGTCATGAAGGATTGTGATGACAAGCGCATGGAACATTTTGAAGAAAAGATTATGTAGCATATTGCTGACAAAGGCATGGAGCATTGTGATGACAAGGTTCATGGAGCACTGTGATGACAAGTGTCATGGAGCATTGTGATTACAGGGGTCATGGAGCATTGGGATGACAAGGGCATGGAGGATTTTGATGACAAGAGTCCCGGATCATTTTGTTGTCAGGGTTCATGGATCGTTGTGATGACAGGGGTCATGGAGCATTGAGATCACAGGGGTCATGGAGCATTGTGATGAGAAGGTCAAGGAGCATTGGGCTGAAAATGTTCATGGAGTATTGTGATGACAGGGATCCTGGAGGATTGTGATGACAAGGTACTGGAGCATTGTGATGAGAAGACCATGGAAACTTGTGATGACAAGTCTCATGGAATATTCTGATGAAAAGGAGCATGGAGCATTGTGATTACAGGAGTCGTGGAGCATTCTGATGACAAGGGCATCGAGCATTGGGATGAGATGGCCATGGAGCGTTCTGATGACATGCATCATGGAGCTTTGTGATTACAAGGGCATGGAACATTGTGATGAAAAAGGCATGGAACCTTGTCATGACAGGGTTCAAGGAGCATACTGACGACAAGTGTCAAGGAGCATTGTGATGACAAGTGTATTGAGCATTGTGATGACAAAGGTCATGGAGCATTGTGATGAGAAGACCATGGATAATTGTGATGACGAGTGTCATGGGGTGTTGTGATGATAAGTGTTATGGAACATCGTGATCATAATGGTTTGGAGCATTATGATGACAGAGGTCATGGAGAATTCTGATTTCATTGTGATGACAATAGCATGAAGCATTATGATGATGGGCATGGTGCATTGTGATGACAGGGTTCATGGATCATTGAAATGAAAAGGGGCATGGAGCATTGTGATTACAGGGGTCTTGGAGCATTGTGATGAGAATCGTCATGGAACCTTGTGATGACAAGTCCATGGAACATCGTGATGGCAGGGGTCATGGAGCATTGTTATGATAGGGCTAATGGAGCTTTGTGATGGCAAGGGCATGGAACATTGTGATGAGAAGGCCATGGAGCATTCTGATGACATGCATCATGGAGCTTTGTGATGACAAGGTCATGGAGCAATGTGATGAGAGCATTCATGGAGAATTGTGATGACAATGACATGGAGCATTGTGATGAAAAGTTCATGGAGCATTGTGGTGACAAATTTCACAGAGCCTTGTGATGATGAGGGCATTGACCATTGTGATGACACAGGTCATGAAGCCTTGTGATGATGGGACACACGGAGCATTTTGATGAATGGTGTCATGTAGCATTGTGATGACAGGGGCATGGAGCATTGGTCTGACAAGTTTCATGGATAATTGTGTTTACAGTGGGCATAGCACTTTGTGATGACAAGGGCATGGAGCATTGTGATGACAAGGTCATGGAGTATTGTGAAGACAGGTGTCAGGGAGCATTGTGATAGCATATTTCATGTTCCATTGTGATGACAATTGCATGGAGCATTGTGATGCCAAGTGTTATGGAGGATTGTGATGACAAAGGTAATGGTGCATTGTGATGATAAGGGCTTGGAGCATTGTGATGACAAGGGTCATGGAGCATTGTGATGACAAGGGCATGGAGCATTGTGATGACAACGGCCATTGAGAATTTTGATGAAAAAGTAGTGAAGCTTTGTGATGACAAAGGCATGGAGATTGCTATGACACTGGTCATGGGGCATTACAATGACAAGTGCATGGAGAATTGTGATGACAATAGCATGTAACATTGTGATGAGAAATGTCATGGAGCATTGTGATGAAAAGGACCTGGAAAATTGTGATGACAAGGGACATGGAGCATTGAGATGACCAGGGCATGGAGCATTGTGATGGCAAGAACGTGGAGCACTGTGATGAGAAGACCATGGATAATTCTGGGGACGAACATCATGGAGCACTGTAATGACAAGGGGCATGGCACATTGTGATGATATGTCTCATAGAGCATTGTGATGACAGGGGTCATGGATCATTGTGATGACAAGGGTCATGGAGTATTCTGATGACAACCTTGAGGAGTATTGTGATGACAAAGCATTTAACACTGTGATGGGAAGTGTCATGGAACATAGTGATGCCAAGAACGTGGAGAATTGTGATGATAGGGAACATGGAGCATTGTGATGACCAGGGCATGGAGCATTGTGATGGCAAGACCGTGGAGCATTGTGATGAGAAGACCATGGATAATTGTGATGACGAGCATCATGGAGCGCTATAATGACAAGGGGTATGGAGCATTGTGATGAGAGTGGCCATGGAGCATTGAGATGACAAGTGTCATGGAGCATGTAGATGACAAGGGCGTGGAGCATTGTGATGAGAAGACCATGGATAATTGTGAATGACGAGCGTCATGGAGCACTGTAATGACAAGGGTTATGGAGCATTGTGATGACAGTGCATATAGAGCATTGTGATGACAAGTGTCACGGAGCATTCTGATGACAAGCTTATGGATTATTGTGATGACAATGGCATGGAGCATTGTGATGAAAAGGGCATGGAGCATTGTGATGACAGGGGTCATGGAGCATTGTGATGTCAGTGGACATGGAACGTTTTGATGAATAGGGTCATGGAGCATTTTGATGACAGGGGTTATGGAACAATGTGATGTCAAGGGTCATCGAACATTGTGATGATAAGTGCATGTAGCATTGTGATGACAGGAGTCATAGAACATTGTGATGACAGGGCTGAGGGAGTATTGTGATGAATAGTGATGAAACATTTTGATATCAGTTGGAGAGAGCATTTTGTTGAGAAGTGCATGGAGCATTGTGATGACAAGGTTTATGGAGCATTGTGATGACAAGATTGTGGAGCACTTGATGACAAGGGCATGGCAAATTGTGATGATATGTGTCATGGAGCATTGTGCTGACAAGCACATGGAGCATTGTAATAACAACGGTCTTGGAGCATTGTGCTGAGAAAGGCATACAGTATTGTGATGACAAGGGTCAAAGAGCATTGTGATGAAAAGTTCATGGAGCATTATGGTTAAAAAGGTCACAGAGACTGTTGATGACGAGGGCATGGACCACTGTGATGACAAAGGTCATGAAGCACTGTGATGACTGGAGTCACGGAGCATTGTGATGACAGGGGTCATGGAGCATTGTGATGACAAGGGCATGGAGCATTGTGATGACAAGGGCATGGATCATTGGTCTAATATGTTTCATGGATTATTGCAATGACAGTTGGAATGGCGCATTGTGATGACAAGGGGATGGAGCATTGTGAAGACCAGGTCATACAGTATTGGAAGACAGGTGTCAGGGAGCATTGTGAGGACATATGTAATGACCCATTGTGATTACAATGGCATGGAGCATTGTGATGCAAGTGTCATGGAGGATTCTGATGACAAATGTAATGGAACATTGTGATGACAATGGCTTGGAGCATTGTGATGAAAAGGGTCAGGGAGCATAGTGCTGGTAAGTGCATGGAGAATTGTGATGACAAGGGTCATGGAGCATTCTGATGACAAGCTTGTGGAGTATTTGGATGACAATGGCATGGAGCATTGTGATGAAAACTGCATGTGGCATTGTGATGAAAAAGGCATGGAGCCTTTTTGTGACAGGGTTCATGGAGCATTCTGATGACAAGTGTCAGGGAGCATTGTGATGACAAGTGTATTGTGAATTGTTATGACAAAGGTCATGGAGCATTGTGATGAAAAGGGCATGGAGTATTTTGATGACAGGCATCATGGAGCGTTGTCATGACAAGTGTTATGGAACATTGTGATCACAAGTGTTTGGAGCATTGTGATGAAACCGGTCATGAATCATTTTGATTTCAAGGATCATGGAGCACTGTGATGACAAGGGCATGAAACAATGTTATCCCAAGGTTCATGGAGGATTTTGAAGACAATGGTAATGGAGTATTGTGATGACAAGCACATAGAACATTGTAATGACAATGTCATGTAGCATTTTGCTGACAAAGGCATGGAGCATTGTGATGACAGGTGTCATGGACCACTGTGATGACATGCGTCACACAGCATTGTGAATACAGGGGTCATGGAGCATTGGGATGACAAGGGCATGGATCATTGTGATGACAAGTGTCATGGAACATTGGGCTGAAAATGTTCATGGAGTATTGTGATGACAGGTGTCATGGAGCATTGTGATGACAAGAGTCCCCGAATACTGTGTTGTCAGGGGTAATGGAGTGTTGTGATGACAGTGGTCCTGGAGCATTGTGATGATATTGATCATGGAGCATTGTGATGAGAAGGTCATGGTGCATTAGGCTGAAAATGATCATGGAGTACTGTGATGACAGGGGTCATGGAACATTGTGATGACAAGGTAATGGAGCATGGTGATGACAAAGTCCTGGAGCACTGTGATGAGAAGACCATGGAGACTTGTGATGACAAGTCTCATGGAGTATTCTGATGAAAAGGGGCATGGAGCATTGTGATGACAGGTGTCTTTGAGCATTGTTATGACAAGGGCATGGAGCATTTTGAAGAGCAGGACATGGAGCATTCTGATGAATGTGTCAGGGAGCACTGTGATGAGAATTTTATGGAACAATGTGATTATAGGTGTCTTGGAGCATTTTGATGTAAAGGGCATGGATCATTGTGATGAAAAACGCATGGACCCTTGTCATGACAGTGTTCAAGGAGCATACTGACAACAAGCGTCAGGGAGCATTGTGATGACAAGTGTATTGAGCATGGTGATGACAAAGGTTATGGAGCATAGTGATGAGAAGACCATGGATAATTGTGATTATGAGCGTCATGGGGTGTTGTGATGATAAGTGTTATGGAATATTGTGATCACAACGATGTGGAGCATTGTGATGACAGAGGTTATGTAGCATTTTGATTTCATTTTGATGACAATTGCCTTAAGCATTATGATTATGGGCATGATGCATTGTGATGACAGGGTTCAAGGAGCATTGAGATGAAAAGGGGCATGTAGCATTGTGATTACAGCGGTCATTAAGCAATTTGAAAACAAGGGCATGGAGCATTTTGATGAGAAGGCCATGGAACATTCTGATGATATGTGTCATGGAGGTTTGTGATGACAAGGCCATGGAGCATTGTGATTACAGGGGTCTTCGAGCATTGTGATGACAAGTGTCATGGAGCATTGTGATGACAAGGCCGTGGAACATTGTGATGGCAGTGGTCATGGAGCATTGTTATGACAGGGGTAATGCAGCATTGTGATGAGAAGGACATGGAGCATTGTGATTACAAAGTTTATGGAACATTGCCATGACAAATTTTTGGACCGTTGTTATGAAAAGCGCGTGGCACATTGAGATGACAAGTGTCATGGAGCATTTTTCTGACAAAGGCATGGAGCACTGTGATGACAGGAGTCACGGAGCATTGTGATGGAAAGTTCATGGAGCATTGTGGTTACAAAGGTCACAGAGCCTTCTGATGACGCAGGCATGGACCATGGTGATGACAAATATAATGAAGCATTGTGATGACTGGAGTTAAGGAGCATTGTGATGACAGGGGTAATGGAGCATTGTGCAGACAAGGGCATGGAGCATTGTGATGTCAGGGGCATGGAACATTGGTCTGACAAGTTTCATAGATTATTGTCATGAGAGTGGACATGGTGCATTGTGATGACAAGGGCATGGATCATGGTGATGAGAAGGTCATGGAGTATTGTGAAGACAGGTGTCAGGGAGCATTGTGATGACATATGTCATGGTCCATTGCGATGACAATGGCATAGAGCATTGTGATGCCAAATGTAATGGAGGATTGTGATGACAAATTTAAAGGAGCATTGTGATGACTAGGGCTTGGAGCATTATGATGAAACGGGCCATTGAGAATTTTCATGACAAGTCGTGAAGCAACGTGATGACAAGGTCCTGGAGCATTGTGATGAGAAACCATGGAGCCTTGTGATGACAAATCTCATCGAGCATACTGATGAAAAGGGGCATGGACCATTGTGATTACAGTGGTCTTTGCACATTGTGATGACAAAGGCATGAAGCAATGTGATCCCAAGGTTCATGGAGGATTGTGATGACAATGGTAATGGAGTATTGTGATGACAAGGCCATGGAGCATTGTGTTGTCAGGGGCATGGTACATTTGTCTGACAAGCTTCATAGATTATTGTGATGAGAGTGGACATGGTGCATTGTGATGACAAGGGCATGGATCATGGTGATGAGAAGGTCATGGAGTATTGTGAAGACAGGTGTCAGGGAGCATTGTGATGACATATGTCATGTTCCATTGCGATGACAATGGCAGGGAGCATTGTGATGCCAAATGTAATGGAGGATTGTGATGACAAATTTAAAGGAGCATTGTGATGACTAGGGATTGGAGCATTATGATAACACGGGCCATGTAGTATTTTCATGACAAGTCGTGAAACATTGTGATTATAAGGTCCTAGAGCACTGTGATGAGAAACCATGGAGGCTCGTGATGACAAATCTCATGAAGCATACTGATGAAAAGGGGCATTGAGCATTGTGATTACAGGGGTCTTGGAACATTGTGATGTCAAGTGTCATGGAGCCTTGTGATGACACGGCCGTGGAACATTGTGATGGCAGGGGTCATGGAGCATTGTTATGACAGGGGTAATGGAGCATTGTGATGAGAAAGCCAAGGAGCATTGTGATTACAATGTTTATGGAGCATTGCGATGACAAATTTGAGGACCGATGGGATGAAAAGCAGGTGGCACAATGTAATGACAAGGGTCATGGAGCATTTTTCTGACAAAGGCATGGAGCATTGTGATGATAAGGGTCACGGAGAATTGTGATGAAAAGTTCATGGAGCATTGTGGTTAAAAAGGACACAGAGCCTTGTGAGGACGCGGGCATGGACCATTGTGATGACAAATACTATGAAGCATTGTGATGACTGGAGTCATGGAGCATTGTGATGACAGGGGTCATGGAGCATTGTGATGACAAGGGCATGGAGCATTGTGATGACAGGGGCATAGAGCATTGTGATAAATAGTACATGGAGTATTTTGAAGAAAGGTGTCAGGGAGCATTTTGATGACATATGTCACGGTCCATTTCGATGACAATGGCATGGAGCATTGTGATGCCAAATGTAATGGAGGATTTTGATGACAAATATAATGGAGCATTGTGATGACTAGGGACTGGAGCATTATGATGACAAGGGCCATTGAGAATTTTCATGACAAGGTCGTGAAGCATTGTGATGACAATGTTCTTGAGCATTGTGATAAGAAAACCATGGAGCCTTGTGATGACAAATCTCATGGAGCATACTGATGAAAAGGGGCATGTACCACTGAGATTATAGGGGACTTGGAAGACTGTGCTGACAAGGGAATGGAGATTTGTGAGGAGAAGGCCAAGGAGCATTCTAATGACATGCGTCATTTAGCTTTGTGATGAAAAGGGCATGGAACATTGTGATTACAGGGGTCTTGGAGCACTGTGATGAAAAGGGCATGGATCATTGTGATGAAAAATACATGGAGCCTTCTCATGACAGGATTCAAGGAGCATACAGATAACAAGTGTCAGTGAGCATTTTGATGACGAGGGTATTGAGCATTGTGATGACAATGTTCATGGAGCATTGTGATGAGAAGACCACAGATAATTGTGATGACGAGTATCATGGGGCATTGTGATGACAAGTGTTATGGAATATTGTGATCACAAGGGTTTGGAGCATTCTTATGACAGAGTTCATGGAGCATTTTGATTTCATAGTGATGACAATAGCATGAAGCATTATGATGATGGGCATGGTGCATTGTGATGACAGGGTTCATGGATCATTGAGATGAAAAGGGGCATGGAGCATTGTGATTACAGGGGTCTTGGAGCATTGTGATGAGATGGGTCATGGAGCCTTGTGATAACAAGGCCATGGAACATCGTGATGGCAGGGGTCATGGAGCATTGTTATGACAGGGGTAATGGAGCATTGTGATGGCAAGGGCATAGAGCATTATGATGAGAAGCGATGGAGCATTCTGATGACATGTGTTATGGAGCTTTGTGATGACAAGGGCATGGAGCAATGTGATGAGAGCGTTCATGGAGCACTGTGATGACAATGACATGGAGCATTGTGATGCCAAGGTTAATGGATCTTTGTGATGACAAAGATCATGGAGCATTTTGATGACAAGGGCGTTGTGCATTGTGATGAGAAGGGCCGGGAGCAGTGTGATGACAGGGTCATTGAGCAATTTGATGAAAAGTGTCATGGAACATTTTGATGACATGTGTTATGGAACATTGTGATGTCAGGAGTCATAGAGCATTTTGATGAAAAGGGTCATGGAGCATTTTGATGACAGGGGTATTGGAATAATGTGATGTCAGAGGTCATCGAACATTGTGATGATAAGTGCAAGTAGCATTGTGATGACAGGAGTCATGGAACATTGTGATGACAGGGGTGAGGGTGTATAGTGACGAATAGTGATGTAACTTTGTAATATCAGGGGTGAGAGATCATTTTGATGAGAAGTGCATGGAGCACTGTGATGAGAAGTTTTATGGAGAATTATGATGACGAGATTGTGGAGCACTGTGATGACAAGCGTATGGTGCATTGTGATGACATGTGTCATGGAGCATTGTCCTGACAAGCACATGGAGCATTGTGATGACAAGAGTCAGGGAGCATTGTGCTGACAAGTGCATGGAGAATTGTGATGACAAGCGTCATGGAGCATTCTGATGAAAAGCTTGTGGAGTATTTTGATGACAATGGCATGGAGCATTGTGATGAAAACGGCATAAAGAATAGTGATGAAAAAGGCATCATGGAGCGTTGTGATGACAAGTGTTATGGAACATTGTGATCACAAGGTTTTGGAGCACTGTGATGACAGAGGTCATGAATCATTTTGATTTCAAGGAGCATGGAGGATTGTGATGACAAAGGGAATGAAGCAAAGAGATCCCAATGTTCATGGAGGATTTTGATGACAATGGTAATGGAGTACTGTGATGACAAGCGCATAGAGCATTGTAATGACAAGGTCATGTAGTATTTTGCTGACAAAAGCATGGAGCATTGTGATGACAGGTGACATGGAGCACTGTGATGACAAGCGTCACGGAGCATTGTGAATACAGGGTTCATGGAGCATTGTGATGACAAGGGCATGGATCATTGTGATAACAAGTGTCATGGAGCATGGGGCTGAAAACGTTCATGGAGTATTGTGATGACAGGGGTCATGGAGCATTGTGATGATAGAGGTCATGGATAATTTTGATTTCATTGTGCTGACAATAGCCTGAAGCATTATGATGATGGGCATGGTGCATTGTGATGACAGGGTTCATGGAGCATTGAGATGAAAAGGGGCATGGAGCATTGTGATTACAAGGGTCTTGAAGCATTGTGATGACAAGGGCATGGAACATTTTGATGAGAAGCCCATGGAACATTCTGATGACATGCGTCATGGAGCTTTGTGATGACAAGGGCATGGAGCATTGTGATTTCCGGGGTCTTGAGCATTGTGATGAGAAGTATCATGGAACCTTGTGATGACTAGGCCGTGGAACATAGTGATGGTAGGGGTCATGGTGCATTGTTATGACAGGGGTAAAGGAGCATTGTGATGAGAAGGGTATGGAACTTATGTTTGAAATGTTTCATGGATTATTGTGATGAGAGTGGGCATGGAGCATTGTGATGACAAGGGCACGGAACACTGTGATACATGGGTCATGCAGGACTGTAATGACAAGGGTAGGGAGCATTGTGATGACAAGTGTCATGGAGCTTTGTGATGACAAGGGCAAGGTGCAATGTGATGAGAGGGTTCATGGAGCATTGTGATGACAATGACATGGAGAATTGTGATGCAAAGGGTCTTGGAACATTGTGATGACAAAAGTAATGGAGCATTTTAATGACAAGTGCATGGTGCATTTTGATGAGAAGGGTAGGGAGCATTTTGATGACCGGGTCATGCAGCAATTTGATAAAAAGTGTAATGGAACATTTTGATGGCAGGGGTTATAAAACATTGTGATGGCAGGGGTCTTGGAGCTTTGGGATGGAAAGTGTCATGGAGCATTTTGATGACAGGGCTTATGGAACATTGTGATGGCAGGGGTCATGGAACATTGTGATGATAAGGGGATGTAGCATTGTGATGAGAGTGTCATGGAACATTGTGATTACAAGGATGAGGGTGTATTGTGATGACTAGTGATGGAACATTGTGATATCTCTGGTGAGAGAGCATTTTGATGAGAAGTGCATGGACCATTGTGATTACAAGGTTTATGGAGCATTGCAATGACAAGGTTTGGAACGTTGTGATGAAATGCGCGTGGCACATTGTGATGACAATGGTCATGGAGCATTGTTTTGACAAAGACATTGAGCATTGTGATGACAAGTTTCACAGAGAATTGTGATGAAAAGTTCATTGAGCATTGTGGTTAAAATGGTCACAGAGACTGTTGATGACGAGGGCATGGACAATTGTGATGACAAAGGTCATGAAGCATTGTGATGATTGGAGTCACGGAGCATTGTGATGAAAGGTGTCATGGAGCATTGGAGTCACGGAGCATTGTGATGAAAGGTGTCATGGAGCATTGTGATGACAAGGGCATGGAGCATTGTGATGACAGGGGCATGGAGAATTGGTCTGACAAGTTTCATAGATTATTGTGATGATAGTGGACATGGTGCATTGTGATGACAAGGGCATGGAGCATTGTGATGTCAAGGGCATGGAGTATTTTTAAGACAGGTGTCAGGGAGCATTGTGATGACATATGTCATGTTCCATTGCGATGACAATGGCAGGGAGCATTGTGATGCCAAATGTAATGGAGGATTGTGATGACAAATTTAAAGGAGCATTGTGATGACTAGGGATTGGAGCATTATGATGACACGGGCCATTGAGTATTTTCATGACAAGTCGTGAAACATTGTGATTATAAGGTCCTAGAGCACTGTGATGAGAAACCATGGAGGCTTGTTATGACAAATCTCATG
Organism: Mesoplodon densirostris; assembly: GCF_025265405.1. NCBI lineage: Eukaryota > Metazoa > Chordata > Mammalia > Artiodactyla > Ziphiidae > Mesoplodon > Mesoplodon densirostris. The sequence continues at coordinate 600,820 of NW_026778198.1, forward strand.
AAGCATACTGATGAAAAGGGGCATTGAGCATTGTGATTACAGGGGTCTTGGAACATTGTGATGTCAAGTGTCATGGAGCCTTGTGATGACACGGCCGTGGAACATTGTGATGGCAGGGGTCATGGAGCATTGTTATGACAGGGGTAATGGAGCATTGTGATGAGAAAGCCAAGGAGCATTGTGATTACAAGGTTTATGGAGCATTGCGATGACAAATTTGAGGACCGATGGGTTGAAAAGCAGGTGGCACAATGTAATGACAAGGGTCATGGAGCATTTTTCTGACAAAGGCATGGAGCATTGTGATGATAAGGGTCACGGAGAATTGTGATGAAAAGTTCATGGAGCATTGTGGTTAAAAAGGACACAGAGCCTTGTGAGGACGCGGGCATGGACCATTGTGATGACAAATACTATGAAGCATTGTGATGACTGGAGTCACGGAGCATTGTGATGACAGGGGTCATGGAGCATTGTGATGACAAGGGCATGGAGCATTGTGATGACAGGGGCATAGAGCATTGTGATAAATAGTACATGGAGTATTTTGAAGAAAGTTGTCAGGGAGCATTTTGATGACATATGTCACGGTCCATTTCAATGACAATGGCATGGAGCATTGTGATGCCAAATGTAATGGAGGATTTTGATGACAAATATAATGGAGCATTGTGATGACTAGGGACTGGAGCATTATGATGACAAGGGCCATTGAGAATTTTCATGACAAGGTCGTGAAGCATTGTGATGACAATGTTCTTGAGCATTGTGATAAGAAAACCATGGAGCCTTGTGATGACAAATCTCATGGAGCATACTGATGAAAAGGGGCATGTACCACTGAGATTATAGGGGTCTTGGAAGACTGTGCTGACAAGGGAATGGAGATTTGTGAGGAGAAGGCCAAGGAGCATTCTAATGACATGCGTCATTTAGCTTTGTGATGAAAAGGGCATGGAACATTGTGATTACAGGGGTCTTGGAGCACTGTGATGAAAAGGGCATGGATCATTGTGATGAAAAATACATGGAGCCTTCTCATGACAGGATTCAAGGAGCATACAGATAACAAGTGTCAGGGAGCATTTTGATGACGAGGGTATTGAGCATTGTGATGACAAAGTTCATGGAGCATTGTGATGAGAAGACCACGGATAATTGTGATGACGAGTATCATGGGGCATTGTGATGACAAGTTTTATGGAATATTGTGATCACAAGGGTTTGGAGCATTCTTATGACAGAGTTCATGGAGCATTTTGATTTCATAGTGATGACAATAGCATGAAGCATTATGATGATGGGCATGGTGCATTGTGATGACAGTGTTCATGGATCATTGAGATGAAAAGGGGCATGGAGCATTGTGATTACAGGGGTCTTGGAGCATTGTGATGAGATGGGTCATGGAGCCTTGTGATAACAAGGCCATGGAACATCGTGATGGCAGGGGTCATGGAGCATTGTTATGACAGGGGTAATGGAGCATTGTGATGGCAAGGGCATAGAGCATTATGATGAGAAGCGATGGAGCATTCTGATGACATGTGTTATGGAGCTTTGTGGTGACAAGGGCATGGAGCAATGTGATGAGAGCGTTCATGGAGCACTGTGATGACAATGACATGGAGCATTGTGATGCCAAGGTTAATGGATCTTTGTGATGACAAAGATCATGGAGCATTTTGATGACAAGGGCGTTGTGCATTGTGATGAGAAGGGCCGGGAGCAGTGTGATGACAGGAGTCACGGAGCATTGTGATGGAAAGTTCATGGAGCATTGTGGTTACAAAGGTCACAGAGCCTTCTGATGACGCAGGCATGGACCATGGTGATGACAAATATAATGAAGCATTGTGATGACTGGAGTTAAGGAGCATTGTGATGACAGGGGTAATGGAGCATTGTGCAGACAAGGGCATGGAGCATTGTGATGTCAGGGGCATGGAACATTGGTCTGACAAGTTTCATAGATTATTGTCATGAGAGTGGACATGGTGCATTGTGATGACAAGGGCATGGATCATGGTGATGAGAAGGTCATGGAGTATTGTGAAGACAGGTGTCAGGGAGCATTGTGATGACATATGTCATGGTCCATTGCGATGACAATGGCATAGAGCATTGTGATGCCAAATGTAATGGAGGATTGTGATGACAAATTTAAAGAAGCATTGTGATGACTAGGGCTTGGAGCATTATGATGAAACGGGCCATTGAGAATTTTCATGACAAGTCGTGAAGCAACGTGATGACAAGGTCCTGGAGCATTGTGATGAGAAACCATGGAGCCTTGTGATGACAAATCTCATCGAGCATACTGATGAAAAGGGGCATGGACCATTGTGATTACAGTGGTCTTTGCACATTGTGATGACAAAGGCATGAAGCAATGTGATCCCAAGGTTCATGGAGGATTGTGATGACAATGGTAATGGAGTATTGTGATGACAAGGCCATGGAGCATTGTGTTGTCAGGGGCATGGTACATTTGTCTGACAAGCTTCATAGATTATTGTGATGAGAGTGGACATGGTGCATTGTGATGACAAGGGCATGGATCATGGTGATGAGAAGGTCATGGAGTATTGTGAAGACAGGTGTCAGGGAGCATTGTGATGACATATGTCATGTTCCATTGCGATGACAATGGCAGGGAGCATTGTGATGCCAAATGTAATGGAGGATTGTGATGACAAATTTAAAGGAGCATTGTGATGACTAGGGATTGGAGCATTATGATGACACGGGCCATGTAGTATTTTCATGACAAGTCGTGAAACATTGTGATTATAAGGTCCTAGAGCACTGTGATGAGAAACCATGGAGGCTCGTGATGACAAATCTCATGAAGCATACTGATGAAAAGGGGCATTGAGCATTGTGATTACAGGGGTCTTGGAACATTGTGATGTCAAGTGTCATGGAGCCTTGTGATGACACGGCCGTGGAACATTGTGATGGCAGGGGTCATGGAGCATTGTTATGACAGGGGTAATGGAGCATTGTGATGAGAAAGCCAAGGAGCATTGTGATTACAAGGTTTATGGAGCATTGCGATGACAAATTTGAGGACCGATGGGATGAAAAGCAGGTGGCACAATGTAATGACAAGGGTCATGGAGCATTTTTCTGACAAAGGCATGGAGCATTGTGATGATAAGGGTCACGGAGAATTGTGATGAAAAGTTCATGGAGCATTGTGGTTAAAAAGGACACAGAGCCTTGTGAGGACGCGGGCATGGACCATTGTGATGACAAATACTATGAAGCATTGTGATGACTGGAGTCACGGAGCATTGTGATGACAGGGGTCATGGAGCATTGTGATGACAAGGGCATGGAGCATTGTGATGACAGGGGCATAGAGCATTGTGATAAATAGTACATGGAGTATTTTGAAGAAAGGTGTCAGGGAGCATTTTGATGACATATGTCACGGTCCATTTCGATGACAATGGCATGGAGCATTGTGATGCCAAATGTAATGGAGGATTTTGATGACAAATATAATGGAGCATTGTGATGACTAGGGACTGGAGCATTATGATGACAAGGGCCATTGAGAATTTTCATGACAAGGTCGTGAAGCATTGTGATGACAATGTTCTTGAGCATTGTGATAAGAAAACCATGGAGCCTTGTGATGACAAATCTCATGGAGCATACTGATGAAAAGGGGCATGTACCACTGAGATTATAGGGGTCTTGGAAGACTGTGCTGACAAGGGAATGGAGATTTGTGAGGAGAAGGCCAAGGAGCATTCTAATGACATGCGTCATTTAGCTTTGTGATGAAAAGGGCATGGAACATTGTGATTACAGGGGTCTTGGAGCACTGTGATGAAAAGGGCATGGATCATTGTGATGAAAAATACATGGAGCCTTCTCATGACAGGATTCAAGGAGCATACAGATAACAAGTGTCAGGGAGCATTTTGATGACGAGGGTATTGAGCATTGTGATGACAAAGTTCATGGAGCATTGTGATGAGAAGACCACGGATAATTGTGATGACGAGTATCATGGGGCATTGTGATGACAAGTGTTATGGAATATTGTGATCACAAGGGTTTGGAGCATTCTTATGACAGAGTTCATGGAGCATTTTGATTTCATAGTGATGACAATAGCATGAAGCATTATGATGATGGGCATGGTGCATTGTGATGACAGGGTTCATGGATCATTGAGATGAAAAGGGGCATGGAGCATTGTGATTACAGGGGTCTTGGAGCATTGTGATGAGATGGGTCATGGAGCCTTGTGATAACAAGGCCATGGAACATCGTGATGGCAGGGGTCATGGAGCATTGTTATGACAGGGGTAATGGAGCATTGTGATGGCAAGGGCATAGAGCATTATGATGAGAAGCGATGGAGCATTCTGATGACATGTGTTATGGAGCTTTGTGATGACAAGGGCATGGAGCAATGTGATGAGAGCGTTCATGGAGCACTGTGATGACAATGACATGGAGCATTGTGATGCCAAGGTTAATGGATCTTTGTGATGACAAAGATCATGGAGCATTTTGATGACAAGGGCGTTGTGCATTGTGATGAGAAGGGCCGGGAGCAGTGTGATGACAGGGTCATTGAGCAATTTGATGAAAAGTGTCATGGAACATTTTGATGACATGTGTTATGGAACATTGTGATGTCAGGAGTCATAGAGCATTTTGATGAAAAGGGTCATGGAGCATTTTGATGACAGGGGTATTGGAATAATGTGATGTCAGAGGTCATCGAACATTGTGATGATAAGTGCAAGTAGCATTGTGATGACAGGAGTCATGGAACATTGTGATGACAGGGGTGAGGGTGTATAGTGACGAATAGTGATGTAACTTTGTAATATCAGGGGTGAGAGATCATTTTGATGAGAAGTGCATGGAGCACTGTGATGAGAAGTTTTATGGAGAATTATGATGACGAGATTGTGGAGCACTGTGATGACAAGCGTATGGTGCATTGTGATGACATGTGTCATGGAGCATTGTCCTGACAAGCACATGGAGCATTGTGATGACAAGAGTCAGGGAGCATTGTGCTGACAAGTGCATGGAGAATTGTGATGACAAGCGTCATGGAGCATTCTGATGAAAAGCTTGTGGAGTATTTTGATGACAATGGCATGGAGCATTGTGATGAAAACGGCATAAAGAATAGTGATGAAAAAGGCATCATGGAGTGTTGTGATGACAAGTGTTATGGAACATTGTGATCACAAGGTTTTGGAGCACTGTGATGACAGAGGTCATGAATAATTTTGATTTCAAGGAGCATGGAGGATTGTGATGACAAAGGGAATGAAGCAAAGAGATCCCAATGTTCATGGAGGATTTTGATGACAATGGTAATGGAGTACTGTGATGACAAGCGCATAGAGCATTGTAATGACAAGGTCATGTAGTATTTTGCTGACAAAAGCATGGAGCATTGTGATGACAGGTGACATGGAGCACTGTGATGACAAGCGTCACGGAGCATTGTGAATACAGGGGTCATGGAGCATTGTGATGACAAGGGCATGGATCATTGTGATAACAAGTGTCATGGAGCATGGGGCTGAAAACGTTCATGGAGTATTGTGATGACAGGGGTCATGGAGCATTGTGATGATAGAGGTCATGGATAATTTTGATTTCATTGTGCTGACAATAGCCTGAAGCATTATGATGATGGGCATGGTGCATTGTGATGACAGGGTTCATGGAGCATTGAGATGAAAAGGGGCATGGAGCATTGTGATTACAAGGGTCTTGAAGCATTGTGATGACAAGGGCATGGAACATTTTGATGAGAAGCCCATGGAACATTCTGATGACATGCGTCATGGAGCTTTGTGATGACAAGGGCATGGAGCATTGTGATTTCCGGGGTCTTGAGCATTGTGATGAGAAGTATCATGGAACCTTGTGATGACTAGGCCGTGGAACATAGTGATGGTAGGGGTCATGGTGCATTGTTATGACAGGGGTAAAGGAGCATTGTGATGAGAAGGGTATGGAACTTATGTTTGAAATGTTTCATGGATTATTGTGATGAGAGTGGGCATGGAGCATTGTGATGACAAGGGCACGGAACACTGTGATACATGGGTCATGCAGGACTGTAATGACAAGGGTAGGGAGCATTGTGATGACAAGTGTCATGGAGCTTTGTGATGACAAGGGCAAGGTGCAATGTGATGAGAGGGTTCATGGAGCATTGTGATGACAATGACATGGAGAATTGTGATGCAAAGGGTCTTGGAACATTGTGATGACAAAAGTAATGGAGCATTTTAATGACAAGTGCATGGTGCATTTTGATGAGAAGGGTAGGGAGCATTTTGATGACCGGGTCATGCAGCAATTTGATAAAATGTGTAATGGAACATTTTGATGGCAGGGGTTATAAAACATTGTGATGGCAGGGGTCTTGGAGCTTTGGGATGGAAAGTGTCATGGAGCATTTTGATGACAGGGCTTATGGAACATTGTGATGGCAGGGGTCATGGAACATTGTGATGATAAGGGGATGTAGCATTGTGATGAGAGTGTCATGGAACATTGTGATTACAAGGATGAGGGTGTATTGTGATGACTAGTGATGGAACATTGTGATATCTCTGGTGAGAGAGCATTTTGATGAGAAGTGCATGGACCATTGTGATTACAAGGTTTATGGAGCATTGCAATGACAAGGTTTGGAACGTTGTGATGAAATGCGTGTGGCACATTGTGATGACAATGGTCATGGAGCATTGTTTTGACAAAGACATTGAGCATTGTGATGACAAGTTTCACAGAGAATTGTGATGAAAAGTTCATTGAGCATTGTGGTTAAAATGGTCACAGAGACTGTTGATGACGAGGGCATGGACAATTGTGATGACAAAGGTCATGAAGCATTGTGATGATTGGAGTCACGGAGCATTGTGATGAAAGGTGTCATGGAGCATTGGAGTCACGGAGCATTGTGATGAAAGGTGTCATGGAGCATTGTGATGACAAGGGCATGGAGCATTGTGATGACAGGGGCATGGAGAATTGGTCTGACAAGTTTCATAGATTATTGTGATGATAGTGGACATGGTGCATTGTGATGACAAGGGCATGGAGCATTGTGATGTCAAGGGCATGGAGTATTTTTAAGACAGGTGTCAGGGAGCATTGTGATGACATATGTCATGTTCCATTGCGATGACAATGGCAGGGAGCATTGTGATGCCAAATGTAATGGAGGATTGTGATGACAAATTTAAAGGAGCATTGTGATGACTAGGGATTGGAGCATTATGATGACACGGGCCATTGAGTATTTTCATGACAAGTCGTGAAACATTGTGATTATAAGGTCCTAGAGCACTGTGATGAGAAACCATGGAGGCTTGTTATGACAAATCTCATGAAGCATACTGATGAAAAGGGGCATTGAGCATTGTGATTACAGGGGTCTTGGAACATTGTGATGTCAAGTGTCATGGAGCCTTGTGATGACACGGCCGTGGAACATTGTGATGGCAGGGGTCATGGAGCATTGTTATGACAGGGGTAATGGAGCATTGTGATGAGAAAGCCAAGGAGCATTGTGATTACAAGGTTTATGGAGCATTGCGATGACAAATTTGAGGACCGATGGGTTGAAAAGCAGGTGGCACAATGTAATGACAAGGGTCATGGAGCATTTTTCTGACAAAGGCATGGAGCATTGTGATGATAAGGGTCACGGAGAATTGTGATGAAAAGTTCATGGAGCATTGTGGTTAAAAAGGACACAGAGCCTTGTGAGGACGCGGGCATGGACCACTGTGATGACAAATACTATGAAGCATTGTGATGACTGGAGTCACGGAGCATTGTGATGACAGGGGTCATGGAGCATTGTGATGACAAGGGCATGGAGCATTGTGATGACAGGGGCATAGAGCATTGTGATAAATAGTACATGGAGTATTTTGAAGAAAGTTGTCAGGGAGCATTTTGATGACATATGTCACGGTCCATTTCAATGACAATGGCATGGAGCATTGTGATGCCAAATGTAATGGAGGATTTTGATGACAAATATAATGGAGCATTGTGATGACTAGGGACTGGAGCATTATGATGACAAGGGCCATTGAGAATTTTCATGACAAGGTCGTGAAGCATTGTGATGACAATGTTCTTGAGCATTGTGATAAGAAAACCATGGAGCCTTGTGATGACAAATCTCATGGAGCATACTGATGAAAAGGGGCATGTACCACTGAGATTATAGGGGTCTTGGAAGACTGTGCTGACAAGGGAATGGAGATTTGTGAGGAGAAGGCCAAGGAGCATTCTAATGACATGCGTCATTTAGCTTTGTGATGAAAAGGGCATGGAACATTGTGATTACAGGGGTCTTGGAGCACTGTGATGAAAAGGGCATGGATCATTGTGATGAAAAATACATGGAGCCTTCTCATGACAGGATTCAAGGAGCATACAGATAACAAGTGTCAGGGAGCATTTTGATGACGAGGGTATTGAGCATTGTGATGACAAAGTTCATGGAGCATTGTGATGAGAAGACCACGGATAATTGTGATGACGAGTATCATGGGGCATTGTGATGACAAGTTTTATGGAATATTGTGATCACAAGGGTTTGGAGCATTCTTATGACAGAGTTCATGGAGCATTTTGATTTCATAGTGATGACAATAGCATGAAGCATTATGATGATGGGCATGGTGCATTGTGATGACAGTGTTCATGGATCATTGAGATGAAAAGGGGCATGGAGCATTGTGATTACAGGGGTCTTGGAGCATTGTGATGAGATGGGTCATGGAGCCTTGTGATAACAAGGCCATGGAACATCGTGATGGCAGGGGTCATGGAGCATTGTTATGACAGGGGTAATGGAGCATTGTGATGGCAAGGGCATAGAGCATTATGATGAGAAGCGATGGAGCATTCTGATGACATGTGTTATGGAGCTTTGTGATGACAAGGGCATGGAGCAATGTGATGAGAGCGTTCATGGAGCACTGTGATGACAATGACATGGAGCATTGTGATGCCAAGGTTAATGGATCTTTGTGATGACAAAGATCATGGAGCATTTTGATGACAAGGGCGTTGTGCATTGTGATGAGAAGGGCCGGGAGCAGTGTGATGACAGGAGTCACGGAGCATTGTGATGGAAAGTTCATGGAGCATTGTGGTTACAAAGGTCACAGAGCCTTCTGATGACGCAGGCATGGACCATGGTGATGACAAATATAATGAAGCATTGTGATGACTGGAGTTAAGGAGCATTGTGATGACAGGGGTAATGGAGCATTGTGCAGACAAGGGCATGGAGCATTGTGATGTCAGGGGCATGGAACATTGGTCTGACAAGTTTCATAGATTATTGTCATGAGAGTGGACATGGTGCATTGTGATGACAAGGGCATGGATCATGGTGATGAGAAGGTCATGGAGTATTGTGAAGACAGGTGTCAGGGAGCATTGTGATGACATATGTCATGGTCCATTGCGATGACAATGGCATAGAGCATTGTGATGCCAAATGTAATGGAGGATTGTGATGACAAATTTAAAGGAGCATTGTGATGACTAGGGCTTGGAGCATTATGATGAAACGGGCCATTGAGAATTTTCATGACAAGTCGTGAAGCAACGTGATGACAAGGTCCTGGAGCATTGTGATGAGAAACCATGGAGCCTTGTGATGACAAATCTCATCGAGCATACTGATGAAAAGGGGCATGGACCATTGTGATTACAGTGGTCTTTGCACATTGTGATGACAAAGGCATGAAGCAATGTGATCCCAAGGTTCATGGAGGATTGTGATGACAATGGTAATGGAGTATTGTGATGACAAGGCCATGGAGCATTGTGTTGTCAGGGGCATGGTACATTTGTCTGACAAGCTTCATAGATTATTGTGATGAGAGTGGACATGGTGCATTGTGATGACAAGGGCATGGATCATGGTGATGAGAAGGTCATGGAGTATTGTGAAGACAGGTGTCAGGGAGCATTGTGATGACATATGTCATGTTCCATTGCGATGACAATGGCAGGGAGCATTGTGATGCCAAATGTAATGGAGGATTGTGATGACAAATTTAAAGGAGCATTGTGATGACTAGGGATTGGAGCATTATGATGACACGGGCCATTGAGTATTTTCATGACAAGTCGTGAAACATTGTGATTATAAGGTCCTAGAGCACTGTGATGAGAAACCATGGAGGCTCGTGATGACAAATCTCATGAAGCATACTGATGAAAAGGGGCATTGAGCATTGTGATTACAGGGGTCTTGGAACATTGTGATGTCAAGTGTCATGGAGCCTTGTGATGACACGGCCGTGGAACATTGTGATGGCAGGGGTCATGGAGCATTGTTATGACAGGGGTAATGGAGCATTGTGATGAGAAAGCCAAGGAGCATTGTGATTACAAGGTTTATGGAGCATTGCGATGACAAATTTGAGGACCGATGGGTTGAAAAGCAGGTGGCACAATGTAATGACAAGGGTCATGGAGCATTTTTCTGACAAAGGCATGGAGCATTGTGATGATAAGGGTCACGGAGAATTGTGATGAAAAGTTCATGGAGCATTGTGGTTAAAAAGGACACAGAGCCTTGTGAGGACGTGGGCATGGACCATTGTGATGACAAATACTATGAAGCATTGTGATGACTGGAGTCACGGAGCATTGTGATGACAGGGGTCATGGAGCATTGTGATGACAAGGGCATGGAGCATTGTGATGACAGGGGCATAGAGCATTGTGATAAATAGTACATGGAGTATTTTGAAGAAAGTTGTCAGGGAGCATTTTGATGACATATGTCACGGTCCATTTCAATGACAATGGCATGGAGCATTGTGATGCCAAATGTAATGGAGGATTTTGATGACAAATATAATGGAGCATTGTGATGACTAGGGACTGGAGCATTATGATGACAAGGGCCATTGAGAATTTTCATGACAAGGTCGTGAAGCATTGTGATGACAATGTTCTTGAGCATTGTGATAAGAAAACCATGGAGCCTTGTGATGACAAATCTCATGGAGCATACTGATGAAAAGGGGCATGTACCACTGAGATTATAGGGGTCTTGGAAGACTGTGCTGACAAGGGAATGGAGATTTGTGAGGAGAAGGCCAAGGAGCATTCTAATGACATGCGTCATTTAGCTTTGTGATGAAAAGGGCATGGAACATTGTGATTACAGGGGTCTTGGAGCACTGTGATGAAAAGGGCATGGATCATTGTGATGAAAAATACATGGAGCCTTCTCATGACAGGATTCAAGGAGCATACAGATAACAAGTGTCAGGGAGCATTTTGATGACGAGGGTATTGAGCATTGTGATGACAAAGTTCATGGAGCATTGTGATGAGAAGACCACGGATAATTGTGATGACGAGTATCATGGGGCATTGTGATGACAAGTTTTATGGAATATTGTGATCACAAGGGTTTGGAGCATTCTTATGACAGAGTTCATGGAGCATTTTGATTTCATAGTGATGACAATAGAATGAAGCATTATGATGATGGGCATGGTGCATTGTGATGACAGTGTTCATGGATCATTGAGATGAAAAGGGGCATGGAGCATTGTGATTACAGGGGTCTTGGAGCATTGTGATGAGATGGGTCATGGAGCCTTGTGATAACAAGGCCATGGAACATCGTGATGGCAGGGGTCATGGAGCATTGTTATGACAGGGGTAATGGAGCATTGTGATGGCAAGGGCATAGAGCATTATGATGAGAAGCGATGGAGCATTCTGATGACATGTGTTATGGAGCTTTGTGATGACAAGGGCATGGAGCAATGTGATGAGAGCGTTCATGGAGCACTGTGATGACAATGACATGGAGCATTGTGATGCCAAGGTTAATGGATCTTTGTGATGACAAAGATCATGGAGCATTTTGATGACAAGGGCGTTGTGCATTGTGATGAGAAGGGCCGGGAGCAGTGTGATGACAGGAGTCACGGAGCATTGTGATGGAAAGTTCATGGAGCATTGTGGTTACAAAGGTCACAGAGCCTTCTGATGACGCAGGCATGGACCATGGTGATGACAAATATAATGAAGCATTGTGATGACTGGAGTTAAGGAGCATTGTGATGACAGGGGTAATGGAGCATTGTGCAGACAAGGGCATGGAGCATTGTGATGTCAGGGGCATGGAACATTGGTCTGACAAGTTTCATAGATTATTGTCATGAGAGTGGACATGGTGCATTGTGATGACAAGGGCATGGATCATGGTGATGAGAAGGTCATGGAGTATTGTGAAGACAGGTGTCAGGGAGCATTGTGATGACATATGTCATGGTCCATTGCGATGACAATGGCATAGAGCATTGTGATGCCAAATGTAATGGAGGATTGTGATGACAAATTTAAAGGAGCATTGTGATGACTAGGGCTTGGAGCATTATGATGAAACGGGCCATTGAGAATTTTCATGACAAGTCGTGAAGCAACGTGATGACAAGGTCCTGGAGCATTGTGATGAGAAACCATGGAGCCTTGTGATGACAAATCTCATCGAGCATACTGATGAAAAGGGGCATGGACCATTGTGATTACAGTGGTCTTTGCACATTGTGATGACAAAGGCATGAAGCAATGTGATCCCAAGGTTCATGGAGGATTGTGATGACAATGGTAATGGAGTATTGTGATGACAAGGCCATGGAGCATTGTGTTGTCAGGGGCATGGTACATTTGTCTGACAAGCTTCATAGATTATTGTGATGAGAGTGGACATGGTGCATTGTGATGACAAGGGCATGGATCATGGTGATGAGAAGGTCATGGAGTATTGTGAAGACAGGTGTCAGGGAGCATTGTGATGACATATGTCATGTTCCATTGCGATGACAATGGCAGGGAGCATTGTGATGCCAAATGTAATGGAGGATTGTGATGACAAATTTAAAGGAGCATTGTGATGACTAGGGATTGGAGCATTATGATGACACGGGCCATGTAGTATTTTCATGACAAGTCGTGAAACATTGTGATTATAAGGTCCTAGAGCACTGTGATGAGAAACCATGGAGGCTCGTGATGACAAATCTCATGAAGCATACTGATGAAAAGGGGCATTGAGCATTGTGATTACAGGGGTCTTGGAACATTGTGATGTCAAGTGTCATGGAGCCTTGTGATGACACGGCCGTGGAACATTGTGATGGCAGGGGTCATGGAGCATTGTTATGACAGGGGTAATGGAGCATTGTGATGAGAAAGCCAAGGAGCATTGTGATTACAAGGTTTATGGAGCATTGCGATGACAAATTTGAGGACCGATGGGATGAAAAGCAGGTGGCACAATGTAATGACAAGGGTCATGGAGCATTTTTCTGACAAAGGCATGGAGCATTGTGATGATAAGGGTCACGGAGAATTGTGATGAAAAGTTCATGGAGCATTGTGGTTAAAAAGGACACAGAGCCTTGTGAGGACGCGGGCATGGACCATTGTGATGACAAATACTATGAAGCATTGTGATGACTGGAGTCACGGAGCATTGTGATGACAGGGGTCATGGAGCATTGTGATGACAAGGGCATGGAGCATTGTGATGACAGGGGCATAGAGCATTGTGATAAATAGTACATGGAGTATTTTGAAGAAAGGTGTCAGGGAGCATTTTGATGACATATGTCACGGTCCATTTCGATGACAATGGCATGGAGCATTGTGATGCCAAATGTAATGGAGGATTTTGATGACAAATATAATGGAGCATTGTGATGACTAGGGACTGGAGCATTATGATGACAAGGGCCATTGAGAATTTTCATGACAAGGTCGTGAAGCATTGTGATGACAATGTTCTTGAGCATTGTGATAAGAAAACCATGGAGCCTTGTGATGACAAATCTCATGGAGCATACTGATGAAAAGGGGCATGTACCACTGAGATTATAGGGGTCTTGGAAGACTGTGCTGACAAGGGAATGGAGATTTGTGAGGAGAAGGCCAAGGAGCATTCTAATGACATGCGTCATTTAGCTTTGTGATGAAAAGGGCATGGAACATTGTGATTACAGGGGTCTTGGAGCACTGTGATGAAAAGGGCATGGATCATTGTGATGAAAAATACATGGAGCCTTCTCATGACAGGATTCAAGGAGCATACAGATAACAAGTGTCAGGGAGCATTTTGATGACGAGGGTATTGAGCATTGTGATGACAAAGTTCATGGAGCATTGTGATGAGAAGACCACGGATAATTGTGATGACGAGTATCATGGGGCATTGTGATGACAAGTGTTATGGAATATTGTGATCACAAGGGTTTGGAGCATTCTTATGACAGAGTTCATGGAGCATTTTGATTTCATAGTGATGACAATAGCATGAAGCATTATGATGATGGGCATGGTGCATTGTGATGACAGGGTTCATGGATCATTGAGATGAAAAGGGGCATGGAGCATTGTGATTACAGGGGTCTTGGAGCATTGTGATGAGATGGGTCATGGAGCCTTGTGATAACAAGGCCATGGAACATCGTGATGGCAGGGGTCATGGAGCATTGTTATGACAGGGGTAATGGAGCATTGTGATGGCAAGGGCATAGAGCATTATGATGAGAAGCGATGGAGCATTCTGATGACATGTGTTATGGAGCTTTGTGATGACAAGGGCATGGAGCAATGTGATGAGAGCGTTCATGGAGCACTGTGATGACAATGACATGGAGCATTGTGATGCCAAGGTTAATGGATCTTTGTGATGACAAAGATCATGGAGCATTTTGATGACAAGGGCGTTGTGCATTGTGATGAGAAGGGCCGGGAGCAGTGTGATGACAGGGTCATTGAGCAATTTGATGAAAAGTGTCATGGAACATTTTGATGACATGTGTTATGGAACATTGTGATGTCAGGAGTCATAGAGCATTTTGATGAAAAGGGTCATGGAGCATTTTGATGACAGGGGTATTGGAATAATGTGATGTCAGAGGTCATCGAACATTGTGATGATAAGTGCAAGTAGCATTATGATGACAGGAGTCATGGAACATTGTGATGACAGGGGTGAGGGTGTATAGTGACGAATAGTGATGTAACTTTGTAATATCAGGGGTGAGAGATCATTTTGATGAGAAGTGCATGGAGCACTGTGATGAGAAGTTTTATGGAGAATTATGATGACGAGATTGTGGAGCACTGTGATGACAAGCGTATGGTGCATTGTGATGACATGTGTCATGGAGCATTGTCCTGACAAGCACATGGAGCATTGTGATGACAAGAGTCAGGGAGCATTGTGCTGACAAGTGCATGGAGAATTGTGATGACAAGCGTCATGGAGCATTCTGATGAAAAGCTTGTGGAGTATTTTGATGACAATGGCATGGAGCATTGTGATGAAAACGGCATAAAGAATAGTGATGAAAAAGGCATCATGGAGCGTTGTGATGACAAGTGTTATGGAACATTGTGATCACAAGGTTTTGGAGCACTGTGATGACAGAGGTCATGAATCATTTTGATTTCAAGGAGCATGGAGGATTGTGATGACAAAGGGAATGAAGCAAAGAGATCCCAATGTTCATGGAGGATTTTGATGACAATGGTAATGGAGTACTGTGATGACAAGCGCATAGAGCATTGTAATGACAAGGTCATGTAGTATTTTGCTGACAAAAGCATGGAACATTGTGATGACAGGTGACATGGAGCACTGTGATGACAAGCGTCACGGAGCATTGTGAATACAGGGTTCATGGAGCATTGTGATGACAAGGGCATGGATCATTGTGATAACAAGTGTCATGGAGCATGGGGCTGAAAACGTTCATGGAGTATTGTGATGACAGGGGTCATGGAGCATTGTGATGATAGAGGTCATGGATAATTTTGATTTCATTGTGCTGACAATAGCCTGAAGCATTATGATGATGGGCATGGTGCATTGTGATGACAGGGTTCATGGAGCATTGAGATGAAAAGGGGCATGGAGCATTGTGATTACAAGGGTCTTGAAGCATTGTGATGACAAGGGCATGGAGCATTTTGATGAGAAGCCCATGGAACATTCTGATGACATGCGTCATGGAGCTTTGTGATGACAAGGGCATGGAGCATTGTGATTTCCGGGGTCTTGAGCATTGTGATGAGAAGTATCATGGAACCTTGTGATGACTAGGCCGTGGAACATTGTGATGGTAGGGGTCATGGTGCATTGTTATGACAGGGGTAAAGGAGCATTGTGATGAGAAGGGTATGGAACTTATGTCTGAAATGTTTCATGGATAATTGTGATGAGAGTGGGCATGGAGCATTGTGATGACAAGGGCACGGAACACTGTGATACATGGGTCATGCAGGACTGTAATGACAAGGGCAGGGAGCATTGTGATGACAAGTGTCATGGAGCTTTGTGATGACAAGGGCAAGGTGCAATGTGATGAGAGGGTTCATGGAGCATTGTGATGACAATGACATGGAGAATTGTGATGCAAAGGGTCCTGGAACATTGTGATGACAAAAGTAATGGAGCATTTTAATGACAAGTGCATGGTGCATTTTGATGAGAAGGGCAGGGAGCATTTTGATGACCGGGTCATGCAGCAATTTGATAAAAAGTGTAATGGAACATTTTGATGGCAGGGGTTATAAAACATTGTGATGGCAGGGGTCTTGGAGCTTTGGGATGGAAAGTGTCATGGAGCATTTTGATGACAGGGCTTATGGAACATTGTGATGGCAGGGGTCATGGAACATTGTGATGATAAGGGGATGTAGCATTGTGATGACAGTGTCATGGAACATTGTGATTACAAGGATGAGGGTGTATTGTGATGACTAGTGATGGAACATTGTGATATCTCTGGTGAGAGCGCAATTTGATGAGAAGTGCATGGACCATTGTGATTACAAGGTTTATGGAGCATTGCAATGACAAGGATTGGAACGTTGTGATGAAATGCGCGTGGCACATTGTGATGACAATGGTCATGGAGCATTGTTTTGACAAAGACATGGAGCATTGTGATGACAAGTTTCACAGAGAATTGTGATGAAAAGTTCATTGAGCATTGTGGTTAAAATGGTCACAGAGACTGTTGATGACGAGAGCATGGACAATTGTGATGACAAAGGTCATGAAGCATTGTGATGATTGGAGTCACGGAGCATTGTGATGAAAGGTGTCATGGAGCATTGGAGTCAAGGAGCATTGTGATGAAAGGTGTCATGGAGCATTGTGATGACAAGGGCATGGAGCATTGTGATGACAGGGGCATGGAGAATTGGTCTGACAAGTTTCATAGATTATTGTGATGATAGTGGACATGGTGCATTGTGATGACAAGGGCATGGAGCATTGTGATGTCAAGGGCATGGAGTATTTTTAAGACAGGTGTCAGGGAGCATTGTGATGACATATTTCATAGTCCATTGCGATAAATATGGCATGGAGCATTGTGATGCCAAATGTAATGGAGGATTGTGATGACAAATATAATGGAGCATTGTGATGACTAGGGCTTGGAGCATTATGATGACAAGGGCCATTGAGAATTTTCAGGACAATGTCTTGAAGAATTGTGATGACAAGGTCCTGGAGCATTGTGATGAGAAAACCATGGAGCCTTGTGATGACAAATCTCATGGAGCATACTGATGAAAAGGGGCATGGAGCATTCTGATTACAGGGTTCTTGGAACATTGTGAAAACAAAGGCATGGAGCATTGTGATTACAAGGCATTGATCTTTGTGATGACAAGGGCATGGAATATTGTGAAGACAGGTGTCAGGGAGCATTGTGATGACATATGTAATGGTCCATTGCGATGACAATGGCATAGAGCATTGTGATGCCAAATATAATGAAGGATTGTGATGACAAATATAATGGAGCATTGTGATGACTAGGGCTTGGAGCATTATGATGACAAGGGCCATTGGGAATTTTCATGACAATGTCGTGAAGCATTGTGATGACAAGGTCCTGGAGCATTGTGATGAGAAAACCATGGAGCCTTGTGATGACAAGTCTCATGGAGCATACTGATGTAAAGGGGCATGGAGCATTGTGATTACAGGGGTCTGGGATCATTGTGATAACAAGGGCATAGAACATTGTGATGACAAGCGCACGGAGCATTGGTCTAATATGTTTCATGGATTATTGTCATGACATTTGGAATGGCGCATTATGATGACAAGGGCATGGAGCATTGTGATGACCAGGTCATGCAGTATTGTGAAAATAGGTGTCAGGGAGCATTGTGATGACATATGTAATGGCCCATTGTGATGACAATGGCATGGAGAATTGTGATGCCAAGTGTCAGGGAGGAATCTGATGACAAAGGTAATGGAGCATTGTGAATGACAATGGCTTGGAGCATTGTGATGACAAGGGTCAGGGAGCATTGTGCGGACAAGTGCATGGAGCATTGTGATGACAAGGGTCATGGAGCTTTCTGATGACAAGCTTGTGGAGTATTTTGATGACAATGGCATGGAGCATTGGGATGAAAAGGGCATGGGGCTTTGTGATGAAAAAGGCATGGAGCCTTTTCGTGACAGGGTTCAAGGAGCATTCTGACGACAAGTGTCAGGGAGCATTGTGATGACAAGTGTATTGAGAATTGTGATGACAAAGGTCATGGAGCATTGTGATGAAAAGGGCATGGATTATTGTGATGACAGGCATCATGGAGCGTTGTGAGGACAAGTGTTATGGAACATTGTGATCACAAGTGTTTGGAGCATTGTGATGACGGAGGTCATGGATCATTTTGATTTCAAGGAGCATGAAGCTTTGTGATGACAAGGGCATGAAGCAATGTGATCCCAAAGTTAATGGAGGATTGTGATGACAATGGAAATGGAGTATTGTGATGACTAGTGCATAGAGCATTGTAATGACAAGGTCATGTAGCATTTTGCTGACAAAGGCATGAAGCATTGTGATGACAGGTGTCATGGAGCACTGTGATGACAAGCGTCATGGAGCATTGTGAATACATGGGTCATGGAACATTGGGATAACATGGGCATGGATCATTGTGATGACAAGGGTCATGGAGCATAGGGCTGAAAATGTTCATGGAGTATTGTGATGACAGGGGTCATGGAGCATTGTGATTACAGGGGTCTTGGAGCAGAGTGATGACAAGAGTCCCGTATCATTGTGTTGTCAGGTGTCATGGAGTGTTGTGATGACAGTGGTCATGGAGCATTGTGATGATATTGGTCATGGAGCATTGTGATGAGAAGGTCATAGAGAATTGGGCTGAAAATGTTCATGGAGTATTGTGATGACAGGGGTCATGGAGCATTGTCATGACAAGGGAATGGAGCATGGTGATGACAAGGTCTTGGAGCATTGTGAGGAGATGACCATGGAGACTTGTGATGACAAGTCTAATGGAGCATTCTTATGAAAAGGGGCATGGAGCATTGTGATTACGGGGGTCTTGAAGCATTGTGATGACAAGGGCATGGAGCATTGTGAGGCGAAGGCCATGGAACATTCTGATGACATGCATCATGGAGCTTTGTGATGACAAGGGCATGGAGCATTGTGATTACTTGGGTCTTGGAGCATTGTGCTGACAAGGGTCCTGGAGCCTTGTGATGACAAGGCCGTGGAACATTGTGATGGCAGGGGTCATGGAGCTTGTTATGACAGAGGTAATGGAGCATTGTGATGAGAAGTGCATTGAGCATTGGTCTGAAATATTTCATGGATTATTGTGATGAGAGTGGGCATGGCGCATTGTGATGACAAGGGCACGGTACACTGTGATACATGGGTCATGGAGGATTGTAATGACAAGGGCATGGAGCATTGTGATGAGAAGGGCATCGAGCATTGTGATGACAAGTGCCATGGAGCTTTGTGATGACAAGGGCACGGAGCAATGTGATGAGAGGGTTCATGGAGCATTGTGATGACAATGACATGGAGCATTGTGATGCCAAGGGTCATGGAGCTTTTTGATGACAAAGGTCATGGAGCATTTTGATGACAAGTGTGTGGTGCATTGTGATGAGAACGGCAGGGAGCATTGTGATGACCAGGTAATGCAGTATTGTAAAGGGAGGTGTCAGGGAGCATTGTGATGACATATGTAATGGCCCATTGTGATGACAATGGCATGGAGCATTGTGATGCAAACTTCCATTGAGGATTCTGATCACAAAGGTAATGGAGCATTGTGATGACAATGGCTTGGAGCATTGTGATGACAAGTGTCAGGGAGCATTGTGCTGACAAGTGCATGGAGAATTGTGATGACAAGGGTCATGGAGCATTCTGATGACAAGCTTGTGGAGTATTTTGATGACAATGGCATGGAGCATTGGGATGAAAAGGGCATGGGGCTTTGTGATGAAAAAGGCATGGAGCCTTTTCGTGACAGGGTTCAAGGAGCATTCTGACGACAAGTGTCAGGGAGCATTGTGATGACAAGTGTATTGAGAATTGTGATGACAAAGGTCATGGAGCATTGTGATGAAAAGGGCATGGATTATTGTGATGACAGGCATCATGGAGCGTTGTGAGGACAAGTGTTATGGAACATTGTGATCACAAGGGTTTGGAGCATTGTGATGACAGAGGTCATGGATCATTTTGATTTCAAGGAGCATGGAGCATTGTGATGACAAGGGCATGAAGCAATGTGATCCCAAAGTTCATGTAGGATTGTGATGACAATGGAAATGGAGTATTGTGATGACAAGTGCATAGAGCATTGTAATGACAAGGTCATGTAGCATTTTGCTGACAAAGGCATGGAGCATTGTGATGACAGGTGTCATGGAGCACTGTGATGACAAGCGTCATGGAGCATTGTGAATACATGGGTCATGGAACATTGGGATAACATGGGCATGGATCATTGTGATGACAAGGGTCATGGAGCATTGGGCTGAAAATGTTCATGGAGTATTGTGATGACAGGGGTCATGGAGCATTGTGATTACAGGGGTCTTGGAGCATTGTGATGACAAGAGTCCCGGATCATTGTGTTGTCAGGTGTCATGGAGTGTTGTGATGACAGTGGTCATGGAGCATTGTGATGATATTGGTCATGGAGCATTGTGATGAGAAGGTCATAGAGAATTGGGCTGAAAATATTCATGGAGTATTGTGATGACAGGGGTCATGGAGCATTGTGATGACAAGGGAATGGAGCATGGTGATGACAAGGTCTTGGAGCATTGTGAGGAGATGACCATGGAGACTTGTGATGACAAATCTAATGGAGCATTCTGATGAAAAAGGGAATGGAACATTGTGATTACTGGAGTCTTCGAGCATTGTGATGACAAGGGCATGGAGCATTGTGAGGAGAAGACCATGGAACATTCTGATGACATGCGTCATGGAGCTTTGTGATGACAAGGGCATGGAGCATTGTGATTACATGGATCTTGGAGCATTGTGATGACAAGGGTCATGGAGCCTTGTGATGACAAGGCCGTGGAATATTATGATGGCAGGTGTCATGGAGCATAGTTACGACAGAGGTAACGGAGCATTGTGATGAGAAGGGCATTGAGCATTGATCTGAAATGTTTCATGGATTACTGTGATGAGAGTGGGCATGGCGGTTTGTCATGACAAGGGCACGGTACACTGTGATACATGGGTCATGGAGGCTTGTAATGACAAGGTCATGGAGCATTGTGATGAGAATGGCATCGAGCATTGTGATGACAAGTGTCATGGAGCTTTGTGATGACAAGGACATGGAGCAATGTGATGAGAGGGTTCATGGAGCATTGTGATGACAATGACATGGAGCATTGTGATGCCAAGGGTCATGGAGCTTTGTGATGACAAAGGTCATGGAGCATTTTGATGACAAGTGTGTGGTGCATTGTGATGAGAAGGGCAGGGAGCATTTTGATGACAGGGTCATGCAGCAATTTGATGAAAAGTGTAATGGAACATTTTGATGCCAGGGGTTATAGAACATTGTGATGCCAGGGGTCATGGAGCTTTGGGATGAAAAGGGTCATGGAGCATTTTGATGACAAGGGTTATGGAACATTGTGATGTCAGGGGTCATGGAACAGTGTGCTGATAAGGGGATGTAGCATTGTGATGACAGGGGTCATGGAACATTGTGATAACAGGG
This sequence comes from Mesoplodon densirostris, assembly GCF_025265405.1. Classification (NCBI taxonomy): domain Eukaryota; kingdom Metazoa; phylum Chordata; class Mammalia; order Artiodactyla; family Ziphiidae; genus Mesoplodon; species Mesoplodon densirostris. The sequence continues at coordinate 622,960 of NW_026778198.1, forward strand.
GTGAGGGAGGATTGTGATGACTAGTGATGGAACATTGTGATATCTCATGTGAGAGAGTATTTGGATGAGAAGTGCATGGAGCATTGTGATTACAAGGTTTAAGGAGCATAGCGATGACAAGGTTGTGGATCATTGTGGTGAAAAGAGCATGGCACAATTTGATGACAAGGGTCATGGAGCATTGTTCTGACAAAGGCATGGAGCATTGTGATGACAAGGTTCACGGAGCATTGTGATGAAAAGTTCATGGAGCATTGTGGTTACAAAGGTCACAGAGCCTTGTGATGACGCGGGCATGGATTGTTGTGATGACAAACGTTATGAAGCATTGTGATGACTGTAGTCACGGAGCATTGTGATGACAGGGGTCATGGAGCATTGTGATGACAATGGCATGGAGCATTGTGATGCCAAGTGTCATGGAGGATTCTGATGACAAAGGTAATGGAGCATTGTGGTGACAATGGTTTGGAGCATTGTGATGACAAGGATCAGGGAGCATTGTGCTGACAAGTGCATGGAGCATTGTGATGACAAGGGCATGGATCATTGTGATGAAAAGGGTCATGGAGCATTGGGCTGAAAATGTGCATGGAGTATTGTGATGACAGGGGTCATGGAGCATTGTGATGACAAGGGAATGGAGCATGTTGATGACAAGGTCTTGGAGCATTGTGATGAGATGACCATGGAGACTTGTGATGACAATCTAATGGAGCATTCTTATGAAAAGGGGCATGGAGCATTGTGATTATGGGGGTCTTGAAGCATTGTGATGACAAGGGCATGGAGCATTGTGAGGCGAAGGCCATGGAACATTCTGATGACATGCGTCATGGAGCTTTGTGATGACAAGGGCATGGAGCATTGTGATTACATGGGTCTTGGAGCATTGTGCTGACAAGGGTGCTGGAGCCTTGTGATGACAAGGCCGTTCAACATTGTGATGGCAGGTGTCATGGAGCTTGTTATGACAGAGGTAATGGAGCATTGTGATGAGAAGTGCATTGAGCATTGGTCTGAAATATTTCATGGATTATTGTGATGAGAGTGGGCATGGCGCATTGTGATGACAAGGGCACGGTACACTGTGAAACATGGGTCATGGAGGATTGTAATGACAAGGGCATGGAGCATTGTGATGAGAAGGGCATCGAGCATTGTGATGACAAGTGCCATGGAGCTTTGTGATGACAAGGGCATGGAGCAATGTGACGAGAGGGTTCATGGAGCATTGTGATGACAATGACATGGAGCATTGTGATGCCAAGGGTCATGGAGCTTTGTGATGACAAAGGTCATGGAGCATTTTGATGACAAGGGTGTGGTGCATTGTGATGAGAACGGCAGGGAGCATTGTGATGACCAGGTAATGCAGTATTGTAAAGAGAGGTGTCAGGGAGCATTGTGATGACATATGTAATGGCCCATTGTGATGACAATGGCATGGAGCATTGTGATGCAAACTTCCATTGAGGATTCTGATCACAAAGGTAATGGAGCATTGTGATGACAATGGCTTGGAGCATTGTGATGACAAGTGTCAGGGAGCATTGTGCTGACAAGTGCATGGAGAATTGTGATGACAAGGGTCATGGAGCATTCTGATGACAAGCTTGTGGAGTATTTTGATGACAATGGCATGGAGCATTGGGATGAAAAGGGCATGGGGCTTTGTGATGAAAAAGGCATGGAGCCTTTTCGTGACAGGGTTCAAGGAGCATTCTGACGACAAGTGTCAGGGAGCATTGTGATGACAAGTGTATTGAGAATTGTGATGACAAAGGTCATGGAGCATTGTGATGAAAAGGGCATGGATTATTGTGATGACAGGCATCATGGAGCGTTGTGAGGACAAGTGTTATGGAACATTGTGATCACAAGGGTTTGGAGCATTGTGATGACAGAGTTCATGGGTCATTTTGATTTCAAGGAGCATGGAGCATTGTGATGACAAGGGCATGAAGCAATGTGATCCCAAAGTTCATGGAGGATTGTGATGACAATGGAAATGGAGTATTGTGATGACAAGTGCATAGAGCATTGTAATGACAAGGTCATGTAGCATTTTGCTGACAAAGGCATGGAGCATTGTGATGACAGGTGTCATGGAGCACTGTGATGACATGCGTCATGGAGCATTGTGAATACATGGGTCATGGAACATTGGGATAACATGGGCATGGATCATTGTGATGACAAGGGTCATGGAGCATTGGGCTGAAAATGTTCATGGAGTATTGTGATGACAGGGGTCATGGAGCATTGTGATTACAGGGGTCTTGGAGCATTGTGATGACAAGAGTCCCGGATCATTGTGTTGTCAGGTGTCATGGAGTGTTGTGATGACAGTGGTCATGGAGCATTGTGATGATATTGGTCATGGAGCATTGTGATGAGAAGGTCATAGAGAATTGGGCTGAAAATGTTCATGGAGTATTGTGATGACAGGGGTCATGGAGCATTGTGATGACAAGGGAATGGAGCATGGTGATGACAAGGTCTTGGAGCATTGTGAGGAGATGACCATGGAGACTTGTGATGACCAATCTAATGGAGCATTCTGATGAAAAAGGGAATGGAACATTGTGATTACTGGAGTCTTCGAGCATTGTGATGACAAGGGCATGGAGCATTGTGAGGAGAAGACCATGGAACATTCTGATGACATGCGTCATGGAGCTTTGTGATGACAAGGGCATGGAGCATTGTGATTACATGGATCTTGGAGCATTGTGATGACAAGGGTCATGGAGCCTTGTGATGACAAGGCCCTGGAATATTGTGATGGCAGGTGTCATTGAGCATTGTTACGACAGAGGTAACGGAGCATTGTGATGAGAAGGGCATTGAGCATTGATCTGAAATGTTTCATGGATTACTGTGATGAGAGTGGGCATGGCGGTTTGTCATGACAAGGGCACGGTACACTGTGATACATGGGTCATGGAGGATTGTAATGACAAGGTCATGGAGCATTGTGATGAGAATGGCATCGAGCATTGTGATGACAAGTGTCATGGAGCTTTGTGATGACAAGGACATGGAGCAATGTGATGAGAGGGTTCATGGAGCATTGTGATGACAATGACATGGAGCATTGTGATGCCAAGGGTCATGGAGCTTTGTGATGAAAAAGGTCATGGAGCATTTTGATGACAAGTGTGTGGTGCATTGTGATGAGAAGGGCAGGGAGCATTTTGAGGACAGGGTCATGCAGCAATTTGATGAAAAGTGTAATGGAACATTTTGATGCCAGGGGTTATAGAACATTGTGATGCCAGGGGTCATGGAGCTTTGGGATGAAAAGGGTCATGGAGCATTTTGATGACAAGGGTTATGGAACATTGTGATGTCAGGTGTCATGGAACATTGTGCTGATAAGGGGATGTAGCATTGTGATGACAGGGGTCATGGAACATTGTGATAACAGGCGTGAGGAAGGATTGTGATGACTAGTGATGGAACATTGTGATATCTCATGTGAGAGAGTATTTGGATGAGAAGTGCATGGAGCATTGTGATTACAAGGTTTATGGAGCATAGCGATGACAAGGTTGTGGATCATTGTGGTGAAAAGCGCATGGCACAATTTGATGACAAGGGTCATGGAGCATTGTTCTGACAAAGGCATGGAGCACTGTGATGACAAGGGTCACGGAGCATTGTGATGAAAAGTTCATGGAGCATTGTGGTTACAAAGGTCACAGAGCCTTGTGATGACGCGGGCATGGATTGTTGTGATGACAAACGTTATGAAGCATTGTGATGACTGTAGTCACGGAGCATTGTGATGACAGGGGTCATGGAGCATTGTGATGACAATGGCATGGAGCATTGTGATGCCAAGTGTCATGGAGGATTCTGATGACAAAGGTAATGGAGCATTGTGGTGACAATGGTTTGGAGCATTGTGATGACAAGGATCAGGGAGCATTGTGCTGACAAGTGCATGGAGCATTGTGATGACAAGGGCATGGATCATTGTGATGACAAGGGTCATGGAGCATTGGGCTAAAAATGTGCATGGAGTATTGTGATGACAGGGGTCATGGAGCATTGTGATGACAAGGGAATGGAGCATGTTGATGACAAGGTCTTGGAGCATTGTGATGAGATGACCATGGAGACTTGTGATGACAAGTCTAATTGAGCATTCTTATGAAAAGGGGCATGGAGCATTGTGATTACGGGGGTCTTGAAGCATTGTGATGACAAGGGCATGGAGCATTGTGAGGCGAAGGCCATGGAACATTGTGATGACATGCGTCATGGAGCTTTGTGATGACAAGGGCATGGAGCATTGTGATTACATGGGTCTTGGAGCATTGTGCTGACAAGGGTCCTGGAGCCTTGTGATGACAAGGCCGTGGAACATTGTGATTTCAGGGGTCATGGAGCTTGTTATGACAGAGGTAATGGAGCATTGTGATGAGAAGTGCATTGAGCATTGGTCTGAAATATTTCATGGATTATTGTGATGAGAGTGGGCATGGCACATTGTGATGACAAGGGCACGGTACACTGTGATACATGGGTCATGGAGGATTGTAATGACAAGGGCATGGAGCATTGTGATGAGAAGGGCATCGAGCATTGTGATGACAAGTGCCATGGAGCTTTGTGATGACAAGGGCATGGAGCAATGTGATGAGAGGGTTCATGGAGCATTGTGATGACAATGACATGGAGCATTGTGATGCCAAGGGTCATGGAGCTTTGTGATGACAAAGGTCATGGAGCATTTTGAAGACAAGTGTGTGGTGCATTGTGATGAGAATGGCAGGGAGCATTGTGATGACCAGGTAATGCATTATTGTAAAGGGAGGTGTCAGGGAGCATTGTGATGACATATGTAATGGCCCATTGTGATGACAATGGCATGGAGCATTGTGATGCAAACTTCCATTGAGGATTCTGATCACAAAGGTAATGGAGCATTGTGATGACAATGGCTTGGAGCATTGTGATGACAAGTGTCAGGGAGCATTGTGCTGACAAGTGCATGGAGAATTGTGATGACAAGGGTCATGGAGCATTCTGATGACAAGCTTGTGGAGTATTTTGATGACAATGGCATGGAGCATTGGGATGAAAATGGCATGGGGCTTTGTGATTAAAAAGGCATGGAGCCTTTTCGTGACAGGGTTCAAGGAGCATTCTGACGACAAGTGTCAGGGAGCATTGTGATGACAAGTGTATTGAGAATTGTGATGACAAAGGTCATGGAGCATTGTGATGAAAAGGGCATGGATTATTGTGATGACAGGCATCATGGAGCGTTGTGAGGACAAGTGTTATGGAACATTGTGATCACAAGGGTTTGGAGCATTGTGATGACAGAGGTCATGGATCATTTTGATTTCAAGGAGCATGGAGCATTGTGATGACAAGGGCATGAAGCAATGTGATCCCAAAGTTCATGGAGGATTGTGATGACAATGGAAATGGAGTATTGTGATGACAAGTGCATAGAGCATTGTAATGACAAGGTCATGTAGCATTTTGCTGACAAAGGCATGGAGCATTGTGATGACAGGTGTCATGGAGCACTGTGATGACATGCGTCATGGAGCATTGTGAATACATGGGTCATGGAACTTTGGGATAACATGGGCATGGATCATTGTGATGACAAGGGTCATGGAGCATTGGGCTGAAAATGTTCATGGAGTATTGTGATGACAGGGGTCATGGAGCATTGTGATTACAGGGGTCTTGGAGCATTGTGATGACAAGAGTCCCGGATCATTGTGTTGTCAGGTGTCATGGAGTGTTGTGATGACAGTGGTCATGGAGCATTGTGATGATATTGGTCATGGAGCATTGTGATGAGAAGGTCATAGAGAATTGGGCTGAAAATGTTCATGGAGTATTGTGATGACAGGGGTCATGGAGCATTGTGATGACAAGGGAATGGAGCATGGTGATGACAAGGTCTTGGAGCATTGTGAGGAGATGACCATGGAGACTTGTGATGACAAATCTAATGGAGCATTCTGATGAAAAAGGGAATGGAACATTGTGATTACTGGAGTCTTCGAGCATTGTGATGACAAGGGCATGGAGCATTGTGAGGAGAAGACCATGGAACATTCTGATGACATGCGTCATGGAGCTTTGTGATGACAAGGGCATGGAGCATTGTGATTACATGGATCTTGGAGCATTGTGATGACAAGGGTCATGGAGCCTTGTGATGACAAGGCCCTGGAATATTATGATGGCAGGTGTCATGGAGCATTGTTACGACAGAGGTAACGGAGCATTGTGATGAGAAGGGCATTGAGCATTGATCTGAAATGTTTCATGGATTACTGTGATGAGAGTGGGCATGGCGGTTTGTCATGACAAGGGCACGGTACACTGTGATACATGGGTCATGGAGGATTGTAATGACAAGGTCATGGAGCATTGTGATGAGAATGGCATCGAGCATTGTGATGACAAGTGTCATGGAGCTTTGTGATGACAAGGACATGGAGCAATGTGATGAGAGGGTTCATGGAGCAATGTGATGACAATGACATGGATCATTGTGATGCCAAGGGTCATGGAGCTTTGTGATGACAAAGGTCATGGAGCATTTTGATGACAAGTGTGTGGTGCATTGTGATGAGAAGGGCAGGGAGCATTTTGATGACAGGGTCATGCAGCAATTTGATGAAAAGTGTAATGGAACATTTTGATGCCAGGGGTTATAGAACATTGTGATGCCAGGGGTCATGGAGCTTTGGGATGAAAAGCGTCATGGAGCATTTTGATGACAAGGGTTATGGAACATTGTGATGTCAGGGGTCATGGAACATTGTGCTGATAAGGGGATGTAGCATTGTGATGACAGGGGTCATGGAACATTGTGATAACAGGGGTGAGGGAGGATTGTGATGACTAGTGATGGAACATTGTGATATCTCATGTGAGAGAGTATTTGGATGAGAAGTGCATGGAGCATTGTGATTACAAGGTTTATGGAGCATAGCGATGACAAGGTTGTGGATCATTGTGGTGAAAAGCGCATGGCACAATTTGATGACAAGGGTCATGGAGCATTGTGATGACAAGGGTCACGGAGCATTGTGATGAAAAGTTCATGGAGCATTGTGGTTACAAAGGTCACAGAGCCTTGTGATGACGCGGGCATGGATTGTTGTGATGACAAACGTTATGAAGCATTGTGATGACTGTAGTCACGGAGCATTGTGATGACAGGGGTCATGGAGCATTGTGATGACAATGGCATGGAGCATTGTGATGCCAAGTGTCATGGAGGATTCTGATGACAAAGGTAATGGAGCATTGTGGTGACAATGGTTTGGAGCATTGTGATGACAAGGATCAGGGAGCATTGTGCTGACAAGTGCATGGAGCATTGTGATGACAAGGGCATGGATCATTGTGATGACAAGGGTCATGGAGCATTGGGCTGAAAATGTGCATGGAGTATTGTGATGACAGGGGTCATGGAGCATTGTGATGACAAAGGAATGGAGCATGTTGATGACAAGGTCTTGGAGCATTGTGATGAGATGACCATGGAGACTTGTGATGACAAGTCTAATGGAGCATTCTTATGAAAAGGGGCATGGAGAATTGTGATTACGGGGGTCTTGAAGCATTGTGATGTCAAGGGCATAGAGCATTGTGAGGCGAAGGCCATGGAACATTGTGATGACATGCGTCATGGAGCTTTGTGATGACAAGTGCATGGAGCATTGTGATTACATGGGTCTTGGAGCATTGTGCTGACAAGGGTGCTGGAGCCTTGTGATGACAAGGCCGTTCAACATTGTGATGGCAGGTGTCATGGAGCTTGTTATGACAGAGGTAATGGAGCATTGTGATGAGAAGTGCATTGAGCATTGGTCTGAAATATTTCATGGATTATTGTGATGAGAGTGGGCATGGCGCATTGTGATGACAAGGGCACGGTACGCTGTGAAACATGGGTCATGGAGGATTGTAATGACAAGGGCATGGAGCATTGTGATGAGAAGGGCATCGAGCATTGTGATGACAAGTGCCATGTAGCTTTGTGATGACAAGGGCATGGAGCAATGTGATGAGAGGGTTCATGGAGCATTGTGATGACAATGACATGGAGCATTGTGATGCCAAGGGTCATGGAGCTTTGTGATGACAAAGGTCATGGAGCATTTTGATGACAAGGGTGTGGTGCATTGTGATGAGAACGGCAGGGAGCATTGTGATGACCAGGTAATGCAGTATTGTAAAGAGAGGTGTCAGGGAGCATTGTGATGACATATGTAATGGCCCATTGTGATGACAATGGCATGGAGCATTCTGATGCAAACTTCCATTGAGGATTCTGATCACAAAGGTAATGGAGCATTGTGATGACAATGGCTTGGAGCATTGTGATGACAAGTGTCAGGGAGCATTGTGCTGACAAGTGCATGGAGAATTGTGATGACAAGGGTCATGGAGCATTCTGATGACAAGCTTGTGGAGTATTTTGATGACAATGGCATGGAGCATTGGGATGAAAAGGGCATGGGGCTTTGTGATGAAAAAGGCATGAAGCCTTTTCGTGACAGGGTTCAAGGAGCATTCTGACGACAAGTGTCAGGGAGCATTGTGATGACAAGTGTATTGAGAATTGTGATGACAAAGGTCATGGAGCATTGTGATGAAAAGGGCATGGATTATTGTGATGACAGGCATTATGGAGCGTTGTGAGGACAAGTGTTATGGAACATTGTGATCACAAGGGTTTGGAGCATTGTGATGACAGAGGTCATGGATCATTTTGATTTCAAGGAGCATGGAGCATTGTGATGACAAGGGCATGAAGCAATGTGATCCCAAAGTTCATGGAGGATTGTGATGACAATGGAAATGGAGTATTGTGATGACAAGTGCATAGAGCATTGTAATGACAAGGTCATGTAGCATTTTGCTGACAAAGGCATGGAGCATTGTGATGACAGGTGTCATGGAGCACTGTGATGACAAGCGTCATGGAGCATTGTGAATACATGGGTCATGGAACATTGGGATAACATGGGCATGGATCATTGTGATGACAAGGGTCATGGAGCATTGGGCTGAAAATGTTCATGGAGTATTGTGATGACAGGGGTCATGGAGCATTGTGATTACAGGGGTCTTGGAGCATTGTGATGACAAGAGTCCCGGATCATTGTGTTGTCAGGTGTCATGGAGTGTTGTGATGACAGTGGTCATGGAGCATTGTGATGATATTGGTCATGGAGCATTGTGATGAGAAGGTCATAGAGAATTGGGCTGAAAATGTTCATGGATTATTGTGATGACAGGGGTCATGGAGCATTGTGATGACAAGGGAATGGAGCATGGTGATGACAAGGTCTTGGAGCATTGTGAGGAGATGACCATGGAAACTTGTGATGACAAATCTAATGGAGCATTCTGATGAAAAAGGGAATGGAACATTGTGATTACTGGAGTCTTCGAGCATTGTGATTACATGGATCTAGGAGCATTGTGATGACAAGGGTCATGGAGCCTTGTGATGACAAGGCCGTGGAATATTATGATGGCAGGTGTCACGGAGCATTGTTACGACAGAGGTAACGGAGCATTGTGATGAGAAGGGCATTGAGCATTGATCTGAAATGTTTCATGGATTACTGTGATGAGAGTGGGCATGGCGGTTTGTCATGACAAGGGCATGGTACACTGTGATACATGGGTCATGGAGGATTGTAATGACAAGGTCATGGAGCATTGTGATGAGAAGGGCATCGAGCATTGTGATGACAAGTGTCATGGAGCTTTGTGATGACAAGGACATGGAGCAATGTGATAAGAGGGTTCATGGAGCATTGTGATGACAATGACATGGAGCATTGTGATGCCAAGGGTCATGGAGCTTTGTGATGACAAAGGTCATGGAGCATTTTGATGACAAGTGTGTGGTGCATTGTGATGAGAAGGGCAGGGAGCATTTTGATGACAGGGTCATGCAGCAATTTGATGAAAAGTGTAATGGAACATTTTGATGCCAGGGGTTATAGAACATTGTGATGCCAGGGGTCATGGAGCTTTGGGATGAAAAGGGTCATGGAGCATTTTGATGACAAGGGTTATGGAACATTGTGATGTCAGGGGTCATGGAACATTGTGCTGATAAGGGGATGTAGCATTGTGATGACAGGGTTCATGGAACATTGTGATAACAGGGGTGAGGGAGGATTGTGATGACTAGTGATGGAACATTGTGATATCTCATGTGAGAGAGTATTTGGATGAGAAGTGCATGGAGCATTGTGATTACAAGGTTTATGGAGCATAGCGATGACAAGGTTGTGGATCATTGTGGTGAAAAGCACATGGCACAATTTGATGACAAGGGTCATGGAGCATTGTTCTGACAAAGGCATGGAGCATTGTGATGACAAGGGTTGCGGAGCATTGTGATGAAAATTTCATGGAGCATTGTGGTTAAAAAGGTCACAGAGCCTTGTGATGACGCGGGCATGGATTGTTGTGATGACAAACGTTATGAAGCATTGTGATGACTGTAGTCACGGAGCATTGTGATGACAGGTGTCATGGAGCATTGTGATGACAATGGCATGGAGCATTGTGATGCCAAGTGTCATGGAGGATTCTTATGACAAAGGTAATGGAGCATTGTGGTGACAATGGTTTGGAGCATTGTGATGACAAGGATCAGGGAGCATTGTGCTGACAAGTGCTTGGAGCATTGTGATGACAAGGCCATGGATCATTGTGATGACAAGGGTCATGGAGCATTGGGCTAAAAATGTGCATGGAGTATTGTGATGACAGGGGTCATGGAGCATTGTGATGACAAGGGAATGGAGCATGTTGATGACAAGGTCTTGGAGCATTGTGATGAGATGACCATGGAGACTTGTGATGACAAGTCTAATGGAGCATTCTTATGAAAAGGGGCATGGAGCATTGTGATTACGGGGGTCTTGAAGCATTGTGATGACAAGGGCATGGAGCATTGTGAGGCGAAGGCCATGGAACATTGTGATGACATGCGTCATGGAGCTTTGTGATGACAAGGGCATGGAGCATTGTGATTACATGGGTCTTGGAGCATTGTGCTGACAAGGGTCCTGGAGCCTTGTGATGACAAGGCCGTGGAACATTGTGATGGCAGGGGTCATGGAGCTTGTTATGACAGAGGTAATGGAGCATTGTGATGAGAAGTGCATTGAGCATTGGTCTGAAATATTTCATGGATTATTGTGATGAGAGTGGGCATGGCACATTGTGATGACAAGGGCACGGTACACTGTGAAACATGGGTTATGGAGGATTGTAATGAAAAGGGCATGGAGCATTGTGATGAGAAGGGCATCGAGCATTGTGATGACAATGCCATGGAGCTTTGTGATGACAAGGGCATGGAGCAATGTGATGAGAGGTTTCATGGAGCATTGTGATGACAATGACATGGAGCATTGTGATGCCAAGGGTCATGGAGCTTTGTGATGACAAAGGTCATGGAGCATTTTGATGACAAGGGTGTGGTGCATTGTGATGAGAACGGCAGGGAGCATTGTGATGACCAGGTAATGCAGTATTGTAAAGAGAGGTGTCAGGGAGCATTGTGATGACATATGTTATGGCCCATTGTGATGACAATGGCATGGAGCATTGTGATGCAAACTTCCATTGAGGATTCTGATCACAAAGGTAATGGAGCACTGTGATGACAATGGCTTGGAGCATTGTGATGACAAGTGTCAGGGAGCATTGTGCTGACAAGTGCATGGAGAATTGTGATGACAAGGGTCATGGAGCATTCTGATGACAAGCTTGTGGAGTATTTTGATGACAATGGCATGGAGCATTGGGATGAAAAGGGCATGGGGCTTTGTGATGAAAAAGGCATGGAGCCTTTTCGTGACAGGGTTCAAGGAGCATTCTGACGACAAGTGTCAGGGAGCATTGTGATGACAAGTGTATTGAGAATTGTGATGACAAAGGTCATGGAGCATTGTGATGAAAAGGGCATGGATTATTGTGATGACAGGCATCATGGAGCGTTGTGAGGACAAGTGTTATGGAACATTGTGATCACAAGGGTTTGGAGCATTGTGATGACAGAGGTCATGGATCATTTTGATTTCAAGGAGCATGGAGCATTGTGATGACAAGGGCATGAAGCAATGTGATCCCAAAGTTCATGGAGGATTGTGATGACAATGGAAATGGAGTATTGTGATGACAAGTGCATAGAGCATTGTAATGACAAGGTCATGTAGCATTTTGCTGACAAAGGCATGGAGCATTGTGATGACAGGTGTCATGGAGCACTGTGATGACATGCGTCATGGAGCATTGTGAATACATGGGTCATGGAACATTGGGATAACATGGGCATGGATCATTGTGATGACAAGGGTCATGGAGCATTTGGCTGAAAATGTTCATGGAGTATTGTGATGACAGGGGTCATGGAGCATTGTGATTACAGGGGTCTTGGAGCATTGTGATGACAAGAGTCCCGGATCATTGTGTTGTCAGGTGTCATGGAGTGTTGTGATGACAGTGGTCATGGAGCATTGTGATGATATTGGTCATGGAGCATTGTGATGAGAAGGTCATAGAGAATTGGGCTGAAAATGTTCATGGAGTATTGTGATGACAGGGGTCATGGAGCATTGTGATGACAAGGGAATGGAGCATGGTGATGACAAGGTCTTGGAGCATTGTGAGGAGATGACCATGGAGACTTGTGATGACAAATCTAATGGAGCATTCTGATGAAAAAGGGAATGGAACATTGTGATTACTGGAGTCTTCGAGCATTGTGATGACAAGGGCATGGAGCATTGTGAGGAGAAGACCATGGAACATTCTGATGACATGCGTCATGGAGCTTTGTGATGACAAGGGCATGGAGCATTGTGATTACATGGATCTTGGAGCATTGTGATGACAAGGGTCATGGAGCCTTGTGATGACAAGGCCGTGGAATATTATGATGGCAGGTGTCATGGAGCATTGTTACGACAGAGGTAACGGAGCATTGTGATGAGAAGGGCATTGAGCATTGATCTGAAATGTTTCATGGATTACTGTGATGAGAGTGGGCATGGCGGTTTGTCATGACAAGGGCACGGTACACTGTGATACATGGGTCATGGAGGATTGTAATGACAAGGTCATGGAGCATTGTGATGAGAAGGGCATCGAGCATTGTGATGACAAGTGTCATGGAGCTTTGTGATGACAAGGACATGGAGCAATGTGATGAGAGGGTTCATGGAGCATTGTGATGACAATGACATGGAGCATTGTGATGCCAAGGGTCATGGAGCTTTGTGATGACAAACGTCATGGAGCATTTTGATGACAAGTGTGTGGTGCATTGTGATGAGAAGGGCAGGGAGCATTTTGATGACAGGGTCATGCAGCAATTTGATGAAAAGTGTAATGGAACATTTTGATGCCAGGGGTTATAGAACATTGTGATGCCAGGGGTCATGGAGCTTTGGGATGAAAAGGGTCATGGAGCATTTTGATGACAAGGGTTATGGAATATTGTGATGTCAGGGGTCATGGAACATTGTGCTGATAAGGGGATGTAGCATTGTGATGACAGGGGTCATGGAACATTGTGATAACAGGGGTGAGGGAGGATTGTGATGACTAGTGATGGAAAATTGTGATATCTCATGTGAGAGAGTATTTGGATGAGAAGTGCATGGAGCATTGTGATTACAAGGTTTATGGAGCATAGCGATGACAAGGTTGTGGATCATTGTGGTGAAAAGCGCATGGCACAATTTGATGACAAGGGTCATGGAGCATTGTTCTGACAAAGGCATGGAGCATTGTGATGACAAGGGTCACGGAGCATTGTGATGAAAAGTTCATGGAGCATTGTGGTTACAAAGGTCACAGAGCCTTGTGATGATGCGGGCATGGATTGTTGTGATGACAAACGTTATGAAGCATTGTGATGACTGTAGTCACGGAGCATTGTGATGACAGGGGTCATGGAGCATTGTGATGACAATGGCATGGAGCATTGTGATGCCAAGTGTCATGGAGGATTCTGATGACAAAGGTAATGGAGCATTGTGGTGACAATGGTTTGGAGCATTGTGATGACAAGGATCAGGGAGCATTGTGCTGACAAGTGCATGGAGCATTGTGATGACAAGGGCATGGATCATTGTGATGACAAGTGTCATGGAGCATTGGGCTAAAAATGTGCATGGAGTATTGTGATGACAGGGGTCATGGAGCATTGTGATGACAAGGGAATGGAGCATGTTGATGACAAGGTCTTGGAGCATTGTGATGAGATGACCATGGAGACTTGTGATGACAAGTCTAATGGAGCATTCTTATGAAAAGGGGCATGGAGCATTGTGATTACGGGGGTCTTGAAGCATTGTGATGACATGGGCATGGAGCATTGTGAGGCGAAGGCCATGGAACATTGCGATGACATGCGTCATGGAGCTTTGTGATGACAAGGGCATGGAGCATTGTGATTACATGGGTCTTGGAGCATTGTGCTGACAAGGGTCCTGGAGCCTTGTGATGACAAGGCCGTGGAACATTGTGATGGCAGGGGTCATGGAGCTTGTTATGACAGAGGTAATGGAGCATTGTGATGAGAAGTGCATTGAGCATTGGTCTGAAATATTTCATGGATTATTGTGATGAGAGTGGGCATGGCGCATTGTGATGACAAGGGCACGGTACACTGTGAAACATGGGTCATGGAGGATTGTAATGAAAAGGGCATGGAGCATTGTGATGAGAATGGCATCGAGCATTGTGATGACAATGCCATGGAGCTTTGTGATGACAAGGGCATGGAGCAATGTGATGAGAGGGTTCATGGAGCATTGTGATGACAATGACATGGAGCATTGTGATGCCAAGGGTCATGGAGCTTTGTGATGACAAAGGTCATGGAGCATTTTGATGACAAGGGTTTGGTGCATTGTGATGAGAACGGCAGGGAGCATTGTGATGACCAGGTAATGCAGTATTGTAAAGAGAGTTGTCAGGGAGCATTGTGATGACATATGTAATGGCCCATTGTGATGACAATGGCATGGAGCATTCTGATGCAAACTTCCATTGAGGATTCTGATCACAAAGGTAATGGAGCATTGTGATGACAATGGCTTGGAGCATTGTGATGACAAGTGTCAGTGAGCATTGTGCTGACAAGTGCATGGAGAATTGTGATGACAAGGGTCATGGAGCATTCTGATGACAAGCTTGTGGAGTATTTTGATGACAATGGCATGGAGCATTGGGATGAAAAGGGCATGGGGCTTTGTGATGAAAAAGGCATGGAGCCTTTTCGTGACAGGTTTCAAGGAGCATTCTGACGACAAGTGTCAGGGAGCATTGTGATGACAAGTGTATTGAGAATTGTGATGACAAAGGTCATGGAGCATTGTGATGAAAAGGGCATGGATTATTGTGATGACAGGCATCATGGAGCGTTGTGAGGACAAGTGTTATGGAACATTGTGATCACAAGGGTTTGGAGCATTGTGATGACAGAGGTCATGGATCATTTTGATTTCAAGGAGCATGGAGCATTGTGATGACAAGGGCATGAAGCAATGTGATCCCAAAGTTCATGGAGGATTGTGATGACAAGTGCATAGAGCATTGTAATGACAAGGTCATGTAGCATTTTGCTGACAAAGGCATGGAGCATTGTGATGACAGGTGTCATGGAGCACTGTGATGACATGCGTCATGGAGCATTGTGAATACATGGGTCATGGAACATTGGGATAACATGGGCATGGATCATTGTGATGACAAGGGTCATGGAGCATTGTGATTACAGGGGTCTTGGAGCATTGTGATGACAAGAGTCCCGGATCATTGTGTTGTCAGGTGTCATGGAGTGTTGTGATGACAGTGGTCATGGAGCATTGTGATGATATTGGTCATGGAGCATTGTGATGAGAAGGTCATAGAGAATTGGGCTGAAAATGTTCATGGAGTATTGTGATGACAGGAGTCATGGAGCATTGTGATGACAAGGGAATGGAGCATGGTGATGACAAGGTCTTGGAGCATTGTGAGGAGATGACCATGGAGACTTGTGATGACAAATCTAATGGAGCATTCTGATGAAAAAGGGAATGGAACATTGTGATTACTGGAGTCTTCGAGCATTGTGATGACAAGGGCATGGAGCATTGTGAGGAGAAGACCATGGAATATTCTGATGACATGCGTCATGGAGCTTTGTGATGACAAGTGCATGGAGCATTGTGATTACATGGATCTTGGAGCATTGTGATGACAAGGGTCATGGAGCCTTGTGATGACAAGGCCGTGGAATATTATGATGGCAGGTGTCATGGAGCATTGTTACGACAGAGGTAACGGAGCATTGTGATGAGAAGGGCATTGAGCATTGATCTGAAATGTTTCATGGATTACTGTGATGAGAGTGGGCATGGCGGTTTGTCATGACAAGGGCACGGTACACTGTGATACATGGGTCATGGAGGATTGTAATGACAAGGTCATGGAGCATTGTGATGAGAAGGGCATCGAGCATTGTGATGACAAGGGTCATGGAGCTTTGTGATGACAAGGACATGGAGCAATGTGATGAGAGGGTTCATGGAGCATTGTGATGACAATGACATGGAGCATTGTGATGCCAAGGGTCATGGAGCTTTGTGATGACAAAGGTCATGGAGCATTTTGATGGCAAGTGTGTGGTGCATTGTGATGAGAAGGGCAGGGAGCATTTTGATGACAGGGTCATGCAGCAATTTGATGAAAAGTGTAATGGAACATTTTGATGCCAGGGGTTATAGAACATTGTGATGCCAGGGGTCATGGAGCTTTGGGATGAAAAGGGTCATGGAGCATTTTGATGACAAGGGTTATGGAACATTGTGATGTCAGGGGTCATGGAACATTGTGCTGATAAGGGGATGTAGCATTGTGATGACAGGGGTCATGGAACATTGTGATAACAGGGGTGAGGGAGGATTGTGATGACTAGTGATGGAACATTGTGATATCTCATGTGAGAGAGTATTTGGATGAGAAGTGCATGGAGCATTGTGATTACAAGGTTTATGGAGCATAGCGATGACAAGGTTGTGGATCATTGTGGTGAAAAGCGCATGGCACAATTTGATGAGAAGGGTCATGGAGAATTGTTCTGACAAAGGCATGGAGCATTGTGATGACAAGGGTCACGGAGCATTGTGATGAAAAGTTCATGGAGCATTGTGGTTACAAAGGTCACAGAGCCTTGTGAGGACGCGGGCATGGATTGTTGTGATGACAAACGTTATGAAGCATTGTGATGACTGTAGTCATGGAGCATTGTGATGACAGGGTTCATGGAGCATTGTGATGACAATGGCATGGAGCATTGTGATGCCAAGTGTCATGGAGGATTCTGATGACAAAGGTAATGGAGCATTGTGGTGACAATGGTTTGGAGCATTGTGATGACAAGGATCAGGGAGCATTGTGCTGACAAGTGCATGGAGCATTGTGATGACAAGGGCAAGGATCATTGTGATGAAAAGGGTCATGGAGCATTGGGCTGAAAATGTGCATGGAGTATTGTGATTACGGGGGCCTTGAAGCATTGTGATGACAAGGGCATGGAGCATTGTGAGGCGAAGGCCATGGAACATTCTGATGACATGCGTCATGGAGCTTTGTGATGACAAGGGCATGGAGCATTGTGATTACATGGGTCTTGGAGCATTGTGCTGACAAGGGTGCTGGAGCCTTGTGATGACAAGGCCGTTCAACATTGTGATGGCAGGTGTCATGGAGCTTGTTATGACAGAGGAAATGGAGCATTGTGATGAGAAGTGCATTGAGCATTGGTCTGAAATATTTCATGGATTATTGTGATGAGAGTGGGCATGGCGCATTGTGATGACAAGGGCACGGTACACTGTGATACATGGGTCATGGAGGATTGTAATGAAAAGGGCATGGAGCATTGTGATGAGAAGGGCATCGAGCATTGTGATGACAATGCCATGGAGCTTTGTGATGACAAGGGCATGGAGCAATGTGATGAGAGTGTTCATGGAGCATTGTGATGACAATGACATGGAGAATTGTGATGCCAAGGGTCATGGAGCTTTGTGATGACAAAGGTCATGGAGCATTTTGATGGCAAGTGTGTGGTGCATTGTGATGAGAAGGGCAGGGAGCATTTTGAGGACAGGGTCATGCAGCAATTTGATGAAAAAATGTAATGGAACATTTTGATGCCAGGGGTTATAGAACATTGTGATGCCAGTGGTCATGGAGCTTTGGGATGAAAAGGGTCATGGAGCATTTTGATGACAAGTGTTATGGAACATTGTGATGTCAGGGATCATGGAACATTGTGCTGATAAGGGGATGTAGCATTGTGATGACAGGGGTCATGGAACATTGTGATAACAGGGGTGAGGGAGGATTGTGATGACTAGTGATGGAACATTGTGATATCTCATGTGAGAGAGTATTTGGATGAGAAGTGCATGGAGCATTGTGATTACAAGGTTTATGGAGCATAGCGATGACAAGGTTGTGGATCATTGTGGTGAAAAGCGCATGGCACAATTTGATGACAAGGGTCATGGAGCATTGTTCTGACAAAGGCATGGAGCATTGTGATGACAAGGGCATGGATCATTGTGATGACAAGGGTCATGGAGCATTGGGCTAAAAATGTGCATGGAGTATTGTGATGACAGGGGTCATGGAGCATTGTGATGACAAGGGAATGGAGCATGTTGATGACAAGGTCTTGGAGCATTGTGATGAGATGACCATGGAGACTTGTGATGACAAGTCTAATGGAGCATTCTTATGAAAAGGGGCATGGAGCATTGTGATTACGGGGGTCTTGAAGCATTGTGATGACAAGGGCATGGAGCATTGTGAGGCGAAGCCCATGGAACATTGTGATGACATGCGTCATGGAGCTTTGTGATGACAAGGGCATGGAGCATTGTGATTACATGGGTCTTGGAGCATTGTGCTGACAAGGGTCCTGGAGCCTTGTGATGACAAGGCCGT